>NC_082718.1:5401070-6001070 GCF_030144855.1 Hypanus sabinus | reverse complement strand
CAAGTCTGCTCTGCCATTTCATCATAGCCGATCCATTTCCCCTCTCGACACCAATCCCCTGCCTTCTCCCTGCATCCCTTAATTTCCCAAATAATCAAGAATCTATCAACTTCTTACTCAAATATACCTAAAGATTTGACCTCCACAGCCACCTGTCGCAATGAATTCCACAGATTCGCCACTCTCTGGCTAAGGAAATTACTAGCTAATTGTCCGGAGGCAACCCCTTGAGCGAATTAAAGTTTAGACTGATAACTGATTTTTATTTTATATTTAAATTCTTTTTTGCAACAACTGACTTCTGAAAGTCACCAGAAAATATGTGCTGTCACTCTGAAAATTTATTGAGATGCTTGCTTTATTCTGTGAAGTGTAGCTCAGAGGTTTGCTGGTTTGCACACAGATGTATGGCCTTTCTAAAGTAGGATTTGTATTTATGTTGTATTTTAAGATACGGTTGTTCATTTGGTATTGCTGTTCACTCTGAACTTTGGAGTGGATGCAAGAACTGCTCTGGAGAATTGAGTAGCAAATTCAGGCTGTCACCTCAGTGTTGTATTCAGGGAGTGCTGCTATCTTTCAAGCCTTGGATGGGAAGAGTAAGTTATTGCTGGTATATATTGTTGCTAGCATCACTAAACAATGATTATTTGGTCATAAGCACATTGCTAATATGAAATTTAGCGATTGGTTGCTGCATTTTCTGTGTTACAGCATCCTTTTCATCAACCCCCCCCCCCCACCCCCAGCTTCACCTTCACTTTCCAGGGTAGTGGTTGTGCTAGTGATGCAACATTTTTTTCTATCTGCCTATAGCCCCTACTACTCATAGTTGAAACTAATATACTTGTATACCTTTTCGATTTTATGTTGTATTTGTTTTGCAGGATACAAACTCAAAAATGAAGCAACCAAATGAAAATTGGGTGATACTTTGAGCCCCTCTAAGACTGTGAAAGACGTAGCATTTTTTTAAGATGCTTGCATTTTTGGAAGTTGTGTAATGTTTCTATGATTTCCATGAGCAGATCTTGCCAAGATGGCTAAAATTTTATTTTTCCTTGTTCATCTTCTGCCCCCCTCACCACCTTTCCACCAGGTCACGTAGCTCCACCCGCTCGAAGTGGTCACCGCTGTGTTGCAGATAATTCAAACCTTTATGTATTTGGAGGCTACAACCCAGACTATGAAGAGTCTGGCGGTCCTGAGAATGAAGCCTACCCACTTTTCCGTGAACTCTGGCGATATAACTTTGCCTCTGGTATTTGGCAGCAAGTTGGTACAGAAGGATTCATGCCCAGGGAGCTTGCGTCGATGTCAGGTACTGCCAGCAATTCACTCATAATCATTCAAGCTGCTTTCAAACACAATTAGGGATCTAGGACTTTTGGATATTACCTATTTGACTTGCTGCAGGAAGAAATGCACAGCATTAAACTCTTAGATTTGTCTTTCCAAAGAACACTTTAATTAGAAAAATGTTAGACACAAGAGGTATTGCAGAAATTGGAAATCTAGTGCAATACATACAAAATGCTGGAGGAACTCATCAGGTCAGGCAGCATCTATGGATGGGAATAAACAATTAATGTTTCAGACCGAGACCCCTCTTTAGGGCTGGAAAGGAAGGAAGAATGAGTCAGAATAAGGAGGAGGGGGAGGGGAGGGGAGGAAGAAGTACTAGGTGGTAGGTGAAACCGGTGGACGTGGTGAAGCTAGGGAGTTGATTGGTGAAAGAGATGAAAGGCTGGAGAAAGGTGAATCTGATAGGAGACGACCAGAAGACCATGGAAGAAAAGGAAGGGGAAGGAGCACCAGAGGCAGGTGATGGGCAGGTATGAAGAGGGGGTGTGAGAGCGAAACAAGAATGGGGAATGGTGAAGGGGAAGTGGGGGGGGCAATTATGAGAAGTTTAAGAAATCAATGTTCATGTCATCAGGTTGGAGGCTACCATAAAATAAAATTACTTGAGTTTAATAAAGAAATATTTGCATGTCAAACTAATATGCCATCAAGTTGGATAAAAATGTTTATTGCTTCTGGATTAGTTGTACAAGCTTGCCATTGTGACTCATGGAAAGGTGATAATTCCATGCATGTTTGCATAATACCAAAGAGGTTACAATTTAGGATTTGTTTGCTGCTGCCTGGCATGTCTTTGCCATCCATTGAACGTTTATATCTTTGCCTTTGAAATAGAGTGCAGGAGCCATGGCTCTCATGTCCCACCTCTGGCAGGCTCTTTGAGCATCTTCAATGTGGAATTTCCTACCACTGGAAGTGAATGGCACTAATATCCTTCAATGGTAGCTAAATGACTTGATGCATTTGAAGTGAGACTAAATAGCTGTGTGGGAGAAAACAGTGGAAGGTTACTTGGATGAAAACAAGGATGATGTAAAGTTGCTTAGGTTCAACCTAAACAATACAGTCTACAGTATCACTTACCATTAACTGCCTTGGCTGTATAGGTCTTATCTCCAAAGACAGAAGGCCACATCTCCCCCACACCTTCACTTCTCAAACTTTCAACTGCCAACTCCTCTACTCCTTTTCCCCCTTTATAGAGGGCAATAAAGGAAATAAAAGATTAGAAGAGCTAGCTCTCTGAAATGCCGACCTTTCCAGTTGTCATCAGCTTGTTTCATACTTTCTCCGTAAGTGCTGCTTGTTTCCAGCTTTTCCCTTTTGCTTAAAGTAGGAAAGAATGGGCTGAATGGTCTTTTTGAACACTGCCATGTGTGAGATACAAGTGATGCTGTTATTTAGTGAAATAAAATGACTTGGATTTAATGAACAGATCTTTGCAGGCCAGACTTCTCTGGTGTATTTACATTTGCAGTTGTGGAATTAAAAACATCAGCTGGACGAGGATGTGTTCAAGAAATTGAGTATCTTAATCTGTGCTCAAAGTTTCAGTAATTTCTGTAATACACCAACAATTAGGAAAACCTCTATAGACTGCAGAGCATAAAGTTAAGCATTTGAATCCTATTGGATGACATTTTAAATACTGCTGATATCTCAGCTAAACAATCTTCTGCTCACCTTTTTATGTGTCAGTGTTGGAAGATTGGAAGCAAATACCTTGAGTGCAGATTTATTGGCAAAGAATGTTAGACGCTGAATAGCCAATGATAGTTTGTAAAAGGCATAAAATGATTGGGAAGTGAGAGGGGTGGGGTTCCTCGTCTTTGGAGATAAGATTTTATGGAGTCAGAAGCAAAGGCAGTAGTGGTAAGGTTGTGGTGTTTAGGCTGTAATAAAGCAACCTTGCAACGTCCTTGTCTAACTCTGTGCAGGTAATCTTTCATTGTATTCTCCCACAGTTATTTAGTCTCATTGCAAATGCACCTGTGCTACCTGCCTGTGATATTTGACTGTGTACATTCCAGTTTCTAAATAATTTTGATTTTTAGTGGCAATATATTGATGGCTGTTAATTTTGCTTCTTCCACAAGTGGAAACATAGTGCCCTATTGATTAAGATTCTTAAATATTTAAAAGGTTGTCATTTAGAGGAGAAGTACCCAGGGATTTGATTGTTGTGAAGTTATACATTTGCATTTCTACCATCCTTATAAATTATTTTTCTATCCACTTTAATGTCTCCAAATCATAAACACAAGATCCTGCAGATGCTGGAAATCTTTCAGTAATTACTCCCCTCTCCTCTCCTTTCCATTCCCCATTTTAAATACTCTCTCACCCCTTCTTACCTGCTCATCACCTCCCTCTGGTTACCTGCATCCTTCCCTTTTTTCCATTAGATTCCTTTTTCAGCCCTGTACTGCTTCCACCTATTCCCTCCCGGCTTCTTACCTCATCCCCTCTTTCCCCCCCCCCCCCCCTCCTCACCTGGGCTCGCCTATCAGTTTCCAACTTGCATTTCTCTCTTTCTGTCAACCACCTTATTCTGGCTTCTGCCCCCTTCCTTTCCAGTCCCGATGAAGAATCTTGACCTGCATTATCGACTTTTTATTCCCCTCCATAGATGCTGCCTGACTTGCACAGTTCCTCTTGCATCTTGGGTGTTGCTCTGTCTGATGTCTCCAAATATCTTGTTAAAATGTGACAACCAAAACACTGCCTGGTACTTCAAGGAAGTCCAAGCAAAGCTTGAATATTGGTTTCATGGACTTTTGTTTATATTCCATTCTTTCTTTGTAGAAGTGAATTCCTAAGAGCTTAAGACATGGGAGAAAATTTAGGCCAAATGGCCCATCAAGTCTGCTCTGCCTTTCCATCATAGCTGATCTATTATCCCTTTCAACCCCACTTTCCTGCCTTCGTCCCATAACCTATGCCCTGATTAATCAAGAACCTATTAACCTCTGCCTTAAATATATCAAGTGACTTAGCCTGCATAGCCATCTGTGGCAATAAATTCCGCAGATTCACCACCCTCTGGCTAAAGAAAGTTTTCCTCATTTTTGTTTTAAATGGATGTCCCTCTATTCTGAGGCTATGCTTCTCTGGTCCAAGATCCCCCCCCCACTTTTGGAAACCATCTAGATTTTTCAATGTTCGATAGGCTTCAGTGAGATCCTCCTTTCCTTCTAAACTCCAGTGTCTACAGTCCCAGAGTCATCAAACGCTCCTTGTATGTTAACCCTTTCATTCCTGGGATCATTCTTGTGAAGTTCCTCTTGGACCCTCTCTAATGCCAGCACATCTTTTCTTTGATAAGGGGCCCCAAACTGCTCATAATACACCAAGTACAATCTGATCAAGCTCCAGCAATGAGGTCTTTTAAAGCCTCAGCAATACATCCTTGTTTCTTATATTCTATTCCTCTCAAAATGAATGCTAACATTGCATATATCTTCCTTGCCACCAATTCAACCTGCAAGTTACATTTTAGGGAATCCTGCATGAGGACTACCAACCCTCTTTGCACTTCTAGTTTTCTCCACAATTAGAAAATAGTCCACACCTTTTATTCTTTCTACCAAAGTGCATGACATTGCACTTACCTACACTATATTTGATATGCCACTCCTCTGCCCATTCCCCCAATCTGCCTAAGTCCTTCTTCCTCAACACTACTTGCCCTTCCACCTGCAAACTTGGACACAAACCCATCAATTCCTTTATCCAAATCATTGACATAGAATGTGAAAAGAAGAGGTCCCAACACCGACTCCTGCAGCACACCACTAGTCACAGGCAGCCAACCAGAAAAGGGCCCCTTTATTGCGATTCTTTGCGTTCTACCAGTCAGCCAATCTTCACTGGTACCTTTCCTAAAATACCATGGGCTCTTATCTTGTTAAGCAGCTTCAGGTATGGCACTTTGTCAAAGGCCTTTTGAAAATCCAAATAAACATCCACTGACTGTCTATCCTACCTGTTATTTCCTCAGAGTTCCAACGGATTTGTCAGGCAAAATTCCCCCTTAAGGAAACCATGGCTGATTTTTGTCATGTGCCTCCGAGTACCCTAAAACCTTATCCTTAATAATGGACTCCAACATCTTTCCAACCACTGAAATCAGATTAACTGGTCTATAATTTCCTTCTTTCTGCCTCCCTGTTTTCCTAAAGAGTGAAGAGACATTGCAATTTTCCAGTCTTCCGGAACCATTCCAGAATCTCGTGATTCTTGAAAGATCATTACTAATGCCTCCTCAAACTCTTCAGCTACTTTTAGAACCCTAGTGCCAGCGACTTACCTACCTTCAGACCTGTCAGCTTCCCAAGCACCTTCTCCTTAGTAATAGCAACAGCACTCACATCTGCCCCCGACACTCTTTCATATCTGTCATTCTGCTAGTGTCTTCCACAGTGAAGACTGACACAAAATACCTAAGTTTGTCTGCCATTTCTTTGTCTCTCATTGCTACCTCTCTCATATTATTTTCCAGTGATGTGATATCCACTTTCATCTGCCTTTTATTCTTTATATATCTGAAAAACTTTTTTTGTATCTTCTTTTATTGGCTAACTTGCCTTCAATTTTCATCTTTTCTCTCTTTATGGCTTTTTTGTTACTTTCTGTTGGCTTTTAAAAGCTTCCCAATCCTTCCTTCTCACTAATTTTTGCTAAATTATATGCCCTTTCATTTGCTTTTATGCTGTCTTCCCTTGTCAGCCAAGGATGCCTCATTCTCCCTTTAGAATACTTCATCTTTATCTTTATTGCACCTTCCAAATTGCTTCAGGAACTCCAATCTTTGCCGTCATCCCTGTCAGTGTCCCCTTCCAATCAACTTCAGCCAGGTCCTCTTTCATGCCTCTGTAATTCCCTTTATTCCACTATAATACTATTACAGCTGAACTTTAGCTGCTTCTTAAACTGCAGGGTTAATTTTGTTATATCACAGTCACTGGCTTTTGAGGTTTCCTTTACCTTAAGCACCCTAATCAAATCTGGGTCATTATTTCAAACACCCAATCCAGCCCAGTTCCAGTTCATCTGCTTGGTTTGCTCCCCCCCCCCCCCCCCAACTGTTCTGTTTTGAATTTAATGACATTTGTATTTGTACACCCATTACTTGGCTTCTGCCAAATTCATTTTGTCCAAATTGCAATCTCCTGTTTGTCCTTTTTTTTTGTGGCAACTATTCCATGCAGTTCAGTGTTTGACCAGTGTATCTAATTCATTACTATATGATCTTGACATTCATCCCTGTAAAACCCATGTTTTCTTTGTCATTTTCAATAAATGTTTCATCCTTGCAGTCAGCCTGTTACTCAGTCTGTTTCTTGTCCTCTCTGAGTATATACTGTACACTCAGCAGCCACTTTATTAGATACGTGAGTGGAGCCCAATGGGCTCTTCTGCTGCTGTAGCTCATCTGCTTCAAGTTTTGACATGTTGCGCATTCATAGATTCTTTTCTGGACACCACTGCTGTAACCTGTGGTTATTTGAGTTACTGTTGCCTGGCCCAATCTGGCTGTTTTCCTCTGCCCTCTCTCATTAATAAGGAGTTTTTGCCTACAGAACTGCCACTCACTGAATGTTTTTCGGTTTTTCACACCATTTTCTGTAAACTCTACAGACTATTGTGTGTGCAAGTCCCAGGAGATCAGCAGCTTCTATTGATACCACCTGGTCTGGCACCAACAATCATTCCATGATCAAAGTCACTTTGATCACACTACATGCATATTCTGATGGGGCCTGAACAACAACTGACTCTGTATGCTTTACGCATCAAGTTGCTGCCACATGATTGGCTGAGTAGATGTTTGCATTAATGAGCAGGTGTACCTAATAAAGTGGTGACGTGTGTTCTGACCTTGTTTGTTATTGTATAAACAATACCATGGGATATGATAAACCAGTAATCTCATTATTTCTAAACTGTGAGCAGAAAAAAGATAGAAACAATGTGATCTGAGTGAGTTCAGTTTCATGCTGTACATTGTGTATGTGAAGTGATAGTTTTGGAAGTTTCAATAATGCCTATCCTGAGGAGAGAGGTTAGCACAGTTGGTTACCCCTGGGCATGAATCCTTCAAAACAAGTACATCTTCCTTCTCTATCTGATCAGCAGGCTTTCTGTTACTTTTTTTTAATGGGTTAGGTATAGAGCTTCTTTGAGTAGGCTCTCTGTTGGTAGATACAGAATAAGGGTTTCATAAATTTGCAAAGTCATGTCCAGTTTTTTATGAATACTAAAATTAGCAATGTTTATATTGTATTTGTTACAGTTGTTTTACATGGTAATAATCTGTTGGTGTTTGGAGGCACTGGCGTCCCCTTTGGCGAGAGCAGTGGGAATGATGTACATGTGTGCAACATTAACTACAAACGATGGGCACTGCTTAACTGTCGAGGGGAGAAACCTAATCCCATCTATGGGCAGGTCAGTGATTCTCTGCCATTGAATGACCATTGACACAATAAGCATTCATTCTTTCCTCTCACCTTTCAAAAGGGATCCTCCCTCATCACTTAAAAGGGTTTTCCTTTCTCACTCTGTCTTCCAACCTGCATCTTGTCCTCATTGCCACTCATAATCTTAGGGTTTTAATCAATAGTTTGGCCTCAGATGAATAAAGAAGATTTTCTTATCACCATATTTTATAACCATACAAATTATGGTGCTTTCTCTTTCCTCTAACTTATTCAAAATTTGGTGTCTAGAGTGTACAGTGATAAAATATAATTATAAAAACTATAATAATAGTGTTGAGTTTTGAATAAAAATTTCCAGCACTCTGCTTTAATTATAAAAGTTGGCCAAACATTTGGAGCAGTTCTTTGTTCTTTAACAAAGAAGAAGTCTTATCATTTCAGATTTGTCAAATTTCAGAGTAAGGAAGTTGATGAGTGATATTTTGTCTGTCTTAATGTCTGCTATTCAGTGATGCAGATCAGAACGTATCAGTGAGCAGTAAAAAAAATTAAATTAAGCAACGTAGAAAACTTGTGGCACAGAACAATACAAGTCTATCTGATCTCCTCTGCAACAGGGTATTTACTTGCCCACCCGTCGTGGGAGCTGCTTCACAGAGCAGCTCTTGGCATTCTGATTTACAATTTATCCATCAATGCTTGCAACATACACACATATGCATGTACTTACACATACAGAGCAGAACAGGCCCTTCTGGCCACTGTCCAGTAACCCACCTATTTAACCATTGTTACAGGATAGTTTACAATGAGCAATTCACCTATTAAGCAGCATGTCTTTGGAATGTGAGTGGATGCCGGAGCACCCGGAGGAAACCCATGCGCCCACAGGAAGAACGGTCTAACTTTCTAATGGATGACGCTAGAACTCCGATGCCTCACACTGTAATAGTGTCACGCTTACTACTGTGCTACCATAGCGCCCTTAGGTAGTTAAGAGGCAGCATATGCAAATTGCCAGTTTTGTTTAATTCAAACAGAGAAATACGAAATATCATGACTTTGAGACTGGTTAGCTAGAGCTGTAAGATGTCCATAAAATCATTTGGAGAATTGTCTTAGCTGTTCAACTTTCTCTTTGCTCTGAATTTACAGGCAATGGTGATCATAAATGGTTACCTGTATATATTTGGTGGAACAACTGGTTATGTTTACAACACAGACTTGCACCGATTAGACCTTAGAGCCCGAGAATGGATACAACTAAAACCACATAACCCTCCTAGTGACTTACCAGAAGAAAGGTGAGCAATTGTGGAATATTTTCTAGTCAAGATACTGTAACTCCCAAGACTTCTGATGTTGTTGGGTTTGAGTACAATTATAATGATTCTGGTTATCTATCTTTAAAGAGAGGACGATGAATGAACAAATATGGTATGTGTTCTGAGGTACAGTGCAAAATTGTCTTGTATACAATTCATTACAACAGTGTTCTGGGGTAGTACAAGGTAAAGCACAACATTGCAGAATAAAATGTTAGAGAAATTCCAATATAGGTAGACAAATGATAGCTATGTTCATAATGAGGCAGATTTTGAGGTAAAAAGTCAATCTTATTGTACTAGGCACTATTTAATAGTCTGACAAGAGGAGGATAGAAACTGTTCTTGAGCCTGTGGTCTGTGCTTTCAGACCAGTATTTTTTTTGATGGGAGGAGGGGGGAGAAGAAAGAATGTCTGGGATGGGTGGGTCTTTGATAAGTTGGTGGCTTTACTGAGCAGTGAGAAGTGTAGACAGAGTCAGTGGAAGGGAGAATGGTTTCCATGACATACTGAAATGTGTCCACAACTCTCTGCAGTTTCTTGTGGTCATGTGCAAAGGAGTTGCCATATCAAGTTGAGATGCATCATTGCATGAGTTTAGTTATTAGATGATGGTGACATGACTCAGGAGTGACCTATTAAGGTGTAAATGCCTGGTTTTTGTGTTTGTGACAGAGTTCTTTCATGATCTGGTTTGCAATCCACAATGAAGTATCTATCTGGTAGTTTGCATGTGACTAATGACTTTCCGAGTGAGATAGAGTATACATTAAACTATATATGAATGAGGGGTTAGTTAAGTTAAAGTCAGTCCTGAGCCTTATAGGCTCATCAGGCCGGTGCTAATGCCGTTTTCCGCGGCATGAAGCGGCTGAGAGTACGAGACTCCCCCCAACCCCGGATAGGACGCCAGTCTATCGCGAGGTTAACCCCCAGCTTTTTGCCGGTGCCCATTTTCAGCTGGGTGGATTGGAGCAGTCTGTGGTTAAGTGCCTTGCTCAAGGACACAACACGTTGCCTCGGCTGGGGCTCAAACTCACGACCTTCAGATCATTAGTCCAACACCTTAACCACTTGGCCACATGCCACACCCTTTAAGGAGTCCTCTATATTAAAAAATCAATAAATTGAGTCTAACATTTCATTCTTGCTACTTTATTAAATAGAATAGATGCTGCTTATTCGTTTTAATTTTATTTCACATTCTTTCAACCTTGTGCTTCTGCCCTGCTCCATTCAAGTTTGCTACGAGGCCTTGAGTGTACTGGTGTGAATAATTCTGCACCGGTCTGCCAGTCCATTTTTGGTTAGGACATAGAACAGTTCAGTCCTTTTGCCCATGATGTTGCGTCAACCTTTTAACCGACTCCAAGATCAATCTAATCCTTTTTTTGCCATGTTTAACTTAACACTTACCTGTTTAAAAAAAATGTTTAAAAATCCACAGCTTCCAGACTGCAGGCGACGCAGTGAGTGAGTGTAGCTGCTGGAAACTTCCTCTCCATTGTTTTAGCAAGTTAGGCCATTGGGCTGGACCTGAAGTAAAGCTGAAATGTAGGGCCCTAAAGTCCATGCTCCTTACAAGCTTCCTGCCTAATGTGGAGCCTTAGGGAAAATAAAATTGAAGACTTCAGAGCAAGATTACAGAAACAGAGGGATCAGGGACTGTTGTGTACTCTGCACATAGAGACATGGCTCACCCCCAGCATTCCAGCCCGAAGGCTTCATCTTCCACATCATGGATCGGACAGCAATGCCAGGTAAAGGCGGAGATGGCAGTGTTTGCTTCATGATTAACTCACTGTGGTGCACAGATGTGGTGGTTCTGTCTCAGTCCTGCTTCCCTAACCTGGAACATCTGGTAGTCAAGTCTCGTTTGTTCTGTCTGCTGAGTCAGCTTTCTGCCATCATCCTGGCTGCATTGAACATCCACCCCTAGCTGATGCTACTCTAGCTGTAGAGGAGCTGGGTACCATAATCTTCACTAACAAGACAGCGCACCCTGATGCTTCCAGAACATCGTGGGGGACTTCAACCAGGCCAGTCTTAACAAGTCACCTGTAGAACCATAGAAGCTAACACTTGATCACTAATACACCCATCATCAAGAACAGCTACTGTGCCATCCTATGCTAACACTTTGCCTGTTTGCCAGGAGAATGCCAGAGACTGAGGACCACGCACTAGTGGTGATGACCATTAAGATTTTGGTCAAGGAATGTGGAGGAGCACTTAAGGGACTCCTGTAAATTGGTGGACTGGACCATATTCAGGGATTGATCTTAAGTTCTGAATAAATATGGCACAGTCATCAGCATTTTATCAAGATCTGCCAGATGATTATGTGCCTGGATGTGCCCAAACCAGAAGCTGTGGATGAACTAGGAGATTCACAGCCTGCTGAGGTGCTCAAGACCAATGATCCAGAACTCTGGAAGTCCAGTTATGATTTACAGAAGACCATCATTAGAGTGCAAAGGCAATTCTGTATGAAGTTAGAGACACAGGGTTTGCATGCTATTACCTCCTGTAAGGTGAAACCTAACAGCCTATGTAGTTGTGATGCTTCACTCCCCGATCTGAACATCATTTATCATACTTTAAAAGGGACAATAAAACTACATCAGTGCAAATCCTCATGGTATCGGTTACCCAATAATCTGTCTTGGAGGCTGACATCAGAACATTCTTCAAGAGGGTGAACCCTCGCAAGGCATCGGGCTCTGATGGTGTACCTTACAGGGTACTGAAAACCTATGCCAACTATCTGGCTGGAATGTTCAAGGACATCTTCGATCTCTCACTACTACAGTTGACAGATCCCACTTGCTTCAAAAGGCCATCAATCATACCAGTGCCCAAGTAGAACAGGATGAGCTGCCGCAGCAACTATCGCCCAGAAGCGCTCTCAGCTACTGTAATGAAGTGCTTTGAGAGGTTGGTCATGGCTGTAGTCAACTTGTGGCTGAACAAGGTCCTGGACCCACTGTAATTTGGGTACCACCACAACAAGTTTACAGTGTTTACATTCTCACTGGCTTTCCATTCATCCCTGGACCACCGGACAACAAGAAAACTACGCCAGACTGCTGTTTATTGATTACAGCTCAGCATTCAATACCAACATCCCCTCAATACTAATCAGTAAGCCTCTGTACCTCCCTCTGCAACTGGGTCCTTGACTTCTTCATTGGGAGACCACAGTCAGTGCAAATATATCCTGATAATATCTCCTCGGGCATGCTGTATCTCAAGGATATATGCTTTGCTTACTGCTCTACTCTCTCTACACTCCTGACCGTGTAGCTCGGCACAGCTTAAGAACCATCTATAAATTTGCTGATGAACCACTATGGGCAGAATCTCAGATGGCAATGAAGCGTACAGGAGTGAGAGAGATCTGTTGGTTGAGTGGTGTGAGAACAACTTTGCACTCCAAATCAGTAAGACTAAGGAATTGATCGTGGACTTCAGGAAGGAGAAGTCAGAGGAACAGAAATAAGTCCTGATTGAGGGGTCAGCAGTAGAGAAAGGTTGAGCACCTTCAAGTTCCTGGGCATCAACATCTCAGAGGATCCATTCTGGGCCCAACGTATTGATGCAATCATGAAGAAAGTGCGGCAGGAGCTATACTTTATTCGGAGAGTGAGAAAATTTGGTATATCAACAAAGACTCTTGCAAATTTCCACAGATGTACTGTGGAGAGCATTCTGACTGGTTACATTACTGTTTGGAATTATGGAAGCTCCAATGTACAAGAACAAAAGAAGCTGCAGAGGGTTGTAAACTCAGCCAGCTCCCTCACAGGCGTGACTCTTCCCACCATGCAGGACATCTTCAAAAGGCAGTGCCTACAGAAGGTTGCATCCATCATTAAGGACTCTCACCATCTAGAACAAACCGCTTCTCATTACTACCATCAGGGAGGAGGTACAGGAGCCTGAAAACCCATACTCTGCTATCATATTTCTGAGTGGTCTATGAACATTAACTCACTATTTTTGCACTACTTATTTTTATTGAAACTTGATTTTTTTTTTTGTCTTACACTGTACTGCTGCTATAAAACAATAAATGTCACAACAAGTACCAGTGATAATAAACTAGTTCTGTAGTGCCATTAGGAACCATTGACCTATCAAGAATGCTTGGGTAAGCTCCAAATTGGGAACCCGGCGATCACTTCTTCCTTTTTGCACCTTCAACCTTGCTGTAGTGGTTGTATTCACCTGTTATCTGATCCTAATCTCGAGAGGATGAAACCAGTTCCCCTATTTGTACCACAGATCTAGTGGGATCAGAAAATACTGTGGATCTGGCTAAAGATTTGCTTTCTTTTATTTGCTACCTAGTATTTTTTGTTATTCCACTGTACAAGCTCTGGGAATGCAAGTCATTCTTGAAGCTTGCAGATGACAGCAAATTTGGAAATGTAACAGACTTTGGTTGGACATTGACAGGCTGTGAAACAGATTGGCACACGGCAAATAAAGTTCAGTGTTGGGAAGTTTAAATGGGTGCAAAAATAGATCCAGAAGCGTATAATATGACTCGGTGGCAGAACATGTTTATAAAGCAAAAAGGATCCTTGCCTTTTACTGTTCAAGAGAAAGCAAGGAAGTCATGTTGAAACTTTGGCATTTTGTTCAGTTCGAGGCACCAGATTTTAAGAAGGACGAAGGACTTCGATGATGCTGTAGAGATCCACTAGGAATAAAGAACTAGTTATTTGGAGATACTTCAAAAGCACAAGTTGTTTCTCCTTGTGTCTTCAGACACAACCCCAAGAGTGCAGTACTCCCTGGATGTGTTAGATTAGATATGTATTCCTGTCTCAAGGCAAGTGACCCAATCAGAAGGAACAAACACGAGGAAATCTGCAGATGCTGGAAATTCAAACAACAACACACACAAAATGCTGATGGAACACAGCAGGCCAGGCAGCATCTATAGGGAGAAGCACTGTCGACGTTTCAGGCCGAGACCCTTCATCAGGACTAACCGAATCAGAAGGAAGATGTCTCCTCAGCCATCTCACAAAGCATAAAGAAATGTTCCTAGGAATTGGAGTAGGATGGGCAGGACTTTAAGTGTTGACTGAGAGTGTGGATGAAAGAGGACAGTCACCAGAGCTTAATGGAAGAAGATGCAGAAGTCTTTTGGAGACAGGAAAGTAAATTAGGAATTATTCAAGGCATTGGAAGTACAGCCAAATAAACATGTTTGGAACAATTTGTGTTTTCAGGTATCGACATGAAATTGCACACGATGGACAGAGGATATATATCCTGGGTGGGGGAACATCGTGGACAACTTATCCACTAAATAAGGTAGGAGATACCAGCTATAAGTCAGTCCTGGGTGGTTGGGGTGGGGGGTGTAAGTTGAGCATGGAAGCAGATAGGGGTAAAGAAATTGTAAGGTTACAAAAGAAGGTTGTTCTGAAACTGTTTTGTTGTAATAAATATATACATTTTGCAGAAAATGTCTGACAGGTCTAGCTAGGTGTGTTGATTACTATTCAAAGGCAAATGGTGGGGATTAGAATGTACAGGGGAAGTTCTACTTGAATCATTCCAGGATCAATATTAAACTAATAACAAAATTTGGAATTGAATCCCCCATGCCAGAATCGGGCAGCAGTGAGGTGATGCTTAAATCATTCGAAAGGCTAGAGTTGGGCTAGAAGAAATGCCAAATGAATACCTGTGAATCAAGAGTTAGATGCATATTGTGACTTGTATTTGTGGTTCTGCGGATCACTGTGTTTTATTAAGTTTCAGAGCTATCACAGACAAAATCAAATACTGACAGATGAGAAAATAGAAACAACAATCAGAAGTTACCCAATGGGCATGGAAATCGGGTGTGTATAGATGTAGAATGCAGGATGAAACTGCTTTTCAGAGTGAACAGCACTTGGATGCTAGGCTGCCAGAGCTCAATGGATCAGATGATCTTCTTGGTACTGTATACAGAAATCTGGTATCAGGACAAACCTTATTGAATTTTTTGAAGAAATTACGAGGAATGTTGACGAGGGTAAGGCAGTGGATGTAGTCTATATGGACTTCAGCAAGGCCTTTGACAAAGTTCCACATGGAAGGTTAGTTAAGAAGGTTCAGTCGTTAGGTATTAATGCTGGAGTAATAAAATGGATTCAACAGTGGCTAGATGGGAGATGCCAGAGAGTAGTGGTGGATAATTGTTTATCGGGATGGAGGCCGGTGGCTAGTGGGGTGCCTCAGGGATCTGTTTTGGGCCCAATGTTGTTTGTAATATACATAAATGATCTGGATGATGGGGTGGTAAATTGGATTAGTAAGTATGCCGATGATACTAAGGTAGGAGGTGTTGTGGATAATGAGGTGGGTTTTCAAAGCTTGCAGGGAGATTTATGCCGGTTAGAAGAGTGGGCTGAACGTTGGCAGATGGAGTTTAATGCTGAGAAGTGTGAGGTTCTACATTTTGGCAGGAATAATCCAAATAGAACATACAGGGTAAATGGTAGGGCATTGAGGAATGCAGTGGAATAGAGAGATCTAGGAATAACAGTGCATAGTTCCCTGAAGGTGGAGTCTCATGTAGATAGGGTGGTGAAGAAGGCTTTTGGAACGCTGGCCTTTATAAATCAAAGCATTGAGTACAGAAGTTGGGATGTAATGTTAAAATTGTACAAGGCCAAATTTGGAATATTGTGTACAGTTCTGGTCACCGAATTATAGGAAAGATATCAATAAATTAGAGAGAGTGCAGAGACGATTTACTAGGATGTTACCTGGGTTTCAGCACTTAAGTTACAGAGAAAGGTTGAACAAGTTAGGTCTCTATTCATTGGAGCGTAGAAGGTTGAGGGGGGATTTGATCGAGGTATTTAAAATTTTGAGAGGGATAGATAGAGTTGACGTGAATAGGCTGTTTCCTATTAGTAGGGGAGATTCAAACGAGAGGACATGATTTGAGAGTTAGGGGGCAGAAGTTTAAGGGAAACATGAGGGGGTATTTCTTTACTCAGAGAGTGATAGCTGTGTGGAATGAGCTTCCTGTAGAAGTAGTAGAGGCCAGTTCAGTTGTGTCATTTAAGGTAAAATTGGATAGGTATATGGACAGGAAAGGAGTGGAGGGTTATGGGCTGAGTGCGGGTAGGTGGGACTAGGTGAGATTAAGAGTTCGGCACGGACTAGGAGGGCCGAGATGGCCTGTTTCCGTGCTGTGATTGTTATATGGTTATAGGACTGACAGAACCTATGCTAGGTTAAGTACAGGGAGCTCTTAGAAGGAGTGATGCTTTTAAGACTGTCTGCTTATTTGATTTTCAGATACATGCCTATAACTTGGAAACTAATACATGGGAGGAGATACAAACAAAACCACAGGAGCGAACAGGCAAGTCTGGAATCTACTGTAAATAATTAGAAAAAGATAAAAGACAGGAATAAAGCTGGTACAGTTTTAAGGGCTTTTTAGGTTTGCTTTTTCAAGTTTTCTGTCCTTTCCCTGTTAATTTTCCACCACTACCCACCTCCGACCCAAACATCCCATTCGTTGTTTGGTCTTCAGTTCATACAGATGCTGAACACTGCCCAAGTGACACTTCATCTTCAACTGTATTGGAACCCAGGCATAGTGAGAGGCTAAATTTGTTTATGGGATCAATCCCCTTTAAATGATCAGTTTAAAATGTGTTTGAAACCATGTAGTAAAATCAGCTGCTTTAATTATTTATTGACATACATCACTGTGTAGGCCTTACAAGCCACACCACCCAGCATAATCACAGGACAGTTTACAAAGACCAGTTAACCTACTAACCCGTACATCTTTGGACTGTGGGAGGAATCATAGGAAACTCATGTGGTCACAAGGAGAACATACAGGCAGTGGCAGTTATTGAACCCGGGTCACTGGTACTGTAAAGCACTGTGCTAACCACTACACTACTGTGCTGCCCCGTTAGCGCAAGTTACATATTTTCAAAAATAGACATTGAGCCGCAGAGGGAGACAGAGAAAAACCTAGAAGCTTATTAAAAAGCTGGGTTTCAGGAAGAACTTTGAGAGTCTGGATCATCCGGAAAGCCCATGTGGGGGTATGGAAGCTGCTGTTTTGACTGCAAGTACTGGGGTTAGAAGGAGAGATGTCAGTGAAGAAGGAAAGTTCCAAATGGAGCAGCAGTAATCATAAAGTTGCAAGAGATTGTGGAGCAAGACCAGGACGGAGCTCGAAGATGAAGGAATATTTGATCAACAGGCTATGGGAGGATGGGTGCTTTTTACATGAAGAGGCAGCTTTGATTGCTTTGTCAGATTACTGATGGAGATGAGTTTACTGCAGCTATTTTGTGTTTGCATTACTTGGAGGGAAATCCTTAACTGCACTATATTGGTTTTTTTGGTGTATTGATAAATTTCTGGTGGTTTTATCTACGAGGTAGGGAAAATAAAAAAGGGATCAGTGTGAAATGGGTGTTTTGTGGTCAGTACAGACCCAATAGCCTTAAGGGATCTGCTGTATGGTTCTAGTTGATTTCTTGTCCCTTCCCTCTTTTTTTCCTTCATCATAGTTAGGTCGTAACCAGGTTTGTTTTTAAACTGTAGGTTTCCCGGCAGCTAGAAGATGTCATAGCTGTGTACAAATAGGACATGGTAAGTGTGGCAGCCTAGTATTTTCTCTCAATTCCACAATCCTCTCTCCATGTTTTCCAATGCTAGGTGCTTAGCTTAACTGGCTTGTAGCTCCTTGCTTTGTGTCTCACTCCTTTTCTGAATAACTGTGACATTGAAAACCTTTTGAGTTTTCAAAAGAAAGCTGTTTTTTTTGTGGCTCAGTCAACAGATCATGGGTTCAGATGTCTATCGTAATACTAAGGAAGTCCAATAATATCAGAGGTGCTAAGTTTCAGCTGGGAAGTTAAATTGAAACCTTGTCTGAACTTGAGTAGTGTGAAAAAAACTCCATTTGATAGTTAAGAAATGCAGGGATGATGTAAGAATGGAGGCCAACATTTGCTCTTGTCACATCACTATAAAATTGATCAGTTTGTAGGAATGTGCTCTGTACATTGAACAGTACAGCAGAATGCAAGCCCCTTGGCTCACGATGTCGTGCTAACCTTTCAGCTGAATCAGAGATCAAATCTAATTCTTCCACTCACATGGCCCTCCGTTTTTCTTTCATCCATGCGCTTATCTAAGAGTCTCTTAAATGTCCGTAACGTATCAGCATCTGCCATCACCCTGGCAATGCGTTCCATGCACTTGCCATTCTCCGTCTATAAACAAAAATAATCCCTTTCACATTTTTCCTCCAGTCACCTTAAAACTATGCCTCCTCATATTAGCCATTGCTGCTCTGGGGGAGAAAGGTGCTGTACGTCCTCCCTAACTATGCTTCTTATCAGCTTATACATCTTTATCGAGTCACCTTTCATCATTCTCCAATTGAAAGAGAAAAGCCCTACCTCACTGCACCATTCCTCATAAGACTTGCTCTCTAATCCAAGCAGCATTCTGGAAAAACCCTCTGAAGCTTCCATATTATTCCTGTAATGAGGTGACCAACATCGCCTTGCGACTCTTGAACTTGACCCCCAACTGATGAAGGCCAACAATCCCTGTCTTCTCACCACCGTATAAACTTGTGCAGCAACTCTGAGGGACCAATGGACATTTCCTCCACCCTGCTATGAATTCTGTCATTAACCTCGAATCCTAACCTCAAGATAAACCTTCCAAAATAAATCATTTCACACTTCTTCAAATTGAATTCCATTGCCACTTCTCAGCCCATTTGTATCCTATCAATGTCCCTTTGTAACCCTCATCAATCTACATTATCCACAACTCCACCAACCTTCGTGTCATATGCAAACTTACTAACACACCCTCATTTAAATCATTTCTAAAATTCACAAAGAGCATGGCTCCCAGAACAGATTCTTGTGGAACATTAGTCACAAGCCTCTAGACATAATGCACTCTAGCTACTTCCACTTCTGCCTGCTATGGGCAAGTACATTCTGAATCCATGCAACCAAGTTTCCAAAAATCCCATGCCTCCTTACTTTCTTAGACAAAACCTGTCTTGCTTAACAAGGTCAACTAGACAAGGCTGCCCATTATCACCTGCTTTATTTGTATTGGCAATAGAACCATTAGCTGAATTAATTAGAACAGATTCAGACATGGGAGCTTTAGAGTTAATCAAGAAGAATATAAGATTAATTTATTTACTGATAATGTTTTGATTTATTTAACAAACCCATTGCAATCTTTGCAAAGATTATCTTTTAGATTGGAAGAATATGGGAAAGTATCAGGGTATAAAGTAAATTGAGATAAAAGTGAAATTTTACCCCTTACCAAAGGAAATTATAACCAATGTTGATTAGTAACTCAATTTCGATGGTCAATAAATGGGATAAAATATTTAGGTATTAGTTGATAATGATGTAAAAAATTTATATAAACAAAATTATTTGCTATTATTAAAAAAAGAGGATCTTGATAAATGGATGACGTTACCAATAACATTAATAGGTAGAGTTAATGCTGTAAAAATGAATATATTTCCTAGATTGCAATATTTATTCCAAACTTTACCAATACAATTGCCTGAGAAGTTTTTTCAAGAACTGAATAAATATTTAAGGAAATTTCTTTGGAAAGGAAAGATGTCAAGAATATCATTGGAAAAATTGACATATAAATTTGATTTAGGAGGGTTACAACTTCCAAATTTTAAGAATTGTTATAAAGCAAATCAACTTAGATTTATTGCATTTTTTTTGATGAAGAAAAACTGGCATGGATTAGAATAGAATTAGATAAGGTAGGAGAAAACATACCAGAAGATTTTATATATAAATGGGAATCCAAATGGATATGGGAAAAAAAAGAATCTCCTATATTAAGACACTTGATTGATTTATGGAATAAGGTAAATATGGACGATGAGATAAAGAAATCTTTATTAGCAAAAAGAACTTTAATTCAAAATAGGCTTATTCCTTTTACAATGGATAATAAACTTTTACATAATTGGTTCCAAAAAGGGATTAAATATATAGGTGATTGTTTTGAAGGAGGTATATTGATGTCGTTTGATCAATTAAAAAATAAATATAAAATATCAAACAACACTCTTTTCTGTTATTTTCAATTAAAGGCTTATTTATGAGAAAAGCTGGGTCGAACAATGTTGATGCCAAAACCCAGTGAAATAGAAATTGATTCAAAAAGGAAAAATTTAAAAATTTACATCTTGTATGTACAATTTGATTCAAAATCAGACAATTAAATCAGGAATGCATAAGTCAAGACAAAAATGGGAATCTGATTTGAATATTAAAATTGATGGAAAAAGCTGGTCAAGATTATGTTCTGATAGTATGATAAATACAATAAATATTTGACAGATTAATACAATATAATTTTTTACATCAATTATATATAACACCACAGAAAATAAATAGATTAAATTCAAATATGTCTGACCAATGTTTTCAGTGTAATCAAGAAATTGGTACTTTTTTACATTCTACTTGGTCGTGTTTTAAAATTCAATCATTTTGGATAAATCTAAGACTTTTATTGGAACAAATTACTGGAGTACAACTCCCACATAGTCCAATATTATTTTTATTAGGAGACATTGAAGGGACAATACTGAAACTTAAATTGAGTAAGTATCAGAAAAAATTTATAAAAATTGCATTGGCAGTAGCCAAAAAAGTTATCGCAGTTACTTAGAAATCTGATTTATATTTAACTATGTATCATTGGAATAATGAAATATATAGTTGTATTCCACTTGAAAAAATTACATACAATCTAAGAAATGAATATGATATATTTTTAAAAATTTGGCTCCCATACCTACAAAAGATAGAATTAAATACATAGGTCCTTCGAAGATAAAATTATAAAGTAATTGGGGAAAATTAAAAATAAAAATAAAAATTATTTTGAACTCCATGGTGCATGTGGGGATCCTCCGATATCCAGGCAATCTTTCTCTTCTTTCTTTCTTTAAACAAGGGTTAAGGGGAGGGGGGAGGGTTATTATTTTTTCTCTTTTGTACTATTTTATCATTACATTTATTCTTTGTAATTTTCTAAAAATTTAATAAATATATTTAAAAAAAGACATAACCTGTCCCTCGCAGAGCCCTCACTATCCCCAGTTGGGCCCGTGAGGCACAAGCTGTCCCTCACAGAACCCTCGCTATCCCTAATCAGATGATGCTTCTCCAAATGTTGAATTTGTGTCTCTGAGAGTAGTTTGCCTACCACTGTAAAGCTCACTACTGGTCTATAATTTCCAGGATAATCCCTACAACCTTGAAGAAAGGAGTAATATTTGCTACCCTCCAATCTTCTGGTATTACTCCTGTGGCCAGTGAGGATGCAAAATCATAACCCAAAAGTGCAGCAATCTCTTCCCTTGCTTCCCATAGTAACCTGGAGTGTATCCTGTCTGGCCCCAGGAACTTGTCAATCCAAATTCAAAAGTTCCAGCACTTCATCTTCCTTAACGTTAACATGTTCCAGCATATTAGCCTGTTCCATGCTGACATCAGATTTGTCAAGTTCCCTCTCTCTGGTGAATACTGAAGCAAAATATTCATTAAGGACCTCCCCTACCAACTGCTCCTCTAGGCAAATTTCCTTTTTAATTCCTGATTGGTCCCACCCTCAATCCAGTCATCATCCTGTTCTCCACATGTGTATAGAATGCCTTGGCAGTTTCCCTTAATCCTGCTCACCAAGGCCTTGTCATGTCCTCTTCCAGCTCTGCTGAGTTCGTCCCTGGCTGTCTGAAGACCCTATATGATTCCTGCTTCCTAAACCTTAACTATACTTCCTCCTTTCTCTTGACTCGGTGTTCCACTTCTCTTCAACTGTGGGTCCTTTACCCTACTATCTTTTCCCTGCCTCAGTGGGACAAAGCTGTCTAGAACCTCATGCAACTGCTTGCTGAATAGTCTCCACATTTGTTGTACATTTTCCTGTGAACATCTGTTCCCAATTTATGCTCCCATGCTCCTGCCTAATAGAATTATAAATCACCCTTCCCAGTTAAATACTTTCCCATCCTGTGTGTCCCTGTCCCCGCCCAAGGCTTCCAAGTCTCTGTTAAAGGTCAGGGAGTGCTGGTCACGCTGCAAAATGCTCGCCCGCCGAGAGATTGGGAGCCACATTGCCTGTAGTTGTGTTGACTGAAGCTGTGTATTGACCTAGACATGTTATCAACTTCCATTTTTCTTTCATGTTATGGAGTTATTGATTTGGCAATTAGTAGATGAGCTTAATCTGATCAATTTTTACAGATGTGTATGTCTGTGGTGGATATAATGGTGAGGTGATACTAGGGGACCTGTGGAAGCTCAGTTTACAAACTTTCCAGTGGGTTAAACTGCCTGCAGAAATGCCTGAGCCAGCTTACTTTCACACTGCAGCAGTCACCCCGGTGAGTAAATAAACTTTAATACCAACTGTATTACAGGTGGCATTACCAAGGCTTGGGTTGGGTTTTAAACACCTTCAACACCCATCCCTTCCACTATCCTTTGGGTGTCACTGATGTAAAATAGTAATTGGAACTTTATTTTGCCTGTTGGACATGGGTCATTTTAGCTGAGATTCATTAAGTTGTTAAATTTAACCTTAAGATCTCATATTTTGCTTTGGAATGACTTGCACACCCACAGCTGCAGATAGCTACGAATTTAGGAGCCTATGATGTGCAGATACCCTTGAGTGGTCCTAATCAAATGTATTTTACTACAACAAAGACAAATTACTGGAATATTCAACAGGTGTAGATACCTCTGTAGAGAGAAAGTTAACATCTTAGCTTCCTACCATCATTCACTGCCGTTTGTAATACTGCACTAAGTTAAGAAACATTGAGGTCCATTTTCCCTCAATGATTTTAAATCCATTTTGCAAGAGGTCATTCTGAGAAATTCCAGTGTCTGCATGAACTCTAGCATCATTCAGACCTTGTTCACTGCAGGATATTTCTAGCCTAACTTTAACAATACATAGCCATTTGTTCTCCACTCTTCTGGAATGAGTTGCTCTTGAATTTGTCTGCACTGGTCTGACCCTGATCACCGTTTCAATCTACAGTCCACAAACTCTGCTCTCTTTAAACCAGCAAGGTTGGAGTAAAGTGGGCAGAGTACATTCCTCTGACACCAGCGATGAAAAGGGAACTAGATAAAAATCTTGCAGCAGTGAAAATGCATGCAGATAATCCTGAGGTAATGCTGTAGGGATTTTTTTTCTTGGTAAGATTTAACAGTTTTATCATTGTCTTGCAGGCTGGCTGTATGTATGTACATGGTGGAGTGGTCAACATTCACGAGAACAAGCGGACTGATTCGCTGTATAAAATCTGGCTAGTGGTGCCCAGCCTGTTTGAACTTTGTTGGGAGAGGTTACTGAAAAGCCTCCCGCAGTTAACACGGTTCTCCACTACACAACTTCTCAATTTTGGACTCACACAAGGACTTGTGGAGAGACTTAAGTGATTGCTGGTAAGGGGATGGAGGGAAACCATTCTGCAATATGGGTGATGTTGGAGGAAGCTGCTGGAAAGAATACTCCTCAAGGCCTTATCTGCCATAAGTGTTGGATGCCTGTTATTTCTAAACATCCTGTCACTTTTGCATCAAGTGCCACTGACTGATCCCAATTTTCTCTCTTCCTCAACCCTAGGGAACTTGCTTTAAAATGTTGATTTTAAACTTGTCCTTGCCCCGTGGTTACTCCAGTTTTCACCCTGCCCCTAAATGGACTTTGCTTAAATTCCTAAAATTTCAGCCCAGTTATTTATTAGTTATTTATTGGTGATGGCTGCTTTTCCCTCCTATGTGCACTGCATTTTTGCAGATGTTATTTTTAATTCTAATTTCAATTGCTGTCAGACCTGCGTATGTCAAATATTTCTGTCTTGTACTTGGATATCTACCTTTTCCTTTCCCACCACAATCTTCACCGTTTTGTTTTTGATTTGCTTTAAATCTGTTGTTTTCTGAATGTTTTGAATTCTTCCTGCTTTAGTCTTGAAGCAATTGGCATCCCTGAAAGGTGCAGTGATTTAATGAACACTTGGAATTTTAAACTCTTGCTCGAAGTTGAGCTGAGCTGCGTCAGGCTTTACCCAAGAAACTCATTTTAAAAATGAAGGGATCAAAATGTGGATTTGTTCCTTTTTTAAATTGCTTAGATGACCAGATTTAATTTTTTTTAAATCTAAGGTTTTCTTTTCCCTTTTGTAAAATTTAATAAAGCATGATTGAATTAATTGAATTAAGTGTTTATCACTACATTTAAAGTATTGTATGTGACCTGTAGAATACAGGTACCTGGGAAATGGGACAAGTCACCTGGAAAGAGATGGCTATGTCAAACTATTACAGTTGGCCTGGATGAGTTCCTTCTGCCGCTGTTAATTATCGGAATTTTATTGATCATTACAACTTCAAAGCAAACTGTTCTTGTAGTTGTGAGTACAAGTGTGTTTTCAGTACTTGAGCAATTTTGTTAATTATTGCTGTCTTCACTTGAAGCAAAGTAAACTTGGATCACACTGGGACTGAGGTGGAGAGATAAAGTGGCAGTTACTGATTTGACTTGAATAGTAGAATTATACACTGTATCAATAGCTGTCTAATTGTATTTTTTTCATTTAAACTTGATGTTCCTTGTATAATTTAAATCACAAGCTAACTTTCCCATCCTGTTTCACTGATGTGATCCACTTCATGATATAAATCATCTTCTATTTTGAATCTTCAGGTTAATGTCCTGGTCTGGTCTAAGGTCTTGAACTTAAGGGTTCTACCTCTGTTCCAGAAGTTTCTCGTTCTGTTTTGAATTACCTCATGCTGAATTGGTTAATTTACATGGTGCAGACTGCTGTACAATTTTAAATGTGTCTTTAGGATAACATAAAGCAGTGCAAA
The DNA here is from genome assembly GCF_030144855.1 of Hypanus sabinus. Taxonomy (NCBI): domain Eukaryota; kingdom Metazoa; phylum Chordata; class Chondrichthyes; order Myliobatiformes; family Dasyatidae; genus Hypanus; species Hypanus sabinus. The sequence continues at coordinate 5,975,959 of NC_082718.1, read as the reverse complement.
TAAACTAAACTGGCATTGGCAATTTAGATGGCTAATCTTGAGGACCAGATCTTTCACTCCTTAGATTTTTAGTGAAGCAGTGTTTATGAATATACCTTAGCAACTCTAAAGACAACAATGCCTATGCTGACTGTGATCAGTAATTACCATGCCTTATGCATATTAAAATTATGATTTAATGGTAAACTTTAAATGCAAAGAACAGTGAAATTTCTACATTATTACAGCACATCACTCTTCATAGGCTGTTATGACTTCAACAAAATAATTGCTTTCTGAATGCTCAAAGGCAGCCACATTGAGTGTTATGCCATGTCGCTGTAGGATCAGCTTGGCCTTTTTATTTAGATAAAGTAAATGCTCCAGCTACAATCAACCAGTTTTGGCTGAAATTTACACAGGTACCCATTGGGCCCTGCTGCCTTGCAAGGGTTCACCCTGCTTCCGAGACAGATCATAGGATTATCGGACGCTGCAAATCTGAATGCATGCAGTTAGACATTCTCTCAGTCGCAACACCTGCTTGGAAATGTTGAATTACCATCTTCATGTAAAAATAACTTAAAACTAGCAAAACCCCATCCACATCTCATCTCCACGTACAACTTCATTATTCAGTACCCGTACCTGGCCAATTAACTGGAGAAAATCACCTCCAATTGCACAAAATGTGATCTCTCTATCCCAGAGTTGCAAAGCATTGAGTGCATCAAATATTTGGGAGGTGATATTGTGAATCTAGGCAGAATGCTTAAATGTCTGTTAATCAAGCTGCTGTAAAATTGTTTCCCGAGATGGAATAGTGTATGGTTATGCACTTTGGGAGAAGGAATAAAAGCATAGACTATTTTCTGAAATGGGGAGAAAATTCAAAAATCTGAGATGTGAAGAGACTTGGGTCCTAATTTGCATTTTGTGTCAGAGGTGAAGAAGGCAAGTGCAAAGTTAGTATTTGTTTCGAGAGGACAAGAATATAAAAGCAAAGGTGTAATGCTGAGGCTGTATAAGGCAGTGGTAAGGCCTCACGGAGTATTGTGAGCACTTTTGGGCCCCTTGTCTAAAAAAAGTTGTGTTGACATTAGAGAGGTTTCAAAGGGGATTCACAAAAATGATTCTGCGAATGAAAGGCTTATCATATGAGGAGGGTTTCATAGATCTAGGCCTGTACTGGCTGGGATTCAGAAGAATGAGGGTCAATCTCATTGAAACGTATTAAATAGTGAAAGGCCTAGATAGAGTGAATAGAGGGAATGTTTAGAACAGAGCTGAGCAGGAATTTCTTTAGCCAGAAGGTGGTGACTCTGGAATTCATTGTCACAGGCAACTGTGGAGACCAAGTCACTAGGTGTGGTTGACAGGTTTTTGATAAGTCAGGACATGAAAGGTTACGAGAAGAAGGCAGAAGAACAAGTTGAAGGGAAATACATCACCCATGATCAAATGTTGGCGCAGAATTGTGTAATTCTGTTCCTCTGGCTCATTGTCTAAACCCAGGAATAGTGACAATTATTGTAATAGGCTTTCCAGAAGATTTTAGCTTAGTTTCCTGTAAATAAAGTGTTAAACTTCAGTTGTTAATAGAGATACAAATTTTATTTTAAATAAACAAGTTTGCTTATATAAATACATTTGGCTACTTATAGTCCTTCAATTGTAGAGCAAGTTATTTAAGAAATGCAAATTTTCTCATTGTTTTTAAATCAAGTTATTAGTATGTATATTTACATCTCACAAAAAATAACAGGAAATTACATCTAGATCAAATAGCAGCCAATGGAATCATGGCCAGGAATTGCTAGCTAAGGTAGTTTAGAGTTCTCAGACTTCACTGGACACTTGTTTCACTGGGGAGCTTGCAAAACAGAACCTCCCATAAAAGAATGAGAAGTAGTTTACCCAAATTCTCCCCTCCAAACCGAAGAGGAAGATTGTTACCAAGATCCAAATTAGATGAATATACCACAGCTTGACTGCAAATTGTGTTTGTCAGTCACTTCAGTACTTGCAGGAATCCTTACATCAACAATGCTGTTTTGAGTACTGTTAGACAGTAGCAGAAAATGACAATTCTGAAGAATTCTTGGCTGTTGATAACGATAGAGTTATTCAATCAAACTGTCCGAAATGACGAACTATTTGCTGGAAGCATCCTCAGCACATGCTTCGAGATGGAGCAAAGTAATACATGGCCATGATGATAAGGTAGACTACCACCAGCGCTGTGCCTGCAAAGACAAGCAAATGATAGCAAACGTGCACTCCAGAAGATTAGTTAAAGCAAAGACCAGCCTGTGCTGAGGAATGAAAGAATTACTGTTTTCAGCTTCACACATGTAGCTCATTTGGTCAAAGGGTCTGTGTCTGATCTAAATTCTACAATTCAAGGTTTCTGCTTGGTTTGAGTGCTACTGGAACTTAGCTCAAAATCAATTCCCACTCCTCTGGGATTTTACACAAACCAAATCACATTTAATTAATCATGAAGTTCAACTGATGCTGAAAATCTTGAGCACCGTTCACAAAATACTGGAGAAACTCAGCTAGCAGCATCAATAGAGGGGAATGAACAGTCGATGTTTTGGTTCAAGACCATTCACCATAAATGCCCAATCTTTATTCCCTTCCTTTCATGCTGCCTGACTGGAGTTCATCCAGCTGTGTGTTGCATGTTGAATTAATGTTGTTTCCATTCAACTTAAACCAAAAAGAAACATCAATCAGAGCTCTTATTTAATACAAAAACAGACCAGTAAAATCTTTCTTACAATTATTTATCTTTTGTCCTGGCCCACAATGAACAATTGGCTTTTGGCTAAAGGTGTGAAAGCTCTCTGTACAACTCAGCTGCTGAGCTCAAGTGGGTAGTCTATAAATACTTCACGGCTTGTAAACCACTTTGGGATGCTTCCGAATGTATAAAAGGAAACCTTCATAGATAAGTAATCAGGATCAACTTGTACAGATGCCCACCAGCAGAACACAGCTTGTGTTGGTTACTGACTTAACTCATGCCCAATTCTCAAACTAAGTGGGGAACATGCTAAGGATAATGTTGTGGAAACTCTATACTATTTAAAACACATGTTCAGTGACCGAAAAAAAATCAAATAAATGCAAAGCCCGACATGGAAAAGAACATTTAATTGCATCTCAATATGTAACAGCCTTCACTTCTTTCAAATGTGAGACTCCGCAAAACTTCTGTTTGACATCAAGTTACCAATGTAATCTTCATGAAAGTGTACTATATTGTTCATCTAAACAGCGATGCGAGGCAACCTACCTTGGAAGTAGTCACTCTTGCCATCCATGAAGATGTAGTTCATTAAAATGACACTGAATATTGATGCCCAGAGATGGAGATCACTGAAGAGCAGATTGAAACCTACAGGCTAAATACAAAACAAACAGCTCCTGCTCAGTACTGGGGCCGAAACCACTGCCTTGGCATAATATTACTAATTTAATCAATTTTAAATCCAGTCCTCATGCTTGTTTCTATAAAACAAGGTTGGCAAAGGTCTTTAGCTTCTGAGTAAAGGTCACATATACAACAGCCTTCCTTCTTCCATCACCTTCTGCTTATACCTTCTAGACTTTATCCTGCACGATAATTTACTCAAATTCCACCTCTTTCACCCGATGAACATGTTTTGCGACTTTCAATGTGCCCCATACTTAATTCGATTTCTTTACTTGGGGGGGTGGGGGAGATGTATGAATTCTTACACCATCTTCTACCATTTCTTTCAGTTATTCATCACATCCCATAAACTGGTACAGTACTCCTCTCCCTGCTTCTCCAGTTCCCTCCACCAGTTCTGAAGCTGTAGAGGAGACATCACACCCAGCTAACTGGCAATCGTGAAGATTGCCCCCAACCTCTGCTCAACGAGTGGAGCTTCACTGACGGGTTTCAGGCAATTTGCAATAATTTCAGCTAATCAGCATGATGAAGTAACTGTTGTTACTGACAATAAAATAACTGGGCCCAGAGCACGTGCACTCGTGTCCCAACCATTCTTTTTACATTTTACCTGGGCACAAGAGAAACAGCATGGGCCCCCGTCACACACACTGGTCTGAAGTCTGAACAGAAAACAGCTATTTTTTTTAATAAATAATTAGCTTACCAGTTACAGCTACTGATATCTGTAAATTGTATATGTTTGGATTCCTTACTCGCAAGATTAATCGCCATTCAAAATACAAGGGATAAAGTCAATTGAAACTTCGAGTGGCCAGCTAGTGATATTTTGAAATTAGTAAAGACAAAAGAGCCTTAGTTGTTGGGTATGTTTCACATCCCTCCACTACTCTTATCTCATCTGTATCCGGCATCCCACCCCTGGTGTAAAGGGATGTCGGAGAAGTCTCACGACAGAGGCCTCACTCATTTGGCTTGAGTACACACTTCTGCAGTCTATCTCATCTGTAGTAAGCAGAGATGACTCCAGCGGTCTCTGTTCAAAAGTCTCACTTGACTGTAACTGCCCCAGGCTATTGTCTTTAACCCTTGCCTTACTGCACTTCCACAAGCCCACCCCCCTCTACCCCAAGGAGTTAACTACTTACATAAATGACTGAGAAGAGCACCAGCACTGGGATTTGAAGCATACACACTTGTACAGCAATGGAGCTTCCAACTTCTAGGCTGAGGAGATAAATCAAGGTGGATGAACCAAAAATCACAGTCTCACCCTAACAGGTTTGCAGCAGGTTTGTACTTTATGGTAAGCACACATTTCTCATCAAAACCTACCCAAAATTGAAAGGCCTAAATAGAAAAGATATAGTGAGGATGTTTGCAGTACTGGGAGAGTCTAGGACCAGAGGGCACAACCTCAGAACAGAAGCACGTCCCTTTAGAACAGAGATGAAGAGGAATTTCTTTAGCCAGAGAGTGGTGAATCTGGAATTCATTGTCACAGATGTCTGTGGAGGCCAAGTTGTTATGTATATTTAAAGTGGAGGTTGATGGTTACTTAATTAGCAAGTGTGGAAAAGGTTATGGGGAGAAGGCTGAAGAATGGAGTGAAGAGAGAAAATAAATCAGCCATGGTTGATTGACAGAGCAGACTCAATGGGCTGAATGGTCTAATTCTGCTCCAGTATCTTCTGCTCTAAATGCAACCAAAAATCTTCCTTCAGCTGGGCATGGGCAGCTCATCAATAGTCATAGATCATATTGTGGCCATCCCCATCAGTTACCTACCTGAGGCTGATGTTGTTCTGCAATGCAAATTGGATCCCATTAACTATTTCAGGAAGCTCAGGGATCATCGCTAAGACAGTTACACCAAGGAAGTACTGTATGGGATAGAGAAACACACGAGAAAAAATATAAAAATTAGCTCATCTGTCACATGTATATAGCAATACAATGAAATGTATTGTTCGTATCAATGTGCTGGAGGCAGCCCACAACTGTTACGCTCTGGCACCAACACAGCTTGTCCACAGCTTACTAACCCTGCCCTGTAGGTCTTAGGGATGTGAGAGGAAACCAGAGTACCCAGTGGAAACCCACGCAGTTCTTACAGACAGCAGAGGGAATTGAACCTTGATCAGTGGTGCTGTAAAGTGGTATGCTAGCCACTAGGTAATTCAGATTTCCTCCCCATTATAATCAAAGCTAGGGATGTGCCAAAATGTGCAAATATAAATGATTAGGTAGAACCACTGCTTCCATTGCAAAACCTTTCACAAAAGAAAATTCACTGATCAGCCTCACCCCAGCATCACCTTCCTTCACATGAAGCAATCTAGACATTCTGCTGAATTTAAAAAGCAAACACGAGGAAATCTGCAGATGCTAGAAATTCAAACAACACACACAAAATGTTGGTGGAACACAGCAGGCCAGGCAGCATCTATAGGAGAAGCACTGTCGACGGGACGGGAGTCCTGACGAAGGGTCTTGGCCCAAAACGTCAACAGTGCTTCTCCCTATGGACACTGTCTGGCCTGCTGTGTTCCACCAGCATTTTGTGTGTTGTTTGATTCTGCTGAATTGCTGATTTCATCTACTGTCCTTTTTTCTATGCCCAAACTTTCTCCAAGTTTGGGATGTGCATGTGTGTTTTGGTGGTGGGGGGGGGGGGAGTAAAGACGAGGGAAAGAGGAGAATATTAACAGCTAGTCTTTTGCCACACTATAACCACCTTGAGATTCTCAGAAAAGATACTCATCAGTAAGATGCTGCCCTGAAACATTGAGCAAAGGGACTGGAATGCATAAAGACTCACCGGTGAAACTGCAGAGCTGGACAACAAGGGGTCAATGTGCTCAGATACCAACTCTGCACAGGCAGACATGCAAACAGTGGCTACAATGAGCAGCATGACAGCCCTCCATCGTGACCAGTGAATAACCACGTTGTGGCTGTGCCCTGGAAATGCAGAGACAACACAAATTAGGCCAACAAGCTTTTAAGTCGTCAAGTCAACTTTCATTGTCATTTCAACCGTAACTGCTGGTACAGTACATAGTAAAAATGAGACAACTTTTTTCAGGACCATGGGGTTACATGACACAGTACAAAAACTAGACTGAACTACGTAATAAAAAAAACAAAACTACACTAGACTACAGACCTACACTGGACTGCATAAAGTGCACAAAAACAGTGCAGACATTACAATAAATAATAAGCAGGACAGTAGGGCAAGGAGTCATACCCATCCAGGGTCTGGGTATTGAGGAGTCTGATAGCCTGGGGGAAGAAACTGTTACATAGTCTGGTCGTGAGAGCCCGAATGCTTCGGAGCCTTTTCCCAGACAGCAGGAGGGAGAAGAGATTGTATGAGGGGTGCATGGTGTCCTTCATAATGCTGTTCCCTTTGCGGATGCAGCATGTAGCGTCAATATCTGTGATGGCAGGAACAGAGACCCTGATGATCTCCTCAGCTGACCTCACTATCCGCTGCAGAATCTTACTATGCAAGGAATAGGAGTAACTAGTTCTCTACCAGAGATAGCTCATTTTACATGCTAAATTGCAAATTTATCGTTTATCCTTTATTGTTCAGTAAGTCCCTGAAGGTCAACAAAGGCCAACAATTCAAGACACCTAATGTCAAGTTGGATTCATGCACAAGCCATCACCCTTTCTATGGAAGGGGAGAATTTCAGGCTGAAGACATTACAGTGAGGAAAGGCCCAAGTGTACTTGACAAGTCGGGCCACGGACACTGAGCTGGTGACCCTCGACAAGCATCTCACCAGTGTCAAAAGTTATTTGGAGTCAGGTGTTCCAAAGAATGAGATGAAATTGGAGGTGTGGCTGTTGAGGTGACCTGCCTTTAAAAAAAGACACACAAAGTCAGATTACTGACTTCTCAAGAAACACCATGAACACCAATGCCACTGTCAGTGATTCAATACTGAAAAATCATCTGAGCTGGGACATTCAAGTCACCATCAATACTTGAATAAACACAGCGTCAGCTACATATATTTAAGTTTAATACTGTAGTTGAAATGTTATGGGCACTAGCTTTCCAGCATCGAGGACACCTTCAAAAAGTGATGCCTGAAAAAGGTGGCATCCATCATTAAGGGCCCCCATCACCCACTACATGCCCTCTTCTCACTGCTACCATCAGGGAGCAAGTACAGGTGTCTGAACACCCACACTCAATGTTTCAGGAGTCAGCTTCTTCCCTCCATCAACAGATTTCGGAACAGATTTTCCGAATGGAATTTCTGGATATTCAGTATCTTTGCTCCTCTCCTTTTGTACTACTTAACTCATTTATAGCTTTATAACGTTTTGCAACATCTGCTGCCATAAAACAACAGACTTCACAACATGTGCCTGTGGTATTAAACTTGATTCTGATAGAACATACGGCATAGAAACAGGCCATTTGGCTCATTATGTCTACACTTACCAGTGGGCACCAACTGGTATTAATCCCATCTTGCAGTAGTTGGCCCACAGCCCTGTTGTGTGAAGTGTTCATCTAGAATGCTGCCGGCAGCTGCTTCCATCGCTCTCACAGGCAGTGTGTTCCACACTGCACAGTGGGGGGAATAAAGGATCCTACAGATCCACTCCCGAACTCTTACCAAGTACACAAACTCGAGCTTTATCTACCTCTGATATGGAAAAGTTTCTCGCAATCTACCCTTTCTAAACACATAATAAATTTTTATCTTCTTCAAACATATCACTTCTGGACTTCTGCTCTATAGAAAATCACCATGCATTATACAGTTAGACTGGAGACACCACGTCTCTAGCCAAGCAAGAATCTATTTTTTTATATATATAAATCTACAAAAGTTTATTCACACAAAAATTCACAAAATGCAAACATTAAGTACTTACAAGACAATGAACAAATTCAAATTAAAACATGAGTATTACTACCTATAAAACAGTCAATTCCCTGGGGGGAGGGGAGCCACCATTCCTACAAATCCTCCATTGTGACTGTGTGCTCCCTCTCCGAGGACACCCGGTCATGAACGTTTCCCCTGAAGAGGGGCACCCAGTTGGGCCTGGGCAGAGCCAGTGACTGCCCACCTCCTGGACTCCTGAATGGCCATCCTGGCTAGGCCCAGGAGCAGGAACCTATCGGCTCAACACAACCCATGAAGACATGATGATATGGAGTTTGCTTCCTCAGCCAGGAATTCAGGAATAGAAGAGACCATCACTTGTTTCAAGCTGCCCCCACCGCGCTGAGCCACATCGAGAAACATCACCCTGAGGGACGGTACTTTCATATCTCTACATTTGAAACCTGGTTGGTTCACATTAACATAAACTATCACCTCAACAGAATGCAAATGATCACCTTTTGAACAAGCAACCATCTATTGAACAAGCAACTTACCAAGATACTGCCTCGATTAGAGAACATGTTCAGAGTTCAAAGTAAATTTTATTATCAAAATACATACATGTTACCATGTACAATCCTGAGATTAATTTTCCTCGTGTCTTATAAGGAAAGGTTGAGTAAGCCAGAATTTTTCTCAGCAAAGGGTGCCGAGAGGCTACTTGATAAAGCATACAAAATGACAGAAGGCATCGATAGTGTCTAGCCAGCGACTTTCTCACAAACATAATTTTAGGATGATTGGTGGAAAGCAATTGGGGGGGGGGGGAGAGATAAATGTCAGGTGTAGTGTTTGTTTTAAACAGTGTGGTGGGTAAATGGAACAGGAGTGGTGTGTGTAGAGGCAGATTCATTGGGAAAATTTAAGAGACTCTACAAACAAGAAAATCTGCAGATGCTGCAAGTCCAAACAAGACACACAAAATGCTGGAGGAACTCAGCAGGCCAGGCAGCATCTATGGAGAAGAATACAGTCAACGTTTCGGACTGAGATTCTTCAGTCTGAGGAGAATCGGCCTGAAACATTGACTGTACTCTCTCCATAGATGCTGTCTGGCCTGCTGAGTTCCTCCAGCATTTTGTTTATGTGTTGCTTATCAGACTCTTAGGCACATGGGTGAAAGAAAAATGGAGGTCTATGTAGGAGGGAAGGGTTAGATTGATCTGAGATAGGATAAAAGATCTGCAAAACATCCTGGGCCGGGGAGTCTGTTGTTTGCTGTACTGTTTGATCTTTATCAGTGGTACTAACAGGATGCACAACAATCATGCGATTCATACCATCTCACTGAATATGCCAAGTGAAATGACGTGGGTTGATATATCTTTAACCAGGAGAGGGCAGTGTGCAAGTAAAGTGATTTTTCCCTGCTGCCAACACATTATTTTAATGGACAACCAAGACAAAAAACACAACTTAACCGAAGTCGTGAAGAGCAGCATACCATGACAGTCGCTGATATGAATATCATAGATGTGGGTATGAGTCTTTAGAGCAAAAATGAGACCAATCACATACGATGCTGGGAGAAGTATACACACAGTGTGGATTAGAGGCCTAAAGGACAAAGAAATAATGACCGTTAGAGGAAACAGCTCTCATGTGGTGCCTCTGTAGCATAACATAAATAATATCTTATATCAACAGTGCCTTATTATAGCTTTCACTCTACCCAAAGATCACAAGAACCTCTAAAAAGCAACAGAAGGAACACTAACAGCGAGGCAAAAGGCAGGGGAGAGCACAGGCAGGAGAGTGACACACACAACGTGTGGAGAGAGATGAGGGACGGAGGACAAGGAACAGAGAGTGGAGTTGAGGATTTTTGGACAGACAGAACCACATGGAGGAGGGAGGGGCAGACAGAGCAAACAAGATAAATGAGATCATATGCTGATTTAAAAAACACTACAAGGGGTATTTTAGAAAAAGAGGCATTGCCTAACTGGGAGCCAGTATGGATCTGGCAGAGGCACTATGGGTAAATGGGGCAAAGGATATTGCCAGGAGGAATCTGGAGCACGTCAAGTTTAAGGGTCAGAGTGAGGGGGTAGGTTGGGACTACCTCAGTATAGTCAAGGGAAAAGACAAGGTAATAACTGCAAATAAGTTGGGAGAAGGCTGGAGTCACCAACACCAACAGTGACATATTTGATCCCATGTCCGATAGCTATTGAGGAGGAAGATGGAGTTAATGAGTTAGTGACGGGAAATGTGAAATGCACCCTCACCTTGCCAATATTTAACTAGAGAATACCCTGCTCTCATACTCCTTTAATACCAGATAAATCTACAATTAGTGAATGAGTCACCAGAAGTGGTAGCAAGGAATATAACCCACATACACAGAGCCCAGTTTCTACTGTTGGGTAGTTAGGAGAATAACAACCTGTTCATACACATTTCCAGCCATTTTAGTTATTTATTTTATCAATTACTAGGACACCATCTGACTGTTTCCATACGTATTCTTCTTGTACCCCCACCACCTCTTTCATCATCACCAGTAATCTCCCCCCTCCCCCACTCTGTCGTAGCAGAGCAGTTACAAGGCCCCACGTAATCTCCGATGTACTTACTGGACGTGACTGTGAAACAAGGCATTGTCCTGTAGCTGTGAGGAAGGAAAGTGGGAGAGGTGAAATTCATCAGCCGCTTCAACCTCCAATTGCCTCATCAATGCAATAACTGCAAAGCATCACTGAGACTGCACTCAACTTGCAGAACAGGACTGGCAAAGGGAGTGGTGGTAGCAGAAGTCAAAATATTTACCACACTGTACTGCAAACCAGTGATTACATAGAACAGTAGAGCACGGAACAGTCCCTTCGGCCCAGTGTTATACCTACCTTTAACCTATCCCAAGATCAATCTAACTCTTCCCTCCCACGTAGCTCTCCATGGCTCTTCAATATCCCTAATGTATCTGCCTTTACCACCATCAATGGCAGAGAGGGCATCCTACACTCCCACCACTCTGTGTTTAAAAAAAACCTACCTCTGACACCCCACTATACCTTTATAAAAAACATCTTAAAGTTATGCCCCTTGTATTAGCCATTGCCGCCCTGGAGAAAAGGTACTAGCTATCTATTTATCTTATAGACCTCTATCAAGTCACCTCTCATCCTCCTTCATTCCAAAGAGAACAGCCCCATGTCACTCAACCTGTCCTCATAAGACATGCTCTCTAATCCAGGCAACATCCTGGTAAATCTTTTCTGCACCCTCTCTGAAGCTTCCATGTTCTTCCTATAACGAAGTGACCAGAACTGAAAACAAACTTGCCAGGTGGCAATGAAACATGGTCCTTCGTCCAGGGATATTAATTGTGCACATTAAGCACACTTAGTTACACACAGCAAGTCCTGACAGAGCTTTGTAACACCCTGTGCCTGGGACCCAGGAGAGGATACTACAGAAGGAAGAATGACTGGACACCAAGAGGAGATTTTTTAAAAAATAAAATAAAGAATAACTCTAGAGCAACACACACACACAATGCTGGAGGAACTCAGCGGGCCCGGCAGCATAGATGGAAAAGTTACTGTTATTGTTGCAGCTGTTGCAATCACTGTTATTGTTTCGGGCCAAAACCTTGCATCGGGACTGCCTGATCTGCTGAGTCCCTCCAGCATTTTGCAGCATCTGCAGATTTTCTCGTGTTTCTGAATAACTTTTATGATTAAAAATCATAAAAAATAAACATACAAACAACAATGCTGATAATTGGAAATAAGAACAGAAAATGCAGTAGACCTCTCTTGTCAATTGGGCCCAAATCTAAATGATCTGGGCAAGATGTTGTCCAACCCCAACAGAAAAACTGAGCTCGTCTTCACTAGCAGACAAGAGGTAATGGATTCACATCAGGGGCAACTGGGACCGTAAAGTGCACACCTCAAAACAGAGTCATGACCATCAAGCCGAGAGGCTCCCGGGAGTTATTGTGTCATTTTCCCATAAACTCCTCTCCCCAAATGATTTTTGCACAACTCAACATTTCCGAACTAGGAAACTAATTGGGCAAGACAGCAAACTTGAGACCATAGCAGTAATTAAGAGAGTAAGTATACCACACTGAAGTGACAGTCATCACATTCAAAGGGGCCAGATTCATTCTGTGTTGAGTTGGTGCAGCCTTGACATATTAGGTTTCCATAGGCTTTGGAGAAGAGAGTTGGTGCAAACACACCTAAAGAAATAAAAATAAAAATAAAACCAGCTACACGTTATCTTCATTAACAGGTCACCCATAGCCACATAAATCACTGTCCCTGCAATTTCAGTGCAAGAGCATGCGACATCTTTAACAAATTCAGATCTTGGCCTGTTGACCAGATTTGCTCCCAACGGTTATGTATGACCGATTTTGAAAGCAACTTTTCCCTGAAGACAGACACAAATTCTGGCCAATAGAACGATGATCCTAATTACCAGATCCACACACTAGATTATAATGGTTACAATGCCCATAGCAAGTCCCGATCCTCAGTCATCCAAAAACTTCTATTTGGTGTGGAAATGATGGCTATTTCCCAACTTAAAGTCCCATTTTTCTAGAGCAGGAACCAAGTGTACTGCGAGACACTTTGAGATCTAATGAGATCAGGAAGAAATTTTGAAATATATTAAAAAGAAAAAGAACCTAGTATTTCATCTCCTCAATGACTACAGGCCAGACAGAATTTAAAATAGTGTGGTAAATTTTTGATTCAGAATGAACCAATGGATATGAAGCATTGATGGGTAAATGGAATTGATCTGCTGTAACCTGACTGGATGACTGTCGAATCAAGAGGCTGCACATCATCCAGCCTGATCCATTCGCTGAGATACCAAGACCAAGCAATGCCCCATCAACATTGGCCTTGAATTTGAAAAAAACATTATTCCAGCTAATGACAACAGCTGGTCCCTCACAAATGAGTATATTAGACTGGAAACATGGTGTGAATCTCATATATTATGTTTGAGTTTGAACCGTCTCCAAGTGGTAACTTTAGTAGGCGTTTTCTGTCTAGAGCACACAGTTGTGATGTCAGAATAATCAGACGCCCACCTCCACACCTACCTCCCACGGATATGAAGAGCAACGCTGAGCTGATGCCAGCTGACCGGCTATTGAACCTCTGCTCCTGGTGCTTGCAACCTCCGATCACCATGGAGATACCCTGGAGGACAAGTTGCCCATCAGTTTCTGCTCCAAAATGAACTAAACCACAGGGATTACAAAGCTAGCAGTTTCCAGAATCTCTTTAAAATTTAGGAAGTAGCAGTGTTACTCCACTGGATCATATTCCACGACCCACACCTTGCATTACAACTCTATAAAAAAAAGTTAACATAAACACAACAGTAAAGGTCAAAAAAAGCCCCTAGTTTATCTGCAAACCCAACTTCAGCAGGTCCTGTAACTTACTGGGAACCACCTGAATCTGCATTCTGCGAATTTTAAGGTGACTGAAGGGAGACGTCAGGAGGTATTTTTTTGTTAATACACAGAGGGGCAAGTGACTGCGGTGGTGGTTGAGGCTGATGCAACAGGGGTACTTAACAGACTCTTAGGCACGCGTATGAAAGAAAAATGGAGGGTAACAGGCAATGTAGCAGGGAAGGGTCAGATTGAACATGGAGTTGGCTTAGGAACAACATGGTAGCATGGTGGTTAGCGTAATGCAATTACAGCACCAGTGATCCAGGTTCTAGTCCCTTGCTGTCTGTGAGGAGTTTGCACGTTCTCCCTAACACCACGTAGGTACCTCCACAGTACAAAGATCTGTGCGTTAGTAGGTTAATCGGTCAGATGGGGTCAGACAGGCATCTCTCAAACATACAACCAAAAGTCCAGAAAATCAGATAATCCTGTACACTCAGGAAAAAAAGCAACATAATGGACTTATAACGTTGTAAACCAGCGAGTTGTTTGTTACGTCTTCCTGCTCGCTGGGAAAATGGAGACATTTGTTAGGGAGAGAGAACCTGCGGTATGTCAAATACTAGGTGAAACGCAAAGTCTTTGGGGTAACTGCAAGTCTGTGTCTTTACTGTTGCTTTGCTCACGCTTGAGTGCTTAGTGGCGGGTGCCGATGCTTTTTTTCTCGCTGGTGGGGGGATTATTTCTCATTACCGCTTATGCGCAGGAGGGGGAACTTTGGGGTTCTAACATTTAACTGTCATTCATTCTTTGGGGCATTCCTCTGTTTTCATGGATTTTTGCAAAGAAAAAACATTTCAGGATGTATATTGTATAAACTTCTCTGACATTAAATTGAACCTTTGAATTTCACAGATTCACCATTGCTCTGGCTAAAGAAAATCCTCATCTTTGATCTAAAGGGACATTCTTCTATTCTGAGAATGTGCCCCCTCGTCCTAGACTGTCTCAGTATCTGAAACATCCTTCCCAGCTCCGCTTTATCTAGGCCTTTCACTATTTAGTAGGTTTCAATGAGATCCCTCACTCATTCTTGTAAACTCCAGCCAGCAATGGTCGGTAATGCACCTCATAAGCCAGGCAAAAGCAAGCAACTCGAGTAACACACCGGGATAAAGAGGACACATCCCAACAAGGTTCCAGTCAGAGCGCTCTTCACCACCTCCTCGTAGCACTTGTTCCCCTTATGGCTGCCTTTGATCAGAGCGGTGATGTAGAAGGTCAACTCGGTGATGGAGCCAAACGTGGCGTTCACTACTGCACCTACTGCAAAGTTACTTTGTGCTGAGATGCTGAAGACAAGAGCAGATTTAAATCACTGTACGCTAGAACATTTAAAATTAAACCTTATTCAATCATTTTCAATAGGCAGGGAGGGATAATCACAAGTGAAAAGGCAACATAATGGCTAACATAAGGTCTTACAGTGCTGGAGATCTGAGTTCAATTCCCCGTCTGTAAGGAGTTTGCAGGCTCTCCCGGAACCACAGGGGCTTCCTCCAACATTCCAAATGCATGGTTTTGCGTTAGGAAGCTGTGGGCACGCCAGAAACACAACAATTGCAAGCTGCCCCCAGCACCTCCTCAGGCTGCATTTGTTGTTGACGCAAATGATGCACGTTTCGTTCTGTTGTACATGCGACAAATCAAGCTAATCGTTAAATTTTTAATGGTTTCAGAATGCAACAGGGTGTTATGCAATGAACCAGAATTGATTTAAGAGTTTTAAGGTAAAAGAACCCTTGGGGGAAGTGATCATAATATGGCCAGAACTGATTGGAAAAGAACACTGACAGCGATGATGACGGAGCAGCGATGGCTGGAATTTTTGGAAGGCACAGGATATATACATCCCAAAGAGGAAGAAGGACTCTAAAGGAAAGATGGCACAACCATGCTAACAAGAGAAATTAAAGTCAAAGAGAGAACATATAATAGAACAAAAATTAGTGGGAAGTTAGAGGATTGGGAAGCTTTTAAAAACCAACAGAAGGAAACTAAAAAGTCATTAATAAGGAATACAAAAGTAAGTCGATAATATTAAAGAAAATACCAAACGTTTCTTCAGATACATAATGTGTACAAGAGAAGCCAGAGTGGATATTGGACCACTGGAAAATGATGCTGGAGAGGTTGCAGAGGGGGACAACAAAATGGCAGACAAACTAAATAAGTATCCTGCATCAGTTTTCACTGTGGCAGACACTAGCAGTCTGGTGGAAGTTCCCGGTGTTGGGGGCATGTAGTGTGTGAAGTTACCATTACTAGAGAGAAGGTTCTTGGGAAACTGGAAGGTCTGAAGGTAGATAAGTCACCTGGACCAGAGGGTGTACACCCCAGGGTTCTGAAAGAGCTGAAAAGATTACGGAGGCATCAGTAATGATCTTTCACGAATCACTAGATTCTGGAATGGTTTTGGAAGATTGGAAAATTGCAAAAGTCACTCCACTCTTCAAGAAGGGAGAGAGGCAGAAGAAAGTAAACTATAGGCCAATTAGTCTGATCTCAGTGTTTGGGAAGACGTTGGAGTTAAATTTTAAGGACGAAGGTTGCTTCAAGGGAAAATCTTGCCTGACAAATCTGTCGGAATTCTTTGAAGAAATAAAAAGCAGGATAAACTAGGAGAATCTGTTGATGTTGTGTACTTGGATTTTCAGAAGGACTTTGACAAGGTGCCACACATGAGGCTGCTAAACAAGCTACAGGAGAGATTCTAGCATGGATAAAGCAGTGGCCAATTGTCAGGAGGCAAAGACTGGAAACAAAGGGAGCCTTTTCTGACTGGCTGCCAATGACTAGCAGTGTGCCACAGGGGTCTGTGTTGGGACCAATTCTTTCTACGTTATATATCAATGATTTGGATGATGGAATTGATGGCTTTGTTGCAAAGTTTGCAGATGATATGAAGACAAGTGGAGGGACAGGTGATTTTGAGGAAGTAGAGAGGCTACAGAAGGATTTAAACAGATTAGGAGAACGGGCAAAAAATGGCAGCTGGAATATAGTACAGTATTGGGAAGTGTATGGTCATGCACTTTGGTAGAAGTAATGAAAGGATTGACTATTTTCTAAATGGAGGTACAAAGGGGGGTTGCTAGTCCTTGTACAGGATTCTCTAAAGGTTAATTTGCAGGTTGAGTCTGTGGTGAGGAAGGCAAATGCAATGTTAGCATTCATTCTGTGAGGACTGGAACATAAAAGCAAGGACATAATGTTGAGACTTTATGAAGCGCAGGTGAGGCCTCACTTGGAGTATTGTAAGCAGGTTAAAAAAGATGTTCTGAAACTGGTGATGGTCCAAAGGAGGTTCACAAAAATGATTCCAGCATTGAATGGCTTTTCATATGACGAGCATTTGATGGTCTGTATTCACTAGAATTCAGAAGAATGAGGGGTGACCTCATTAAAACCTATCGAATGGTGAAAGGCCTTTATGAAGTGGATGTGGAGAGGTGGAGAGTCTAAGACCAAAGGACAAAATCTCAGTATAGAGAGGTGTCATTTTAGAACAGAGATGAGGAGGAATTTCTTTAGCCAGAGAGTGGTGAATCTGTGGAATTCTTTGGTTCAGGCAGCTGTCTATCCAAGTCTATTCAAAGTAAAAATTAATAGATTCTTGATTGGTCAGGGCATGAAGGGATACAGGGAGAAGGCAGGAGATTGGGGCTGAGGGGAAAATTGGATCAGCCATGAAGAAGTGGTGGAGCAGACTCGAAGGACCAAATGGCCTAATTCTGCTCCTATGTCTTATGGTCTAAAGATCAAATTGTAGCCATGACTGCAAAAATAACGAGAAACCTAGCACACAGGAATTCCTGGGTACAGAGGAATCACGGTTTTAACATTCCGCAAATACCAGCGTATCACAGTTATTACATGGTGATATTGCTAAAGGGTGAAGCTGCAATACATCCTTTGGAGTAACACTCATAATGCTGCTGTCAACCAAGGTCTTACATAAAATCAAACACAAGCTGGTCTCTGAGGGTAAAGCATGTCAGCAAATGGTCACATTGTGAAGCACAAACAGAAGGAACATACAATGCATTTTGCTTTCAAATTCAAGTTAAAATTTGAAAACTGAACACCCCTCTTTTGTTTCCCATGCAAGGCTAACCAGTCCAACTTATTTGTTAAGTCACAGGAGGCAGCAGATGCTGATATTCGGAGCAACAAAACATCTACTGGAGGAACTGAGTGGGTCAGGCAGCATCTGCGTTTGTCTCTATCTATCATCCATCTGTCCTTGTCTCCCAACTCCCCCCTCCTCTATCTGGCTCGATTGTCTATCCTTGCCCTGTCCACCAATCAGCTCCAGACCTCCAGTCTTAACGCTCTCCCTCTTTGTATACTGGGCACCTCTCCTCTCCACTCAGTTCTGATACAGGATTGATCCAGGATGTCAACAATTCTCCCCCACTGCTGAAGATGCCACTGAGTTTCTCCAGTGGGATGTGTGACCTTCCCACTCATAGTTCTGACAAGTAAGGATGCAAGGGCAATGGAGATGGGGCAATGAGAAGTTAACCATCACAAAGCAGCGATTCAGCCCAGAGCTGAGTGACCCAATGATTTTATAATTGTGGAAGGGGTTGACAATGTTGAAAAAGCCAAAATCTCTTAAGAGAATTCAACACTAGGACCACATTCAAAGTGGTCACTAATCAGTCCAATAAAACTTACCCTGGGGAAATTTTATGTAAAAAGTGTTAAAACTTGAGGCCATAATACCACAACCTGTGTTCAAAGTGACTGGCTTAGATGCACCACAGAGGGAACCCATCAGGCAAGGGAGGATGTCAATGAAGACAAATCATCAATATGGCCAGACAGTACACTGCGACTTCATCTCCTCTTCCATGGCCTGCAGTAGAGTCTATCTAGAAGATTCCAGGAAGGCCAGAGAGTACACTGTGACTTCATCTCAGTTGTATCCTTGCACAACTATGGGGGATGGGACATGAGAGGGGTGCCGGGGAGGGGGGGGGGTCATTGCTCTAAAATAAATAGATTCATACATTACACTTCTCCCTCTCCCTTTAGATTAATGCAACTTTTTTTTAATGTACAAACCATTTAATTTCCCTTCCACAAACCCACCATATTCCAAATAAACATGCTTTCATAATAACAGTCCATAACTAACTTCACTGTTCTGAAGGTTCAGTTTTTAGGGTGGCGCTCTCTGTTTCTTGCAAGATAGCACCTCTGGACTTGTGGAGTGGCATCAGGCTTGGTCGGTGTCTTGTCTAAGACAACGTTCTTGGTTTACGGAGTGATGTTGTTGTCAGTGACATCATCACTGAGAGCCAAGTCCGGTGACTATAATGTGCTCGACTTGTTGGAGGAGGTTGACTCAGGTGTGTCCTTCGGCTGAGTATCTAGTATCTGGTCCACATGACATCTCCATGTCTGATCCACTGTGTACATCAGTGGTCCAGTCTTTGTAGCTGTCCTACCAGGTGTCCACTTGTCTTCTCAATAATCACTCACTAGGCTTCCCGTCCAATATCAAAGCTCCTTGCTGCTTCACTTGGCAACTGGCTGATCTGTGTATTCTGCACTTCCCTCCATAGATCCAGTTTCTGGAGGTCGATACAAGATCCCAGATCTCTGTTCATGAACAGCAATGCGGGTGTTTGACCTGTTGTTACATGAACAGTTACAATACACAAAAAGGAAATTGTCCACCTTGTGCTGTAGAGAAGTGCCCTCCTTGTCCATTGCTTTTTAATGGACTTCTTGAAGGTTTGCTTCGTTGCTGGGTAGCGAGGAGCTGACTTGCCATTTTTCTTCATGAACAGTCCGAAGAGCAGACATGCATTGTGGTCCGTTGTCAATTTGTTCTAGTTAGCCATTTCTGGTGAAGAGAGTCCTCAGGGTGGAGACAGTCTTTGCTAAGGTAGTTGACTTCATTGGTATAACCTCCAGCCACTTCAAATGAGCATCCACAGTAAACAGAAACATGGAGTTCATGAATGTCCAACAAAGTCAATGTGTACTCTTTGCCATGAAAGTAATATTTACTTTCAGTTTGCCTTTGGGAGACACTTTTTCACCCATGTAAGTCCTTAGCATCACTGAGGTCTTCTCTAATGGTATCTTAGAAACCAGTCTGTTGTAGTCGGCCACTGGAATTATAGACCTGTATCCAGCTCCATTTTCAGTTTAACACCAGACAGATCTATTGTGATCCATGTGATTTTGTGATCTGCTTGAGTTGTACGATGCAGTTCCAGGCATGACAGTTCACCTTTGTCAGACTCTGTTGTCTGATTCTGTTTTACATTCGATAACTTTTATGTGTGTGCTTAGTTTTGTGTTTGAGTCTTTTTCACTCAGTTGTGCTTTTTGTCTGCCTTTCTCACTCTCTCTGTGACCCTTTCTCTGAACCAACAGTCACTTGCATCCTGGGAGGATTTGCCACATCAATAACATTTTTGGCTTTTCACACCATTCAGGGACATTTTGTGCACTTCACAGTTCTGCATCCTTTGCTGCAGTCTCTAACAATATTGCAATGTCAATGCCTGTCCTAAGGTTAGATCTCTTTTGGACAGTAGCCTCTTGTGAGTGCTTTGACTAAGTATGCCAGATACAAGCCTGTCCCATTATCAGAAAGCCCATCTCTAAAGTCACAGTACGGGGAAGTCTGTGTAGTTCTGCAATGTATTCAGAAGTATTCAAAAAATCTTTTGACTGGTTCCTTTTGTAAAATCTAAATCTCTCAGCTATTACCAGTGGTTTAGGGCTCAAGTCCTCAGGACATCACTGCAGGAGTTCCTCAGGGAAGTGTCCGAACCATCTTCAGCTGCTTCATCCATGAACTTCTTTCCGTGGGGATGCACGATGTTCTGCACCATTTGTGACTCCTCAGTCAGTGAAGCAGTTCATATCCAAACACAGCAGGGCCTAGACAATATCTGGGTTTTGGGCTGATAAGTGACAGGTAACATTCAAGCTAGACAATGACCATCTCCAACAAGAGAGGCTCTAACGATTGTCCCTCAACATTCAGTGGCATCACCATCACTGAATCCTCTACTATCAACATCCTGGGGGCTACCATTGACAGGCTACTGAACTGGTCTAGAGGTGTAAAAAGAGCAGTCAAAGGCTAGGAATCCTGTGGCGTGGAACTCACCTCCTGACTCCCCAAAGCCTGTCCACCATCTACAAGGCTCAGGTCAGGATTGTAATGGAATACTCGCCACTCGCCTGGATGAGTGCAGCTCCATCAAGTCGTCACTTTTATTGTCATTTTGACCATCAACACTCAAGAAGCTTGACACCATCCAGTACAAGGCAGCTCCCTTGATTGGTACCCCTTCCACAAGCATCCAATCCCCCCACCATCGATGCACAGTCTCAGCAGTGTGTACGACTTACAAGATGCAATGCAACAACACACCAAAGTTCCTAAGGCAGCACCTTCCAGACCCACAACCATTACCGCCTAGAAGGACGAGAACAGCAGATACCTGGGATCACCACCACTTGGAAATCCCCCTCCAAGTCACTCTCCATCCTGACTTGGAAACATATCGCTGTTCCTTCATTGCTGCTGGGTCAAGATCATGGAATTCCCTCCCTAACAGCACTGAAGGCAGCTATTTACCACCTTCTCAAGGGCAATTAGGGATGGGCAATAAACGCTGGCTTAACTGGTGACACCCACATCCCATAAATGAATAAATAATAAAAAGTAGATTTTTAAAAAATTGTAACAATTTTGTTAAATGTCTTGCTTGCTGGCTTTGCAGGGTTTACTAGGTTGTGAGAGATTGTACGTCCTTGGGCTCATTAAGCTAAGAAGTGTAGGGGCTCCACATTGTCTGCATGACAATACAGTTCAACCTCTTGATATACAATACTCTTCCAGTCTTCATTAGTGTTATCAAATTCGTCAACTTCCCGAAATGAAGCCATTGCCTCATTATTTTCACTTTAACTTCAGCACGTCTCTCACTGTTACTCACGGGGCGTTCAGCTTTCTCGCATAGTTTAACTCTCTCTGTTGCGTCCCATAACTGTCGGTGCATTTCGTGGTATTTTCTGATATTCTGGTTTGTACTCATTACCAATTTGTTGTATCTGAGCACAGAAAGGCTCGTGCGCGGGAGGTTGTTTTAACTGGTGTCTTCACATTGGGGAGAGAGACACAGAGAACAATACACATGCATAGACAACAGATCAATACATAGTGCCGGGGGGGGGGGGGGGTTATTGATTTAAAAGAAATAGATCCATACAATCTCCTCCATGGCCTAGAATAGATTCTAGAAGATGCCAGGACTGCCAGAGACTAGTACTGTGATATCATCTCCCCCTCCATGGCCTAGAGTAGTCTAGAGGATTCCAAGAAAGCCAGAGAACAAGCCACAAGATCTTAAACCGGTTGAAATAGGGGTGTTGAGATTTCTTTGGGCAATTCCCAAACTAGCCCACTGGAAAGTGATAGCAAGGAAAAAACCTTTGGCGAAAAAACCAGCCACTGACGTCACTGGAAATTAGATCCATTTACAAATATTTCCATGGTAGGAAGGAGTAAGGTAGCTTCACTTTAATTGTGGAGCAAATATCATGGAAGAGGACGTGATGGTTGCGTTTTCTCTGACAGAATCAGGACAGGTGAGGCAATGTGAATTAAAGACTGTAAAGTTACACAGTGTGTTCTGACTTCCTGCTGGACTTCTCACAGAGTTTCCATTATGTTTGAAAAGTGATCAATCCAGTCTTCCCAATGCATCTTCTCATTGCGGACAGCATTGCTACAGGACGCCCAAGGAATGCTCCCTTCAGTTCTTCGATTGGCACTGGGGGTGTAAATCGAGGGTTTTTAAAAAATATATACTTTGTAACTGGAAACAAGCGTTGGGAGATTTTACCGACAATAATAAGATCCTGACTGCACCCTTTCAAATGTCAGGCTTTATTAGAGATTATTGAACACAGACAGAAGGGGGACAAATCATTTCCAGCTTCTTGTCCCAGTCCCATACACTGAGACATACATTACTGAGCCACATTCCACTACCTAGCAGTATTGCTCCCCTGCCTGCCACTCTTCGTCGTACAGTACTTTCCCATGCAACCAGAGGAGGTACAACACCCAACCTTTAACCCCGTCCCTTCCCTTCCCAACATCCAGGAACACAGACAAACCTTTCAGATGTGGTACTGATTCACCTGCATTTCTTTCAATCTTGTGTAACCCATTCTGTGGTCCTACTGTGGTCTCCTCTGCACCGGATAAACCAAACTGAGACAGGTCGATCACCTCGAGAAGCAACTACATTCAGTGCCCAGCACTGATCCAAAGCCAACAGTCGGCCACCACACCACCCTGACTTGTGTCTCTGTGAGACCCTCCTACACTAACGGTTGGCTGCATCCTCTGTTTTAGTTATTATTCTAAAGACTTATTGAGTATGCCCATAAGAAGATTAATCTCAGGATCGTATATGGTGACATACATGTACTATGATGTTAAAAAAAACTTACTTTGAACTTCCTCTTTACCTTGTCAGCTACTGGAAAACAACAGTTGTTCTGTTGTTCAGTTCTAACGACGGGCGTTGAATCTGAATCTGTTCCTCAGCTGCCTGACCGGCTGAGTGTTTCTAGCTGTTCACGTTTATTATTCTGAATGACTTCCACTGTGGCAAGAAACCGGAGAGGAGTTCATCTTATCCATTGTGGTTTTCCATCCTACCCCAGCACGTTCTTTCCCACACTCATTCTGCAGGCAGTCCCAGGATGAGCCGCAAGTTACCCAAGGAAAAAATGCTTTCTAAGACGTTGGGGAAGGTAGTAGATGGACAGCTTAGAAATCTGCACCATCTGCTCACCGGGTTTCAGAATCAGAATTATTATCACTGATGTACCTCATGGCACTTGTTATTTTGTGGCAACAGTACAAAGCAAGATAAAAATACTGTGGGTTACTATTAAAATGAAATAAATAAGTAATGCAAAAGCGGAATACTGAGGTAGTTTTCATGGACCGTTCAGCGAGGGGAAGTTGTTGTTCCGATAACATGGGTGATCGGGGGTATGCTCTGGATGGTGGGCAGCCTTCAAGATGGATGCTTCTTCCTCAGGCACCACCTTTGGACAATGCCCTGGACAGTGGAAAGACCAGAGTCTGTGCTGGAGCTGGCTGAGCCTAGAGCCTCCATCAATGCTGCACTTTGCACCCTCCATACCAGGCCGTGATGCAGCCGGTCTGACTGCTCTCCACTGTACAGCTGCAGAATTTACTGTCCTTCCTGACATACCAAACCTGATCAAACTCCTAACAGTACAATCACTGCCGTGCCTGCTTTGTGACGTTTGAATCTAATAGTCACTCTCTGAATACTTAATATTCCAAAACCAAATAACCAATTTACATTATTTGTATGTTAATTCAAACATGTCTATGACAGCTCTCCCATAAAGAACAGCAGCCACTCTGTGAGTCACCCAATCTTCCTGATTTATGCGGAAGAACGTGCAGATAAAGAGGGAATACCAGGGATGATGTAGGAGAGGGGTTGGGGAAGGTTGGGGGGAAACTGGCCGCAAGAGGGGTAATATGAAACAGAATGGGACAGGTTTGCCCACATGGCCTGTTCCTCGGAGGAGATACCAAAAGTAAAACAAAGTTGTGCTTACCTGGCGATGGCCATCCCAATGTAGTAGGACAGGGGGATTATTGCCAGGATCGATAGAGCAAACTTGACCGGTGAACTGGCATAGTGATTCTCTGTGTCAGCATACCCCAAAACCAGAGCAACTACTACTAAAGGAAGCAGATCTGAAGAGCCAGTTAAGGAAATAATCAGATAAATAAACAGGGCAAAGTCTCTCAGATTCAAGAATCCACATTTCAGTGGCATGGAGGCAGATTCAAATTTGCTTCTAACTAAGAATTGATTCTAAAATTCGAGTAGAGTGATGCTGGTGGCATCTCTCGGCAACAAGAAAGCCTGAGAAAAACAGTCATCTATAGATATTAATCACTGACCATGGTACTCAGAAGCTGAATGGAAATTAGTTGAGCCTTTTCAAGCTGTGTACAGTTTAAACTGTAAGACCTAGACTACACAAGCAGTGCAAGCTGTAAGCTGCAAGGCTTGACCGTGCAGCATGCTTGCACAATTTACTGCTTTATTAATAGAATGAAGAATAAAAAGTCTCTCAAAGTGATGAATCATATTGTGGTGGAGCAGAGACAGACTTAAATCTGCTTCCGATAGAGGAAAAGTTCTGAACATCGACAGAGAGCCACTCCCCAACAACAGCTGGCCACTGTGGCCAGTGGCATTCCTTAGCAGTAAAAAGGCAACAGATTTCTCAAAACTCACCTCATAAGCTTTCCAAAACTACTGCTAGGCTTCAAGTTTTATTAAAACCATTTGGGGTTTTCCTTATTTGATCACAGAGTATTCATCTCAGTAAAAAAAAATTAATGAAACGATTATTTCTACTTGTGCAGATAATATTTTTCACCAAAAAAGTTAGTGCAGCACATAGTTTGAACAAGTTTGATGATTACCTCCCCAGGGTGGTGGTCGATGAATTTTACTGAACCGATCAACTGTGCTGACCGGCTTACTGGCCAACACTAAGCAATGGAGTGGGATAATTTGGGGACTCTAAATGTGCACAATTAGCATTCAGCTCAAAGTAATTCAAATTCTACTGGATCTTTGCTTCCCTTTTATCCTCTCCAAACTGAATAAACAAATGACTAACCCTATAGTTAAATATACATTATGAATATGGTTTCAATTCTATAAATTTTTTGGTTTGAATAAGTTCATCTTATCAAGCCTTATTATATCTAACTTCCTTTTTCAGCCCTCTGTTACGGATCAAGCCTTTGTGCTATGGAAAATGAGGGGTATAACATGTTTTTGTGACATTTTTAGATAATTGTTTCATGTCCTTTGAACAGTTGCCTAATAAATATAATCTGCCTAGAGCCCATTTTTATAGATATTTACAAATTAGAAATTCTTTGAATAATACGTTACAGTCCTTTCCAAATTCATGCCCAATTGACATTACGGAAAATTTTTTAGGTTTAAATCCCTATCAAAAGGGCTTAATAGCCGTCATTTATAATATGATCATGAAAATACAGCCAGGGATGTCAGATAAAATTAAGAATGAATGTGAAAAAGAACTTCAATGTCCCTTACCTACAGAGAAATGGGAGAAAATTTTACAGTTAGTTAACTCCTCTTCTATTTGTGCCAAACATGCAATTCAATTCAAGGTGGTACATAGGGCCCATACGTCCAAGGACAAACTTGCTTGATTCTATTTTCACTTTGACAGATGCCATTCTGAAGTAGCCTCTTTGACCCACGTTTTGGTCTTGTCCTTGCTTGCAAAAACACTGGAAATATATTTTTGGTATCACTTCAACAGTTTTGAGTATTAGTTTGCGACCTCATCCTATTACTGCAAATTTTGGCTTACCAATGGTGGATAACAGTTGTTTATCCCCTCAGCTCAGTGGATGATTGCATTTGTCACACTAATGGCTTGAAGATCTATTCTACTGAACTGGAAAGACATTAATCCCCCAATGGTTTTCCCAAACTATATCCTGTTTGAGTTTAGAAAAAATCAGAAGTGTCATTTTTGACCCTTCAGTCAAATTTGAAGAAATCTGGAGACCATTTATCCAACATGAGTTAAACTGACCTTTCCCAAACCTTTTTCTGATCACCTTTAGTTATCTGGATAGAGGTGTGGCGTTATTGACACTACTGTGTATACCTGATATAATACAATAGCCCAAGTCGGTTAGGTAAGCTGTTGTTTTTTTGAGCGGAGGGGGTTTTATTTTTGTAAATACAGTATGAGTTTGGGAGATTATTATATCTGTGTTATTAACTGTTTGTATTTGCATTCCAGCCTTATTAATTATGTACTCTCAAGCTCTCTGTATTTGCTGGTTTTCTTCTTATGTTTGTTCAAAAATTAATAAAAATATTTAAAAAGAAAGAAAGAAATTCTACTTCAAAGTATTCAGCAATGGTACTCTTCTGACCTTAATGAATGAAAGGATACTCACAGCAAACACATTCATACCAATCACGGTATACTTGTAATAGTAAAGATTCATAGCGCGGTAACAACAAAGGACCACTTCTCCATCCGGTGAGACATCAGTCTGAGGGTGGGGAGTGGGACAACAGAAAATCAGTTCAGATGGACCTTTCAACACAAATATCTATTGTATCAACCATACTGGGCTGTACCTCTTGTTATGTGTTTAAGCCATAAGGCCACAAGATTAGGAGCAGAATTAGGCCATTTGGCCCATTGAGTCTGCTCTGATATTCCATCATGATTTATTATCCCTCTGAACTACATTCTCCTGCCTTCTCCCTGTAACCTCTGACATCCTGACGAATCCCGAGCACATCAACCTCCATTTTAAATATACCCAATGACTTGGTCTCCACAACTATCTGTGGCAAAGAAATCCACAGATTCATCACCCTCTGGCTAAAGAAATTCCTCCTCACCTGTTTTAAAGGGACGTCCTCATATTCTGAGGCTGTGCCCTCTGGTCCTAACATCCCCTACTATAGGAAACATCCTCTTCATGTTCCCTCTATCTAGGTACGTCAATATTCCGTAGGTTTCAATGAAATCCCGCCCCCATTCCTCTAAACTCCAGTGTGTGCAGACCCAGAGCCATCAAACTCTCCTCATATAACAACCCTCTCCGTCTCAGGATCATTTGCATGAACCTCCTCTGAACTATCTCCAACATCAGCAAATGCCTTTCTAGATAAGGGGCCCGAAATTGCTGACAATAGTCCAAGTGCAGTTTGGCCAAAGTTTCGGCATCACACCTGTCCTCTCAAAATGAACACTAGCACTACATTTGCTTTCCGTACCCGACTCAACCGGCAAGATCACCTTCAAGGAATCCCACACAAGTGTTAGGTAAAACATAGGCAACAGAATAGGATTTCTCCCACCGGCAGGGGAATCCAGAACTAAAGGTCATTAAAGGATTGCGATTAGTAAAAGAACCATAAACAACACTGGAAAAAAATCCCAGCCCTGCCTCACCTCAGCTCCCCAGCCAGTGACAGGGTCTACAGTACACTGTATAGGCAGATTCAGTGCCAGTATAGAACAAGAAGCCAGATGAATATCTGAAAGCAAAGACATTACACGACTACAGGGAGAGGATAACGAAGCTGTACCAGGCAAATTGCTCTTACATAAAGTTAGCAGGGACCAGCAACCAGGGACTTTGTTGCACTAATAGCTGCCATTTGATTTTGGACCAACTGTAGCCAAAAGGGTCCTGGATTAGTCCGGGTTTGGTGATAATATCAGAGACCAGAACCAGTTGTTCCAACAGTCAGAAGGGATCATGAGTGTTGAAGCTTTCATTTTAAAAATCAATTTCCAAACCATCAAAGTATCTCTCCCTCCTTCTCCAGCCTCCCAGTGTAACAAAATCTATTTTAACCTTGGCTTCACTCAACTCATCATGTGAGGACTCCAAATTCTGAAATCTAACTAACCCTGCTGCCTAATTCTCCTTAAAATCTTCCACTGCCTAACTTAACTCAGTATCTGATATGGCTCCCCTGTCAAAATATTTTAAAGTAGTTCCATTATGCACCCTGAAGCATTTTGTTGTATTAAAGACACTAATGGAAAATACAACTTTCAATGAAGCTAATCGACAGATCTGAATAAATTGCTTTTTGCTAAATTGGCTCAGAGCCATTGGAAATCTCTGTAACTTCAAGAAAGCTCCAGTGAGACAGATCAGGAAAGGTAGACGAGCTAATTTAAACAAACTTAAAAGTCAAACTTTCAAAATAATGCACAGATCTAACAAGATGCTGTTTGCTACCTGCTCTTAATTAGGTTGAATAGACAATCAGAAACAGACTGGCCAACTCTACAGAAACAACCATACTAATCTGTAAATTCAGGAGCAGATGGGCCATTACTTCAGCTGATACTGGATACCACATATACAAATACGAGCAAACTTTCTGCTGACATCTAAAAGCAATGATTTAATTTGCCTCAGTGCAAACACCGCATCTACTGCCAAATCAGTCACCCAAGTAGAGGTTCAACACAATATCAGAGAACGTATACAGTGTACAACCTGAAATTCTTACTTGTCACAGACAACCACAAAGGAAAAACCCACACAAGGAATTACAGACAGAAAAATCTTACCCCTCCTCCCACACACAAACATCAGCAAACGCATCAGCCCCCCCCCCCATCACACAATAACAAGCCTCCAAGAGAGGATGATCAAAAACTACCAACCATCTGAACACTCTGACATCACGGGGGGGGGGGGGGGGGAAAGAGAGGTAACGCTCCTGCCACAGCAAGAGGGGAGACCAACAGCTCGCTGTTTTGATGTTACAGTCTGCAGGGTCACTTATTTCTTTTGAGTTGGACACTGGCACAGACAGAGGAAAACTCTCAATATAAAACAGAAAATGTTGGAGATGAGGCAGCAAATGCAGAGAGAAGCAAAGTTAACGTTCAGGTCAGGGCAGCAGGAACTAAGATTGGGAAACTGAGACAGTGCCTATCATGACATGAGAAGCTGCTGGATTCAGTTGAATGGTACAAGAGGTAAAAGGCAGATCATTGCGGGAGTGGGAAAGGTAATCAAAACTGACAGGCGACCAGACGCTTCATGTCACCATGGTTAATTCAAACAGCAATGAGTTCTGCAAAGTAATCATCAAAACTTCTTTTACTTAGTGAAATCACAAATAGCAAAGTCAACACACACTAAATTAGAAATTGAAACGTCACTGCTTCACTTGCACAGTGGAAGGGTAAAGAAGGGGGCAAGGGAAATTCGATATTATAGTGTGTGGTGAGGGCAGAGGTGACATAGCCATGGTTAAGGGAAATGGAAGACGTCACAGGAGCACTGACCAGAAAATGTCATCAGAACAGGTAAGATGGAACGGATTCCGTACTGGACGGAGGATGGGAGTCACAGTCAATGCAGCTGTGGAGTCAAAGGGCTTTGAGTGATGTTGGTCACTGACCTAGAGAGAGACTTTAGGACAAGGGCTCCCAACCTTTGTTATGTCATGGACCCCTAGCTCAGTTGAGGGGTCTGTGGATCCCAGGTTGGGAACTGTTGCAGTTAAGAACACAAAGAATTAGAGTAAAGGTTGCAAGCACAGGCTGGAAACTGGCAGCTAAAGGTGGTAAAATGTCCACATTGTGTGCGAAAGCAGTAAGCTGTGCCCAAGAGTCATCAAATATTGAAGGGGAATATTGCACGAAAGAACGAATGAAATAAGGACAATTTCACATATCCCACTAACAGACAGGCATAGTTACGACCCACATTGCTTCTCCTAGTTACAGCTTTGATCTGCCCATTTGATGTTGAGATTTCCGTCTGCAATCTCTGCCATCTTGAAAGAACTGCCATGATCAGTGTAGTAGGGAGGAGTGATTGGACTCTGTAGCACTGTAGGAGAGAACAGGGGTGTGATCCTGTAACAGAGAGGTGGGGGGGAACTCTGCACCAGGGAGAGGAAGTCTGAACATGGATGAACCACACACTGCAGGCTAAAGTGAGCCAAGAGAAACCCACATCTGGTTACCGGCCAACAACCACCCCATAAACTCCAGGGTGGAAGCTTGCCTGTGTACATGAGGGTAAAACCAGTGACTGCTTATGGAACACTCAGGTACAGAGCCTGACATTGCAAGGGGCTCTTTGTACACACAGCACTTGTGGAATAGCTTCAGATTTATTGACTTAACACATGTACATTGAAATATACTGTGAAGTGTGTCGTTTGTATTAACAGTGTGATAGGGACAGCCTGTAAGTGTCACCACATATTCTGGTGCCAAAGGTGGAGTAGAGATACAGGGGAAAACAGAATAATGCACACTTTGGATCAGAGAGTATTCATTCCAGGAAAACCAACTCCCCTGTTGATGTCAGCTTGTAAAAAAGAGAAAGTCTGTTCTGAAGGTAAAGCTCAGACTCTGCGTGAACTCTTTCCGTCTTCAAATAGGCTATTTTAACATCTCCAAAGGGACTGCCCACCAACCCCCTCCACAACATTCTGGTTCACTCTCCCATCTCCATAAACAGCAATCCCTTCTCTCAGCATCTTCCCCTGAAACCACGAGATGGAGCCCTGCCCTGCCCTCACAGCACAACGTGCATCTCAGTTCCAGGGCTCACCCCACCACAGCCTAATTCACATTCCAACCCAACCCTCCCCCAGAACCTTCACGCCACTATCTGCATAATCCCCCCCTTTAGTTCTCCACAACTACTCATTTCCTGCTTCTGATAAAAGGTCATGGACCTGAGACTGTAACTGGCTTTCTCTACGTTTGCTGCAAGTTTCCATCAGGATGCCATTTCATATTTCCAGCACCTGCAGACTCTTATTTAAATACGAAGGATGTTCCCTAAAGCTCCTCCTTTTGCCTTAAGTTCTAGTTGTTAAATGACACAGCATGTAAATTTCCTGGTGACAAAGAGATACTGTGCACTGCCAACAAGATTCTTACCCTCTTGGAAGTTCTGATCTGAAGCTGCTCGGGGTGTATTAGCAAGATGACAGTAATGGCTCTGCCGTTTAGCTTGGCTATTGGGATGGTGACAACCAAAATCCAGGCAATGAAGGAAGCCAGGCCATGGGCAAGTGTGAGCAGTGGATACCCCAGGAGAAGCCACACGTAGGTGCTAGGACGGTGCTGAAAGTGAATCAAGACAAAGAAATTAGTTTGTCAAGTAATGGAATTTAAACTCTGCTATGGACAGTTCCAAGCCCAGCTGCAAAATGAGCAGGGTTGGACATGGGGCTAGCAACCGCATTCCGTAAAAACCCAGTGCTACAGCAACACCAGCAGAAGCTCCAGAAGACCAAGCAGATGAGCTACTCCTGGGAATGCCTGAATGACTGGCCCAGGGCAGAGGGCTCTAGCTAGCTACCGTTGGCAGCCTACACCCCAGCAGGCATAATGGGCTTAACAAAAAAGACTCAAATGCAACATCAACTACTAAACTGTACGTCCATGCTTAAAAAGAAGCGAGTTAAAGCACGGCATAGCTGTACACACATTCTGAAAACAGCTGCAGAGATTCAAACAACTGTTTTAATCGGAGAGGAGCAAGGAGCAACGTGTCATATCATTGGAACTAACAGAAGTAAAGCAGTTAGCACAACACTATTAGCACTCGGGGCAGAGCTTGGTGTTTAACTCTGACGTCTCTGTAAGGAGTCTGTACATCCTCCTTGTAACAGGGTTTGCTCCCACAGTCCAAAGACGTTCCGGTTAGCAGGTTAATTGGTCATTGTAAATTGTCCTGTGGCTCGACTGGGGTTAAATTGGTAGGCTGCTGGGCGGTGCAGCTCGTTGGGCCGGGAGGGTCGGTTCCACGATGAATAAATAAAGCAGGTTGAAATGTTCACAAGGGAACAGACTTTCCATTTTGGAGAGATGCACCACTTGACAATGTTCCCTAACGGTGCCCCTTCCCAACAGCTCAGCTCAACTCTTATCTTGGACATTCTACCGTCCAGTCAAACAACGTTCAAGCTGCATAAACATCCAACATCATCTCCTGACTCCATGCATTAAAAACAAGTTCATACGGAGTTACACACATTAACATGTTAAATAGGAAAATTCAGCGGCCACTTTATTAGGAACCTCCTGTACCTAATAAAGTGGCCACGGAGCATATATTCGTGGTCTTCTGCTGCTGAAGCCCATCTGCTTCAAGGTTCGATGTGTTGGGCTCTTCTGCACACCACTGTTGTAATGTGGTCACTTGCGTTACTCTCATTATCGGGCACTTCCACCCACAGAACTGCCACTCACTGGGTGTTTCATTTTGTTTATTGCACCACTCTACTGACAGTGATGTTGTGTGTGAAAATCCCAGGAGATCAGCAGTTTCTGAGAAATGTCTGGCACCAACAATCGTTCCATGGTCAAAGTTACTTAGATCACACTTATTCCCCATTCTGATGTTTGGTCTGAATAACAACTGAATCTCTTGACCATGTCTGCATGCTTTTATGCATTGGGTTGCTGCAAACATTATTGGCTGATTTAATATTTGCGGTAACGAGCTGGTGTACAGGTGTAACTAATAGAGTGTAGAACTTCAGTGTAAACTTTTATCCATATCCAAGAACCAAGTAAAAAGGTTCACAAGAGTAAGAAAAGCAGGCTAACGGCAATCTACCCAGTATTTTGTTCCCACTGTCGGAGCCTCTGAAGGAGTCCTTTCCACGGCACCGAGCAGTGATGTTGTCTCCACTGCAGTTGCCTCAGGAGTGCTCTCGCCATTAAATCGCACACTGCTTTTCCTCTGATTCACGAATGGCTTTGAAAAGGAAACAAAAGGAGCTCAGAAACCACTTTGAAAACTTACCAATTATATTTGAGTGCACAGGAATACACATCCCTCCCCACCATTAATAGTATCAGCAGAGACACTGAGAATAAACCCTGACTATCCAGACTCTCCTGATAACTGCAGCCTCCATCCTGTTGAATCTCTTCTGCACTCTCTCTATTTTCCTGTCCCTCCCCACCACTGAGTATATTTACACGAAGCGCATCTTTTACCAAATACCCCATCATCCAGGCCACGCTACCTCCTCACTCCCACCATCAGGCATGTGGAACCGAAACCTCAGGTCCCACACCACCAGGTTCAGGAACAGTTACTAACCAGCAGGCTCCTGAACTGGCGTGGTTAATGTCAACATTCACTGCTCTGAATTCTTACGACAACATACAGACTCATTTTCAAGGGCCCTCTACAACTCATGTTCTCAGTTTTTTTAAATTTGTTTCTACAGTTCGCCTTCTTTTGTACATTGGTTGTTCATCAGTCTTTGTTTATGCAGTTTTTTTAAATAAAATTCTATTTTATTTCTTTTTCCCCTGTAAATGCCTGCATTTACTGTACGAACTTTGCCGTAATGTGACTACACAATACTCAGTACAATCAATACCATGCAAACTAACCAAATGCATTGTACAATATTTTAATCAAAAATCACCTCACTTCGTCCTGGTTCACATTCGACCTGTAAGCATTCAGGTTTTATGGATTACACGACTTGAAAACAGCTCATACTGTTCACCATAAGTAACTGCTCCTACCTTTTGAATTATCTTCCCAAATGGCCAGAAATAATATCCAGCAAGACAGCAGCACAATTTACCTGGAAAGCAAATGGAAATGTATTACTTTCCTAAAATGGCACCTTTCTCCCCACCAAGGGCTGAACAGAGGCAAAGCACCAGGCGACTGGGTGGGGGAGGATGGCAAAGGCGTACACAAAATACCACTCGGCTCTAAAAGGAATACCAACGGTTTTAGATCAGCTTTTAACTGGGGTATAGCACCTTGAAAAAGTATTCAGCAACCACAACTATTTCCACATTTTAATATCTTGTTTTCGACATTTAAAATATATTGTAGGATTTTTGAGCTAATCTACAAATCATTATGCATCATGTTAAATCAAAAGAAAAATTCCAAAACCTGTCAACAATTTACTAGAATTAAAAGCAAAATTTAAGAGACTGAAGAAGTATTCATCCCCTTTGTAATTACTACACTAACTTTCTTTGGCTGTGATAGACTGTATTACCTTACAAACCCACCCAATTTGTTGATGCAGAAAATTGAAGGGTCACCTGTTTTCAATAAACCAAACCAAAGTGAACATTCAAGACAAGTCAGGGAAATGGTAATAGTGAAGCACAAATCTGAGGAAGGGTACAAGGCCATCTCAGAGACACTGAACATCCCTCAGCTCAGAGCAGTCCATTGTGAAGAGGTGGAAAAAATCTGAAACCAGAGCCACGCTGCCAAGTGGAGGCTTCCCCACTAAACTTAGTCACCAGAGAAGAGTGGTACTCGTAGGAGAGGCGACTGTGAAGCCAGAAGCCAGTGGCTGTAACTGGAGATGAAGTTCATGGCTCCACAATCTCCAAGGCCTTGCAAAAAAAGGGTCTTTATGGAAGAGTGGCAAGGACCCCAGGCTTAAAAATAGCATATTCTTGCCTGTAAAGGTTTTGAAAAACATCACTTAGAAGATACTGTAATGATGTGGAAGAAGGTCTTGTGGTCGGATGAGCTTAGTGTGAAACGTTTTGGCCTCACGCTGAGCATTGTGTGTGGCAGAAATCTGACACCACACATCAGCCAGGTAACACCATCCCTACTGTAAAGTATGGTGGAGGTAACATCGTGCTTGGGGATGCTTTTCAGCAGGGGGGATTTGGTCAGGATTGACAGGAAGATGATTGCTGCTATGCACAGAGATAGAAACACAGAAAATAGGTGCAGGAGTAGGCCATTCAGCCCTTCAAGCCTGCACCGCCATTCAGTATGATCATGGCTGATCATCCAACTCAGAACCCTGTACCTGCTTTCTCTCCATACCCCCTGATCCCTTTAGCCACAAGGACCATATCTAACTTCCTCTTAAATATAGCCAATGAACTGGCCTCAACTGTTTCCTGTGGCACAGAATTCCACAGATTCACCACTCTGTGTGAAGAAGTTTTTCCTCATCTCGGTCCTAAAAGGCTTCCCCTTTATCCTTAAACTGTGACCCCTCGTTCTGGACTTCCCCAACATCGGAAACAATCTTCCTGCATCTAGCCTGTCCAATCCCTTTAGAATTTTATACGTTTCAATAAGATCCCCCCTCAATCTTCTAAATTCCAGTGAGTATAAGCCTAGTCGATCCAGTCTTTCTTCATATGAAAGTCCTGCCATCCCAGGAATCAATCTGGTGAACCTTCTCTGTACTCGCTCTATGGCAAGAATGTCTTTCCTCAGATTAGGGAACCAAAACTGACACAATATTCTAGGTGCGGTCTCACCAAGGCCTTGTACAACTGCAGTAGAACCTCCCTGCTCCTGTACTCAAATCCTTTTGCTATGAATGCCAACATACCATTTGCCTTTTTCACCACCTGCCGTACCTGCATGCCCACCTTCAACGACTGGTGTACAATGACACACAGGTCTCGTTGCACCTCCCCTTTTCCTAATGGGCCACCGTTCAGATAAGAATGTTTTCCTGTTCTTGCAACCAAAGTGGATAACCTCACATTTATCCACATTAAATTGCATCTGCCATGAATTTGCCCACTCACCTAACCTATCCAAGTCACCCTGCATCCTCTTAGCATCCTATTCACAGCTAACACCGCCGCCCAGCTTCGTGTCATCCGCAAACTTGGAGATGCTGCATTTAATTCCCTCGTCTAAATCATTAATATATATTGTAAACAACTGGGGTCCTAGCACTGAGCCATGCGGTACCCCACTAGTCACTGCCTGCCATTCTGAAAAGGTCCTGTTTACTCCCACTCTTTGCTTCCTGTCTGCCAACCAATTCTCTATCCACATCAATACCATACCCCCAATACCGTGTGCTTTAAGTTTGCACACTAATCTCCTGTGTGGGACCTTGTCAAAAGCCTTTTGAAAATCTAAATATACCACATCCACTGGCTCTCCATCTTAATGAAGAATTCCACCATATTATGGTCACTCTTACCCAAGGGACCTCACACAAGATTGCTAACTAACCCTTCCTCATTGCTCAATATCCACCCTTTAAGTATCATTTGCCAGTTTATCTTAGCTAATTCACTTCTCATACCTTCAAAGTTACCCTTCTTTAAGTTCAGAACCTTTGTTTCTGAATTAACTATGTCACTCTCCATCTTAATGAAAAATTCCACCATATTATGGTCACTCTTACCCAAGGGGCCTCACATGACAAGATTGCTTACTATTTCCAGAAGATTATTTATGTCCTCCTTAGTGAAGACAGAACCAAAGTAGTTATTCAATTGGTCTGCCACGTCTTTGTTCCCTATGATCAATTCACCTGTTTCTGACTGTAAAGGACCCACATTTGTCTTGACTAATCTTTTTCTTTTCACGTATCTATAAAAGCTTTTACAGTCAGTTTTTATGTTCCCTGCCAGCTCTCTCTCATAATCTTTTTTCCCTTTCCTAATTAAGCCCTTTGTCCTCCTCTGCTGGTCTCTGAATTTCTCCCAGTTCTCAGGTGTGCTGCTTTTTTTTTTGCTAATTTATATGTTTCTTCTTTGGACTTGATACTATCCCTAATTTCCCTTGTCAGCCACGGGTGCACTACCTTCCCTGGTTTATTCTTTTGCCAAACTGGGATGAACAATTGTTGTAGTTCATCCATGCGATCTTTAAATGCTTGCCATTGCATATCCACCGTCAACACCTTAAGTATCATTTGCCAGTCTATCTTAGCTAATTCATGTCTCATACCTTCAAAGTTACCCTTCTTTAATTTCAGAACCTTTGTTTCTGAATTAACTATATTGCTCTCCATCTTAATGAAGAATTCCACCATATTATGGTCACTCTTACCCAAGGGGCCTCACACAAGATTGCTAACTAACCCTTCCTCATTGCTCAATACCCAATCTAGAATGGCCTGCTCTCTAGTTGGTTCCTCGACATGTTGGTTCAGAAAACCATCCCGCATACATTCCAAGAAATCCTCTTCCTCAGCACCCTTACTAATTTGGTTCACCCAATCTATATGTAGATTGAAGTCACCCATTATAACTACTGTTCCTTTATTGCACGCATTTCTAATTTCCTGTTTAATGCCATCCCCAACCTCACTACAACTGTTAGGTGGCCTGTACACAACTCCCGCCAGCATTTTCTGCCCCTTAGTGTTATGCAACTCTACCCATATCGATCCCACATCCTCCAGGCTAATGTCCTTCCTTTCTATTGTGTTAATCTCCTCTCTAACCAGCAATGCTACCCCACCTCCTTTTCTTTCCTGTCTATCCCTCCTGAATATTGAACATCCCTGGATGTTGAGCTCCCATCCTTGGTCACCCTGGAGCCATGTCTCTGTGATCCCAACTATATCACATTCATTAATAACTATCTGCACATTCAATTCATCCACCTTGTTACGAATGCTCCTCGCATTGACACACAAAGCCTTCAGGCTTGTTTTTACAACACTCTTAGCCCTTATACAATTATGTTGAAAAGTGGCTCTTTTTGCTTTTTGCCCTGGATTTGCCTGCCTGCCACTTTTACTTTTCACCTTACTACTTTTTGCTTCTACTCTCATTTTACACCCCTCTGTCTCTCTGCACTTGTTCCCATCCCCCTGCCACATTAGTTTAAAGCCTCCTGAACAGCAGTGGCAAACACTCCCCCTAGGACATTGGTTCCAGTCCAGCCCAGGTGCAGACCGTCCTGTTTATACCGGTCCCACTTCCCTCAGTACTGGTTCCAATGCCCCAGAAATTTGAATCCCTCCCCCTTGCACCATTTTTCAAGCCACGTGTTCATCTGAAATATCCTATTTCTACTCTGACTAGCACGTGGCACTGGTAGTAATCCAGAGATTATTACCTTTGTGGTCCTACTTTTTAGTTTATCTCCTAACTCCCAAAATTCACCTTGTAGGACCTCATCCCGTTTTTTACCTATATCATTGGTACCTATGTGCACCACAACCACTGGCTGTTCACCCTCCCATTCCAGAATGTCCTGCAGCCTCTCAGAGACATCCTTGACCCTTGCACCAGGGAGGCAACATACCATCCTGGAGTCTCATTTGCGGCCGCAGAAACGCCTATCTATTCCCTTTACAATCAAATCCCCTATCACTATAGCTCTCCCACTCCTTTTCTTTCCCTCCTGTGCTGCAGAACCACCTATGGGGCAATGAACTCGACTGTTGCTGCCTTCCCCTGATGAGACATCTCCCCCAACAGTATCCAAAACAGTACATCTGTTTAGGAGGGAGATGACCTCAGGGGACTCCTGCACTACCTGCCTACTGCTACGCTGTCTAGTGGCCACCCCTTCACTTTCTGCCTGTGTAGCCTTTACCTGTGGTGTGGCCAACTCACTGAACGTGCTATTGACGACTTTCTCAGCATCGCGGATGCTCCAGTATGAATCCAATCGCAGCTCCAGATGCTCAATGCGGTCTGCCAGAAGCTGCAGTTGGACACACTTCCTGCACACATAGTCGTCAGGGACGCTGGAAGTATCCCTGATTTCCCACATGCTGCAGGATGAACAAACCACGGGGCCGATTTCAGCTGCCATGACCTACCCAATACTTGCTTCAACTTTTAAAACTTTCTCCTTTGAAAGGAACTTACCCGGCCTTAACTCACTTGGAGTGAAGCTCGTCCTCAACCTCTTCTCGTCAAAGCCTCAAATCTCCACTCCTTCACTGGCCCACTCACTCACTGGCCGCTTTCTACAGGCCACTCCGCTTGACGTAACCCTCTATTTATTTGTTTGAGCTTTTCAAACTGCTTGGTCACCTGACCTCGACTGCCCAATCAGCTGCTTTCTGCTGAGTCTGAGCTATTCCAATCTTGATTGTCTAATCAACAGCTTTCTGCTGAGCTATTCAAATCTTGATTTACTTGATTGCACAGTCCAACTGCCAAAACTGCCAGAATCTCTCGAGTCAAAGCCTCAAATCTCCACTCCTTCACTGGCCCAATCACTCACTGACCGCTTTTCCAGATCCTGGATAAAAGCCTACAGCCTCTGCCAGAAAGCTTACACTGGGGAGTAAAGTCAAAGCACACTGTCAGAACAACCATGGAATGGCTTCAGATGAAGAAAATTAATATCCTTGAGTGGCCCAGTCAGGGTATCGATCTTAACCCAATCAAGCATTTCTGACAAGACCTCGATTGCTGTCCACCGCTGCTCCCCAACATTTTGCAATGCTAATACAGACTTACCCAAGAAAATGCAATAGCTGTGAGAAGTGGTTCGACTAAGTATTGAGCAAAGGGAGATGAATACTTTTGAATTGCTGACATTTCCGTTTTTGAATTTTTAGTATTTTTGCTTTAAAATTTTCCCTTTTTTGGGCTCTACTTCTGGGGAAAAAAGGATTATGTGATTCACAAATAAAAATTCTCAGTTAGATTGGTAAATCCCTGTTATAATACTCATTTATGTGGACAAAGGGATGAAGGTGGAATCTTTTACAAGGCACTGTAAATCTTCAACCAACAGCACAGACTTCCAGCTGTGACTGCGGATAGTACTAAGGACAAAGATGATTGGCATTTGAAGCGAATGACCAGGGATGGAGGAGGCAAGCCACACGCGGCACAGAAAATGTAGGCTTGCACTTGAGGATGGAGCCTTCATCCAAATTTGCCTTTTAATCAAATGAACATAAACTAATAACAGAACATTAAAGAAAGAAGTATTATCAAATTAATCAGGAGGCTAGAGGCCAAGTGCTTTACTAAATTTAGAAGACGCCAACCACATTAAGATGTCTACATTGAGACACAAGTCAAATATAATGTTATACAAACCTAAGATGAAGTAAGGGGAAATCCATTTTCAGAGGCAATTAAAGCTTGCATTCTATAATTAGGAACAGAACTAGAGACCATAAAAAGAGGAACAACAGTCCACGGGGGGTTTTAAAAAGGGAACAATAATCTTAATGCTGTGTTCAGTTATCAAGCCAAATTTGCATAAGAGCTAGAGAGAAATGAGGATTAATTTTCAAGGTACTGCGTTGGACCACTCCCTCAGAATAGACAAATTTCAGAACTCGGAATTTTCAGAACAAGGTAAATTGGGAATTAAATCTAGGCTTTATATCTGGAGACTAGCAAACGCCCACTGGACTCGAGAAGCTGTTCTTCCATTGTCTTAAATCATGAGGGGTGGGGAAGAATAAAAAAGACGGCATACTCTTCCAAATCTGGACATAATGGGTGAGATAGCATACTATATCCAACATGAAAAGCAGGTTAATATTCTGTAGAAAGAATTGAATGATAAATTTGTATTTGTTCATCTGTACAACAGGGTTAGCGTTTCCCCAAAAGAGGATCAAAATGCAAGGGAGAACTTACCAGTCAGCTCAAGGAAGATCTACAGCGGCATGCAAAAGTTCGGGCACCCCTGCTCAAAATTTCAGTTACTGTCAATAGTTAAGTGAGTAGAAGATGAACTGATTTCCAAAAGTCAAAGATGAAACATTCTTTTCAACAATTCTAAGCAAGCTAAGTGTATTATTTTTGTTTTGTACAATTTTAGAGTGAAAATAAGGAGCACCATGCAAAGGTTTGGCACCCCCAAGAGATTTGAGCTCTCAGATAACTTTTACCAAGGTCTCAGACCTTAATTAGCTTGTCAGGGCTATGGCTTGTTCACAGTCATCGTTAGGAAAGGCCAGGTGATGCAAATTTCAAAGCTTTATAAATACCCTGACTCCTCAAACCTTGTCCCAACAATCAGCAGCCATGGGCTCCTCTAAGCTGCTGCCTAGCAATCTGAAAATCAAAATAAACGATGTCCACAGAGCAGGAGAAGGCTATAAGAAGACAGCAATGAGTTTCAGGTAGCCATTTCTTCAGTTTGTAATGTGATTAAGAAATGGCAGTTAACAGGAACAGTGGAAGTCAAGTTGAGGTCTGGAAGACCAAGAAAACTTTCAGAGAGAACTGCTTGTAGGATTGCTAGAAAGGCAAATCAAAACCCCCACTTGAAAGATTTAGCAGACTCTGGAGTGGTGGTGCACTGTTCTACTGTGCAGTGACACCTGCACAAATACAACCTTCATGGAAGAGTCATCAAAAGGAAACCTTTCCTGCATCCTCACCACAAAATTGAGCATCAGAAGTTTGCAAAGGAACATCTAAACAAGCTGATGCATTTTGGAAACAAGTCCTGTGGACTGATGAAGTTAAAATAGAACTTCTTGGCCTCAATGAGCAAAGGTATGTTTGGGAAAAAAGGGTGCAGAATTTCATGAAAGGAACACCTCTCCAACTGTTAAGCACGCGGGTGGATCGATCATGCTTTCGGCTTGTGTTGCAGCCAGTGGCTTGGGGAACATTTCACTGGTAGAGGGAAGAATGAATTCAATTAAATACCAGCAAATTCTGGAAGCAAACATCACACCGTCTCTAAAAAAGCTGAAGATGAAAAGAGCATGGCTTCTACAACAGGATAATGATCCTAAACACACCTCAAAATCCACAATGGACTACTTCAAGGGGCACAAGCTGAAGGTTTTGCCATGGCCCTCACAGTCCCCTGACCTAAACATCATTGAAAATCTGTGGATAGACATCAAAAGAGTAGTGCATGCAAGATGGCCGAAGAATCTCAAAACTAGGAAGGAAGAATAGGCGAAAATCCTCCAAACAAGAACTGAAAGACTCTTAGCTGGCTACAGAAAGCGTTTACCAGCTGTGATACTTGCCTAAGGGGGTGTTACTATGTACTGACCATTCAGGGTGCCCAAACCTTTGCTTCAGGCCCTTTTCCTTTTTTGTTATTTTGAAACTGTAAAAGATGGAAATAAAAAAAGTAAGCAACACACACAAAATGCTGGTGGAACGCAGCAGGCCAGGCAGCATCTATAGGGAGAAGTACTGTCGACGCTTCGGGCCGAGATACTTTGTCAGGACTAACTAAAAGGAAAGATAGTAAGAGATTTTAAAGTAGGAGGGGGAGGGGGAGGGGGAAATGAGAAATAATAGGAGACCGGAGGAGTTGG
Source organism: Hypanus sabinus (assembly GCF_030144855.1). Classification (NCBI taxonomy): domain Eukaryota; kingdom Metazoa; phylum Chordata; class Chondrichthyes; order Myliobatiformes; family Dasyatidae; genus Hypanus; species Hypanus sabinus. The sequence continues at coordinate 5,933,533 of NC_082718.1, read as the reverse complement.
GGTGAAGCTGAGAGCTGGAAAGGTGATTGACAAAAGGGATACAGAGCTGGAGAAGGGAAAGGATCATGGGATGGGAGGCTTATGGAGAAAGAAAGGGGGAGGGGGGAGCACCAGAGGGAGATAGAGAACAGAGTGATGGGCAGAGAGAGAGAAAGAAAAAAGGGGAAAAATATATAAATCAGGGATGGGGTGAGGGGGAGGAGGGGCATTAACGGAAGTTAGAGAAGTCAACATTCATGCCATCAGGTTGGAGGCTACCCAGACGGTATACAAGGTGTTGTTCCTCCAACCTGAGTGTGGCTTCATCTTGACAGTAGAGGAGGCCATGGACAGACATATCAGAATGGGAATGGGATGCGGAATTAAAACGTGTGGCCACTGGCTTTCTCTGGTGGACAGAGCATTAGGTGTTCAACGAAACTGTCTCCCAGTCTGCGTTGGGTCTCACCAATATATAAAAGGCCACACCGGGAGCACCAGACGCAGTATACCACACCAGCCGACTCACAGGTGAAGTGTCGCCTCACCTGGAAGGACTGTCTAGGCCCCTGAATGGTGGTGAGGGAGGAAGTGTAAGGGCAGGTGTAGCACTTGTTCCGCTTACAAGGAAAAGTAATCTTGCTTAAATTATTGAAGAAATGTGTCATCTTTAACTTTATGCCTTTTGGAAATCAGGTTATCTTTTACTCGCTTAGCTATGCACAGTAACAGAAATTTTGTCCTGGGGTGACCAAACTTTTGCATGCCACTGTATATATATAAAAATAAAGGAACACACACTCTCTGTGCACTACAGGATGGAGTATTAAAACAGATGATCATCAAGAATCAACTTTATTCACCAAATACATGTTTGTGTCTTAGGAATTTGCTGTGGTGTGTTGCAACAATAGACAACATAGGCTGGAACTGACTCCCAAGGTGAATGAGGCCGAGGAGAGACCTGTTAGAGGGTCATAAATGGGATAGATAGTGCAGTTTTATTCCCATTGAGGGGAAGTCAAAAGCTACATGGAATAAGTAAGGTGACAAGGATTTAAATGGAAATGAGTCACACCCCCAGAGGGTGGTGGGTATGTGGATGGGGCTACCAGAAGTGGTGGCAGAGATGGATACAATTGTTTAAAACACATTTGGATAGATCCATAGGAACGATTTACAGGACTACGGGCCAAATACAGGTAAACGAGATGAGTAACGATAGGCATTTTGGTCAGTGTGAATGAGTCAGGCTTGTTTCTGTGCTGTGTAATTCTATTAATGTACAAAGCGAAAAAGGCTTTGCAAACTCATCAGACGCAACAGGCCCAACAAAACCTACTGGAATTATTAGATTTTGTGGTAAAGTATCCTTAAGATACAGAGACATCAAATGTTTAATAGATCAGCTCTCCAAATCAACACAGTGCAGGAATTGGAAAGTTCACCTGCAACTTGGTGCAGAAAATTCCATGTTAGTCACAATGAAATTGGATTTAAGACCACGTACGCGTGACTTGCCAAATGGAGGACCAACCTCACCAAGATGCCAACTGATATGGTCTAGTGATATCAAAACTGCAGGAATTACAAGTATCTAGCACACAACTAAGAGTAAGTGTTCAAAAGCCAATTCACCTTATAGATCCTTGCAAGGAAATAGATTCATGAAGCTAATTAATTTTGCATTTTCAACTAATTTAGAATTTAACAAAATTCATGCAAGGAGATAAATATCCATTTTCCAATTTTCAAATTACCTATTTAAAAAAGAACTAAGACAGTTTGCCATCTGATGTGTTAGATCAAATAAATGTTAGACCGTAACAAGTACCATCCCTCCTTAAAGACAACAATGGTACTGCAGATGCAATTCATTACTTCACGCTCGATGTTCCAAAGTGCTGCAGTACCTACCATAAGGAATCCCCACGATGGAAATAAACATAACTAGAGCAACAAGAAGGTAGAGCAGGGAGATCCACCAGCCGAACAGCAGCACATACAACACATTGTCACAGGTCACCAGAGATCCTGAAAGACAGTGAATACATTATAATACAGTCACTGGATTTCATGCTGTCCAAAGTTTGTTGGGTGCATTCCATTTTAGGGAAGGAATGCTGAAGCAATTTCCAGAACTAAACAGGATTCACTTCTGTATCCCCAGTGGTAAAGTAACAAATCAAAACTGAATGCTTGGTGATATGGATTGTCACATCAGCTGCTAGCCACTGAGCTAACAGAAGCTGGAATTTGAATTTAGTAGATCAAATGGGCATCTGGGTACATCAAGTCACAAGCTTAAAATTTAATTTCCCCGAGCTCAACCACTGAGGAAGTTGAAATCACAATGTTGAAAAAAGCACAGCAGCAAATAACAGCATTTTCGGTTGTTAACATAACTAACATGTCCCAAAAGACAACCAGCTGTAAAAGGCTTATCAATTCTATTCCATATGACGTGAGCTAGATTACATACAAATACAATCTTGGCAAGTTTAAATGCTCGTCATTCACATTCCGTCCTTCTCCACCTGGCCAATATTCTTTCATTTGCTTTAATTAGATAAATTATTTGGTTTTACCCCCAGTCCTCATGACTGGTCTCTATTCAAATTATGATCCCAGGTTCTAAATTCATGATACAGAAAATACTGCCTTAACTTCAAGTCCTCAGAATCCTGTACATTTTAACTCAAGGATTCTACTTATCTACAACACAGGGCAAATTTAACTAATGTTTTTGAAAAATAAAACTTTTTGACATAATTACATAGTTTGCAATGCTCCATTTACTAATACACCACAATCTGCCTCACCCACCCCTCAAATACCCCACACACACAGATTGGGATGTTAGAATATGAAAAATATTCAAAAATAAGACCATCCAATTTCCACTCAATATCTCATCACATACATAGGGACAAAATATCAAAATACTTCTTGCAAGATTACCCGGATGTTTGATGACGTTGAGATCAGAATAGAGTTCTTTCACTATTGCAGAACGGTCTTCCCAGGGTCTCTCGGTCACATGACTTTTCCATTTCTTAAATCCGAACTACGGAAGTTACAAATGCAGATTGCAAAAAGGATCAGGTAAACCAACCACTGCTTGTTTTATAAACCCTGTCCTCCACACTTACATAGGAATAGTAGACGGGATAAACTCTTAGACAGGCGCGTTGGTGGATATTAAGAGGGAAATATTTCTTCTGTCAGTCACATTCACTGATGACAATCAAACTTCCTTCAATTATACATGGCATAAAAATGCATTTGCCAAGACATACATTCTCCAAGGATCGTACTTTAATTTTACTTCATGTTAGCCAACAGCAGTGATAAAAAGTAGACTTAACCGTAGGAAATTTTGTGCCAAACTCCCATCAAAAGCTAGCTAAATTTTTTTAAATCTACAGGTGATAAGCCAATTTACTTTAAAGACTTGCACAGTCAGAAGAGGAGATCAAGTGCAGCATGTCTACATTTGCTGATGACACTAAACTGAGTGGAAAACCAAATTGTACAAAGGATGTGGAGAGTCTGCAGAGAGGTATAGTGAGTGGGCAATGGTCTGGCAGATGGAATGCAAGTTAGTAAATGCGAGGTCATTCACTTTGGAAGGGAAGAGAGAAGATCAGAATATTATTAAAATGATGAAAGACTGCAACATGCTGTTGTATAAAGACACTCGGGAGTACTTGTGCACGAGTCACAGGAAGTTGGTTTGTAGGTCAAGTCAAGTTTGTGATCATTTAATTATATACATGGATATCACCAAACACCCTGACCAGGGTGTAAAGCACAGTAATACACATAACACGCAATAACTTCAGAAAGTAAAATTTACATCTACAAATGAACACACAGTCAAATTAAATATTGTAGGATACAGTACACATTATTCAGTGACACTTTGAATGCGATGCGGCAGGGAGTTCAGAAGCTAAATGGCCTGAGCAAGGAAGATGTTTCCCATCCTGACTATCGGAGTCTCATGCCTCATGGTAGAACGTCAGAGGATGCTGGATGGATGGGAGGGAACCTTGATGATATTAGGGCCTTGTGTACGTAGTGCTCCTGATAATGTCCCCGATAGATGATAGCGACATCTCTATGACCCTCCTGGCCATTCTCACAGTCCTCTGTGGTTTATTAAGAAGGTAAATGGAATATTGCCTTTCATTACTAGGGGGACTGAATTTGAGAGCAGGGAGGTTAAGCTGCAATTGTACAGGGTATTGTGAGGCCACACCTAGAGAAATGCACGCATTCTGATCTCCTTACTTGAGGAAAGGCAGATTGGTTTTGGAGGTGGTGTAGAGGATGTTCACCAGGTTTATTCCAGAGATGAGTGGCTAACCTACGAGGAGAGATCGAGTCCGCTCGGACTATACTTACTGGAATTTGGATGAAAAAGAAGCTAGCTTAAAGAAATGTATAACACTATGAAAGTGAGAGATAAGAAAGATGCAGGGAAGTTGTTTCCACCGATAGGTGAGACTAGAGCTAGTGGACATGGTCTCAAGATTCAGGGAAATAGATTTGGGACATCAGAAGGAACTGCTTTTCAGAGGGAATAGTGAATCTGTGGAATTCTCTGCCCAGGGAAGTAGAAAGGTCACCTCATTAAATATATTTAAGCCACAGTTAGATAGATTTTTGCATAGCAGGAGAATTAAAGGTTATGGGGAAGGCAGGCAGGCAGAGCAGAGTCTACAGTCAGATCAGACAAGATCTTATTGAATGGCAGAGGAGGCTCAACAGGCCAGATAGCCTACTCCTGCTCCTATTTCTGATGTTATTGTAATTGGAGGCAGGCAGTATATAGATTTTCAGTTGCCTTTCCGAGGATCAATCACAGAAGGAGGAAAAGCAGAGCTACCTCCCCCTCCAACCAAGCTGCAGAATCTAAATTGGATTTTGGAAGCCCTGATGGAGACTGCTTCCACCACTCCCGCATTGGACTCTGTTAAAGACCACACTTTTCCATTGTCCAACAGAGCATTTTGTCTCCAGACCATAAGATATAGGAGCAGAATTAGGCCATTTGGCCCATCAAGTTCTCTCCAGCATTTCATCATGGCTGATCCATTTTCCCTCTCAGCACCAATCTCTTGCCTCCCCACCCCCATAACCCTTCGTGTCCTGATCAATCAAGAATCTATCAACCTCTGTTTAAATATACCCAAATACCTGGCCTCCACCACTACCCGAGGCAAAAAATTCCACAGATTCACTATTCTCTGGCTAAAGAAGCTTCTCATCTCCATTCTGAAAGAACACCCCTCTAGTCTGGGACTCTTAAGACTCTCCCACCATAGGAAACATCCTCTCCACATCAACTCTGTCAAGGCATTTCACTATTCAACAGGTTTCATGAGGTCACCCCTCATTCTTCAGAATTCCAGTGAATACAGACCCAGAACCATCAAAGCAAGAGATACACATCCAAACTGACAATACCGGAGTACAATTGGACTGAGTCACTAACCTTGTAGTTGTTGGCTAATTTATGGGCCTCCACTTCATTTTCTGCCAACAGTGTGGTCTTTGTCATCAAGCAGCCCGGACACGTGATTCCTTCGCAGGAATGATTTTGCGTCAGACTTGAACAGGTCGCTGTAACAAAATCAATCAAGACTTATTTTTAAGAAAATGAGTGATGATTCAACCCTTACCACAGACTTTACAAATAGGACAAGAATCAACATCTTAGTGGTTTGTACCATTTTTAATTTGTCCATCCAAACACAAGAGACCTTCCCAAGTCACTCAATTGCGAGGGTCAGAGTTATATTGTAAAACATAAACAGGAACAACACTTTTCCCAATACAAAACTTCACAGGATGCAAAATATAAACTGTGACAAAATAAAGTCATATCTCTGGTTCAGCAAGTAACATATTTTGAAACAAATCTTACCTTGACCACCATATTTCAAAAGAACAATGGCAGTGTGTGTGTATGTATATATATATATATTAAAAAATCCATTATACATTGTCATATGATTTCTTTATTGATCAGACCATTGAGGCTGGCGTGGTAGTGCAGTGGTTAGCACAGCGCTTTACGGTACAGGGAACCAGAGTTCAATTCCTACCACTACCTGTAAGGGGTTTGTACATTCTCCCTGTGACCGTTTGGGTTTCCTCCAGGTGCTCCATTTTCCTCCCACAGTCCAAAGATGTACCAGTTGTAAGGTTAACTGATCATTGTAAATTGTCCCACGATTAAACTCGGATTAAACCTGAGCAAAGGTGGTCAGCGTGGCTCAAAAGACTGAAGGCCTGTTCCGTGATGTATCTCAATAAATAAATAGAAATAAGGAACAGATCGCAAAAAAATGTACTTAATCACATCAAGTTTGTGATCTCTTGATCAAAGTCTAGATTGAGAGTGTCACCACACAGTGGTTGTTCTACTGAAGTAATACATTGCACAATGACCTGAAATATGTAAAATGAGCAACCAAATATCAACTGCTGACATTACTGCTCAGCAGATGGAGGCACTGTGTCAGGACGTGTGATCCACATCACGCCAAGCAGAATACTCACTCCAAAAGGAAGCATTAAAAGCCCAGGGTTAAAGAAACTGCACAGCTGCCTCATGGTTCAATCCCAACATCGAGTGCATGAACTTTGCAGTCTCCACTAGTGACCACATTGGTTTCACTGGTGCTCTGCCTCCATCCATATCTCAACAACATCCCACAGTGCAGGCAAATGCCAAAACACATCATCAAAGTCTAAAGGCATGCAAGAGATAAAACATGGCAGAGCTAGAAGGAAAATTAAAAGGTAATGTAAATTCTCCACCAAGAGTTAGCATGAACGCAATGGACGGAATGGTCTCTCACATCATTAATAACCCAATGCCAATCAATCTGTCTTGAATACACTCAGCAGTTCTTGCAATTCTCTAACTAAACTTATACAGCCCTTTGTGTGAAGAGCACCCTGGGCTACTGAGGTCATCGTGGAATGCATTACCTCAGCAGAAGAACATGACCCAGTTTAGGATGGTGCTGCTGATGCCCAGCACCTACATATCAGCGGCAAAATACACAAACAAATTACTGAAAACCTTGTAAATAATACGTCATTATTAACAATCACTGCGAACAGTGGAGAAGCAAGCAGAGGCAAAGCTAGATGAGTGGAGGTGGGTGGAGTGAGGGAAGTCCCAGTATCTGATCAATTTAAGCGGCAGGCCAGTTCTACTCACTGCTCTGCGATGTTTACTCGGCTCTGCGATGAACTGAGGCTGTGGACTGTTCCGGCTGCAGTGATGCCTGGCTACGTAAAACTGCAGTTCTGAGTGCTATTTGCTTACTTTTATTGCTTGCATGATTTTTTTCTCTCTCTGCCTAATGGCTGTTCAATGGTCTTTTTTAAAATGGGTTCATTGTGGACTTCATTGGTTTTTGGCTGCCTGTAAAGTGACGAATCTCAAGGTTGTACAATACTAAATGTACTTTGAACTTCGAAGAAACTGACTTCCATTTCAGTTAGTTACTTGCTCCTTTTTGAGACTTTACAGCAAAAAAACCATAAGACACAGAAGCAGAATTAGGCCATTCGTCCTATCGAGTCTGCTCTGCCATTCCATTATGGCTGATCCCAGATCCCACTCAAACCCATACACCTGCCTTCTCGCCATATCCTTTGATGCCCTGACCGATCAGGAAACAATCAACTTCCGCCTTAAATATACCCATGGACGTGGCCTCCACCACTGTCTGTGGCAGAACATTCCAGACTCACTACTCTCTGGCTAAAAAAAATTCCTCCTTACCTCTGTTCTAAAGGGTCGCCCCCCCCCCCCAATTCTGAGGCTGTGCCCTCAAGTTCCCCACCATAGGAAACATCCTCTTCACATCCACCTTATCTAGTCCTTTCAACACTCAATGAGATGCCTCGGCATTTTTCAAAATTCCAGAGAGTACAGGTCTAAAGCTGCCAAAAGCTCTTAATATGTTAACTCCTTCATTATGAACCTCCTCTGGATTCTCTCCAATGACAACACACCCTTCCTGATATATGGGGCCCTAAACTGTTGACAATACTCCAAGTGTGGTCTAACTAGTGTCTTATAAAGCCTCAGCATTATCTCCTTGCTTTAATATTCTATTCCCCTTGAAATAAATGGCAACATTGCATTTGCCTTCTTCACCACAGACTCAATTTGTAAATTAATTTTCTGGGAGTCTAACACAAGGACTCCTAAGTCCCTCTCCACCCGATGTTTGAACCTTCTCCCCAATTAGATAATAGTCTGCACTATTGTTCCTTTTACCAAAATGCCTCATCATATATTTCCCAACACTGTATCCCATCTCCCACTTTTTTGCCCATTCTTCCAATTTGTCTAAGTCCTGCTACAATCACATTGCTTCCTCAGCTCTACCTACCCCTCCATCTATTTTCGTAATATCAGCAAACTTTGCCACAAAGCCATCAATCCAAACCATTAACAAACAATGTGAAAATTATTGGTCCCAATACTGACCCCTAAGGACACCACTCGTCACTGGGAGCCGACCAGAAAAGGCCCCTTTTATTCCTACTTGCTGTCTCCTGCCTGTCAGCCATTCCTCTATCCATGCTAGTATCTTTCCTGAAATGCGATAGGATTTTATCTTGTTAAGCAGCCTCATGTGTGGCACCTTATCAAACGGCTTCTGAAAATCCAAGTAAATGACATCCACTGCCTCTCCTTTGTCCACCCTGCTTGTTACCTCCTTCAAAAACTCTAACAGTCAGGCAAGATTTCCCACTACAAAAACCATGCTGACTTTGATGCCCTAGTCTGCCCTCATATTTCATCTTTTCCATTCTTATGGCTTTTCAGTTGCTTTTTGTTGGATTTTAAAAGCTTCCCAATCATCCAACTTCCCACTCGCTTTTGCTACCTTATATGCCCTTTCCTTGGCTTATATGTAGTCTTTAACTTCTTTTGTCAGTGACAGTTGCCTAGCCCTGCCACATGAGAACTACTTCTTCTGTGGGACATACCTAACCTGCGCCTTTTGAACTATTCCCAGAAACATCAGCCATCTCTGCTCTGCCGTCATCCCCACCAGTATCCTCCTCCAATCCACCTGGGCAAGCACCTCTCGAATGCCTCTGCAATTCCCTTTATTCCACTGCGTTACTGGTACATCTGACTTATGCTTCTCCCTCTCTCAAACTACAGTATGAATTCAGTAATATTATGATCACTGCCTCCTAAGGGTTCCTTTATGTTAAGCTCCCTAATAAGATCCGAGTTATTTCACAACACCCAATCCAAGATGGTCTTTCTCTGAGTAGGCTCGAGCACAAGCTGCTCTAAAAAACCAGCTCAATAGGCATTCAACAAATTCCCTCTTGTGATCTGACACCAACCTGACACCAATCCTCTTGCATACTGAAGTCCCCCATTACAATTGTCACTTCCTCCGACATACTTCAGCCCAGAGAAACATCATCCCTGCATCTACTCAGTCAATCGAGTAAGAAACTTTCTTTATTTTAATAAGATCACCACTGTTTTTTCTAAACTCGAGATGTGGACCCAGAAGACAATTTCACTCCACAGGGCAAATTGCCATCCCAGAAACCAATCTGGCAAATTTGCATTATAAACAGACTGTTGTAGACCGAATAACTGTGCCTCTACTATTTGGACTCCAAATCGAATGCTTTCAACTGATTTCTGTCCATTAACCAATCTTCATTCCCTACTTGTAAAGCAACCCTGATCCTACATTCTCCTATTGGGTTTAATTACCTCACTTACCATCGTCATGATCTACTGAAACGCCAACTTCACCAGAGCCTCTGGCTCCCCTTCCTTCTACCCAATTACATTCTTAAACAGCTAAGGTTTTATCAGACAGTATTTTCCTTTCAGAAATCCATGTTAAATCTGATCTGCAATCACACTGATAATTCTAGTTCAATAATGAAGTCACCCTTGCAATCTACCTTGGCCCTTGGACCTGCTTCACGGCACTTTCTAAGCATGACATTATATTCTGCATTGTGTTTTTGCTTTCCTCTTTGTACCACCTTGATGTACTATGCTCTGAATTTATTTGTGTAGACCGAACACAGAGCAAGTTTGTCACTGTCTGTACAGTATACGTGCCAATTATAATCCAATGAGTTTTCAAATCCCCACTGCTACTGATGTAGTTCTCATTTTCATTTGGCCTTGTTGCCCAATTTTTGGGTTTACATTCATTACTGTGAAAACAATATTGGGATTTCTGGAATTTTAGAAGATGAAAACTAGTACACCCACCACAGCCATATTTCAAAGTCTTGGGGTGAAGATCACTGGGTCTTAGAAGGGTGCTGGGGGGGCAGCAAAGTCAGACACATTAAACTTCCGTACTCTTAATAAAACTAAGGGACAAGAGGTTCTGCAGATACTGGAAATCTGGATCAACACATACACACACACAAAATGCAGGAGAAACTCAGCAGGTCAGGCAGCGTTTATGGAGGGAAATGGGCAGGCAGCATTTCAGGCCGTTCCAAAAGCGGATCTAAAAGCACCGTGTAAATGCAATGGTTTCCAGAGGGGAATGAACATGAAAGGCATGATAGATGACTAGTTCGAAAGGACTAACCTGCATTCAATTTTGGTGTAAGTGGTGAAGGAAAGTCCATCAGTTCAGTCTGCAGATGTGGTTCACTCTGCCTGTCCCAGGGAGTCAGAGGAGCTGCTTCAGCCCTTACAGAACTCTCCCTCCCAAAGTCTATCACTGGAAACAAAAACCAAAACATCCTCCATAAGATGGTGGTTTCATATTCTACATTAAGTTATACCCATATAAAGTCACAATAAAAACTGCTGGACTGCCAAAACCAAGGAAGCCGCATCTTATTGGCTGGATACAAAGTTGTCTCACCTTAGGCAAGGAGCTCATGGTATGGAATTTCATCAAAGACGTCTCACTGTATGGAATTTTGATCAAAGATGTCTCACCGTATGGAGTTTTGATCAATATTGCTTAATGCTTGGAAATCCACTGCCAGTTAATCCATAGAGTTTAAGGTTTACAGAGCTATCAGGTTCAGTGTAGTGCACTCAACAGAATGCATGATGGGGAATGAAAATTGTCCCACACTCAGTCATTTTTCAGCAGATTCACTTGCATTTGAAAAGCTTGTCCCTGGGGACTGAAGCAAGATTTCAGGGCAAATTGTCAATGACTTTTTAGAGACTGGGTCAAAACCGTCAAGAGTAGGTCACAAAAATACATTTATAAAAAGATTCTGTTTTGTAGCTAGAGGTTAAAAAATGATGCCTCAAACATCCAAGAAGCCAAATGCCCGTGAGAAAATGAGAGCGGAGCTAAAATAAAACTGGAATACAACTTGTAAACAAAATAGGTGGAATGACAGTTTGGTTCAGGTTCAGGGTTTAGATATGCCAATTGTCTTTTTGGGTAAAATAGGCATGGTCTAGGCTGGTACGATCTAGTTCAGGTGCTTGGAGGAGTTCTTTAGACCTCCTGAAAAGAGACATTCATTGTACAGGAAGATCAGAGCGCCGACACAGAAGCACAAATCTATAACCCAGGATGCTGGCGCCAAAGGCAAGATTAGTATTCATTACTCATCCTAAGTACCCTGCTTCCTTCAAGCATCTGTTGTTTTTGAAACTCTGCAGTGTCTTGGGAGTGGAAGGTGCTGCGATACCCCATGCAAATCAGATACTCTGACCATGGTTGGTGGTACAGAGATATTCAGATAGGCTTTGCCTTGATGTCAGGGTTTGAATGTTGACAGAATTGAACACGTAGGTAAATGAACAACATTCCACCTAATTCCCAAGCCATGCCATCTGGATGGTAGGAAGAATCTGTAGATGGACTAAATCAGACATTATTGTATTTGTGGGCAGGACACATTTAGCCAACATTCTACTGCTGAATATTAGCTAGTGTTTCAGTTGCTTTAGTGCAGAGACAGTTCCTGTACACAAGATCAGAAAGAAAGACAATCATGCCAAAGCAGCTTGCAACTATAAAGAGGGACTTGGGGGGGTAGCCACAGACGAACTGTAGGAAATCAGCTAGCCTCTTTCCGCAGTGCACAAGTGTTCACAAATAGCACTGTGATAATGTCCAGGGAGATCCATTCAAGTGGGGTTCTTGGGGATACCTTTTAGCCAAAACTCCACTAAGTAACTTCCCTGTTCTGTTTTAAAATAGCGACAATCGAGAGAGCACCGTCTTCAGGATGACGCCTCAACCAACAGACAGCAACTCCAACAGAGCAACACCGTTTCAGTTGTGTACATAAGTACCAGCTGAGAGCAGAAAGTGAACCCCAGACCCTTTCCGTCAGGCACAAAGTGTGAGCAACTCAACAACAATTTCTTTTTTAAAAAGATATACATTACTACAGCCAAGTAGTTGGGGTCCACAGGTTCAGTGGCTGCTGTTGTTTCTTGACAGCAGGTGATATGCATCACATTGTCTGAAGATGGCTTTTTGAAGACTGCAATCTCAGGAACAGCAGAAATGCATCTTTCACTTCAGATTCCCAGCTACAGATCTCACATTTGTCTATCATGTACATACATGGTCTCACTGTTCACCACCACTGCTGGATGTAACAGTGGAGCCGACCTGCAGCTTGTGGGGTCATTACAGCAGTCCATAACCTGAATGTTTCTTCTAATTAGAGTCCATGGAACCATTTCACGTCTTCATGAAATTTACTTGATGATAGAATGAGATACATGACAAAAAACTGGTTTACCCAAACTTGAACAGTTCTGCTCCATCTGTCAAAAACGGAATTTGCTGATAGCCAACCATTTTAATTCCTATCCCCATTCCCATTCCGATATATTGGTCCATGGACGATACCACTCTCAGAGTGGAGGAGCAACACCTCACATTCCTTCTGGGTAACCTCCAACCTGATGGCATTAACACCCATTTTCCTTCCAGTAATTTTACCCCCTCTTGATTACTGTCCCCCCTTCCCTCTTCTCCTATTATCCATTCTGGCCTTTTAACTCTTCTCCTCACCTGCATATCACCTCCCACTGATGCCCCCTCCCCCAATTCCTTTTCTCCCATGGTCTACCCTCCTCTCCTATCAGATTCATTCTTCTCCAGAACTTTATCTCTCCCACCCATCTAACTTCACCTGTCACCTAGCTTGTCCTCCTCTTCCTCCCAACTTTTCATTCTGGCATCTTCCACTTCTTTCCAATCCTGATGAAGAGTCTTAGCCCAAAAGGTTGACTGTTTACTCATTTCTATAGATGCTGCCTGACCCGCTCAGTTCCTCCAGCACTTTGTATGTGTTGACCTGCATTTCCAGCGTCTGCAGAATCCCTTGTGTTTATAAATTATTTCACTATCAATTCAAATATTGAAAGGTCTAGGTAGAATGCATGCATAGAGGACATTTCCTACAGTGGGAAAGTCTAGAAAGCACAGAGTAAAAGAACGTCATTTTAGAACAGAGATGAGGAGGAATTTCTTTAGCCAGAAGGTGGTGAATTTGTGGAATTCACTGGCACAGACAGCTGTGGAAGCCAAGTCATTGCAAGTATTTAGAGCAGAGATTGATAGGTTCTTGATTATTAAGGGAAAGGTTTATGGGGAGCAGGCAGGAGAGAGGGATAATAAATCAGCCATGATGGAATGGCACAGCAGACTCCATGGGCCAAAGGGTCTAGTTATACTCCCATGTTTTATGGTCTGAAAGGAATGTATTGATGATAGTGCCTCATCACCTAAATGGTACACAAAATGAGAACTGGATCACAGCAACTTCTACCTCTCAAAGCTAGGTTCAGATAAAGGACAAAACACGATTCACGAGGAACGTCAATGGCATGGAATCCATAACACTTTCAACATATTTTTCAAATTCTAAAAGTCAGATGGACTGAAAAGAATACACAACTTGGTGTATTTACAAATTGCAGCCTCTTTCAGATGGTACCATCATCGTTTGTACCATTCAGTCTTGCTTGGTCACCACCCGATGGCAAACATTTCCGCTGTTCCTTCTACCACTTTCATTTCTAGATCTGATGGAAGTTCGCTGACCTCAGGCATTAACTGTTTGACCAGAGGGTTGCCAGCATTTTCTGTTTTTCTTCAGGTATCTGTGGAGCAGCCATTCCTGGCGATTCTCCACATCTTTATAAATTATTTTCCTGGTGATTATCTACCTCCATCATCCTTTAGACATTTTACATAAAGACAAGTGTTTATTTTTTTCTCTCCATTATCTTCTGCCGGTCATTTTAAAGGAATACAAATGCAGGAGGTGGCACTGAGTGTAGGGCACAATTGAAGCATTGTGGCCAATTCTGGAATCCACCAGAGATAGTGATGGGCCTACTGGATAAAGACTTTCAACCACATTTAGAGCGGTGAAGATGGAACATGGAACAGCACAGTATGAGCTCTTCGGCCGTTTCCTGTTACACAGCCGATAATCCTCCATTTTCCTTTTCACTGAGGATGAAGTGTGCTCCTCAGAAACTAGCTGGTTGAGAAGGTTGATGGATCTCCAATATCATGATCCACAACATACAGCTAAACAACTCAAGAACCAAGGGTCACACTTTAAAAGAATAATGGCATACAAAATAAAGAAAAATTTATAGCCCAGCTATATTACATTTTCCGTATTCACATCCAACTTAACATTCAGTGCATAAAAGACAATCAGGCATTACCCATTCAAACCTCTAACACATTCCTCGATTCACTAGATAAAGACAATGGTAGACATACAAAAGCCATCTGCTCTATTTAGCCAACAGTAAGCCACACCTATAACTAAAAAGCACCAATCCAGAGTTTGCTCTCAAACTTACTGAGAAACAGTAAAAATGTAAACTACTGGAGGAACTCAGTGGGTTAGACAGCATCTGCTGAGGGAAACAGATCGAGACCCTTCACCTAGGCTGAAGTTCACATCAGATAAACTTCTAACTTTATTCTTTGTCCTAGTTACTGCAATGAATTATTTTCTTTAAGATGACAACTATAAAAAGAATGCACTGAAAACACACAGTGATACACTGATTTGGTGAACACTGGTCTGTCTCCTCTCTTCAAATATCCATGACAATTACAGCATCACATGAGGCAGTGACTAATGTCACAGGACCAGCGCCAAATTGTCCAGTAGATCATGTGTCCAATACTGAACCAAAGATTTGGTAACACTTCTGTGGAGTTTATTACATCAAAGTCACTAACTACATGATCAAATTAGTTCTGTACAGTTCAGCCTCACGAATAAAGAAGCTGTCTATTGGACCCAAATCATTCTTCAACAGGTATTAACTACAGGGGCCAATTCTTCGCTGCAGCAGTGAAACAAAAGGAATCTGCAAACACCAGAAATCTGAAAGAAGAATGGAAAACATGGAACTGCTTAGTGGCATCTGTGGGGACAGAAACAAAGTTATTGGTTCAGATAACGATCTTTCACCAAAGAAAGGCCAACAACTTGAAACATTAACCATTTCTCTCTCTGTGGCTGCTCTCTGACCTGCTCTGCATTTTCAGCACAGTGCTGATCACCAATACTCAGCTGTGCTGTGTGGAAGATGCAGTAAGGCAAGGGTAAGGAAATGTCCAGGCAAATAGAGTGCAGACAGCCCGGGCAAGAATGGTCTTTGACAGGCAAAGCCTCCCCTTACAGAGTAGATTACCGGAGACATCTTCATTTACAGGAGATGTTCTCCAGGAATGGGCAAGAAATCAAAATGGGCTGAATTTATAGTTTTATTAAAACAAGTCATCTCAGATAGTTTAGGATGGTTGTGAATATTGATAGCTCAAGTTGAAGCATTTGATATTGCGGTGTTCGCTGTGCGGGGCAATTAGCTTACAGACATTTCAAGGTGACACACTCTGCCCACAGTTGTTGGTGTTTCTCTCGGGGACAACTTATGTTTATATTGCCCCCCCCCCCCTCCAAATAATCAGGTGTGAGGAAAGTGGCGCGATAAAAAAGCAAACACTCCCAGAAAGAAACACCAACAACTGCACACTGATGATGTCACCTTGACAGGCAATGAAACGTCTGCACGCTCAGCGAGCAGCCCATTATCAAACACCTCAGACAGCAGTGGAGGTACGCCATGGATACGGATCATTCCCAAGTTAAAATTCCACCGTATAGTAACAAGGAAGCATTGCACCGCTGGAAGTATCATCTCTCCAAAGTGACATTAGTAAATTCTGTCTCCCTCTGTGATCATTTTCATGTCCTCCTATTATCTCTCCAAATATCAGATGATCTTGTCCTCATCAGATTACCAAAACTGGGAGCTGCTTATGAATACTGTCAATATTTCAGCCGCCACATATTGACAGTGTTATGTGAAATGCAAGCCTCTTCTTCATTAGCTTCCTATCCACAGTCAAAGCTCACCACTTCCGTACACCTTATTAGGAACAGGTGATTAACTGCTATACTTTGCCAGCCCTCTAAATTTTACTATCAAAATTAAAAACAGTCATAATCAGCAAAGGGTGGGAAGTAGGTTTCGGAAAGTAAGATCAGAATTGAGGGAATCACTGTATCTGGAATAAACAAACATTCCACAGATGGGAGGCACAGAAACACATAACCCTTCCTCGAAGATCCAAACAAAAAGTTACATACCTATTGTTCAATAAATAATTGGGAAAACAGAATTGCACAATTGAAACATGCTCAAAGTATTTGGTGAATTACAACTTCCAAAGCTCTCAATTCTCAGCCATTTAAAACATTCATCCAAGATGTTGCCAGAGATCATGCACATTGAAGGCTAATTTCCCCATCTATCAAGGAAGGTGGGGTTTGTGCCTCAATTCGGCTAGTGCAGAGCTTTTTAACTCAAGGGGTTGCAGCATTTTTCTGCACAAGAAAATGTCACTATTTTATGAACACGCTTCCCCATTATCCTGATGAAATGTGCCACCCATTCAAATCTTCACCTCCATGCAACAGGTTCCTCCAATGAACTTCTGCTTTCTAAAAATAAAAAGACTAGTTCTTCTTGCACTACCTCAAAATGTACTTTCGACTTTAAACTCTTCATCTGAAGTGAGTCAAACAAAAGCCTTGATCTTAAGCCCATCTCCTGTACTGGGGCATAGTCTGCTGATGGGATCTTGCAAGCATCCTCTGTCCTGGGCCATTCTCCTGGATGGTAGGCTGAGGCTTTCACCACATCTCCAAGGTGAAGATCCTTCCCCTCCTGGGGATAAGGTCTTTGGAGCATCGGTTGGTATTTCTGTAGCCCTGGGTTTTTAGGGATGGGGTTGCTCGGCCCATGCTCAATCCTCCTCTTTCCTCTTTCCACAGCCGGGCTCGGGACTGTCCATGTGCAGGACTGCCTCAGAATAGAGGCCCACCCATTTAGAACAGAGATGAAGAGGAATTCTTTTAGCCAGATAGTGATGAATCTGTGGAATTCATTGCCATGGACGCCCGTGGAGGCCAAGCCTTTGGGTACACTTAAAGCAGAGGTTGACAGGTTCTTGATTAGTCAGGGTATCAGAGGTAATGGGGAGAAGGCAGGAGAATGGGGTTGAGAAGTATAATAAATCAGCCACGATGGGATAGTAGAGAGACTCAATGGGTCGAGAGGGCTAATTCTGCTATGGCTTATGATCTTAAAACAAAGTACTGCATATGTTGGGCTAATAACGATTCTTTCTGTGCTTTGGCATTCAATAATTTCATTCAGACAGGATGTTAAAAGATTCTTCCAGCAGATATTAAACCAAAGAAAATGCCCCAAACCAGAAGGAAAAGGCTCAGAAAGTATAGAGGCAATGTAAGATGCTGCTGCTTTAAGCACAGAGAATGGTGGGCACAGGGAACGCCCTGCCAGGGTTAGTGGCAGAGGTAGCTACAGAAGCCATGTGCATGGTAGAAAAATAGAGGAAGGCTTCAACTGACCTTAGAGTGGGCTAAAAGGTTGTCACAACATCATGGTCCAATGAGCCTGATCTGTTCTGGGTGTCACTCCACAGCATTACTACAAAAGCATCCCTCCAATGAAATGCTGTCAAAGGCACTACAGAGGTGTGGTATCCCTTTATTCACAGGATGAGTTTAAAAGTGAAGTATTTTTTCTATTCCCTTGTTTATTTAGCATTAATACATTAAAGTTTGCAAAAGGCTGGAAGAGATACTCATCCCCAAATAAACTTACACACTATTTTACCATAAAACTTCACTCAACAGTTAGCTTTTAAGCATTGTCGTAAGAGGAGGTCAGAGATAAGGTTTGAAAGGGCACTGGCAGCAGAGAGCATGGCAATAGTGCAGTAATTAAATTCAGAGACAGCTGAGGTTCGAATTAAAAGAATAATGATATCAGAAGTGTATAGTTTACGAAGAAATGGAAGGGCAAAGCCATAGAAAGACTTGGCAACCAGGATGTGGAGTCTGCAGACATAAAGCCATACATGAGCAACTGTGTCTGACCTCAGGTTTATGGACAGTGCATCAAGATGAAGCAGTCACGGGCACTTTGAATAAGTAAATCTGGAATTAAGAGAGGTGCTGAATGGATTTAAAATGCAGGATTAGATTCAGGCAACATTACAAGAGATGAGAAGAGACTGAGAACATGATTGCTAAGTCGCCAACTCAATTTCAGAAACAGTTTGTGATTAGGGCTGAAGACTATAGCCACATCCTTCCAGTTGTCAGAGGTATCAGAATCAGCCATAATGACTCATTAGGCTACACAGCACACAGTCTAAGTTGTGACAGAAACAATATTCGAGTATCACTACTACTACAACTGATCAACTGACCTAAGGAGAAAGGAGGAAATTGCAGTCATCCCAATATTTAAAATGTGCGCAAACTGTCCACATTTTAACAGCATTAAATTATGAAACAGGAAGTTGAAGTCATTAGCTAAATGGAAACCACTAAAATAGTTTAGTCTAAGTTTGATATTTTACATTTCACATTGTATGCTGAGCTATTATAAGTAGGTAGCAAAATATCGGTCCCCTCCATAAGACCCAACTGTAAGGGATGATACAGATTAGAAAGCCATTCAGCCCATCGTGATGGTGACTATACCACCTCTTTGAAAGGGCTCGCTCTAACTTTCCGGACTTTTCCCACACGTTCCCTCTTGAAACATTCCACTTTGCATCTGATGCTGGATGCAATGATTAGACACTGCATCATCTGGCTTAGCCCCAGCGCCTCCTCCCAAATATCCCAAGAACCTCCTAAATCGTTTCTGAAACTCCTTTTCACCACCTCCAGGTCCCCAAAATCCCAACATCATTTATTAACTGGGAATCGTGGGTGGGGCGAGGAACAGGCATGAAGAATGAGTGCCCGATTCTGGCAGCAAGCAGAGCGTCGGCCAGGTGAGTGGAGGTGCGGCGGAGGCGGTAACGGGGCAGGGGCAGGTCAGGTGCCGTGCCGGGAGCCGGCTCGGGCGGCCCTATGACACAGTTCAATCGGCTCCTTACTCAACGCGTCCTGGGTGCTCCGTCTCCGTACGCCCAGCTCGGGCTCCTGCTCTATCTCCGACATGTCGAAGGGAGGGTGGCAGCTGGCGGTTTGCAAGGGACGACCGGCCGCCCGTACGAACTCTCATCAGCCGGCTGAACCCCGCCTCTCCTCCTTTTATAACAGCACGATCGCCGAGGACGCGCAGTCGCGATGCTCTCTGGGAGCTGTAGTCCTCCGTCGCTTCCGACCCCTCTTTCACGCTTTATTTAAAAACTACAACTTCCCAGTCCCGATGCATTTAGAGTGCTAATTATAATAGAGGGGGCGTAAAATCTCCTCCTCGATTTGTTTAAAAAATGGAAATAAAAAGTGGTTCGTTGCAATAAAAATGGGAACTCTGGAAAACTGAAACAAAAAATACTATAAAGAAAAAGCCGATTGCCCAGTTTCTCCATATAAGCTCCCCGACCCTCCGAGTTCCTTCAACAGTTAGGGGTTTTTAAAAACGTTGAATGCTAACTAACGGCACTTGATAAAATGGAATTACGAGGGTTTATTATCGTCGGGGAAAGGTGACGCGTCCAGTAGAGAATTATATTTGGTCACTTATTAACTTTCAGTAGGTCTAGGACTGAGGTTGCATATAGGCCAGAGAGGATTAGGATTTTAGTTTGCCCTCCCCTCGATAAACTGTGAAATACGTGGGGTTGCAATAACAATCGGGAACCTTTAAGCTCGTCGCTTCATCCCTCCCCCACCTGTCTTCTCCTATCATTCCGGATCTCCCCCTCCTACTTTCAAATCTCTTCTTTCAGTTAGTCCTGACGAAGGGTCTCGGCCAGAAACGTCGACTGTACTTCTTCCTATAGATGCTGCCTGGCCTGCTACGTTCCACCAGCATATTGTGTGTGTGGCTTGAATTTCCAGCATCTGCAGATTTCCTCGTGTTTGCGAGAACTTTCATTGACAGTCTGCTGAAACTAGCTGTTAAGTATGTGGTTTGAACTCTAGCCTCTAGAAAACTAGTCCAATGAACTAATTCACTAACACTGAGCCCATGGTAGTGTAAAAAAAATCATAAATTTCCATGCTAGGCACCAGCTTATTATGAATTGCTGTGGACATGCCTAGAATAGAATTCCCTGTGCAAAAGTTTATGGGCAAAGAATATAAATAACCTGGAATGCAGCATGTACTCTGAAATCGCTGTTAGTATTTCCCTTCTAATTATATACCCAATTCTTTATGAAAGTTACTACTCATTTTTATATTCATACAGACATTTCCACACTCCTCCAGGCTCTGTTTCTCAACTGGAGAAGAAACAGTTCTGCAAGGGCAGTCTTCATTTGCTTCAGTTCAGAATAATCTCCCAAGATATTCAGAAATGCAGATAGTTCTGCCTCTGTGTTCCCTCATTGCTCAATGTCAGTTCATGGGGTATGGTCACAGAGTGGTTAAATCACTAATTTAGTAATCTAAAATACAAATCTCTGAATCACAGCAGCTGGAGGCCTAAAATTACGTTAAATAGTTTTTATAGTAAAACCATATTTGGCTCACTATTGCCCCCAAAAGGAATTCCAGAGTCTTAAAATATGTATTTTTAAGACACTGGTTTAAGGGCCCCAGCTGCTGTGGTTCAGAGGTTTGTCCTTAAACTATGTATCAAAAAGTGCAGCTGATGTAAAATACTAGTAATACTCAGTTCTGAAAACAGGTTTTGACCCAAAATCTGAACTTGGTAAATATTTCTTGAACTTTGTTTCTATCAAAATAAATCTTAAAATCCTAATATCCTTCACCAAATCGGTAAATAAAATTGGATTTAATACTCCAATCACAAAAATACCAGAAACCTTTCTCAATCATTATTGGCCTTAAGAAAGTGCGATGAGATCGTTTCATGAACTAATGCAGACTATGTAGTGTTCTTTATACATAGTTTTTTCAGGCCTTTTCTCCTTGGAGCGACAGAGGATGAGAGGTGACCTGGTAGAAGTGTATAAGATGATGAGAGGCATTGATCATGTGGATAGTCAGAGGCTTTTTCCCAGGGCTGAAATGGTTGCCACAAGATGACACAGGTTTAAGGTGCTGGGAGCAGGTACAGAGGAGATGTCGGGGTAAGTTTTTACTCAGAGTGGTGAGTGCTTGGAATGGGCTGTTGGCAACAGTGGTGGAGGCGGATACGATAGGGTCTTTTGAGAGACTTTTGGATAGGTACATGGAGCTTAGAAAAATAGAGGGCTATAGGTAAGCCTAGTAATTTCTAGGGTAGGGACATGTCCGGCACAACTTTGTGGGCCAAAGGGCTTGTATTGTGCCATAAGTTTTCTATGTAACACATAGGAATGGGGATATATTTCAATATGTAAAACCTATGTTGCTTGAATTAAAGTTGAAAATGTTAATGAATGACCTACCGTCCTTAGACAAGAACATGAGGAAGGATAGGCCTTGTCTGTCCTCCTGGCTGAACAATTGTAACAAACAGTTACAGTCTAATCAAACTCTTCAGCTACATTGGAAACTGCAAGAGAAAAATGCTTCTTCATCTGATGTTAAGAAGCACTGAGGTTTTGTGTTTTACTTTTGATTTCCTTAGGATAGGTGAGAAGTTCTTCTTCTGGTGAGAATGTACACAGGGCTGCCAATTTGATTGGACTAACTTTGTCCAACTCACCCCAGCTCTTCAGATCACAATGATCAACAAACTAATGATTAACAAACCAACTTAGCTTACCTTTATCCAACTTATGCCATAGAAATGATACTGTAGAACACTTCATAACGAATGGATTACTATTGAAGTGCAGTTCCTATGCAGACAAAGCAGTCATTTTGTACCCAGTAATGTCCTGTAACAAAAGCACCACTGAGCTTATTAATGGATGAGGAAAAGTTGGCAGGGTACAACTACTCTGCACTTTAGAGAGAATCTTTTGTATCAAATTTGGGCTGCTATTGATCTTCTAAAGAGTATATTTGATTCTTTTGCTCTCTTTAACATTATATTGAGCTATATGAGTTACTGCATTCTACATCTTCAGCTTTGGAGCCAACAATACTAGTAGGTGGTATGGAGGACTTGTCCGGGACAATTGAAGCCATTACAAGAATGGGTCTATAATACATCAGTACCAGCAGCCACCGGGTTAAACTAATTCTGTGATGTATGGTCACATTAATTGGTAATATGGTGGAAACTGGAGAGTGGAAATGGCGATGTACTTCACTAAAATCTACTGACGTCAATGCAAAATTTAGGAATTCCTGGGGTGAAATGGGAGTAAATATCCTTAACATTAAGACAACATTTTACCAAGCAAAGTTGAAATCAATGAGACTGACCTTGTGCTTACCCAAAAAAGAATGTTTGTGTGTTGAACTGTAGTCATCTCAACAGCTGAAACTGAATGACAGCTTTGTAACTTATTAAAAGAGGTAAAGTTTGGCCCAGCAAGGCAAACATTTAACAATATGAAATCAAATATTTTTGCATCATCTCAGATACTGAGGTGTAAAATACCTAACAAAGCTATTCACCACATAACCACTCCGAGTTTGAAACAACTACCCCAGCCACAACAGTAAGAATTGTCAATACCTTGTATCAATCCATTCCACAGCTTTTCGATTCACCTGATTCTCCATTGGCATTGACTGTGCTGACACCAAGTAGCCATTCATTGTTGGACTACATACGGTAGGCAGACAACAATCATACCAGCCCCTAGTTCTGTCCACACTCACTCATACTAGTTTGATGGGTAGGGGAGGCTGTGGACTAGTAAGTCACTGCTGTGGCAGCAGAGAATTCCTCATTGTAACCTAGCTACAGCAGTCAATTTCAAGTTGAAAATAGGGTATGAGAAAGATGAGAAAGAGTGGGATAGTTGAGGAGCAAGTTCAGGGACACATTCCTGCTATACACAGCTCAACTGTGGGCACCATGCTAGCAGAGTGGTTAGTGTGGTGCTATTATGGCTGAGTCTGGAGTTCGATTCCAACATCATCTCTAAGGAGTTTGTCCGTCCTCCCCATGGAATGTGTAGGATTCCTCCTGGTGCTCCAGGTTCCCCCCACAGTCCAAAGACATATTGGTTAGTTCTCTCATTATTGCTCTGGGGTTAAATCAGGGTTTGCTGGTTAGTGAAGCTCAATGGGACGGAAGGGCCGATTCCACACTGTATCTCTAAATAAATCCATGGAACCTCTAAGCAACTCATTAGTCATGGCAGTTAGCTGTACAGCTTGCAGAGCAGAACTAGAATAGTCAGTTTCCCGCTTCCAATCCTCAGCGAATTCCACTGGGGAGCAGACAGGATCAGAGGAACACACACAAAATGCTGGAGGAGCTCGGCAGGTCAGGCAGCATCTACGGAAAAGGAATAAAGAGTCAACATTTCAGGATGAGACGTTTTATCAGCTCTCTTAAAGGCAGAGTGAACTATTAAGTAGCCCACAGAAAGCTGAATGACTGAACAGTTCTGGAGCTCTGCTGGCATTCGGGGTCCACATCCAGCATTGAGACAAAGGCACAAGTGTTATGTTGAATAGAATAGCTTCTTAATACATCCTATGAACTGAATCACAAAACTGAACTGGATTTTTCTGATTTGATATTAAAAGTTAAAATAGATAAAACATTCATCAAATCATTAACTCACAATACAAAAGATGATGCAACTTCCTTAGAACAGTAGTATGAAGAAAGGTCCATTTATCACCAGGGTAAGGAACAGGTCACAGATCATTGTTTCTGTCCATGGTGTGTTCCAATAGTTTATGAAGCTATAGCACCACAATGTTTATTACACAATTTATTTTAAAAAGTGTCCTGAATTGGGTGGACATTGGTCAGATCACTTATTTGGATGCAGACATTGGAAGGCATTTCATCAGTATTAATTGATCTGTCCTCATCCTCTTCCCTCCCTGATGAATCCATTGACCTTTCACTTCCATTAACATCCACTCTGAAGACATCATTTCTGGGACAGGGTGTCAAAAGACAGTCCTTCCTGCTGGACTTCAGAACCAGGTTGCTCAGGGTACATCATAAATTAATATATAAATCCAGCAATGTACACGTGATTAAGTCCAGGAGAAACAGGAGTCACCATAGGAACTTTGTTTCAGTTCGATGTTTGTCATCGTGTGGGTAGTCTCTCTGCTCCTCAAAGAATTCCATAATTCTGATATTCAATCTTCCATCAAAATCTGGTAAACTCAGACACAATGCTTCAAATGTACGCACTGGCTTCCATTCATTGCTAATAGGTACTGAACAGGACAGAAAGAATTGGTTCAAAATGACAAAAAAAAAATCTTGATAGGAAGAACTGCACTACAGTCAGGTACTCAGTACAGTGATAAAGTCACAAAGATTTGGCACAATGCTAGCTTGGGAGCTTGTTTTGCAAAGGCCTGCATTTCTCCATTACGTATCAGTATGAGATCAAGGAAAATGTGAGCTGGTGGCAGGTAGTTTTCAGGTGTTGAGATTATTTAGTTTCTGCTTGATCTCAATACAAATACGAGATAAGTTTCCTGGCAATTTATCCTTAATCTCCAAAAATCCACAAAACGTTCACTCCAGACAAGCCCAAATTTACCCGTCTGTAAAAAAAAAAGAACAATACATTAAGTACTACAAAGATATTATCAACTTAAAATTTTCACTGATGCTATTTCACTCCAGGAAAAGTCTCAGTTCTGGGTTAAATTTCCTGCTCTCTGCAAAGAAGCAAGCCAATCAGCATTCACCAAGATAGTGAGTTAATGCTTCATGTTGATAACCTTTTATCAAAACTAGAAAAAGTTAAAAGTTTAGCATTTTAAGTTGAAGAAAGGAGGCTGGAGTTCCAGAAAGAATGACACAAAAAGTGGTGGGTACCAATTTGGAGAGGGCAGTGGAGACTTAATCATGACAGATTAATCTATTTACACTGCTTCTGGGTAAATGAAGTCAAAGGAAAATATGAACAAAAACATTGGAATGAAGTACAATAAAAAGTAAAATTTTAGAATTGCTGTAACTGTGACAGACTGCATTCTATCGAACAACGAAGAAAGTTTGAAAACTGAAAACATCATACCCCAGCATTCCAGACTCCTTTGTTTTGATTATGTACAGAAACATCAGGATAGTGTGAAACATGTTGTTCCTGTCCTGGAAAAAAAATCATTCCAAGTTGGAACATGAAATCTACTTCAGTTTTGTTGTATTCAATCAAATAATAAGCTGTCCCCCTGAACAAATGCAAAAGCATCTAAATCAAGATTTCAACCACAACCAACCTCAACGATGTATGATATGACCATTATCATCACTCTATGGTGTGGACAAATTCTGAAAGTGTGTTGAGATATGCAGAGCTTGCAACACCAACACATTTATACAAAATTTATATACATCTCTGATTTTTGGTGACTCCAGCATAAATCCACTAACAATTTTACAATTGCTGATTCCACTGAAGTAGGCTGTAATTCACTTGACCAAATCCCAACTACCAACAAGTACATCATCCAGTTCTGTGCAATTTCGAGCTCAGCCTACCACACATGTCCCACCTCCACTCTCTTACAAGTCAACATAACCCCAAAGTTCTAAGTAAAATTTATCAGTACATACATGTCACCACATACAACCCCGTGATTCTTTTTCCTGCCAGCATACTTAGCAAATCTACAGGACAGTAACTGTAAACAGGATCAATGAACGGCAACTGTACAAATGCAAATATAAATAAACGGCAATCCTGAGAGCATGAAATACGAAAGAGTCCTTAAAATGAGACTGTCAGTTGTGGGAACACCAGAAAGTGAGAGTGTAGTTACCCCCCTTTTGTTCAAGAGCCCGATGGTTGAGGGGCAGTAACTGTTCTTCAACCTGGTGGTGCAAGTCCTGAGGTTCCTGTACCTTCTACCTAATGACAGCAGTGAGAGAAGAGCATCAACACGTACAAACAAGCTGGAAGAACTCAGCAGGTCGGGCAGCATCCGTTGAAACGAGCAGTCAACATTTTGGGCCGAGACCCTTTGTCAGGACTGAAGAAGGGGGGGGGGCAGGGGCCCTATAAAGAAGGTGGGGGGGGGAGGGTGGAAGGTGGCAGGTGAAAAACCAATCAGAGGAAAGATCAAGGGGTGGGGGAGGGGAAGCAGAGAGGGGATAGGCAGGAGAAAAGAGCATGACCTGGGCGGTGAGGAGCTTTGATGATGGACGCTGCATTTTTAGGTAACATTTCATGTAGATGTACTCAATGACTGGGAGAGCTTTTACCCATTATGTACTGGGCCGAATCCACTACCTTTTGTAGGATTTTCCGCTCAAAGGCATCGGTGTTCCTATACCAGGCTGTAAGCAACCAGTCAATACGCTCTCCACCACGCATTTATACAAATTTGCCAAGGTTTTTGATGACGTGCCGAATCTCTGCAGACTCCTGAGGAAAGAGGAGCTACTTCCCAGAATGCTGCTTCTAGTACTTTATACAACTATATTTCTTTCCATAATAAAATGAAACAAAAATCCTTTAGCTGTGAGATCTTTGAAGACACAGGTTGGGGAGACAATCTATTAATGCAAATCAACACCTTTCACAGGACCAGAGATAATGAGAAAGAAGAAAATTAAAAATCAAGATATTTCTTGTGGGTACCTTTGGCAAACTGTACACCTGCCCCTGGTAGATGAGCTGGTAGTGTGGAGGGTTGATGTTACTCTGATGTATACAGAATAAATGCTCGTTTGTAGTATCTGCAAAACGAATTAGAAAGCAGAAGAATTAGATTCCTGGACCATGCAAGTACCTATATCAGGATGCTGTTTGTTGACTATAGCTCAGCATTTAACATCATCAATCCTACAGTCCAGAACAGAAAGCTACAGAACCTGGGCCTCTGTACCTCCCTCTGCCAACTTCTGAACTGGAAGACCGCAGTCAGTGTGGATTGGAAATAACATCTCCACCTCACTAACAATCAACACTGGAGCTCAACAGGGACATGTGCTTAGCCACTGCTCTATTCTCTTTACACCCATGACTGTGTGGCTAGGCACAGCGCAAGTACCATCTATAAATTTGCTGAAGATACAACCATTGTTAGCTGAATTTCAGATGGTGACGAAAGGGTGTACAGGAATGAAATATACCAGTTAGTTGCACTCAGCATCAGCAAGACCAGAGAGCTATTGTGGACGTCAGGAAGGGGAAGACTAGGGAACACAAACCAATCCTCACAGAGGGATCAGAAGCAGAGAGAGTGTTAAGATCAGAAGCAGAGAGGGTGTTAAGATCTCTAAGGACCTAACTTGGATACAACATACTGATGCAGCTATAAAGGCGGCAAAATAGCAGCTATACTTCATTAGGATTTTGAGGAGATTTGGTTTGACAACTAACACACTCAAAAACTCAGTACATTTGTAGCTGTGGAGAACATTCTGACTGGCTCCATCACTCCCTGGTACGACAGTGCAGGGGGGTGCGGGAGGGAGCTACTGCACAGGATTGAAATAAGTTGCAGAAACTTGTAAAATTAGTCAGCTTTGTCATGGATACCAGCCTCCATAGTACCCAAGGCATCTTCAAGGAGCAGTACCATAGGAAGGCGGCGTCCATTGTTAAGGATCCCCACCACCCTCTGCACACTATTATAGGAGGTACAGAAGCCTGAAGGTGATTCAGGAACAGCTTCTTCCCCTCTAAATGGACATTGAACCCATCACTATCTGACTACTTTTCTTATTTCTGTTACTTTTGCACTACTTATTTTAACTTAACTGTTCGTTACACCAATGCATAACACTTAATTATTAGTTTTATTCAACATGTAATCAATTAATATAATTGGTCTATAGCGAGTTGAAGTGAATACAAGGGTGTAATTTCCTTTGTCCAGTAGTCAAGCTACCCGGGATGCAGCAGCTTGCTCCCATCTGTGCAAAAATGACAAATGGAGCAGACTTGGCTATCGAATGTTTCACTGAGTATTTGATACCTGTTTACAAAGCTTTCAATTCGAGCCAGAGGCATTTATGTCACTGATACCACAGTGAGAAAGGTCCTTTTGTAGTAAACCATAATGTTAGAAGTTCCCTAATCCTCCCTCCTTAAAAAACAGATGCATACTGTTCAACCCACTGCCTGCATGGGACCCTTTTCTGAATGAATTACCTAGACCCAAGGACGCCAAATGGCCCGGTTTGGCACGGTTCTAAGTTAAAGTGTGACTGCACTTATTAAACAAATATACTGGTATTGCTGCTGGCAAGTACAGATAAATGCTCACCAGGTTTATCTGGAGTTTGAATGAAATGCTGAGAAGTGAAAGTTTTTCCATCAGGATATTTGGGGTGTGGAGGTAGCCTGGAGTCAAGGTAAGTGCAGAACATGTGCGTTATAATCTGAAACACAGGAAGCAGAACATCTATTAGAGAATCACATCTCTGATCCTGTTCTTACTGCAGAGCCTCAGTGAAACCATCCACTGAATTTGGCCCACCAACTGTTTCTAGATTTCTGCAGTCAAACACACCACTTTTGACCCTACACATTCCTTCATCTGAACGTTAGTAGCAAAGCATTCAGATGCCTATAGGCCAATTCCTAAGACCTCATAATTCCTTGATTCATTAATCTCCTGTTTCTTATTTCAAAGCATCTTAAAATTCCAGGTTTTCAACAACCTTTGAACACTTTTTAATCTCTCTCCATATTGAACTTTATTTTCCCAATCTGTGAAAACTGACACATGGACAATGCTTTGCATGTACAAGTTTCAACACACAAATGTTATAATGTTTATATTCAACGGTTCAGTAAACAGAATGACATACTTTAATAGCTTCTTCACATACACGTAGATTGGAAGACTTATGAAGATATTAAACATGCCTAGAAATGTACCAATACAGTACTGATATTACAGATTTTTCAGCCATTAGGTGAATCAGGAGATCTGGGGATTGGGAAGGGAAATATATGTCAGGTTAAAGATTAGATCAGCGATAAATGGTAGAATAGGCTCGACAGACTTGAGGAGGAGGAAACTGAAGGTCCATGAGCCAATCCTCATTGGGGGAATCAGAGACGGAGAGAGTCAGCAACTTCAAACTCTTTGGTGTTATTATTTAAGAGGACCTCTGCTGGGCCCAACACACAATTGCAATTACAAAGAAAGCACGACAGCGCTTCTACCTCCTTATAAGTTTGCTAAGATTCGGAATGATGTCTAAAATTTTGACAAACTGGTATGGGAACACCGATGGTCTTGAACAGAAAATCCTCCAAAATGTAGTGGACACAGCTCAGTCTTTCACAGGTAAACACTGAGCACATCTACATGAACATTGTCACAAGAAAGCAGCATCCATCATCAGGGACCCCCACCACCCAGGTCAGGCTCTCTTCTTGCTGCTGCCACTAGGAAGGTACAGGAGCCTCAGGTCTCACACCACCAGGTTCAGGTAATTATTACCCCTCAACCACCAGTAGGAATAATTTCACTCACCCCAACACTGAACTGTTCCCACAACTTATAGATTCATTTTCAAGGACTCTTCATCTCATATTATCCATATCTATTGCTTATTTATTTATCATTTCTTTTGTACATGCATAATATGTTGCTTTTTGCACAAAGCTGTTTGTCGGTCCTGTTGGATTGATTCTATGATGGTTTTTGGATTTACTGAGTATGTCCGCAGGAAAATGAATATTGGGTTTGAATGTGGTGGCATATACGTACTTTGATAATAAATTTACTTTTAATAATAAATTCCCGCTCGAATTTCTCACCCTTTAGGCACTCACCGCAGAATCAGTGGGAAGATCAGTATCCCATTTCCTGGACTTGAATTCTCCTCCTCCACTCCATCGGAAAGCACTCATACAACCACCATGAGCAAGCTCTGCAACAAACCAAGAAAAGTAAGGAAAATCCTGTACAGGAAATTATTAACCACCAGTGAAGCAATAGTCTGAGCAAATGCAATGACTTTTGATCTAGCATACGAGTTCAGGTTGGGGTTGTCAATGGTAAGGAATGGAATATTTTCTATTGCAAGCACCCAATGGAAGCAAGGCAAGTGCAGTCAGTCAGATGCACCAGAAAACTTGCACACTATTGCAGGATTGCAAAATCCCCCAACCCAATAACACAACACAGGGCAATGGAATCCACTGCATATTATCATAAGAGCAGAATTAGCCATTCAACTCATCGATTCTGTTCTTCCATTCCATCATGGCTGATGTATTACTCCTATTCTCCTGTCTTTTCCCCATAACTTTTGAAGCCCTTACTAATCAACCTCCATTTTAAATTACCCAATGTATTCCAGAAATTCACCACTTTATGGCAAAAGAAATTCCTCCTCCTCAGTTTTAAAAGGGACATTCTTGCAGGGAGGCTGTGCCCTCTAGTCCCAGATTCCACCACTACTTCTCCACGCCCACTCTATGTAGGCGTTTCAATATTCGATAGGTTTCAATGAGATTCATCCCTCATTCTTCTAAACTCCAGCAGTACAGACCCGGAACAATCAAACACTCCTCAAACACTAACCCCTTCGTTCCCAGGATCTTATTAATCTCAGTTTATTGTTTAATGATAGAAGTCTGAAATTTTCATACCATGGACACACAAACTACTGAAAAATAGACTAAACAGTAACACTTGCCTTTGATTCTCTCCACCAAGTACTCTTGGTTTGAGGTGATGTCCAGGTATTGGATAACGATGTTCAATGTTGGAAGTTGGGGAGCTCTTACCAGGGCTGCTTGCCTTAGGCTGCTGATACTAGTCTCTGGAAGGGAAAAGGTACAAATCAATTGACCCATTTTTATTGGCTTCACCTCGCACCCCAAAACCCCCAATGTTTTCATATATTTCCTTCCAACACAAGAGACCATTCCTATCCAGCTAGCCCACGGAGCACTCCCATTCCCTCTCTATTTTTTCCTATAAACCTTTCTCCCCACATCCCACTACCCACAGTAAACCGGGGCAATTTACCATAGCCAATTATGCCGGGGGTGGATTTGGAACATGCCACAGAAAAACAAGGCCCCAAGGAGAATGCAAAACTTCACACAGACGGCAGGGGGCAGCATCGAACTGGGAATACTCAGCTCTTCTTTCGCTTAACACAAGAGCAAAGAAACCATAGCCTTCACCAGTGACGAGCCATCAGGAATAACCCAATCACACAAAATCATGAGCTGAGCCCAACACAACCCCCAATCCAACCCTAGTCAGAACAAATGGGGCTCTGAGAATAATTGTAGCACCCGATTCCATTGCCCATACTGTAATTCTCCTGGTTATTGTAACTCAGCCTCCCTGATGGTTAAAAATGGCCATTATTCCCAGACAGAATATACTTACCACCTACTTGTAGCTCAGGACATCCCAGCCTCCTTAGTTGTGTGTTCACACTATCAATCTCTTTGACCAAACGATTCAAAATGGTTTCATTGATCCACTAAGTACAGATAAAATACAAGACAAAAGGATATTATACTGTTTGATCTAAGAAAATTAGTAAATATTTCCAAGAAAATAGAGTTGAAGACAAACATGGGAATGAAGGATGTATTATGGGTGCTATGATAGCACTGAAATCAGTGTGACGCTACTGCAGCTTGAGGCTTCAGAGAATGGAGTTCAATTCCGACACCATCTGTAAGGAGTTTGTACATTCTCCCTGTGACCATGTAGGTTTCCTCACACAGTCCAAAGACATACTGGTTAATAGGTTAATTGGACATTGTAAATTGTCCTCTGATCTGGCTTGTGCTGGGCAGCTCAGCTTGCTGTGCCAGAAGGGTCTGTTGTGCGCCACATCGCTAAATAAGATAAGAATTAAAAGGCAACAAGGTAGGCGAACTGGCAATGACATCAAAATAGTGTACACACAGCCCTTTTGTTCCCTTAACTTAACCAAAACTAGCAATACCTTAAATACCAGGAAGATTTCAATTATTCAAGTTTGAAACAGCCTCAGTCAGGTTATCCCAAGACTGCCCAAGGCAGAAGGAAGAGTGCTGAACCACCAACACTGCTTTCTTCAATTTCTCTATAGATGAAACTCGCATACAGAGAGCATTACAATCCCTACCACTGCTGCTGCTCGAGTCCAACATGGACAACCAAAATGAAAATAGAACAACTATTTGCCTTCACAAAGGTTTCAATATTAGTCCTTAACAAGCCAGCACCCTGAATATACTGACCCATTCATAAAAGCTATGCTGATTCAAGGTAAAGTAGGAATCCCAAGCCGTTTCCATCAACCTAACTAAAATGCAGATCTCTTTGTGATTAAACTGTGGAATTCATTGCCACAGGCAGCTATAGAGGCAGAGGTTAATAAATTCTTGATTAGTCAGGACGTCAAAGGATATGGGAGATGGGGAGAAGGCAGTTGAGAGGGATGATAAATCAGTCACGGTGGAGTGGCAGAGCAGGATCAGTGGGCAAAATAGCCCAATTCTGTCTGCTGGTCTTATTGTGAGCAGAACTGGTAACCAGTGAAAGTAATTGCTTTGTGCAGGTTTATCCGTTTAGACTGAAGTTGCTCGTTTCTCTTTGAATGGAGTGGGCAAATCCTGTCAACACCCACGAAAGGGCATGGGAAGAGTACCCAGCACATCGCTGCTAACACCTCTTAGAATTCAAACAGACTAGGCTAATGTTGTAATGAGAATGGTCAAGGTGCAGAGGTTCATTTAGGTTAATTTGTTTATGGATTCTTCACAGGTAAGGCAAGCATCTTCTAAGCCAGACACTGAGGGTTACATAACTCTTACTTACATTCCTCAGGTTAGCCGTCCAAGAATCGAGAAGATCCAGCTGCTGCCGACTCATATTCAACCTGATCCACACCTGCAAGTTACAATCATCAGAATTCAAGTACTCTGTTGAATTATTCTCTCCCCCCACCCTTGTAGATTCACAAAGTCTATTCCCACTTCCTTTCAGAAGGATTCTTGCCAGCATGCAGTTCTGTGGTACTGATGCATGCCAGGAAAATGTCAATTTATATATCAGTTACCAGGAGATTTGGTGATCAGATCTAAACATTCAAACTGTATCGCAAGGCTTCACACACCAGCAAGGCTAGTAAGAGCAATGAGGGGTGCAAATGCTGGCTACAGTACTTCAAGGTAGAGTGCAAACTCCATCTACAGTAACAACTCTACTGCCATTTTGCACAACTCAGAGCTCCAGTTTCTACCCCTTCACCTCTACATCATGTTACTCCAGCTGGTGGAAACGCCACAATATTCAATTAAGTGCTCTTGCATTTTGTTTTATAATGACTTGGCCACCACCTCTACTGAGCTGAATATCGAATATGAAAGGAATACGAGCGGTACAACTGGTAGATGGGAGTTGAGGCACCGATCATTCATGATCAAACTGAATGGCGCAACAAGTTCAATACTCAACATAATCAGAAGAGCTGCTCATTCATATTTTAGAAACGCTGGAACAATATATAGGAGCAACAGCCTTTAATAAGAGTGGCTGGGGTGAGGGAGGGAGGGAAATAAATAAATAAATGGCTTGCCTGGTGTCTCGAGGCAGGGTATGTCTGCACCCACACCACCCTCCTCCCTGACACTGCCTCTCCGCCACCTATCCCACACGCCTTCACCATTCCCAACATCCTTTGCTCCCTCCAGATTTACAAACTCACTCTCTGCTCCACATTGGCAAATAGAGTACAGTGCAAAGGTCTTAGGCATCCTAGTTATAGATAACATTTGCACAGTACTGTATTTCTAAACATCCTTGTTAATTCAGCCATCAAACACCCTACTTACATACTATACTATCTGCTGTTTATGTCGGATGCATGGCAGCAATTCAGAAACACTGGTGGTAAGGCACATTTCAAAGCCATGTCCACGAGCTCAGAACAAACCTGGCCTAAAGTCACATCAATGCCAGGTCAAAGTAATAATTCAAGCACTCACAATCTTATCAAATGGTGCAGCAGGCTTGAAGGGTTAAATTCTTCTCATTCTTATGCTCATTTGGAAAGTAACTGGCACGCAAGAGGATCTCACTGAATCCTATTGAATACTGAGAGTGACACACGCAAAACGCTGGAGGCTTGGACCTGCTGAGCTCCTCCAGCACCTTGTGTGCGACGCTTTGGATCGGAAGGCCCTGTCGTGTTTGTGAGCACACCGAAAGCCCCCGGCAGAGTGGGTGTGGAGAGGACGTTTCCTATACTGGGGGAAGCTAGGACTAGACGGCACTTTACAACCAAGCTGAGTAGGAATCTCCTCGGCTGGAGAGTGGTCAATCTGTGGAAGTCATTGCCAGAGTGTGTGTTTAAAGCAAAGATTGATAGGTTCTAGATTAGCAAGGGTGTCAAAAGTTATGCAGAGAAGGCAGGAGAATGGGGTTCAGGGGGATAACAAATTATCCATAATGGAATGTGGAGCAGACTTGATGGGCCGAATGGCCTAATTCTGCTCCTGTGTTTTATGGTCCCACTCCAGGTGAGTTAAAATGGATAAGAGAATAAAAGCAGGAACAGCAAAAAAACATTAATGGCCAAGTACTGACATGGTTGCTGGAACCATAACCTTTCCCATCACCTTTACTGAAGTGAAATGCCAGATATTCACCATACCTCTCCTGCGAGCAGCTTGGAGCCCAGATCTGTATCATCCTTGTGAGCCGAGGGAGCCTGGGAGCGGCTAGCCAGCTGGTACTGAAACTTGCGCAGTGACTGTGAGTAGTCAACACTACTGCGGCTGTAGTTCCAAAACGTTGGACTGCTGCTGTTGGATGTACAGTCAGGAGTTCCTGTGTGCACACATTAAATAAACTCACACTTCCAGCAAGTACAAGTCAGACAATGAATATCATTCGGTTTCCTACGGTTTAAGCCAGGCCATTTTGAGAAACACCACATCACCTATAGAAAATGTCCTCTCTTTCAAAATACTATAACCTTATATTGGCAGGGACATTCTCTCCACTCCCAACTTAATCTGATGGAATAAATCTTTGCCCTTTTTTCCCCTCTTTCTCCTTCAAAGCTGTGGACCAAGACAGTGCCTGATAAATTACCCCAGTGCTCATTCATCGATATGCAAAGGCAAGAAAGCCAGTAAGGACAGCATCACAGTAAGGGTTAATGTAGTTCTGAGACAACACACACCACCTCTTGCTCTCAAAGCACAGAAATACCGAAGCCAACTGCAGTGATCAATTTTATACCAGCAGTGGGGAACCAATAACATGGATCAGAGCCTGGCTGCTTGAGCTTATCAGCTGGGGAATGGTCAAATTGCGGACAGCAGTTATCAGCAGTGTCTGTGGACTACTAGGAGACCTTTGCACAAGGTTCCCCACTTCTTGCACAACACCTCCCAATTTACAATAAACAGCAAGTTACCCTCAAATATCAAGAACTCCCCTCCTCCAGCATCTCATCCCTTTTAAAGATCTGTGCCACAATACTCCAGAACAGGCCTCCAGTAACTTCATGAGAGAAAAAAATATTTGGAAAAAGTCAAAAAAGAAGCTGGTCCAATCACAGAATACAGTACAGAACATGGCCATTTGGTCCACTGTGCCTGCGAACTCATTAATCAGGAGGACCTGATTAATTCCACCACCTCTGCTCTTTCTCGCACAGCTATTACTTTCAAAGAGCAACACACATGCTCGAGGAACTTGGTACATCAGGCAGCATCTATGGAGAGGAACAAACAGCCAATGTTTCAGGCAGAGATCCTTCATCAGGACTGGAAAGGAAGAGGGAAGAAGCTAGAATTAGAAGGTGGAAGGAGGGGAAACAGTACAAGTGGGAAGGTAACACCTACAGGTAGCTAGTTGGGAGAGGGAGGAATGAAGTAAGCAGCTGGGAAGGTGGAAGAGTTAAAGGTCAGATGAAGAATGGATCTGATGTAAGAAAAGGAAGAAGGGGCACCAGAGGGAGATGATGGGCAGGTGACTGGGGGTGAGAGAGAAGTCAGAATGGGGAATGGAAAAGGAGAGAAAGAAGAGAGGGCAGAAATTACTGGAAGGAACTCGAACTCAAAATGTTTTTATGCACTAAACATAAATGTATTCTGACTGCAGGAAGATTTACTCAAAGTTCCACTTGCCTATCAGTCAAGATTCATATCCATAAATGGGGTCCCATCATCCCTGGTCAATCTGGCGTAAAATACAGTCCCTCCTGTTCATACAACGAACTTGAACAGTGAAAGTCATAACTAACCCATTTGACTGCGGCCTTGCTTCTCCTCTTCAGAACGGAGGAAGTTCTCCAGAGATTTCATATCTGTAACATACTCATCTCGTGTGAGAGGGGCGCTGTACGTGACCGGTGCAGACCGATATCGAGCCCTCAGGCTTGAGCACTCCGAACTTGCAATGTTATTACCATAAACATAGGAATTTTGTGGAGGACTGAAACCAGAGCCCTGAACAACACAAGAAAGAAGTCTCCATGAGCTCAGCTAAAAAGAATCAGCGCCTCTTGCAAAAAAATAAATAAATCACCCCTCAATTAAAATGCATCATGGAAATTGTGGTGTTGTCAGTCTCAAAAGGCCAATGGACAGTGCCACAGGGGTGATATTGATTTCTCATATAATGATTTATTTACTACATTGATAGCCTTACTTCTTTCTTAATAACTTTTAATTTTAAAAAGCCAGTTGCCCTTTGGCCTCTCCCCTCCCGCATACCTTCCCGTTATACATTCACTATAATGAAGTCACAGATTGCAATTTCACCTTTTCTATTCAAGGACCTCAAAAACTGAGAAACTACCTCATCTCTCCAGCCAATAGCATTTCTTTGACATGTTAAAATATAAATGCCGGCATTACCTAAAAACAAATGTAATTACCCGACCAACTTACCAATGGAGAGACGCCATCATGTTGATAAGACTAGACTGCAGCAGCCTGACTACT
The DNA here is from genome assembly GCF_030144855.1 of Hypanus sabinus. Taxonomy (NCBI): domain Eukaryota; kingdom Metazoa; phylum Chordata; class Chondrichthyes; order Myliobatiformes; family Dasyatidae; genus Hypanus; species Hypanus sabinus. The sequence continues at coordinate 5,896,091 of NC_082718.1, read as the reverse complement.
CAGAAAGATGGAATATCACCAGATCATTGGATGATAAACCTGAATTGTGGCAAGTATTAAATACAGTAAGGTCTAAAAATTGTGTTAAGTATTTACCTCATACCTAAACAAAATCTAAGGAAAAGTAATTGGGCTTATATCAGCTTCTGGGGTGACAGGACATTTCTACCAAAGGAGGCTAAGGCCGTCCTTCCCTTGTGCTAGTTTGCAGGTTATTGTTGGGGAGGTGTAACACCTGCATAGACCCTCCACCCCCGATCAGGGTCACACGAAGCCATGGGAACAGGTAGTGGATGGTTGTATGAGCAGCTGGTCTGTATCACAAGACCTGGTTATGCGACCATTGACATCAGGCACACAACCTCTGAAGAGTATTGATAATGGCTGGAGTCATCTGTCTTGCAAAGACATGGCCCAGAAGGCGGCAATGGCAACCACTTCTGTAGAAAATTTGCCAAGAGCAATCACGGTCATGGAAAGACCGTGACTGCTCATGTCAGACGATGTGGCAGATGACAAACTAATGACACCAATTTGCAGTCCACAAGAATGCCTGCAGCATTATCTACATTACTCGTGATCGCATTTCAAAAGGAGCAAATTGACCCTGGGATTGTGAAAACTGTATCTCAACGTCTGGTCATAACCGAATTGTCAAATGCCCTCAACCCCTGCTTGTACTTCACAAGGCAATTGCCATTCATCACTATCTGATATGGGGGATGGGCAGGGAGTAAGGTAAAAATAAAAGGACCAGACCAATAAAATAATCGTTAACCTTATACTGCATCTTAAAAAGTCAAGAGCTTTGTTTTGAATTACAGAATTTGAATCATTACCACTGGAACTCTATAAACCAATTATGAGACTCACTTTCCCCCTCCTCCCACCCTTGGAAAAAGCTGCAGGCAACAGAGCCAGTTCCATCACGGCAACAGCTTCCCCAACACTGAGGCAATGGCTAAAATAATCAGCATCTATCTTAAGGACCCCTATCACCCAGGACATGCACTCTTCTCATTACCATCATCAGAGAGGAGCCTGAAGGCACACACTCAACATTTTAGGAACAGCTTCTTCCCCTGCGCCATCAGATTTCCAAATGGACTATGAGCCCATAAACATTACCTCACTATTTTTTGCTCTCTTTTTGCATGATTTAACTTTGTAATATGCATTCATTATAATTTAGAGTATACAACTCAATGACCACTTTATCAAGTTTACCTGCTCATTAATGCAAATGTTTAATCCGCCAAACATGTGACAGCAACTCAATGCACAAAAGCTTGCAGACACAGTCTAGAGGCTCAGTTGTTATTCAGACCAAATATCAGAAAGGAGAAGAAACTTGATTTAAGTAATTTTGACCGTGGAATAATTGTTGGTGCCAGACATGGTGGTTTGACTATCTCAGAAACTGCTGATCTCCTGGGATTTTCACTTTCAGCAGCCTCTAGAGTTTACAGAGAATGGTGTGAAAAACAAAAAAATCCAGTGAGTGGCACTTCTGCTGCACACTTTGTTGACGAGGTAAAAGGAGAATGGCTGGTTCAAATTGACAGGAAGGGAACAGTAACTCAGGTAATCACCAATTACAACAGTGGTGTGCAGAAGAGCATCTCTGAATGCACGTGTCAAACCATGAAGTGAATGGGCCACAGAAGCAGAAGACCACGGCAGGTTCCTCTCCTGTGGCTCTGTGATTAGGGACAGGAGTGTACCCGAGTGTATTTTCTGTATTGCGCTGTGCAGTTGCTGCAGAACAGATTTCATGACATACTGTATGTCCGTGATAACAAACCTGTCTCTGATGTAACAACTCAGAACTGGTGTCACATACCAATTGGTCCGACACACTTAAACAAGCACCTCAGGAGCCCTTCTGCACTTCTCAGAAACTACAGTGGACGAGATCAGCCCTTCCCGAATGTTAATTCAGACTCCATTGATAAAAACTTATTGAATCAGTAAGATATGTTCTAACCAAGAATGGCAGTGCTTCAAGAAGCTGGGGAAGTGTTAATACAGTGGCAGATGGAAGCACAAACAGCAGAGTCTGGGCGACAACAATGAGAAATCAAGTGAAGGGAGCAGATGGCCACGAAGGCCAGGGGAAAGGAGCTGTCACTTTCACATGGTACTGCGACCAGTCAGCCAAAATGGGAATGGAAAGAAAACACCTTGAACAGTATTTCCAATTACAATCCCCTCATTTAGAGCCAGGTGCTAGGGATTTAAAGGAAAACTTCATTTGCATTTTGCCTTTTGTGGTGGGAAGGACTGTGCCCCAAGATCTGGGTGCAAAATCCTGCAGAATACATAGGGTGCATGGGGAGCAGATGACAAGATTGCCAAGCTCAGCTGAAGCTTGGCCAGCAGGGCTCACTTGAGTCAAAAGGTTGCAAGTTCAAGTCCAAGTCAGAATGGACATAGCACTGTTACTGCAGACGTAATGTTCAACCAAATCACCAAGTCCCCTCTCTAGAGGACGCAAAAGCTCCCAAAACACTATAAAGCTAAGGGGGGGGTTGGTGCCACTTCATCTGATATTTATCCCAAAAAAGTCTTTCAGCATCATGCTCCTGTCTCCAAAGGTTTGCCCTGTGCAAATTTGTTCTAGGTTTCTTATATTACAAAGAAATTACAAAGATGATTTAGTGGTTATAAAGTTGTAGAAAATTTTATGCACAGTAATGCAAAACTGTGGGAACATGAAAACAGTATTAAACCCATTATGGCAATTTTAAATATGAACTGAGAGATGTAACAGTGGATAATCTGCCCCATTGCCACCTACCGTGTTGAAACTGCTGCCCGGTGAATACATCACAGAGGATGAGAAGGACCCGCTTCCTGACAAGGAAGGGGTCTGCATGTTTGGGCTAAACCCCGTCACACAGTTAGGGCTGAACTTGGGGCTGGAACCAATTGGCCGTTGAGGACTGTAGGATAGGACACTCTGGCCCTGCGAAGCACCAGGTGGAGAACTGTTGGGGGTCGATGTGGTGGCTGGCTTTCTCTGCGGTGTCGTTTGCATCGCTGAGGAAAGAAGATCGGCGATAAACCAATTAATAATTGGGCTGCGATCATAGAACACAGAACAGTACAGTGCAGGAACAGGCCATTCAGCCCACAACGTTGTGCTGAACCAGCTAAAAATCAAATCAAAAACACCCAAACTCTAATCCAGGGGTGGGCAAACTTTTTGACGTGGGCCACAAAGGGTTCTAAAATTTGACAGGGGGGCTGGACCAGGAGCAGATGGACAGAGTGTTTTGGTAATACACCTCATAAGAGAATATAAAATATCATGGGATATGTAGAAAACATGTGCTTTAATTTCAATTGAAAATGAACAAATGCAGTACAACAAAATATCTGTCTTTGAAGTCCCATGGTATTGAGCTATTTATTGAAATGACTTTTAAAACACTGAAAATTAAATGAATAAAATACAGCTTTTTTAAATAGTAATAGTTATTATTTTAAAGCACTGAAAATTCTGTTATCCTTCAAGATATTATCATCATCACTCTCCTCCTGACTGTCTTTATTTCAAAAACGGTAGGAGATGCAGGTCTACTTGTCCTGCTCCTTCTTATTCAATTGTCCCCTGTGCCAAAACTCAACAACGACCAGCAAAAGGACAGAACAGTGACAGCGCGCCAGTATGCGGAGCGCGTTATTTGATCTGGAGTGCATTTTTTATTTTGAGAATGTACGTGCACCTGCGCACTACTCATGTCCATCACTTAACAGAAATGACATGTAACATGTAAGGCTTATTGAAAAAAATATTTTCAAATGCATTTTTTACATAACACAACGAAGAAACTTATTTTTAATTTCAGTGGGAACAGTGTTGTTGGTCTCCCTTTTTAGCCAGCGCATCAAAGTCTGGATTTAGTTTTGTTGTGGCGATTCTCAGGATGGATCTGAGGTGTTGGTCAGTTAACTTGGATCTGTGGCTGGCTTTGTTGGTGTTCATGACGCTGAACGCCTGTTCACACAAACAAGTCGAGCCGAACAAAGAGTAAAGCGCAAATGTGGAGTAATACGCTGCACCTCAACAAAGGTCAATGTGTAGCGGTGTGCTACATGCAGCGCTAAAATTACGACACGGAGTCGGTAACTGCAGTCGAAGAAAAAAACTTTATTGGAAATCCCCAGCCTCACTTTTAAGCCTCCCTCAACCTGCACCTCCCCCCCCCCCCCCCCCCCCGTGGCGCAGAGGCTCCAAAGCTCTGTGCTCGCAAATCCCCGCAGGCTACCTCCCTTAGCCCGAACGTTGGCTAATTGTGAGCCGGTTCGGATGTGCCAGGAAATGGGTCGCCACAAATGTATATAGAGTGTGTCATCTATTGGGAAAACGCCAGAATTGCGGGGAAAAAACGTTAACAAGGTTTATTAATATAATTTCATCAAGTTCTGTGGGCCGGATTAAAAAGCTTAACGGGCCGTAGTTTGCCCATGCCTGCTCCAATCCCTCCATCTTCCTCACACTCACGTGCCTATCCAAACAGTTCCTAAAGCCTCGAGTGTATTTGCCTCTTCCACCATACCACATTCCAAGCATCTACATCTTCTGAGTAAAAAATATACCCCTCACATCTCCCTTGAACCTACCCCCTCAGGTATTAGACATTTCAACCCTGGGAAACAGAGACTCCCTGTCTACTCTATCTCTGCCTCTCATAATCTTACAAAGCTCAGTCAGATCTCCCCTCAGCCTCCGATACACCAGAGGAAAAAACCCAAGTTGATCCCAGCTCACATACACTTTGAACCAGACAGCATCTTGGTAAACCTCTCTGGCACCCTCTCCAAAGCAGCAACACCTTTCCTGCAGTGGGGTGAACAGAACAGTGTGCAATACTCCAGATGTGGCCTATAAAGTTATAACATAACCTCTTGGCTTTTGAACTCAATGCCTCGACTAATAAAAGCAACCTTCCTAACCTGATCAACCTCTCAATTTCCACCCTTCAGTTTCTTAACTTATACTGACTTTGATTCATTCATCACCTATGCTTACAGATCTAAACTGCTCCCTGTCCAAAAGCACATCAATTTTAAAATTATCATTTTTAATTCTACCCGTGACTCTGCCCCTCCTTTTCCTCTCCAGATCTACATGCCTCAGGATCACATTACTCAAATTCAGCCCTCCAATGACTGTAACTGCCTGAGCCTGAAGCTTTGAAATTCAGCAAGCTTTGCCTCCTTATTGAAAACCAAACTATTTGTCATCTTCATCTCCCGATGCCACATGTAAATGTTCCTGTAAAGGGCCTTGGCACATGTTACAAGGTTAAAAGCTATACAAAAATCCAAGACTGGCCTCTCTGCTGCCAGGCTTTCATCTTCGTACTAAAACAGTCAACACTAGATGTCCTCTCTGTTAGTTCAAAGTTCCAACCTACGTGCGCTAGCTTTGCCCTGCATCCTCACAGAATGTGTGGTTGTTTCCCTTGTTTCTTACTTTAAAGATTAACTTTATCTGTCACATGTACAAGAAACACACTGGAGCCCCATCAAAGGGTTTCAGTCTGAAACATGGACTATAACCTTTTCCAGAGATGCTGCCTGACCTGCTGACTTCCTCCAGCATTTTGTGAGTGTTGCTTTGGACTTCCAACATCTGCAGATTTTCTCTTGTTTGTGAAATGCATCATTTGTGTCAACGGCCAATACAGTCTGCCAAAGCGCTGGTGGCAGCCCGCTACTGCTGCCAGCATGGCATGCCCACTGGTGGCAGCCCGCTACCGCTGCCAACATAGTATGCCCACAATTCACTAACTGTATTCGCATATCTTTTTGGACTGTGGGAGGAACCTGGAGCACCTGGGGCAGGGGGAAATGTGCAAACTCCTTACAGACAGTGGCGGCAATTGAATCCTAACTGATCGCTGGTGGTAATGCGTTGCTTTAACCGCTATGATACCATACTACTCAACGTTAGCCACCACCTCAATACATCTTCTGCTAGTCTTCCATTTCTTCCTTAGTTTTGACGTGTGGAGCAGAGAGATTAACAACAAGGATACTGTGGTAGAACTTCAGTCAGGATGCTGATAGGATCATTAGGTACAGTTTTGACTTTTTCTACTACAGATAGAGATTAAAGTAATGGACAGGTGCAGTAGAGATTTGTACGGTGAAAGGCTGGGAACAAAAAAAGATTTGAAAAAGCGAGAGTTTCCATGCAGTGCAGTGATATAGGGGTTAGAGTGCACGGATAGTTTCAAGATAACAACAGCTTATTACAGTTATGGAATCATAGAAAAGTACAGCAAAGAAACAGGCTACGGAGGCTGTGTCCTCTGGCCTTAGACTTTCCATCATATAAACGTACTCTCCACCTCCACTCCATCACGGCCTTTCACCATTCGATAGGTTTCAGTGAGGTCACCCCTCAATCTCCTGAATTCTAGTGAATACAAGCCCAGAGACATCAAACACTCTTCATATGACAAGTTGTTCGATCATGGAATCATTTTCATGAATCTCTTTTGAACCCTCTTCAGTCTCAGCACATCCTTTCTAAGAAAAAGGACCCAATACTGTCCTTTCAATTATTTATGGACCTGTATTCCCAGATCCCTTTGTAAATGGACAAATAATTTTGACTCCTTCAACTGTGGTAAGGAAAAAGAGCTTTACAGATCAAACCAAGTTAAAATATGCAAGGGAGGGGGAAATAAAGAGCTTATCACACATTTGACACCCTCACCCACCCCCCCCCCAAGGTAACATACACTTTGCAGTTGCTATTTGCTGAAAACTGAATTTGGACGAAGGAGATCAAGCTGCCGTCACTTTGATGTAGGTAAAGGGTCGCTGGGGAATTACAAAGAGTTAACGCTTAAAGCAACCACTGCAGTAGTAACTTACGGATTACTACCCGATTCACATGGACACTGAATGCAGTGATAGGAAGAAAGTAGCTTTGAATGAGGCACAGGCATCGGTGTCGTCAAAAGAAGTATCAATTCAGAAGTTATCAAAAGGTGATCTATCCTGATCCCATTATGACATTCCTTAAAATTCTCTGGTTGTGAACAATACCGAGCTGATTTTTTCCCCAATGCTGGTCCACAGTACAAGAGGTCAACATGTGTAGTCAATACAAGGCTAATTACGGGCAAGTGGGGCTCATCAGCTCCTCTAGGAAAAGGAAAACTCTGATTTCAAACCTTTGCTGTCTTGCGGCTGTACCCATTCTGGGGGTGGGGGGGGAGTCTTTGGGAGTAAACCCTGAGGGAAAAGTCTGGAGCTGGAGTCCCTACGTTGAGTTCAATGCTGACTGATAGTTTCCACGATGCTGCTGGTATCAAACTCTATCGGTCTCTGCTGTTCCTTTGGATTCATTAGCTGTAAGGAGAGGGGATCCTGCTACATGGGCAACAGCTTGCTCGCCATATCGTACTGACCTCGCTTGCACATCGACTCTGACGGCTAGAATGCAACACCCGCCGCCAACCCCGCCCAATGGAGGTCCCCATCAGAAGGACAACAACCACAACGCCACGGCTGTCTTCACACGCACAGCAGTAAATGTGTTTGCCCAATTAACCACTCAGTAAAACAGAGCACCCGGAGCAGAAGAGGCAACAAACGCCTTTGAACTCAGTCATCCATGATTGCAAATGGCACTAAACAAAGAGAACATCTTTAATCCAAGCAGTACTCTTTCCTTCAAAGGTGCCTCAGCTATGGTCGAACTTACCCGGATTCTTTACTCCCAGTAGTATTTGCTGCTGTGGGGTCATCACAAGGTTGGCTGGAACTACAGCACTCCGGAAGTAACGCCAGAAATCAGTCAGGGCATTAAGACAAAACAAGACAACCAGACCAAACTCTGGAACAAAAGGAGAGAAGTAAATCGTAAAGTTTTTTTTTATTTATTTAGAGAAACAGGCCCTTCCAGTCCTTTTAAGTCACACTCCCTCAGCAACCCCCAACAGCCCCAATTTGACCCTAACCGAATCATAGAACAACTTACAGAGACCAATTAAGCCACCAGCTTTGTCGTTGGACTGTGAGGGGAAACCCCACACATTTCATGAGGAGGATGTCCAGAGGGCACTGGGATTGAACTCTGACGCCCCAACTTGTAATCGTGTGGCGCTAACCTCTACGCTACTGTGGCGCCATTACAAAGACTTGCAACAGAAGAGATCAACATGAATGTACAATTTTTACTTCTTAATATTTAAAACATTCCAAGTAACATAGACAGAACACAATGCTCGTAATATCCATCACATGGTCTGTGAGAAGCTGACTGCTTTCAGCTATAGGCATGGACACAAGAATCACGTGCCGGTTCTTCCACTGGATTACTATACAATCAGCCAGTGGATGTTCAAGAGGCAGATTACAGACAGACATACTTTATTGATCCCGAGGGAAATTGGGTTTCATTACAGCTGCACCAACCAAGAATAGTGTAGAAATATAGCAATATAAAACCATAAATAATAATAAGTTAATCATGCCAAGTGGAAATAAGTCCAGGACCAGCCTATTGGCTCAGGGTGTCTGACATTCCGAGGGAGGAGTTGTAAAGTTTGATGGCCACAGGCAGGAATGACTTCCTATGACATTAATGTCATAGTCATTAATGGCAGAAATGTCTTCTAAGACATTGGAAGAGAGATAAGGAATTTCTTTCGCCAGAAGGTAGGGAATCTGTGGAATTCAATTCCATAGACAGCTGTGGAGCCAAGTCATTGGGTATATCAAAAGCAAAGGTAGATAGGTTCTTGATCAGTAAGAGTACCAAAGGCAGGGAATGGGGTAGACGGGTAATAAATCAGCCGTGATCGAATGGCAGAGCAGACTCAATGGGTCAAATGGTCCAATTCTGTTCCTACAGTATGTTTTATGGAAAGAGCAAGCAGAATTTTGTTTCTATGTACTTAGAGATACAGTGTGGAATAGGCCCTTTAGCTGCGCCTCCAGCAAACCCTGACTTAACCCCAACCTAATCACAGGATAATTTACAATGACCAATTAACCTACCAACCGGTACATCTTTGGACAGTGAGAGGAAACCAGAGCACCTGGAAGAAACCCACACAATCCATGGAGAAGACGTACAAACTCTGACATCTCGTGCTGTTACAGCATCAGACTAACTGCTACATTACTGATGGAAGCCAAATCCTGAATAAATCAACTTAAGTAAATAATTTCAATAATAAATACAAAAAGTGGAACGAGGCCGTGTCTAGTGCAGGAGGCTGCAAAAACCACGACAGAATGCCTCTTGGGACATAAATTGACCTCATAGCAGAGGTTAGTTTGAAGGCAGGAACCTGGGCAGAGCAGCAGCCATATGACATGCAAGAGGATTCTGTATATTTTCAAATAAAGCGGTGAAAAGGCTGCTAATCTGAAGCATGCAGGCAAAACCCACGGCATAGCCTAACTGCGACTCCATCATGCCAAGGTTCAGCCCTCTTGAATTGAATCGGGGCAGTAGGGTCATTAGAAATTGGAAATACTCACCAATATACCACAGGGGCCAGTAGTTGATCCTGTAGAATTTGTACAGCAATTTGCCAGTCCTGCAAAATGAGATTTAAAAACAAAAAATTGTTTTTTAAAAAAAAAACACAATATAACTGATTTCCCCCCAAAAATTCCACTCTACATGGAAATGGGATAATTTGACAGGGCTCAGACAGGGGGTTTAATGACTAATGTGCTCACTCAGCACAAGTGAAAGTTTCCTGGCCCATTACGTTTACATCATTAGTTCAGTAAATATAGAAAGCAGATAATGAGTTTTGAAATTACAAACCCCTGTTATTAGCTGACTATTAACAGATCAGCCATTTGCCACTGGAAGTGTGTAAGTACAGGGAGTTCCAGCAGTGCTCTCTCCTGTGCTGAGTGGTGAATCCTGTTTATTTGATGGGTTATGCTGGTACATTGTGAATTATCAACAGTTAGTGTAGTTAAGATTGTTTTAGCTGGGAGTGGTGGTGGGGATTAAATCCCACTACCTATCAAATGCTCCCAATGGTGTGCGTTTCAAATAGACAAGCTCCTGGCCGTCATGTGTGGGCTTAGCTACTGAGCCTGGCAGAACTGTTTCTACTGACAGGAGAAGGAGCAAAAAGTAGGTTACTGGTACCTTAAAACCAGTCACTTCAGACAGATGGAGTTCATCAGCCGTGGTTGGCAGCTCATCTAGGAGAAGGAAAACTCTGATCTCAAACCTCCGCTGCCTTGCAGCTACACCCACTCATGGTGAAAGCATTGGGAGTAAACTTCGAGGGAAAAATCCAGAATGGGAGTCCCTAAGGCTGTCCTACGTTGAATTCGATGTTGACTGGCAACTCCTACAACACTACCGGTGCCGTTCCTTTGGATTCATCAGCTGTGTGGAGAGGGGGAGTCTGCTGCATGGGCAACAGCTTGCTCTGCATGTCATACTGCTCTGGTGTGCATATCCACTGATGACGCTGCACCAATGTAGACAGCAAGAATGCAGCATCTATGGTCAATCCTGATCAACAGAGGGCCTACGTACAGGCAGGGAGGGTCAAGAGAAGCAGAGGCCAGGCCAGGAACATCGGAAGGAGTGTGGTGGAAAGCAGGCTCCACAGTCCCTTGATCTTGATCAAAAGGGGATAGCTACACTCATTTAAGGACTCTTATATTGTGATTTCATGCTTGTTATTTATTGCTGTTTATTTATATCTGTATTTGCACAGTTTGTTTACAGTTCCTGATGTTTACAGGTTACAGTCACTGTTCTATAGATTTGCTAAGAATGCCTGCAAAAAATAATCTCAGGGTTGTATGTGGTGGCAGGTTTGTACTCTGATAATAAATTTGAACTTTGAAAATGAGATACCACGTAAACCCACACTCAAAGGTGGAGCATGCAAATTGCAAATAAACATCCCCCCAGGTCGGACTGAAACTGGGTCCCGGGCACTACAGCAGCCACTCTATCAGAGTACCATTGTGCCAATCCATTGTCCCTTTAATATTTCAGATGTCTAACAAATATTTTTATTTGCTTTTTTATAAAAATAGATTTAATTAACCTTGAAAGGGAGGGCAGGGAAACTACCCTTAATGGCTACTTCATTAGCTACACCTGCATGCTAATGCAAATATCTAGTCAACCAATCACGTGGCAGCAACTCAATACAGAAAAGCATGCAGACATGGTCAGGAGGTTCAGTTGTGGAAGAAATGTGATCTAAGTGCCTTTCACTGTGAAATGATTGTTGGAGCCAGACAGGGTGGAAGAATATCTTAGAAACTGCTGATCTCCTGGGATTTTTATGCACCTTAAAACTATACCCCCTCGTGTTAACGATTTCAGCCCTGGGAAAAAGCCTCTGGTTATCCACATGATTGATGCCCCTCATCTTAAACACCTCCATCAGGTCACCTCTCACCCTCCGTCACTCTAAGGAGAAAAAGCCAAGTTCACTCAACCTATTTTTATGCACAATAATCTCTAGAGCAGAGGTTCCCAGTATGGGGTCCATAGATCCGGTTAATGATAGGGGCCATGACACAAGAAAGGTTGCGAACCCCTGCCCTACAGCTTACAGAAAATGGTGCCAGAACCAAAACATGTCCAGTGAGCGGCAGTCAGAACACAAATCTTCAGTATATTACAGGCCCTTCGGCCCACAATGTTGTGCTGACCATGAGACCTACTCTAGAAGCTGCCTAGAATTTCCCTCGCACATAACCCTCTGTTTTTCTAAGCTCCATGTACCTATCTAAGAGTCTCTTAAAGGACCCTTTTGTATCCTCTTCTACCACCTTCGCTGGCAGTGCATTCCACGCACCCACCACTCTGTGTGAAAAACTTACCTCTGACACCCACCGTGTACCTACTTCCAAGCACCTTAAAGCTATTCCCCCTAGTGTTAGCCATTTCAGCCCTGGGAAAAAACCTCTGGTTATCCACATGATCAATGCCCCTCATCATCTTATACACCTCTATCAGGTCACCTCTCATTCTCTGTCACTTCAAGGAGAAAAGGCTGAGTTCACTCAACCTGTTCTCATAAGGCATGCTCCCCAATCCAGGCAACATCCTCGTAAATCTCCTCTGCACTCTCTCTATAGTAGTGGTCGCCAACCCATCGATCGCGATCGACTTTGAGACTTTCCCAGTAGATCCCGAAAAAAACCGAAAAATAAATACACAAATACTGTTGAGAGGTTGTTTCCGGGTTGCAGGGTTTTGGTTCCGTTCTTTCTGCCCAGTGGGCATGCGTGTAGCTCCCCCGCACTACACAGTGTAATTCAGTGGTCCCCAACCACCAAGCCGCAAGGAAACAATAGGAGTCAGCTGCACCTTTCCTCATTCCTTGTCAGCCCACTGTTGAACTTGAACCCACGCAAGGTCATCAGTCGCCTAAACGCAGTGATACCCTCACGCGGCCGGCAGGAAGTGCCGTTGCTACCAGCCTGGAGCGCGGACAGATGGGCGCCGCCTCTGAATCTGTTTACCACACCGAATGTTCGTGGGGAACCCGGTGCTAAAATATTCGCAGACGACCTAATTCGGGCTCAGGGTTTAGTCAGTAGCAGAGCAGCTACCTCGCTGCGATCTCCTGAAACAAACTTTTGTCGGCCAATAGATCCTACAAGGGGGGGGGGTGGGCACGCATCCTGTTGCATTCCTCCTCGCTCAGTCGCTCTCTCCAGACGGCGACAGCCGCAGCCCCGGCACAGAGACCTCCGGCCCTGACCTTATCCTCTCACCCCACCCACGACCAGCACAGCTGGCCAAGGCGTCTGGCGCCGGGAGGCTGTCTAATGAGGCAATGAAGCCCTCAAAACTGCTTCGGTACCCTGAGTCCAAGCACCCTGCGCTTAAAGACAAACCCGTTGAGTTTTGTGAGCGGAAAAAACGTGAGCAGTGCGGGTGAGCAGCTAAGTGCCGAGAGCCACGAAAACTAAATTGCAGAATAGACTGGACATAAGGAACCTGCTTCGAGTATCACTGTATTCCCGTCATATTTAACACCCTACCCCCCCCCCCCCCCCAGGTCCGCAGTGCAAAAAAGGGTGGGTACCCCTGGTGTTTACACATTATTTCTGCTTCCAGGTTACAAGGTTTTACTTCTGGTCTTTTCTGCCCCGGTGTGCGTGCATGTAACTAATCGACCTGGGGTTGATCTTGCCTTTCACTACAGCCGAGGTAGGGGATCTTGGGCTTAAAAAGGTTGGTGACCACTACTCTACAGCATCAACATCCTTCCTGTAGTGAGGTGACCAGAACTGAGCACAGTACTCCAAATGGGGTCTAAGGTCTTATATAGCTGTAACATTACTTCACAACTTTTGAACTCAATCCCATGGTTGATGAAGGCCAACACACCATATGTCTTCTTAACAACACTGTCAACCTGCTCAGAAGCTTTGAGTGTCCTAAGGTCGTAGACCCAAGATCTCGCTGATCCTCCACACTGCCAAGAGTCTGACCATTAATATTATATTCTGTCTGCTAATTTAACCTACCAAAATGAACCACTTCACACTTACCTGGGTCGAACTCCATCTGGCACTTCTCAGCCAAGTTCTGCATCCTATCGAAGTCCCGCTGTAACCACTGACAGCCCTTCAGACTGTCCACAACACCCCCAACTTTTGTATCATTAGCAAACTTACTAACACACCCTTCTACTTCCTCAAATCTTCCTAGTTCTATAGGCTAAAATATTTTGTTAACAAGAGAGGTCAGAGGAAAAAAGCCCAGACTGGTTCAAGCTGACAGGAAGGCAACAGTAGCTCAAATAACCACGCGTTACAACAGTGATGTGCAGAAGGGTATCTCTAAAGGCCCAACTCGTCAAACCTTGAAGTGGAAAAGTTCATAAAAAAGTGGTCTCTAAGTATATGTCCTGAAGTAATAATTCCCCTCAATCAAATATCAGAGCATAACTGCTGATCTCATGGTACAATTAATATACATCAAAATGTTTTCATTATCCTGACATATCCAGAGATTGAGAAAAGTGCAATTGAAGTGTAACTGTTTTCTGTTTCGTGTAAATTATAAAGCTGAAAAAGGATCTAGGGCCTTCCCGGCATATATGATGAATAAACTCTTCTCGGGCTTCCAGCCAGGTACAAGTATCAACTAAAACTGACGTTTCAATGACAAATTCTGCCATCTTCTTCGGGGACAATGCCTGGGCTTGTCTAGCATGACCAGGCTGGTGAGGATCAATCAGAAGAGTTTATTCAACAAATTATAAAGCTTTTGGCTATAAGAGAAAACCAGAAGTAAAGGAACAATGACTTACATTTCCATGTAGACCATCCCTGCGAGACCTACATTAAGCAAGCCCCACAGTAGTATCACCTTCCTGGTCTGTGCCTCCTTCCTCATCTGTATGGTGTGGTCAATAAGGACAGTGCCAGGCACCCGATCCATCTCTGTGGATGTCAAAATGATCATCATCAGTGAAGGATAAATCACAGAATGGATATACTCCCCAAATCCAACCATCAAGACAAAGTGCTTGGAGATTGAAAGCACAATCACTCTGTGCAGATATTATTCATAAATCAAGCACACAGCAAGTGTGCTTACAAACACTCCAGTTCTACAAAGCTTCCAATCCCCTCTGAGGAACATCTTCAAGGTCCCACCACCTCATTCCCTCTTTCTTTAGGGGAATGAAAATCGAGTTGGTACTGAAAAGTGGAGGGGGCTAGATCTGTCATGATCTTAGTGAGAAGCACACTCAATGGGCGAGCTAACCTCCTCCTGGTGTTAATTCTGATATTTCTTATGACTCACTTGAGGGAAAAAAAATCCCTTACTTCATGTTTGTAACCCCTAAATCCATATTCCCCTACAAGAGAGAACATCCTCTTCAAACCGTCATCAAATCTTATACATTTGCTCTGCCCCCTCCCTTGGAAACTGCAGCCATTAGAAACCTCCCGGAAACCCAACAAAACCCATTACAGTGCCTCTTCCCCTCTGGTTCGCCAGCAAACCTGAACCCGCCACCCATTGCCCTGGAAACGGGTGCAGTTCGCGGGAAGCAATGGCCTGACCTACCTCCTGCCTCCTCTCCATTCCCTCCACCCTCTGCCCTCCTCCTGATTCACCTCTCACTTTCACTCTCTCCTTCCTTTCATTCATTCACTCACTCACTTAATTGCCACCTCTCGTCCCCACACTCGCAGCCTTGCCGCCGGAAGTGAAGCACGCTTCCGCTGGCAAACGTCACTGCAGCGTCACAGGACGCCGGGCGATTTGAACAGAAGCGGTAACGCGGGAGCCGGAGCTGCTCACGGGCTCCCTCTGCCGCCCGGACACATCCACGACAGGGACCGGCCCCGCAGTCCGATTGCCGGACGCGCTGCCTGCACCCTGAAACCTTCTCTTCGTGCCCCCCGGCAGTCCCCACATCTACCGCAGGCTGCATAATAACGTGTTATCGGATAACTGACTCTTCCGCCAACACCAAAAGAACTTTAAATAAAGGAATTAAATAATATACTGGAAGGAATTGAATTGAATTGACTTTATTTTTATTTCTTACATCCTTCACATACGTGAGGAGTAAAAATATTTACGTTACTTCTCTATCTAAATATTCAATCATAGTAATTTATAATAAATAGAACAGTCAGTGTAATATAGAGTACACTCAAATCAGCGTGAGTTCATCGGTCTGATAGTCTGCTGGAAGAAGCTGTCCCGGAGCCTGTTGGTTCTGGTTTTTATGCTGCGGTACCACTTCCCGGATGGTAGCAGCTGGAATAGACTGTGGTTGGGGTGACTCCTGCAGGCCCTTTTTACACCCCCGTCGCTGTAAAAGTCCTGAATCGTGGGAAGTTCACAACTACAGATGCACTGGGTTGTCCGCACCACTCTCTGCAGAGTCCTGCGATTAAGTTCCCATATCAGGGCAGTGATGCAGCCAGTCAGGATGCTCTCAATTGTGCCGGTGTAGAAAGCTCTTAGGATTTGCGGGCCCATACCAAACTTTCTCAGTCATCTGAGGCGAAAGAGGCGCTGTAATGAGATCCTCGGTGATGTGTATGCCGAGGAACTTAAAGCTGTTTACCCTCTCAATCCCAGATCCATTGATGTCAATAAGGGTTAGCCCATCTCCATTCCTCCTGGAATCCACAACCAGCTCCTTTGTTTTTGCGACATTGAGGGAGAGGTTGTTTCTCTTGACACCACTGTGTCAGGGTGACGACTTCTTCTCTGTGGGCCACCTCGTTATTGTTTGAGATAAGGCCAATCAGTGTAGTGTCATCGGCAAATTTAATTAGCAGATTTGAGCTGTGGGTGGAAACACAGTCACGGCCACAGGAAGTAAAGGAGGGGACTTAGTACACAGCCCTGAGGGGCTCCTGTTTTGAGAGTCAAAGAGGTGGAGGTGAGGGAGCCCACTCTTACCACCTGCTGGCGATCGGACAGGGGGTCCAGGATCCAGCTGCACAAGGCAGGGTGAAGGGCGAGGTCTCTGAGCTTCTTGTCGAGCCCGGATGGAATTATGGTGTTGAATGCTGAACTGTAGTCCAAGAACCGCATTCTCACATAAGCATCCTTCTCCTCCAGGTGTGTAAGGATGGTGTGTAGAGCTGTGGCTATTACATCATCTGTCCATTGGTTGTGTCGGTAGGCGAAGTGTAGGGGGTCCAGTGTGGGTGGTGGCAAGCTGCAGATGTAGTCCTTGACCAGCCTCTCAAAGTATTTGCTTATTATTGAGCTGTGTGCGTCAGGACGCCAGTCATTTGAGCATGTTACCTTGGTCTTCTTTGGTACAGGGACAAAGGTGATTAAGTCTTATAGTTATAAAGCAAAATATTCTTCCGTGACAAATTTCTAAGATAAAATTCACTATTGTCTTTACCCAAAAGTGACAACGTTAAGACATATTGATAGAAATAAATTGTGTATTAGCAATTATCATCTCATATCGCCATGCAACCCTACAATAAACCATTAACCAGCACCATCAGGCTCCTGTACCTCCACCTAAATGAGAAGAGAAGAGGGTGATGGACACCCTCCATGATGGATGTCGCCTTTTGAAGATGTGGAGAGGCCAGTGCCCGCGATGGAGCCGGCTGCGTTTCCTACCCTGTGCAGTGACCTCTCCAAACCAGACGGTGATTGAACTGTCCAGCTCAGATTATATGTGAATCCTGATTCAATTGTTGATCCTGAAAGGAATAACTTGCATAAGTTCAGGGGCAATTAGGAAAGTAACTATGAAACTGGACAAGGGAGAGCCAGTGGATGTAGTGTACCTGGACTTCCAGAAAGCTTTTGATAAAGTCCCACATAGGAGATAGAAGGGCCGAATGGCCTACTCCTGCACCTACTGTCTATTGAAAGGTCCGCTTGGCGTTGTGACTTCCTACTCCCATCCACACAACTTTGTTGGACTGAATTCCAGTGACCGAGCCTTGGAGCGGTGTTGCGCGCTTATCATAATGATACTGGAGCTTAGATTGTCAATCTAGAGGGGCAATTGCAGAGAATGGTTCTTATCCTCTTAAAAATCCCATTAAAAAGATTAAAAATCAAGGACTTGGGTCCCCGCCAGCACTCCCCGATAAAGTCTGCCTCCGCCTGAAGTCGAGGCACCGCTGTCTGGAGCACACGGCTATATACAATAATTATTTGTTCTCAGATAATCCAATACCCCCAAGTGATCATTGAATAAATTGATTGTACACCCCTATGTGTCCAATTTATTGGTACGTCATCAAGTCATTATGTTGGTGTGTATTGGTACTGTGAACCATTAGGGTTTTTTTCTGGAAAAGTCAACAGTTTTGATACAACATATTGTGTGGGAATGTCTCCAGATTGCTGCAGATTGATGTCAGTCATTAATCTCCGGGCAAGGAGGCTGCCCCTGCTCCTCTCGCCCTTTAAATGTTTCCGGGACTTCCCGCCTGTCCACGAGTCTCTGTTCTAAGACTTGGCCATGAGGATGCTTTTGCTCTTCTCGGCTCTGCTGGTGCTCGTTCGCGCTCAAGGAGGCTTCGAGGGGTGAGTTCTTACCCCGTGGTAGTGTAACTTTCAAACGCGTTCCCTGACAATGGGTTTACAGATCAGACTAGAAGGAGGCGGATAGACACGGGGTTGTAAATGTGCCTGATCCCATGTCCGACCTTGGCCGAGTTAGTTGACCTCGGCTCGCTCGGAATGTAGGAAGACAGGTGGTCAGTGCGTGAATGAGAGAGCCTCGATCGGGGGTTCCCAACCTGGGTTCTATGGACCCCTAGCTGAACGGCGTTGGTCCACGGCCTAAGCAAAGTTGGGAACCCCTGGCCCAGATCCTGCGGCGCACAATCCGAAATTCGAAGGCAAGAGGAGGAAACAGATATCGAATGATTCCTGAGACAAGCGCCACACTGCAGTGTGGATTCGAACAGACACGGTGGGACGAATGGGGCTCTTCCCGTGCTGTGTAATTCTGCCATCATTCTCTCTCATCCACAAGAAGCCGGAGGCGGCCACGGGGGGAGAAGTGTTCTGGCTGCCTCTCACTGTCGGCAGACGCTGGAAATCCAAGCACCTCACACAAAATGCTGGAGGAGCTCAGTCGGTCAGGCAGCATCTGTGAAATTGAGTAACGGTTTACGTTTCGGGCCGAGGCCTCGTTGTCCGTGGCCGCCAGTCTAACTGACCATCGGTCAGAACAACGGTGGTTCTCCCTGATATTGTGATCGGGCGAAAGGTCTCCACCCGAACCCCCGACTGTCCAATCCCCCCACCATTACAGATGCTGCCCGACCCGCTCAGTTCCTGCAGCATCTAGTTTGTCTGCGTTCGGGCACGGGCAGTCTCTTGTCCAGCGGGCTATCTGTGGGGGCGTTGAAACGAAAGACATAGCAAGATTTATTGGTCCAGAATAACTGATTTAAAGAATTTGAATAATGAAATAACGAGGTTCAATGTTCCTGACATATGTCGTGAAATTTGATGTTTTGCAGCAGCAGTACATTTCAATAATTAAAACCGAACTATAAATTACAGTAAGAAATGTATACAAAATAAATTAGTGCAAAAAGCGAGCAGACATCGCGAGGTAGCGTCCAGGGTTCATTGTCTATTCAGAAATCTGACGGTGGCGGGGGAGAAGATGTTCCCAAAGGGTTGAGTGCCTGTCTTCGGGCTCCTGTATCTCCTCGCTGACGGTAGTGATGAGCAGAGAGGGCAGGTCCTGCCTGGGGCGGCAAGTTGACGAGGGATGCTGAGGCATCGCCTTTTGAAGGTGACCTGCACGCTTGTGCCCTCGGACCCTGTGGAGTGGCCCCACTGTACATCAAAGTACCACAAAACAACACATTCACTCCGTCAAAGAGGAAGCTTAAAGAGGACATTTGGGACTGAAGTGAGAAGCTGGGGACTTGAGCGGGACGATTCCAGATCTTAAATATTCACAGCTGAGGATAGGACTGGCCACGAGAGGGAAATTACTCTTAACAGGCCAAACGAAGGGAGAGAGATGATTGGAGAGGCGGTTCAGAGGTGGGAGGGGGAGATATCGGTAAAATGGTAGGCTCTCTTTCTTTGTGGTTCATAACAGAGCAGGCGCGACTGTGAAGTCCTGTTTCTGCTTGGTGTGTTTGCAGAGACCAGGTACTCCGCATCACACTCCGAGATGAGGAACAAGCCAGCCTGGTGATGTCCATGGAGGAACAAGACCATCTGCAGGTAAGGCCATCTTCACTGGCGGCTGGATTCGCAAGTGTCCGGCAACCGAGCGTGAAGCGACCCCGTCCCGCCCAGTGAGTGAAAGCACTGTTCAAGTCACTTTCATTGTCATTTCGACCACAACCGCTGGTACAGTACACAGTGAAAATGAGACAACGTTTTTCAGGACCATGGTGTTACATGACACAGTACAAAAACTAGACTGAACTACGTAAAAAAACAACACAGAGAAAGCTGCTCTAGACTCCAGACCTACACTGGACTGCGTAAAGTGCACAAAACAGTGCAGACATTACAATAAATAATAAACTGGACAGTAGGGCAGTAAGGTGTCAGTCCAGGCTTCGGGTATTGAGGAGTCTGATAGCTTGGGGGAAGAAACTGTTACATAGTCTGGCCGTGAGAGCCCGAATGCTTTGGTGCCTTTTCCCAGACGGCAGGAGGGAGAAGAGTTTGTATGAGGGGTGCGTGGGGTCCTTCATAATGCTGTTTCCTCTGCGGATGCAGCGTGTAGTGTAAATGTCCATAATGACGGGAAGAGAGACCCCAATGATCTTCTCAGCTGACCTCACTATCCACTGCAGGGTCTTGTGATCCGAGATGGTGCAATTTCCGAACCAGGCAGTGATGCAGCTGCTCAGGATGCTCTCAATACAACCCCTGTAGAATGTGATGAGGATGGGGGGGTGGGAGATGGACTTTCCTCAGCCTTCGCAGAAAGTAGAGATGCTGCTGGGCTTTCTTTGCTCTGGAGCTGGTGTTGAGGGACTAGGTGAGATTCTCCGCCAGGTGAACATCAAGAAATTTGGTGCTCTTAACGATTTCTACTGAAGAGCCGTTGATGCTCAGCGGGGAGGGGTCACTCTGAGCCCTCCTGAAGTCAACAACCATCTCTTTTGTTTTGTTCACATTAAGAGACAGTTTGTTGGCTGTGCACCAGTCCGTTAGCCGCTGCACCTCCTCTCTGTGGGCTGACTCGTCGTTCTTGCTGATGAGACCCACCACGGTCGTGTCATCGGCGAACTTGATGATATGGTTCGAGCTGTGTGTTGAAGCACAGTCGTGGGTCAGCAGAGTGAACAGCAGTGGACTGAGCACACAACCCTGGGGAGCCCCCGTGCTCAGTGTGATGGTGTTGGAGATGCTGCTCCCAATCCGGACTGATTGAGGTCTCCCAGTCAGGAAGTCTAGGAGCCAATTGCAGAGGGAGGTGTTCAGGCCCAGTAGGCTCAGCTTTCCAATCAGTTTCTGAGGGATGATTGTGTTGAAAGCTGAACTGAAGTCTATGAACAGCATCCGAACGTACGTGTCTTTTTTGTCCAGGTGGGTTAGGGCCAGGTGGAGGGTGGTGGCAATGGCGTCGTCTGTTGAGCGGTTGGGATGGTACGCAAACTGCAGGGGGTCCAGTGAGGGGGGCAGCAGGGTCTTGATATGCCTCATGTCGAGCCTCTCGAAACACTTCATGATGATGGATGTGAGTGCAACGGGACGGTAGTCATTGAGGCAGGACACTGAAGACTTCTTCGACACGTGTACAATGGTGGCAGCCTTGAAGCCCGTTGGAACGGTGGCACTGCTCAGGGAGGTGTTGATGATGTCAGTGAGAACATCTGCTAGCTGGTCTGCACATCCTCTGAGCACTCTACCAGGAATGTTGTCTGGTCCAGCAGCCTTCCCTGGGTTGACCCTGCACAGGGTTCTTCTCACATCGGCCACGGAGAGACACAGCACCTGGTCATTTGCAGGAGGGGTGGACTTCCTCGCCGCCACGTCATTTTCCGCCTCAAACCGGGCGTAGAAGTTATTCAGCGCATCTGGGAGGGAGGCATCACCCGCACAGTCAGGTGATGTGATCTGTTGTGATCTCTTCACCTGGCGAAATCGGTCCTTAAGCGCTTTTCCAGCCAGGCTACCAGAAGCCATCTCATTGAATGAATCCCCCTCGGTAGGAAACAAAACCACGTTGCCTCTGAGATAGCTGACAGGAGGGATAGGGTGGTAACTGATTACCTGCGTGTTACACTCGCCGTCTGATGCTTGGTCGGTCCCGTTGGGATTGGCACCTTCGTGTAACGCTGCCGCATAATCTCATTACATCATGAGATATAAGAGCAGAATTCGGCCAATCGACCAGTCGGGGCTGCTCCGCCAGTTCACACAGGTGAACTTCCCACTATTCAGGACATTTACAAGGACAGGTGTGTAAAAAGGGCCCGTAAGATCATTGGAGACCCGAGTCACCCCAACCACAATCTATTCCAGCTGCCACCATCCGGGAAACGGTACCGCAGCATAAAAGCCAGGACCAACAGGCTCGGGGACAGCTTCTTCCTGATTAACTCGCTCTGACACAACAGTATTTCTGTGTTCTATTGACTCTCCTATGTTACTGTACACACTAAATTACTATAAATTGCACATTGCACATTTAGATGGAGACGTAACGTGAAGATTTTTACTCCTCATGTATGTGAAGGATGTAAGAAATAAAGTCAATTCAATTCAAAGCTGATTTATTATTCCTCTGAACCCCATTCTCATGCCTTCTCACCGTAATCTTCCACATCCTTACTAATCACGAACCTATCAACCTGCAAGAGACTTGGATGCCACAGCTAACGGTGACAATGAAATCTACAGATTCACCACCCTCTTGCTAAAGAAATTCTTCCTCATCTCTCATCTAAAGAGATGTCCCTCTTTTCTGAGGCTGTACCCTCTTGTCCTAAACTCCCCCCTGCATTTTGAAACCACCCCCATGACTATCAAAACATTCATGGATCTGACAGAAGGATATTTGGTGGCTCATACCGGGAGCTGGTCGATATAGCCCAAGGTATGGTTACAGATGGCCTCACCTCTTATAGTGACACCCCAGGGAAGATATTTATGATGTAAATTCCATATTTGTTTTTCCTCGCACCCAGCTTGACATCTGGCGGAGTCCCGTCAGGACCGACCTCACCATGGATGTGCGTGTTCCTCAAGGGAGTCTCCAGTCCTTCAAGGTGTTCCTGGAACACAATGCTATCGAGTATTCCACAATGATTGAAGACCTGCAGGTACAGCACTGGGAGAAAAACCGTTTGAAATATTTCCAGAGGCCAATGCTAAAGGAGAATCAGAACTGTACTGCAGTACAGTGCAAGGCGTAAAAAATGACAATGAGCTTCAAAGTAGTACTGTAATGTTCGTGGGTGCTGGGACCTTTCTGAAATCTGATGGAGGGGAATAAACAGTTCCTAAAACTATTAGGAACTATACAACAAGCAGTGTGTGTGTGTGTGTGTGTGTGTGTGTGTGTGTGTGTGTGTGTGTGTGTGTGTGTGTGTGTGTGTGTGTGTGTGTGTGTGTGTGTGTGTGTGTGTGTGTGTGTGTGTGTGTGTGTGTGTGTGTGTGTGTGTGTGTGTGGGACACACACACGCAGATCAGGTGTGTGATTCAGTGAGCTGGGAATGGGTGTGTTGTAGAGTGAGGTATGTCAGTGTAGGACAGATTCAGGATTAGACTGGACTTTTGCTGGGATAGAGATGATGCTTTAAAAAAGAATTATTGTTCCGATATTGTACTTAATATCTCTTCCCCTCCAACATCATTCAAACAAATATTTCTGGGGGTTTGGTGCCATGGTGTCAGAGTTTGAAAGGCCTGTACAAATCCACATTTCATCTTTTAGGTGATGATCGACAATGAAAGAATTGAAGCGGAGCAGTCAACGCTGATGGAACTCACCTCTACCACCTTCAACTACGGCCAATACCACACTCTGGAGGAGGTGTGTACATGCTTGGGAAATTGCTTCATATTTATCTGCTAAACAATGGCAACACTGCAGTGGGGAAGGGGATGCTCAGGAGGGCTAGCCTGGTAGATAGAGTACTGACACCAGGCTGCTTCTGGTGCCTTTGGTCAGAATGTGACGTTACTGTAGATCAAATCCTGCAGCTGTACAACAGGGCTAAACTCCAGGCTCACAGAGCTGTACAACAGGGCTAAACTCCAGGCTCACAGAGCTGTACAACAGGGCTAAACTCCAGGGTCGCTGGGCTGTACAACATGGCTAAACTCCAGGGTAACAGAGCTGTACAACAGGGCTAAACTCCAGGGTCACAGAGCTGTACAACAGGGCTAAACTCCAGGGTCACAGAGCTGTACAACATGGCTAAACTCCAGGCTCACAGAGCTGTACAACAGGGCTAAACTCCAGGCTCACAGAGCTGTACAACAGGGCTAAACTCCAGGGTCACAGAGCTGTACAACAGGGCTAAACTCCAGGCTCACAGAGCTGTACAACAGGGCTAAACTCCAGGCTCACAGAGCTGTACAACAGGGCTAAACTCCAGGCTCACAGAGCTGTACAACAGGGCTAAACTCCAGGGTCACA
The DNA here is from genome assembly GCF_030144855.1 of Hypanus sabinus. NCBI lineage: Eukaryota > Metazoa > Chordata > Chondrichthyes > Myliobatiformes > Dasyatidae > Hypanus > Hypanus sabinus. The sequence goes on along the minus strand of NC_082718.1, from coordinate 5,871,999 downwards.
GAGCTGTACAACAGGGCTAAACTCCAGGCTCACAGAGCTGTACAACAGGGCTAAACTCCAGGGTCACAGAGCTGTACAACAGGGCTAAACTCCAGGGTCACAGAGCTGTACAACAGGGCTAAACTCCAGGCTCACAGAGCTGTACAACAGGGCTAAACTCCAGGCTCACAGAGCTGTACAACAGGGCTAAACTCCAGGGTCACAGAGCTGTACGACAGGGCTAAACTCCAGGGTCACAGAGCTGTACGACAGGGCTAAACTCCAGGGTCACAGAGCTGTACAACAGGGCTAAACTCCAGGGTCACAGAGCTGTACGACAGGGCTAAACTCCAGGGTCACAGAGCTGTACGACAGGGCTAAACTCCAGGGTCACAGAGCTGTACAACAGGGCTAAACTCCAGGGTCATAGAGCTGTACCACATGGCTAAACTCCAGGGTAATAGAGCTGTACAACAGGGCTAAACTCCAGGTTCACAGAGCTGTACAACAGGGCTAAACTCCAGGCTCACAGAGCTGTACAACAGGGCTAAACTCCAGGCTCACAGAGCTGTACAACAGGGCTAAACTCCAGGCTCACAGAGCTGTACAACAGGGCTAAACTCCAGGGTCACAGAGCTGTACAACAGGGCTAAACTCCAGGCTCACAGAGCTGTACAACAGGGCTAAACTCCAGGGTCACAGAGCTGTACAACAGGGCTAAACTCCAGGGTCACAGAGCTGTACAACAGGGCTAAACTCCAGGCTCACAGAGCTGTACAACAGGGCTAAACTCCAGGGTCACAGAGCTGTACAACAGGGCTAAACTCCAGGCTCACAGAGCTGTACGACAGGGCTAAACTCCAGGGTCACAGAGCTGTACGACAGGGCTAAACTCCAGGGTCACAGAGCTGTACAACAGGGCTAAACTCCAGGGTCACAGAGCTGTACGACAGGGCTAAACTCCAGGGTCACAGAGCTGTACGACAGGGCTAAACTCCAGGGTCACAGAGCTGTACAACAGGGCTAAACTCCAGGGTCATAGAGCTGTACCACATGGCTAAACTCCAGGGTAATAGAGCTGTACAACAGGGCTAAACTCCAGGTTCACAGAGCTGTACAACAGGGCTAAACTCCAGGCTCACAGAGCTGTACAACAGGGCTAAACTCCAGGCTCACAGAGCTGTACAACAGGGCTAAACTCCAGGCTCACAGAGCTGTACAACATGGCTAAACTCCAGGGTCACAGAGCTGTACAACAGGGCTAAACTCCAGGCTCACAGAGCTGTACAACAGGGCTAAACTCCAGGCTCACAGAGCTGTACAACAGGGCTAAACTCCAGGCTCAGAGTTGTACAACAGGGCTAAACTCCAGGGTCACAGAGCTGTACAACAAGGCTAAACTCCAGGGTCACAGAGCTGTACAACAGGGCTAAACTCCAGGCTCACAGAGCTGTACAACAGGGCTAAACTCCAGGGTCATAGAGCTGTACCACATGGCTAAACTCCAGGGTCATAGAGCTGTACGACAGGGCTAAACTCCAGGGTCACAGAGCTGTACAACAAGGCTAAACTCCAGGGTCATAGAGCTGTACAACATGGCTAAACTCCAGGCTCACAGAGCTGTACAACAGGGCTAAACTCCAGGCTCACAGAGCTGTACAACATGGCTAAACTCCAAGGTCATAGAGCTGTACAACAGGGCTAAACACCAGGTTCACAGAGCTGTACAACAGGGCTAAACTCCAGGCTCACAGAGCTGTACAACAGGGCTAAACTCCAGGCTCACAGAGCTGTACAACAGGGCTAAACTCCAGGGTAACAGAGCTGTACAACAGGGCTAAACTCCAGGCTCACAGAGCTGTACAACAGGGCTAAACTCCAGGCTCACAGAGCTGTACAACAGGGCTAAACTCCAGGCTCACAGAGCTGTACAACATGGCTAAACTCCAGGGTCACAGAGCTGTACAACAGGGCTAAACTCCAGGCTCACAGAGCTGTACAACAGGGCTAAACTCCAGGCTCACAGAGCTGTACAACAGGGCTAAACTCCAGGCTCACAGAGCTGTACAACAGGGCTAAACTCCAGGCTCACAGAGCTGTACAACAGGGCTAAACTCCAGGCTCACAGAGCTGTACAACAGGGCTAAACTCCAGGCTCACAGAGCTGTACAACATGGCTAAACTCCAGACTCACAGAGCTGTACAACATGGCTAAACTCCAGGGTCACAGAGCTGTACGACATGGCTAAACTCCAGGGTCACAGAGCTGTACGACAGGGCTAAACTCCAGGGTCACAGAGCTGTACAACAGGGCTAAACTCCAGGGTCACAGAGCTGTACAACATGGCTAAACTCCAGGCTCACAGAGCTGTACAACAGGGCTAAACTCCAGGCTCACAGAGCTGTACAACAGGGCTAAACTCCAGGCTCACAGAGCTGTACAACAGGGCTAAACTCCAGGCTCAGAGTTGTACAACAGGGCTAAACTCCAGGGTCACAGAGCTGTACAACAAGGCTAAACTCCAGGGTCACAGAGCTGTACAACAGGGCTAAACTCCAGGCTCACAGAGCTGTACAACAGGGCTAAACTCCAGGGTCATAGAGCTGTACCACATGGCTAAACTCCAGGGTCATAGAGCTGTACGACAGGGCTAAACTCCAGGGTCACAGAGCTGTACAACAAGGCTAAACTCCAGGGTCATAGAGCTGTACAACATGGCTAAACTCCAGGCTCACAGAGCTGTACAACAGGGCTAAACTCCAGGCTCACAGAGCTGTACAACATGGCTAAACTCCAAGGTCATAGAGCTGTACAACAGGGCTAAACACCAGGTTCACAGAGCTGTACAACAGGGCTAAACTCCAGGCTCACAGAGCTGTACAACAGGGCTAAACTCCAGGCTCACAGAGCTGTACAACAGGGCTAAACTCCAGGGTCACAGAGCTGTACAACAGGGCTAAACTCCAGGCTCACAGAGCTGTACAACAGGGCTAAACTCCAGGCTCACAGAGCTGTACAACAGGGCTAAACTCCAGGCTCACAGAGCTGTACAACATGGCTAAACTCCAGGGTCACAGAGCTGTACAACAGGGCTAAACTCCAGGCTCACAGAGCTGTACAACAGGGCTAAACTCCAGGCTCACAGAGCTGTACAACAGGGCTAAACTCCAGGCTCACAGAGCTGTACAACAGGGCTAAACTCCAGGCTCACAGAGCTGTACAACAGGGCTAAACTCCAGGCTCACAGAGCTGTACAACAGGGCTAAACTCCAGGCTCACAGAGCTGTACAACATGGCTAAACTCCAGACTCACAGAGCTGTACAACATGGCTAAACTCCAGGGTCACAGAGCTGTACGACATGGCTAAACTCCAGGCTCACAGAGCTGTACAACAGGGCTAAACTCCAGGCTCACAGAGCTGTACAACATGGCTAAACTCCAAGGTCATAGAGCTGTACAACAGGGCTAAACTCCAGGTTCACAGAGCTGTACAACAGGGCTAAACTCCAGGCTCACAGAGCTGTACAACAGGGCTAAACTCCAGGCTCACAGAGCTGTACAACAGGGCTAAACTCCAGGGTCACAGAGCTGTACAACAGGGCTAAACTCCAGGCTCACAGAGCTGTACAACAGGGCTAAACTCCAGGCTCACAGAGCTGTACAACAGGGCTAAACTCCAGGCTCACAGAGCTGTACAACATGGCTAAACTCCAGGGTCACAGAGCTGTACAACAGGGCTAAACTCCAGGCTCACAGAGCTGTACAACAGGGCTAAACTCCAGGCTCACAGAGCTGTACAACAGGGCTAAACTCCAGGCTCACAGAGCTGTACAACAGGGCTAAACTCCAGGCTCACAGAGCTGTACAACAGGGCTAAACTCCAGGCTCACAGAGCTGTACAACAGGGCTAAACTCCAGGCTCACAGAGCTGTACAACAGGGCTAAACTCCAGGCTCACAGAGCTGTACAACATGGCTAAACTCCAGGCTCACAGAACTGTACAACATGGCTAAACTCCAGGCTCACAGAGCTGTACAACATGGCTAAACTCCAGGCTCACAGAGCTGTACAACAGGGCTAAACTCCAGGCTCACAGAGCTGTACAACAGGGCTAAACTCCAGGCTCACAGAGCTGTACAACAGGGCTAAACTCCAGGCTCACAGAGCTGTACAACAGGGCTAAACTCCAGGCTCACAGAGCTGTACAACATGGCTAAACTCCAGGCTCACAGAGCTGTACAACATGGCTAAACTCCAGGCTCACAGAGCTGTACAACAGGGCTAAACTCCAGGCTCACAGAGCTGTACAACAGGGCTAAACTCCAGGCTCACAGAGCTGTACAACAGGGCTAAACTCCAGGCTCACAGAGCTGTACAACAGGGCTAAACTCCAGGCTCACAGAGCTGTACAACAGGGCTAAACTCCAGGCTCACAGAGCTGTACAACAGGGCTAAACTCCAGGCTCACAGAGCTGTACAACATGGCTAAACTCCAGGCTCACAGAGCTGTACAACATGGCTAAACTCCAGGCTCACAGAGCTGTACAACAGGACTAAACTCCATGGTCACAGGGCTGTACAACAGGGCTATACTCCAGGGTCACAGAGCTGTACAACATGGCTAAACTCCAGGGTCACAGAGCTGTACAACAGGGCTAAACTCCAGGCTCACAGAGCTGTACAACAGGGCTAAACTCCAGGTTCACAGAGCTGTACAACAGGGCTAAACTCCAGGGTCACAGAGCTGTACAACAGGGCTAAACTCCAGGGTCACAGAGCTGTACAACAGGGCTAAACTCCAGGCTCACAGAGCTGTACAACAGGGCTAAACTCCAGGCTCACAGAGCTGTACAACAGGGCTAAACTCCAGGCTCACAGAGCTGTACAACAGGGCTAAACTCCAGGCTCACAGAGCTGTACAACAGGGCTAAACTCCAGGCTCACATAGCTGTACAACAGGGCTAAATCCAGGGTCACAGAGCTGTACAACAGGGCTAAACTCCAGGGTCACAGAGCTGTACAACAGGGCTAAACTCCAGGCTCACAGAGCTGTACAACAGGGCTAAACTCCAGGCTCACAGAGCTGTACAACAGGGCTAAACTCCAGGCTCACAGAGCTGTACAACAGGGCTAAACTCCAGGCTCAGAGTTGTACAACAGGGCTAAACTCCAGGGTCACAGAGCTGTACAACAGGGATAAACTCCAGGCTCACAGAGGTGTACAACAGGGCTAAACTCCAGGGTCACAGAGCTGTACAACAGGGCTAAACTCCAGGCTCACAGGGCTGTACAACATGGCTAAACTCCAGGGTCACAGAGCTGTACAACAGGGCTAAACTCCAGGCTCACAGAGCTGTACAACAGGGCTAAACTCCAGGCTCACAGAGCTGTACAACATGGCTAAACTCCAGGCTCACAGAGCTGTACAACATGGCTAAACTCCAGGCTCACAGAGCTGTACAACAGGGCTAAACTCCAGGGTCACAGGGCTGTACAACAGGGCTATACTCCAGGGTCACAGAGCTGTACAACATGGCTAAACTCCAGGGTCACAGAGCTGTACAACATGGCTAAACTCCAGGCTCACAGAGCTGTACAACATGGCTAAACTCCAGGCTCACAGAGCTGTACAACAGGGCTAAACTCCAGGCTCACAGAGCTGTACAACAGGGCTAAACTCCAGGTTCACAGAGCTGTACAACAGGGCTAAACTCCAGGGTCACAGAGCTGTACAACAGGGCTAAACTCCAGGGTCACAGAGCTGTACAACAGGGCTAAACTCCAGGCTCACAGAGCTGTACAACAGGGCTAAACTCCAGGCTCACAGAGCTGTACAACAGGGCTAAACTCCAGGCTCACAGAGCTGTACAACAGGGCTAAACTCCAGGCTCACAGAGCTGTACAACAGGGCTAAACTCCAGGCTCACAGAGCTGTACAACAGGGCTAAATCCAGGGTCACAGAGCTGTACAACAGGGCTAAACTCCAGGCTCACAGAGCTGTACAACAGGGCTAAACTCCAGGCTCACAGAGCTGTACAACAGGGCTAAACTCCAGGCTCACAGAGCTGTACGACATGGCTAAACTCCAGGCTCACAGAGCTGTACAACAGGGCTAAACTCCAGGCTCACAGAGCTGTACAACATGGCTAAACTCCAAGGTCATAGAGCTGTACAACAGGGCTAAACTCCAGGTTCACAGAGCTGTACAACAGGGCTAAACTCCAGGCTCACAGAGCTGTACAACAGGGCTAAACTCCAGGCTCACAGAGCTGTACAACAGGGCTAAACTCCAGGCTCACAGAGCTGTACAACAGGGCTAAACTCCAGGCTCACAGAGCTGTACAACAGGGCTAAACTCCAGGGTCACAGTGCTGTACAACAGGGCTAAACTCCAGGCTCACAGAGCTGTACAACAGGGCTAAACTCCAGGCTCACAGAGCTGTACAACAGGGCTAAACTCCAGGCTCACAGAGCTGTACAACAGGGCTAAACTCCAGGCTCACAGAGCTGTACAACAGGGCTAAACTCCAGGGTCACAGAGCTGTACAACAGGGCTAAACTCCAGGCTCACAGAGCTGTACAACAGGGCTAAACTCCAGGCTCACAGAGCTGTACAACAGGGCTAAACTCCAGGCTCACAGAGCTGTACAACAGGGCTAAACTCCAGGCTCACAGAACTGTACAACATGGCTAAACTCCAGGCTCACAGAGCTGTACAACAGGGCTAAACTCCAGGGTCACAGGGCTGTACAACAGGGCTAAACTCCAGGGTCACAGGGCTGTTCAACAGGGCTAAACTCCAGGGTCACAGAGCTGTACAACATGGCTAAACTCCAGGGTCACAGAGCTGTACAACATGGCTAAACTCCAGGGTCACAGAGCTGTACAACAGGGCTAAACTCCAGGCTCACAGAGCTGTACAACAGGGCTAAACTCCAGGCTCACAGAGCTGTACAACATGGCTAAACTCCAGGGTCACAGAGCTGTACAACATGGCTAAACTCCAGGGTCACAGAGCGGTACAACAGGGCTAAACTCCAGGGTCACAGAGCGGTACAACAGGGCTAAACTCCAGGCTCACAGAGCGGTACAACAGGGCTAAACTCCAGGCACAGAGTTGTACAACAGGGCTAAACTCCAGGCTCAGAGTTGTACAACAGGGCTAAACTCCAGGCTCACAGAGCTGTACAACAGGGCTAAACTCCAGGCTCACAGAGCTGTACAACAGGGCTAAACTCCAGGCTCACAGAGCTGTACAACAGGGCTAAACTCCAGGCTCACAGAGCTGTACAACAGGGCTAAACTCCAGGCTCACAGAGCTGTACAACAGGGCTAAACTCCAGGCTCACAGAGCTGTACAACAGGGCTAAACTCCAGGCTCACAGAGCTGTACAACAGGGCTAAACTCCAGGCTCACAGAGCTGTACAACAGGGCTAAACTCCAGAGTCACAGAGCTGTACAACAGGGCTAAACTCCAGGCTCACAGAGCTGTACAACAGGGCTAAACTCCAGGGTCACAGAGCTGTACAACAGGGCTAAACTCCAGGCTCACAGAGCTGTACAACAGGGCTAAACTCCAGGCTCACAGAGCTGTACAACAGGGCTAAACTCCAGGCTCACAGGGCTGTACAACATGGCTAAACTCCAGGCTCACAGAGCTGTACAACAGGGCTAAACTCCAGGCTCACAGAGCTGTACAACAGGGCTAAACTCCAGGGTCACAGAGCTGTACAACAGGGCTAAACTCCAGGCTCACAGAGCTGTACAACAGGGCTAAACTCCAGGTTCACAGAGCTGTACAACAGGGCTAAACTCCAGGGTCACAGAGCTGTACAACATGGCTAAACTCCAGGGTCACAGAGCTGTACAACAGGGCTAAACTCCAGGCTCACAGAGCTGTACAACAGGGCTAAACTCCAGGCTCACAGAGCTGTACAACAGGGCTAAACTCCAGGCTCACCGAGCTGTACAACAGGGCTATACTCCAGGGTCACAGAGCTGTACAACATGGCTAAACTCCAGGGTCACAGAGCTGTACAACATGGCTAAACTCCAGGCTCACAGAGCTGTACAACATGGCTAAACTCCAGGGTCACAGAGCTGTACAACAGGGCTAAACTCCAGGCTCACAGAGCTGTACAACAGGGCTAAACTCCAGGTTCACAGAGCTGTACAACAGGGCTAAACTCCAGGGTCACAGAGCTGTACAACAGGGCTAAACTCCAGGGTCACAGAGCTGTACAACAGGGCTAAACTCCAGGCTCACAGAGCTGTACAACAGGGCTAAACTCCAGGCTCACAGAGCTGTACAACAGGGCTAAACTCCAGGCTCACAGAGCTGTACAACAGGGCTAAACTCCAGGCTCACAGAGCTGTACAACAGGGCTAAACTCCAGGCTCACAGAGCTGTACAACAGGGCTAAATCCAGGGTCACAGAGCTGTACAACAGGGCTAAACTCCAGGGTCACAGAGCTGTACAACAGGGCTAAACTCCAGGCTCACAGAGCTGTACAACAGGTCTAAACTCCAGGGTCACAGAGCTGTACAACAGGGCTAAACTCCAGGCTCAGAGTTGTACAACAGGGCTAAACTCCAGGGTCACAGAGCTGTACAACAAGGCTAAACTCCAGGGTCACAGAGCTGTAGAACAGGGCTAAACTCCAGGCTCACAGAGCTGTACAACAGGGCTAAACTCCAGGCTCACAGAGCTGTACCACATGGCTAAACTCCAGGCTCACAGAGCTGTACGACAGGGCTAAACTCCAGGCTCACAGAGCTGTACGACAGGGCTATACTCCAGGCTCACAGAGCTGTACAACATGGCTAAACTCCAGGGTCATAGAGCTGTACAACATGGCTAAACTCCAGGCTCACAGAGCTGTACAACATGGCTAAACTCCAGGCTCACAGAGCTGTACAACATGGCTAAACTCCAAGGTCATAGAGCTGTACAACAGGGCTAAACTCCAGGTTCACAGAGCTGTACAACAGGGCTAAACTCCAGGCTCACAGAGCTGTACAACAGGGCGAAACTCCAGGCTCACAGAGCTGTACAACAGGGCTAAACTCCAGGCTCACAGAGCTGTACAACAGGGCTAAACTCCAGGCTCACAGAGCTGTACAACAGGGCTAAACTCCAGGGTCACATGCTGTACAACAGGGCTATAATCCAGGGTCACAGAGCTGTACAACATGGCTAAACTCCAGGGTCACAGAGCTGTACAACAGGGCTAAACTCCAGGGTCACAGAGCTGTACAACAGGGCTAAACTCCAGGGTCACAGAGCTGTACAACAGGGCTAAACTCCAGGCTCACAGAGCTGTACAACATGGCTAAACTCCAGGCTCACAGAGCTGTACAACAGGGCTAAACTCCAGGGTCACAGGGCTGTACAACAGGGCTAAACTCCAGGGTCACAGCGCTGTACAACAGGGCTAAACTCCAGGCTCACAGAGCTGTACAACAGGGCTAAACTCCAGGCTCACAGAGCTGTACAACAGGGCTAAACTCCAGGCTCACAGAGCTGTATAACAGGGCAAAACTCCAGGCTCACAGAGCTGTACAACAGGGCTAAACTCCAGGCTCACAGAGCTGTACAACAGGGCTAAACTCCAGGCTCACAGAGCTGTACAACAGGGCTAAACTCCAGGCTCACAGAGCTGTACAACAGGGCTAAACTCCAGGCTCACAGAGCTGTACAACAGGGCTAAACTCCAGGCTCACAGAGCTGTACAACAGGGCTAAACTCCAGGCTCACAGAGCTGTACAACAGGGCTAAACTCCAGGCTCACAGAGCTGTACAACAGGGCTAAACTCCAGGCTCACAGAGCTGTACAACAGGGCTAAACTCCAGGCTCACAGAGCTGTACAACAGGGCTAAACTCCAGGCTCACAGAGCTGTACAACAGGGCTAAACTCCAGGCTCACAGCGCTGTACAACAGGGCTAAACTCCAGGCTCACAGAGCTGTACAACAGGGCTAAACTCCAGGCTCACAGAGCTGTACAACAGGGCTAAACTCCAGGCTCACAGAGCTGTACAACAGGGCTAAACTCCAGGCTCACAGAGCTGTACAACAGGGCTAAACTCCAGGCACACAGAGCTGTACAACAGGGCTAAACTCCAGGCTCACAGAGCTGTACAACAGGGCTAAACTCCAGGCTCACAGAGCTGTACAACAGGGCTAAACTCCAGGCTCACAGAGCTGTACAACAGGGCTAAACTCCAGGCTCACAGAGCTGTACAACAGGGCTAAACTCCAGGGTCACAGAGCTGTACAACAGGGCTAAACTCCAGGCTCACAGAGCTGTACAACATGGCTAAACTCCAGGCTCACAGAGCTGTACAACAGGGCTAAACTCCAGGGTCACAGGGCTGTACAACAGGGCTAAACTCCAGGGTCACAGAGCTGTACAACAGGGCTAAACTCCAGGGTCACAGAGCTGTACAACATGGGTAAACTCCAGGCTCACAGAGCTGTACAACATGGCTAAACTCCAGGCTCACAGAGCTGTACAACAGGGCTAAACTCCAGGCTCACAGAGCTGTACAACAGGGCTAAACTCCAGGGTCACAGAGCTGTACAACAGGGCTAAACTCCAGGGTCACAGAGCTGTACAACATGGCTAAACTCCAGGGTCACAGAGCTGTACAACAGGGCTAAACTCCAGGCTCACAGAGCTGTACAACAGGGCTAAACTCCAGGCTCAGAGTTGTACAACAGGGCTAAACTCCAGGCTCACAGAGCTGTACAACAGGGCTAAACTCCAGCCTCACAGAGCTGTACAACAGGGCTAAAGTCCAGGCTCACAGAGCTGTACAACAGGGCTAAACTCCAGGCTCACAGAGCTGTACAACAGGGCTAAACTCCAGGCTCACAGCGCTGTACAACAGGGCTAAACTCCAGGCTCACAGAGCTGTACAACAGGGCTAAACTCCAGGGTCAGAGAGCTGTACAACAGGGCTAAACTCCAGGCTCACAGAGCTGTACAACAGGGCTAAACTCCAGGGTCACAGAGCTGTACAACAGGGCTAAACTCCAGGGTCACAGAGCTGTACAACAGGGCTAAACTCCAGGGTCACAGAGCTGTACAACATGGGTAAACTCCAGGCTCACAGAGCTGTACAACATGGCTAAACTCCAGGCTCACAGAGCTGTACAACAGGGCTAAACTCCAGGCTCACAGAGCTGTACAACAGGGCTAAACTCCAGGGTCACAGAGCTGTACAACAGGGCTAAACTCCAGGGTCACAGAGCTGTACAACATGGCTAAACTCCAGGGTCACAGAGCTGTACAACAGGGCTAAACTCCAGGCTCACAGAGCTGTACAACAGGGCTAAACTCCAGGCTCAGAGTTGTACAACAGGGCTAAACTCCAGGCTCACAGAGCTGTACAACAGGGCTAAACTCCAGCCTCACAGAGCTGTACAACAGGGCTAAAGTCCAGGCTCACAGAGCTGTACAACAGGGCTAAACTCCAGGCTCACAGAGCTGTACAACAGGGCTAAACTCCAGGCTCACAGAGCTGTACAACAGGGCTAAACTCCAGGCTCACAGGGCTGTACATCATGGCTAAACTCCAGGGTCACAGGGCTGTACAACAGGGCTAAACTCCAGGGTCACAGAGCTGTACAACAGGGCTAAACTCCAGGCTCACAGAGCTGTACAACAGGGCTAAACTCCAGGCTCACAGAGCTGTACAACAGGGCTAAACTCCAGGGTCACATGCTGTACAACAGGGCTATAATCCAGGGTCACAGAGCTGTACAACATGGCTAAACTCCAGGGTCACAGAGCTGTACAACAGGGCTAAACTCCAGGGTCACAGAGCTGTACAACAGGGCTAAACTCCAGGGTCACAGAGCTGTACAACAGGGCTAAACTCCAGGCTCACAGAGCTGTACAACATGGCTAAACTCCAGGCTCACAGAGCTGTACAACAGGGCTAAACTCCAGGGTCACAGGGCTGTACAACAGGGCTAAACTCCAGGGTCACAGCGCTGTACAACAGGGCTAAACTCCAGGCTCACAGAGCTGTACAACAGGGCTAAACTCCAGGCTCACAGAGCTGTACAACAGGGCTAAACTCCAGGCTCACAGAGCTGTATAACAGGGCAAAACTCCAGGCTCACAGAGCTGTACAACAGGGCTAAACTCCAGGCTCACAGAGCTGTACAACAGGGCTAAACTCCAGGCTCACAGAGCTGTACAACAGGGCTAAACTCCAGGCTCACAGAGCTGTACAACAGGGCTAAACTCCAGGCTCACAGAGCTGTACAACAGGGCTAAACTCCAGGCTCACAGAGCTGTACAACAGGGCTAAACTCCAGGCTCACAGAGCTGTACAACAGGGCTAAACTCCAGGCTCACAGAGCTGTACAACAGGGCTAAACTCCAGGCTCACAGAGCTGTACAACAGGGCTAAACTCCAGGCTCACAGAGCTGTACAACAGGGCTAAACTCCAGGCTCACAGAGCTGTACAACAGGGCTAAACTCCAGGCTCACAGAGCTGTACAACAGGGCTAAACTCCAGGCTCACAGAGCTGTACAACAGGGCTAAACTCCAGGCTCACAGAGCTGTACAACAGGGCTAAACTCCAGGCTCACAGAGCTGTACAACAGGGCTAAACTCCAGGCTCACAGAGCTGTACAACAGGGCTAAACTCCAGGCACACAGAGCTGTACAACAGGGCTAAACTCCAGGCTCACAGAGCTGTACAACAGGGCTAAACTCCAGGCTCACAGAGCTGTACAACAGGGCTAAACTCCAGGCTCACAGAGCTGTACAACAGGGCTAAACTCCAGGCTCACAGAGCTGTACAACAGGGCTAAACTCCAGGCTCACAGAGCTGTACAACAGGGCTAAACTCCAGCCTCACAGAGCTGTACAACAGGGCTAAAGTCCAGGCTCACAGAGCTGTACAACAGGGCTAAACTCCAGGCTCACAGAGCTGTACAACAGGGCTAAACTCCAGGCTCACAGAGCTGTACAACAGGGCTAAACTCCAGGCTCACAGAGCTGTACAACAGGGCTAAACTCCAGGGTCAGAGAGCTGTACAACAGGGCTAAACTCCAGGCTCACAGAGCTGTACAACAGGGCTAAACTCCAGGGTCACAGAGCTGTACAACAGGGCTAAACTCCAGGGTCACAGAGCTGTACAACAGGGCTAAACTCCAGGCTCACAGAGCTGTACAACAGGGCTAAACTCCAGGCTCACAGAGCTGTACAACAGGGCTAAACTCCAGGCTCACAGGGCTGTACATCATGGCTAAACTCCAGGGTCACAGGGCTGTACAACAGGGCTAAACTCCAGGGTCACAGAGCTGTACAACAGGGCTAAACTCCAGGCTCACAGAGCTGTACAACAGGGCTAAACTCCAGGCTCACAGAGCTGTACAACAGGGCTAAACTCCAGGGTCACATGCTGTACAACAGGGCTATAATCCAGGGTCACAGAGCTGTACAACATGGCTAAACTCCAGGGTCACAGAGCTGTACAACAGGGCTAAACTCCAGGGTCACAGAGCTGTACAACAGGGCTAAACTCCAGGGTCACAGAGCTGTACAACAGGGCTAAACTCCAGGCTCACAGAGCTGTACAACATGGCTAAACTCCAGGCTCACAGAGCTGTACAACAGGGCTAAACTCCAGGGTCACAGGGCTGTACAACAGGGCTAAACTCCAGGGTCACAGCGCTGTACAACAGGGCTAAACTCCAGGCTCACAGAGCTGTACAACAGGGCTAAACTCCAGGCTCACAGAGCTGTACAACAGGGCTAAACTCCAGGCTCACAGAGCTGTATAACAGGGCAAAACTCCAGGCTCACAGAGCTGTACAACAGGGCTAAACTCCAGGCTCACAGAGCTGTACAACAGGGCTAAACTCCAGGCTCACAGAGCTGTACAACAGGGCTAAACTCCAGGCTCACAGAGCTGTACAACAGGGCTAAACTCCAGGCTCACAGAGCTGTACAACAGGGCTAAACTCCAGGCTCACAGAGCTGTACAACAGGGCTAAACTCCAGGCTCACAGAGCTGTACAACAGGGCTAAACTCCAGGCTCACAGAGCTGTACAACAGGGCTAAACTCCAGGCTCACAGAGCTGTACAACAGGGCTAAACTCCAGGCTCACAGAGCTGTACAACAGGGCTAAACTCCAGGCTCACAGAGCTGTACAACAGGGCTAAACTCCAGGCTCACAGAGCTGTACAACAGGGCTAAACTCCAGGCTCACAGAGCTGTACAACAGGGCTAAACTCCAGGCTCACAGAGCTGTACAACAGGGCTAAACTCCAGGCTCACAGAGCTGTACAACAGGGCTAAACTCCAGGCACACAGAGCTGTACAACAGGGCTAAACTCCAGGCTCACAGAGCTCTACAACAGGGCTAAACTCCAGGCTCACAGAGCTGTACAATAGGGCTTAACTCCAGGCTCACAGAGCTGTACAACAGGGCTAAACTCCAGGCTCACAGAGCTGTACAACAGGGCTAAACTCCAGGGTCACAGAGCTGTACAACAGGGCTAAACTCCAGGCTCACAGAGCTGTACAACATGGCTAAACTCCAGGATCACAGAGCTGTACAACAGGGCTAAACTCCAGGGTCACAGGGCTGTACAACAGGGCTAAACTCCAGGGTCACAGAGCTGTACAACAGGGCTAAACTCCAGGGTCACAGAGCTGTACAACATGGCTAAACTCCAGGCTCACAGAGCTGTACAACATGGCTAAACTCCAGGCTCACAGAGCTGTACAACAGGGCTAAACTCCAGGCTCACAGAGCTGTACAACAGGGCTAAACTCCAGGGTCACAGAGCTGTACAACAGGGCTAAACTCCAGGGTCACAGAGCTGTACAACATGGCTAAACTCCAGGGTCACAGAGCTGTACAACAGGGCTAAACTCCAGGCTCACAGAGCTGTACAACAGGGCTAAACTCCAGGCTCAGAGTTGTACAACAGGGCTAAACTCCAGGCTCACAGAGCTGTACAACAGGGCTAAACTCCAGCCTCACAGAGCTGTACAACAGGGCTAAACTCCAGGCTCACAGAGCTGTACAACAGGGCTAAACTCCAGGCTCACAGAGCTGTACAACAGGGCTAAACTCCAGGCTCACAGAGCTGTACAACAGGGCTAAACTCCAGGCTCACAGAGCTGTACAACAGGGCTAAACTCCAGGGTCAGAGAGCTGTACAACAGGGCTAAACTCCAGGCTCACAGAGCTGTACAACAGGGCTAAACTCCAGGCTCACAGAGCTGTACAACAGGGCTAAACTCCAGGCTCACAGAGCTGTACAACAGGGCTAAACTCCAGGCTCACAGAGCTGTACAACAGGGCTAAACTCCAGGCTCACAGGGCTGTACAACATGGCTAAACTCCAGGGTCACAGGGCTGTACAACAGGGCTAAACTCCAGGGTCACAGAGCTGTACAACAGGGCTAAACTCCAGGCTCACAGAGCTGTACAACAGGGCTAAACTCCAGGCTCACAGAGCTGTACAACATGGCTAAACTCCAGGCTCACAGAGCTGTACAACAGGGCTAAACTCCAGGCTCACAGAGCTGTACAACAGGGCTAAATCCAGGGTCACAGAGCTGTACAACAGGGCTAAACTCCAGGGTCACAGAGCTGTACAACAGGGCTAAACTCCAGGCTCACAGAGCTGTACAACATGGCTAAACTCCAGGGTCACAGGGCTGTAGAACATGGCTAAACTCCAGGGTCACAGAGCTGTACAACATGGCTAAACTCCAGGCTCACAGAGCTGTACAACATGGCTAAACTCCAGGGTCACAGAGCTGTACAACATGGCTAAACTCCAGGGTCACAGAGCTGTATAACAGGGCTAAACTCCAGGCTCACAGAGCTGTACAACAGGGCTAAACTCCAGGTTCACAGAGCTGTACAACAGGGCTAAACTCCAGGGTCACAGAGCTGTACAACATGGCTAAACTCCAGGGTCACAGAGCTGTACAACAGGGCTAAACTCCAGGCTCACAGAGCTGTACAACAGGGCTAAACTCCAGGCTCTCAGAGCTGTACAACAGGGCTAAACTCCAGGCTCACAGAGCTGTACAAGAGGGCTAAACTCCAGGCTCACAGAGCTGTACAACAGGGCTAAACTCCAGGCTCACAGAGCTGTACAACAGGGCTAAACTCCAGGCTCACAGAGCTGTACAACAGGGCTAAACTCCAGGGTCACAGAGTTGTACAACAGGGCTAAACTCCAGGCTCACAGAGCTGTACAACAGGGCTAAACTCCAGGGTCATAGAGTTGTACAACAGGGCTAAACTCCAGGCTCACAGAGCTGTACAACAGGGCTAAACTCCAGGCTCACAGAGCTGTAGAACAGGGCTAAACTCCAGGCTCACAGAGCTGTACAACAGGGCTAAACTCCAGGCTCACAGGGCTGTACAACATGGCTAAACTCCAGGGTCACAGAGCTGTACAACAGGTCTAAACTCCAGGGTCACATGCTGTACAACAGGGCTATAATCCAGGGTCACAGAGCTGTACAACATGGCTAAAGTCCAGGGTCACAGGGCTGTACAACATGGCTAAACTCCAGGGTCACAGAGCTGTACAACATGGCTAAACTCCAGGCTCACAGAGTTGTACAACATGGCTAAACTCTAGGCTCACAGAGCTGTACAACATGGCTAAACTCCAGGGTCACAGAGCTGTACAACAGGGCTAAACTCCAGGCTCACAGAGCTGTACAACAGGGCTAAACTCCAGGTTCACAGAGCTGTACAACAGGGCTAAACTCCAGGGTCACAGAGCTGTACAACATGGCTAAACTCCAGGGTCACAGAGCTGTACAACAAGGCTAAACTCCAGGCTCACAGAGCTGTACAACAGGGCTAGACTCCAGGCTCACAGAGCTGTACAACAGGGCTAAACTCCAGGCTCACAGAGCTGTACAACAGGGCTAAACTCCAGGCTCACAGAGCTGTACAACAGGGCTAAACTCCAGGCTCACAGAGCTGTACAACAGGGCTAAACTCCAGGCTCACAGAGCTGTACAACAGGGCTAAACTCCAGGGTCATAGAGTTGTACAACAGGGCTAAACTCCAGGCTCACAGAGCTGTACAACAGGGCTAAACTCCAGGCTCACAGAGCTGTAGAACAGGGCTAAACTCCAGGCTCACAGAGCTGTAGAACAGGGCTAAACTCCAGGGTCACAGAGCTGTACAACAGGGCTAAACTCCAGGGTCACAGAGCTGTACAACAGGGCTAAACTCCAGGCTCACAGAGCTGTACAACAGGGCTAAACTCCAGGGTCACAGAGCTGTACAACATGGCTAAACTCCAGGCTCACAGAGCTGTACAACAGGGCTAAACTCCAGGCTCACAGAGCTGTACAACAGGGCTAAACTCCAGGCTCACAGAGCTGTACAACAGGGCTAAACTCCAGGGTCACAGAGCTGTACAACAGGGCTAAACTCCAGGGTCACAGAGCTGTACAACAGGGCTAAACTCCAGGCTCACAGAGCTGTACAACATGGCTAAACTCTAGGGTCACAGAGCTGTACAACATGGCTAAACTCCAGGGTCACAGAGCTGTACAACAGGGCTAAACTCCAGGCTCACAGAGCTGTACAACAGGGCTAAACTCCAGGTTCACAGAGCTGTACAACAGGGCTAAACTCCAGGGTCACAGAGCTGTAGAACAGGGCTAAACTCCAGGCTCACAGAGCTGTACAACATGGCTAAACTCCAGGCTCACAGAGCTGTACAACAGGGCTAAACTCCAGGCTCACAGAGCTGTACAACAGGGCTAAACTCCAGGGTCACAGAGCTGTACAACAGGGCTAAACTCCAGGGTCACAGAGCTGTACAACATGGCTAAACTCCAGGGTCACAGAGCTGTACAACAGGGCTAAACTCCAGGCTCACAGAGCTGTACAACAGGGCTAAACTCCAGGCTCAGAGTTGTACAACAGGGCTAAACTCCAGGCTCACAGAGCTGTACAACAGGGCTAAACTCCAGGGTCACAGAGCTGTACAACAGGGCTAAACTCCAGGCTCACAGAGCTGTACAACATGGCTAAACTCCAGGCTCACAGAGCTGTACAACAGGGCTAAACTCCAGGGTCACAGGGCTGTACAACAGGGCTAAACTCCAGGGTCACAGCGCTGTACAACAGGGCTAAACTCCAGGCTCACAGAGCTGTACAACAGGGCTAAACTCCAGGCTCACAGAGCTGTACAACAGGGCTAAACTCCAGGCTCACAGAGCTGTATAACAGGGCAAAACTCCAGGCTCACAGAGCTGTACAACAGGGCTAAACTCCAGGCTCACAGAGCTGTACAACAGGGCTAAACTCCAGGCTCACAGAGCTGTACAACAGGGCTAAACTCCAGGCTCACAGAGCTGTACAACAGGGCTAAACTCCAGGCTCACAGAGCTGTACAACAGGGCTAAACTCCAGGCTCACAGAGCTGTACAACAGGGCTAAACTCCAGGCTCACAGAGCTGTACAACAGGGCTAAACTCCAGGCTCACAGAGCTGTACAACAGGGCTAAACTCCAGGCTCACAGAGCTGTACAACAGGGCTAAACTCCAGGCTCACAGAGCTGTACAACAGGGCTAAACTCCAGGCTCACAGAGCTGTACAACAGGGCTAAACTCCAGGCTCACAGAGCTGTACAACAGGGCTAAACTCCAGGCTCACAGAGCTGTACAACAGGGCTAAACTCCAGGGTCAGAGAGCTGTACAACAGGGCTAAACTCCAGGCTCACAGAGCTGTACAACAGGGCTAAACTCCAGGCTCACAGAGCTGTACAACAGGGCTAAACTCCAGGCTCACAGAGCTGTACAACAGGGCTAAACTCCAGGCTCACAGAGCTGTACAACAGGGCTAAACTCCAGGCTCACAGGGCTGTACAACATGGCTAAACTCCAGGGTCACAGGGCTTTACAACAGGGCTAAACTCCAGGGTCACAGAGCTGTACAACAGGGCTAAACTCCAGGCTCACAGAGCTGTACAACAGGGCTAAACTCCAGGCTCACAGAGCTGTACAACATGGCTAAACTCCAGGCTCACAGAGCTGTACAACAGGGCTAAACTCCAGGCTCACAGAGCTGTACAACAGGGCTAAATCCAGGGTCACAGAGCTGTACAACAGGGCTAAACTCCAGGGTCACAGAGCTGTACAACAGGGCTAAACTCCAGGCTCACAGAGCTGTACAACATGGCTAAACTCCAGGGTCACAGGGCTGTAGAACATGGCTAAACTCCAGGGTCACAGAGCTGTACAACATGGCTAAACTCCAGGCTCACAGAGCTGTACAACATGGCTAAACTCCAGGGTCACAGAGCTGTACAACAGGGCTAAACTCCAGGCTCACAGAGCTGTACAACAGGGCTAAACTCCAGGTTCACAGAGCTGTACAACAGGGCTAAACTCCAGGGTCACAGAGCTGTACAACATGGCTAAACTCCAGGGTCACAGAGCTGTACAACAGGGCTAAACTCCAGGCTCACAGAGCTGTACAACAGGGCTAAACTCCAGGCTCTCAGAGCTGTACAACAGGGCTAAACTCCAGGCTCACAGAGCTGTACAAGAGGGCTAAACTCCAGGCTCACAGAGCTGTACAACAGGGCTAAACTCCAGGCTCACAGAGCTGTACAACAGGGCTAAACTCCAGGCTCACAGAGCTGTACAACAGGGCTAAACTCCAGGGTCATAGAGTTGTACAACAGGGCTAAACTCCAGGCTCACAGAGCTGTACAACAGGGCTAAACTCCAGGGTCATAGAGTTGTACAACAGGGCTAAACTCCAGGCTCACAGAGCTGTACAACAGGGCTAAACTCCAGGCTCACAGAGCTGTAGAACAGGGCTAAACTCCAGGCTCACAGAGCTGTACAACAGGGCTAAACTCCAGGCTCACAGGGCTGTACAACATGGCTAAACTCCAGGGTCACAGAGCTGTACAACAGGTCTAAACTCCAGGGTCACATGCTGTACAACAGGGCTATAATCCAGGGTCACAGAGCTGTACAACATGGCTAAAGTCCAGGGTCACAGGGCTGTACAACATGGCTAAACTCCAGGGTCACAGAGCTGTACAACATGGCTAAACTCCAGGCTCACAGAGTTGTACAACATGGCTAAACTCTAGGCTCACAGAGCTGTACAACATGGCTAAACTCCAGGGTCACAGAGCTGTACAACAGGGCTAAACTCCAGGCTCACAGAGCTGTACAACAGGGCTAAACTCCAGGTTCACAGAGCTGTACAACAGGGCTAAACTCCAGGGTCACAGAGCTGTACAACATGGCTAAACTCCAGGGTCACAGAGCTGTACAACAAGGCTAAACTCCAGGCTCACAGAGCTGTACAACAGGGCTAGACTCCAGGCTCACAGAGCTGTACAACAGGGCTAAACTCCAGGCTCACAGAGCTGTACAACAGGGCTAAACTCCAGGCTCACAGAGCTGTACAACAGGGCTAAACTCCAGGCTCACAGAGCTGTACAACAGGGCTAAACTCCAGGCTCACAGAGCTGTACAACAGGGCTAAACTCCAGGGTCATAGAGTTGTACAACAGGGCTAAACTCCAGGCTCACAGAGCTGTACAACAGGGCTAAACTCCAGGCTCACAGAGCTGTAGAACAGGGCTAAACTCCAGGCTCACAGAGCTGTAGAACAGGGCTAAACTCCAGGGTCACAGAGCTGTACAACAGGGCTAAACTCCAGGGTCACAGAGCTGTACAACAGGGCTAAACTCCAGGCTCACAGAGCTGTACAACAGGGCTAAACTCCAGGGTCACAGAGCTGTACAACATGGCTAAACTCCAGGCTCACAGAGCTGTACAACAGGGCTAAACTCCAGGCTCACAGAGCTGTACAACAGGGCTAAACTCCAGGCTCACAGAGCTGTACAACAGGGCTAAACTCCAGGGTCACAGAGCTGTACAACAGGGCTAAACTCCAGGGTCACAGAGCTGTACAACAGGGCTAAACTCCAGGCTCACAGAGCTGTACAACATGGCTAAACTCTAGGGTCACAGAGCTGTACAACATGGCTAAACTCCAGGGTCACAGAGCTGTACAACAGGGCTAAACTCCAGGCTCACAGAGCTGTACAACAGGGCTAAACTCCAGGTTCACAGAGCTGTACAACAGGGCTAAACTCCAGGGTCACAGAGCTGTAGAACAGGGCTAAACTCCAGGCTCACAGAGCTGTACAACATGGCTAAACTCCAGGCTCACAGAGCTGTACAACAGGGCTAAACTCCAGGCTCACAGAGCTGTACAACAGGGCTAAACTCCAGGGTCACAGAGCTGTACAACAGGGCTAAACTCCAGGGTCACAGAGCTGTACAACATGGCTAAACTCCAGGGTCACAGAGCTGTACAACAGGGCTAAACTCCAGGCTCACAGAGCTGTACAACAGGGCTAAACTCCAGGCTCAGAGTTGTACAACAGGGCTAAACTCCAGGCTCACAGAGCTGTACAACAGGGCTAAACACCAGCCTCACAGAGCTGTACAACAGGGCTAAACTCCAGGCTCACAGAGCTGTACAACAGGGCTAAACTCCAGGCTCACAGAGCTGTACAACAGGGCTAAACTCCAGGCTCACAGAGCTGTACAACAGGGCTAAACTCCAGGCTCACAGAGCTGTACAACAGGGCTAAACTCCAGGCTCACAGAGCTGTACAACAGGGCTAAACTCCAGGCTCACAGAGCTGTACAACAGGGCTAAACTCCAGGCTCACAGAGCTGTACAACAGGGCTAAACTCCAGGCTCACAGAGCTGTACAACAGGGCTAAACTCCAGGCTCACAGAGCTGTACAACAGGGCTAAACTCGAGGCTCACAGGGCTGTACAACATGGCTAAACTCCAGGGTCACAGGGCTGTACAACAGGGCTAAACTCCAGGGTCACAGAGCTGTACAACAGGGCTAAACTCCAGGCTCACAGAGCTGTACAACAGGGCTAAACTCCAGGCTCACAGAGCTGTACAACATGGCTAAACTCCAGGCTCACAGAGCTGTACAACAGGGCTAAACTCCAGGGTCACATGCTGTACAACAGGGCTATAATCCAGGGTCACAGAGCTGTACAACATGGCTAAACTCCAGGGTCACAGGGCTGTACAACATGGCTAAACTCCAGGGTCACAGAGCTGTACAACATGGCTAAACTCCAGGCTCACAGAGCTGTACAACATGGCTAAACTCCAGGGTCACAGAGCTGTACAACAGGGCTAAACTCCAGGCTCACAGAGCTGTACAACAGGGCTAAACTCCAGGTTCACAGAGCTGTACAACAGGGCTAAACTCCAGGGTCACAGAGCTGTACAACATGGCTAAACTCCAGGGTCACAGAGCTGTACAACAGGGCTAAACTCCAGGCTCACAGAGCTGTACAACAGGGCTAAACTCCAGGCTCTCAGAGCTGTACAACAGGGCTAAACTCCAGGCTCACAGAGCTGTACAAGAGGGCTAAACTCCAGGCTCACAGAGCTGTACAACAGGGCTAAACTCCAGGCTCACAGAGCTGTACAACAGGGCTAAACTCCAGGCTCACAGAGCTGTACAACAGGGCTAAACTCCAGGGTCACATGCTGTACAACAGGGCTATAATCCAGGGTCACAGAGCTGTACAACATGGCTAAAGTCCAGGGTCACAGGGCTGTACAACATGGCTAAACTCCAGGGTCACAGAGCTGCACAACATGGCTAAACTCCAGGCTCACAGAGTTGTACAACATGGCTAAACTCTAGGGTCACAGAGCTGTACAACATGGCTAAACTCCAGGGTCACAGAGCTGTACAACAGGGCTAAACTCCAGGCTCACAGAGCTGTACAACAGGGCTAAACTCCAGGTTCACAGAGCTGTACAACAGGGCTAAACTCCAGGGTCACAGAGCTGTACAACATGGCTAAACTCCAGGGTCACAGAGCTGTACAACAGGGCTAAACTCCAGGCTCACAGAGCTGTACAACAGGGCTAAACTCCAGGCTCACAGAGCTGTACAACAGGGCTAAACTCCAGGCTGACAGAGCTGTACAACAGGGCTAAACTCCAGGCTGACAGAGCTGTACAACAGGGCTAAACTCCAGGCTCACAGAGCTGTACAACAGGGCTAAACTCCAGGCTCACAGAGATGTACAACAGGGCTAAACTCCAGGGTCATAGAGTTGTACAACAGGGCTAAACTCCAGGCTCACAGAGCTGTACAACAGGGCTAAACTCCAGGCTCACAGAGCTGTAGAACAGGGCTAAACTCCAGGCTCACAGAGCCGTAGAACAGGGCTAAACTCCAGGGTCACAGAGCTGTACAACAGGGCTAAACTCCAGGGTCACAGAGCTGTACAACAGGGCTAAACTCCAGGCTCACAGAGCTGTACAACAGGGCTAAACTCCAGGGTCACAGAGCTGTACAACATGGCTAAACTCCAGGCTCACAGAGCTGTACAACAGGGCTAAACTCCAGGCTCACAGAGCTGTACAACAGGGCTAAACTCCAGGGTCACAGAGCTGTACAACAGGGCTAAACTCCAGGGTCACAGAGCTGTACAACAGGGCTAAACTCCAGGCTCACAGAGCTGTACAACATGGCTAAACTCTAGGGTCACAGAGCTGTACAACATGGCTAAACTCCAGGGTCACAGAGCTGTACAACAGGGCTAAACTCCAGGGTCACAGAGCTGTACAACAGGGCTAAACTCCAGGTTCACAGAGCTGTACAACAGGGCTAAACTCCAGGGTCACAGAGCTGTACAACAGGGCTAAACTCCAGGCTCACAGAGCTGTACAACATGGCTAAACTCCAGGCTCACAGAGCTGTACAACAGGGCTAAACTCCAGGCTCACAGAGCTGTACAACAGGGCTAAACTCCAGGGTCACAGAGCTGTACAACAGGGCTAAACTCCAGGGTCACAGAGCTGTACAACATGGCTAAACTCCAGGGTCACAGAGCTGTACAACAGGGCTAAACTCCAGGCTCACAGAGCTGTACAACAGGGCTAAACTCCAGGCTCAGAGTTGTACAACAGGGCTAAACTCCAGGCTCACAGAGCTGTACAACAGGGCTAAACTCCAGCCTCACAGAGCTGTACAACAGGGCTAAACTCCAGGCTCACAGAGCTGTACAACAGGGCTAAACTCCAGGCTCACAGAGCTGTACAACAGGGCTAAACTCCAGGCTCACAGAGCTGTACAACAGGGCTAAACTCCAGGCTCACAGAGCTGTACAACAGGGCTAAACTCCAGGGTCAGAGAGCTGTACAACAGGGCTAAACTCCAGGCTCACAGAGCTGTACAACAGGGCTAAACTCCAGGGTCACAGAGCTGTACAACAGGGCTAAACTCCAGGCTCACAGAGCTGTACAACAGGGCTAAACTCCAGGCTCACAGAGCTGTACAACAGGGCTAAACTCCAGGCTCACAGGGCTGTACAACATGGCTAAACTCCAGGGTCACAGGGCTGTACAACAGGGCTAAACTCCAGGGTCACAGAGCTGTACAACAGGGCTAAACTCCAGGCTCACAGAGCTGTACAACAGGGCTAAACTCCAGGCTCACAGAGCTGTACAACATGGCTAAACTCCAGGCTCACAGAGCTGTACAACAGGGCTAAACTCCAGGGTCACATGCTGTACAACAGGGCTATAATCCAGGGTCACAGAGCTGTACAACATGGCTAAACTCCAGGGTCACAGGGCTGTACAACATGGCTAAACTCCAGGGTCACAGAGCTGTACAACATGGCTAAACTCCAGGCTCACAGAGCTGTACAACATGGCTAAACTCCAGGGTCACAGAGCTGTACAACAGGGCTAAACTCCAGGCTCACAGAGCTGTACAACAGGGCTAAACTCCAGGTTCACAGAGCTGTACAACAGGGCTAAACTCCAGGGTCACAGAGCTGTACAACAGGGCTAAACTCCAGGCTCACAGAGCTGTACAACAGGGCTAAACTCCAGGCTCTCAGAGCTGTACAACAGGGCTAAACTCCAGGCTCACAGAGCTGTACAAGAGGGCTAAACTCCAGGCTCACAGAGCTGTACAACAGGGCTAAACTCCAGGCTCACAGAGCTGTACAACAGGGCTAAACTCCAGGCTCACAGAGCTGTACAACAGGGCTAAACTCCAGGGTCACATGCTGTACAACAGGGCTATAATCCAGGGTCACAGAGCTGTACAACATGGCTAAAGTCCAGGGTCACAGGGCTGTACAACATGGCTAAACTCCAGGGTCACAGAGCTGTACAACATGGCTAAACTCCAGGCTCACAGAGTTGTACAACATGGCTAAACTCTAGGGTCACAGAGCTGTACAACATGGCTAAACTCCAGGGTCACAGAGCTGTACAACAGGGCTAAACTCCAGGCTCACAGAGCTGTACAACAGGGCTAAACTCCAGGTTCACAGAGCTGTACAACAGGGCTAAACTCCAGTGTCACAGAGCTGTACAACATGGCTAAACTCCAGGGTCACAGAGCTGTACAACAGGGCTAAACTCCAGGCTCACAGAGCTGTACAACAGGGCTAAACTCCAGGCTCACAGAGCTGTACAACAGGGCTAAAATCCAGGCTCACAGAGCTGTACAACAGGGCTAAACTCCAGGCTCACAGAGCTGTACAACAGGGCTAAACTCCAGGCTCACAGAGCTGTACAACAGGGCTAAACTCCAGGCTCACAGAGCTGTACAACAGGGCTAAACTCCAGGGTCATAGAGTTGTACAACAGGGCTAAACTCCAGGCTCACAGAGCTGTACAACAGGGCTAAACTCCAGGCTCACAGAGCTGTACAACAGGGCTAAACTCCAGGCTCACAGAGCTGTACAACAGGGCTAAACTCCAGGGTCACAGAGCTGTACAACAGGGCTAAACTCCAGGGTCACAGAGCTGTACAACAGGGCTAAACTCCAGGCTCACAGAGCTGTACAACAGGGCTAAACTCCAGGGTCACAGAGCTGTACAACATGGCTAAACTCCAGGCTCACAGAGCTGTACAACAGGGCTAAACTCCAGGCTCACAGAGCTGTACAACAGGGCTAAACTCCAGGGTCACAGAGCTGTACAACAGGGCTAAACTCCAGGGTCACAGAGCTGTACAACAGGGCTAAACTCCAGGCTCACAGAGCTGTACAACATGGCTAAACTCTAGGGTCACAGAGCTGTACAACATGGCTAAACTCCAGGGTCACAGAGCTGTACAACAGGGCTAAACTCCAGGCTCACAGAGCTGTACAACAGGGCTAAACTCCAGGTTCACAGAGCTGTACAACAGGGCTAAACTCCAGGGTCACAGAGCTGTACAACAGGGCTAAACTCCAGGGCCACAGAGCTGTACAACAGGGCTAAACTCCAGGCTCACAGAGCTGTACAACAGGGCTAAACTCCAGGCTCACAGAGCTGTACAACAGGGCTAAACTCCAGGCTCACAGAGCTGTACAACAGGGCTAAACTCCAGGCTCACAGAGCTGTACAACAGGGCTAAACTCCAGGCTCACAGAGCTGTACAACAGGGCTAAACTCCAGGCTCACAGAGCTGTACAACAGGGCTAAACTCCAGGGTCATAGAGTTGTACAACAGGGCTAAACTCCAGGGTCACAGAGCTGTACAACAGGGCTAAACTCCAGGCTCACAGAGCTGTACAACAGGGCTAAACTCCAGGCTCACAGAGCTGTAGAACAGGGCTAAACTCCAGGGTCACAGAGCTGTACAACAGGGCTAAACTCCAGGGTCACAGAGCTGTACAACAGGGCTAAACTCCAGGGTCACAGAGCTGTACAACAGGGCTAAACTCCAGGGTCACAGAGCTGTACAACATGGCTAAACTCCAGGGTCACAGAGCTGTACAACAGGGCTAAACTCCAGGCTCACAGAGCTGTACAACAGGGCTAAACTCCAGGCTCACAGAGCTGTACAACAGGGCTAAACTCCAGGGTCACAGAGCTGTACAACAGGGCTAAACTCCAGGGTCACAGAGATGTACAACAGGGCTAAACTCCAGGGTCACAGAGCTGTACAACAGGGCTAAACTCCAGGGTCACAGAGCTGTACAACAGGGCTAAACTCCAGGCTCACAGAGCTGTACAACATGGCTAAACTCCAGGCTCACAGAGCTGTACAACAGGGCTAAACTCCAGGGTTACAGGGCTGTACAACAGGGCTAAACTCCAGGGTCACAGAGCTGTACAACAGGGCTGAACTCCAGGCTCACAGAGCTGTACAACAGGGCTAAACTGCAGGCTCACAGAGCTGTACAACAGGGCTAAACTGCAGGCTCACAGAGCTGTACAACAGGGCTAAACTCCAGGCTCACAGAGCTGTACAACAGGGCTAAACTCCAGGCTCACAGAGCTGTACAACAGGGCTAAACTCCAGGCTCACAGAGCTGTACAACAGGGCTAAACTCCAGGCTCACAGAGCTGTACAACAGGGCTAAACTCCAGGCTCACAGAGCTGTACAACAGGGCTAAACTCCAGGCTCACAGAGCTGTACAACAGGGCTAAACTCCAGGCTCACAGAGCTGTACAACAGGGCTAAACTCCAGGCTCACAGAGCTGTACAACAGGGCTAAACTCCAGGCTCACAGAGCTGTACAACAGGGCTAAATTCCAGGCTCACAGAGCTGTACAACAGGGCTAAACTCCAGGCTCACAGAGCTGTACAACAGGGCTAAACTCCAGGCTCACAGAGCTGTACAACAGGGCTAAACTCCAGGCTCACAGAGCTGTACAACAGGGCTAAACTCCAGGCTCACAGAGCTGTACAACAGGGCTAAACTCCAGGCTCACAGAGCTGTACAACAGGGCTAAACTCCAGGCTCACAGAGCTGTACAACAGGGCTAAACTCCAGGCTCACAGAGCTGTAGAACAGGGCTAAACTCCAGGGTCACAGAGCTGTACAACAGGGCTAAACTCCAGGGTCACAGAGCTGTACAACAGGGCTAAACTCCAGGCTCACAGAGCTGTACAACAGGGCTAAACTCCAGGGTCACAGAGCTGTACAACATGGCTAAACTCCAGGCTCACAGAGCTGTACAACAGGGCTAAACTCCAGACTCACAGAGCTGTACAACAGGGCTAAACTCCAGCGTCACAGAGCTGTACAACAGGGCTAAACTCCAGGGTCACAGAGCTGTACAACAGGGCTAAACTCTAGGCTCACAGAGCTGTACAACATGGCTAAACTCTAGGGTCACAGAGCTGTACAACATGGCTAAACTCCAGGGTCACAGAGCTGTACAACAGGGCTAAACTCCAGGCTCACAGAGCTGTACAACAGGGCTAAACTCCAGGTTCACAGAGCTGTACAACAGGGCTAAACTCCAGGGTCACAGAGCTGTACAACAGGGCTAAACTCCAGGGTCACAGAGCTGAACAACAGGGCTAAACTCCTGGCTCACAGAGCTGTACAACAGGGCTAAACTCCAGGCTCACAGAGCTGTACAACAGGGCTAAACTCCAGGCTCACAGAGCTGTACAACAGGGCTAAACTCCAGGCTCACAGAGCTGTACAACAGGGCTAAACTCCAGGCTCACAGAGCTGTACAACAGGGCTAAACTCCAGGCTCACAGAGCTGTACAACAGGGCTAAACTCCAGGGTCATAGAGTTGTACAACAGGGCTAAACTCCAGGGTCACAGAGCTGTACAACAGGGCTAAACTCCAGGCTCACAGAGCTGTAGAACAGGGCTAAACTCCAGGCTCACAGAGCTGTAGAACAGGGCTAAACTCCAGGGTCACAGAGCTGTACAACAGGGCTAAACTCCAGGCTCACAGAGCTGTACAACAGGGCTAAACTCCAGGCTCACAGAGCTGTACAACAGGGCTAAACTCCAGGGTCATAGAGTTGTACAACAGGGCTAAACTCCAGGGTCACAGAGCTGTACAACAGGGCTAAACTCCAGGCTCACAGAGCTGTAGAACAGGGCTAAACTCCAGGCTCACAGAGCTGTAGAACAGGGCTAAACTCCAGGGTCACAGAGCTGTACAACAGGGCTAAACTCCAGGGTCACAGAGCTGTACAACAGGGCTAAACTCCAGGGTCACAGAGCTGTACAACAGGGCTAAACTCCAGGCTCACAGAGCTGTAGAACAGGGCTAAACTCCAGGGTCACAGAGCTGTACAACAGGGCTAAACTCCAGGCTCACAGAGCTGTACAGCAGTGCTAAACTCCAGGCTCACAAAGCTGTACAACAGGGCTAAACTCCAGGGTCACAGAGCTGTACAACAGGGCTAAACTCCAGGGTCACAGGGCTGTACAACATGGCTAAACTCCAGGGTCACAGAGCTGTACAACAGGGCTAAACTCCAGGCTCACAGAGCTGTACAACCGGGCTAAACTCCAGGGTCACAGAGCTGTACAACAGGGCTAAACTCCAGGCTCACAGAGCTGTACAACAGGGCTAAACTCCAGGCTCACAGAGCTGTAGAACAGGGCTAAACTCCAGGCTCAGAGTTGTACAACAGGGCTAAACTCCAGGGTCATAGAGCTGTACAACAGGGCTAAACTCCAGGGTCACAGAGCTGTACAACAGGGCTAAACTCCAGGCTCACAGAGCTGTACAACATGGCTAAACTCCAGGGTCACAGAGCTGTACAACAGGGCTAAACTCCCGGGTCACAGGGCTGTACAACATGGCTAAACTCCAGGCTCACAGAGCTGTACAACAGGGCTAAACTCCAGGCTCACAGGGCTGTACAACATGGCTAAACTCCAGGGTCACAGGGCTGTACAACAGGGCTAAACTCCAGGGTCACAGAGCTGTACAACAGGGCTAAACTCCAGGCTCACAGAGCTGTACAACAGGGCTAAACTCCAGGCTCACAGAGCTGTACAACATGGCTAAACTCCAGGCTCACAGAGCTGTACAACAGGGCTAAACTCCAGGGTCACATGCTGTACAACAGGGCTATAATCCAGGGTCACAGAGCTGTACAACATGGCTAAACTCCAGGGTCACAGGGCTGTACAACATGGCTAAACTCCAGGGTCACAGAGCTGTACAACATGGCTAAACTCCAGGCTCACAGAGCTGTACAACATGGCTAAACTCCAGGGTCACAGAGCTGTACAACATGGCTAAACTCCAGGGTCACAGAGCTGTACAACAGGGCTAAACTCCAGGCTCACAGAGCTGTACAACAGGGCTAAACTCCAGGTTCACAGAGCTGTACAACAGGGCTAAACTCCAGGGTCACAGAGCTGTACAACATGGCTAAACTCCAGGGTCACAGAGCTGTACAACAGGGCTAAACTCCAGGCTCACAGAGCTGTACAACAGGGCTAAACTCCAGGCTCACAGAGCTGTACAACAGGGCTAAACTCCAGGCTCACAGAGCTGTACAAGAGGGCTAAACTCCAGGCTCACAGAGCTGTACAACAGGGCTAAACTCCAGGCTCACAGAGCTGTACAACAGGGCTAAACTCCAGGCTCACAGAGCTGTACAACAGGGCTAAACTCCAGGGTCATAGAGTTGTACAACAGGGCTTAACTCCAGGCTCACAGAGCTGTAGAACAGGGCTAAACTCCAGGCTCACAGAGCTGTAGAACAGGGCTAAACTCCAGGGTCACAGAGCTGTACAACAGGGCTAAACTCCAGGGTCACAGAGCTGTACAACAGGGCTAAACTCCAGGCTCACAGAGCTGTACAACAGGGCTAAACTCCAGGGTCACAGAGCTGTACAACAGGGCTAAACTCCAGGCTCACAGAGCTGTACAACATGGCTAAACTCCAGGCTCACAGAGCTGTACAACAGGGCTAAACTCCAGGGTCACAGGGCTGTACAACAGGGCTAAACTCCAGGGTCACAG
This sequence comes from Hypanus sabinus, assembly GCF_030144855.1. Taxonomy (NCBI): domain Eukaryota; kingdom Metazoa; phylum Chordata; class Chondrichthyes; order Myliobatiformes; family Dasyatidae; genus Hypanus; species Hypanus sabinus. The sequence continues at coordinate 5,841,201 of NC_082718.1, read as the reverse complement.
AGCTGTACAACAGGGCTAAACTCCAGGGTCACAGGGCTGTACAACATGGCTAAACTCCAGGGTCACAGAGCTGTACAACATGGCTAAACTCCAGGCTCACAGAGCTGTACAACAGGGCTAAACTCCAGGCTCACAGAGCTGTACAACATGGCTAAACTCCAGGCTCACAGAGCTGTACAACAGGGCTAAACTCCAGGGTCACTGAGCTGTACAACATGGCTAAACTCCAGGGTCACAGGGCTGTACAACAGGGCTAAACTCCAGGGTCACAGGGCTGTACAACAGGGCTAAACTCCAGGGTCACAGGGCTGTACAACAGGGCTAAACTCCAGGGTCACAGAGCTGTACAACATGGCTAAACTCCAGGCTCACAGAGCTGTACAACATGGCTAAACTCCAGGGTCACAGAGCTGTACAACAGGGCTAAACTCCAGGGTCACTGAGCTGTACAACAGGGCTAAACTCCAGGCTCACAGAGCTGTACAACAGTGCTAAACTCCAGGGTCACAGAGCTGTACAACAGGGCTAAACTCCAGGCTCACAGAGCTGTACAACATGGCTAAACTCCAGGCTCACAGAGCTGTACAACAGGGCTAAACTCCAGGGTCACAGGGCTGTACAACAGGGCTAAACTCCAGGGTCACAGAGCTGTACAACAGGGCTAAACTGCAGGGTCACAGAGCTGTACCACATGGCTAAACTCCAGGCTCACAGAGCTGTACAACATGGCTAAACTCCAGGCTCACAGAGCTGTTCAACAGGGCTAAACTCCAGGCTCACAGAGCTGTACAACAGGGCTAAACTCCAGGCTCACAGAGCTGTACAACAGGGCTAAACTCCAGGGTCACAGAGCTGTACAACAGGGCTAAACTCCAGGCTCACAGAGCTGTACAGCAGTGCTAAACTCCAGGCTCACAAAGCTGTACAACAGGGCTAAACTCCAGGGTCACAGAGCTGTACAACAGGGCTAAACTCCAGGGTCACAGGGCTGTACAACATGGCTAAACTCCAGGGTCACAGAGCTGTACAACAGGGCTAAACTCCAGGCTCACAGAGCTGTACAACTGGGCTAAACTCCAGGGTCACAGAGCTGTACAACAGGGCTAAACTCCAGGCTCACAGAGCTGTACAACAGGGCTAAACTCCAGGCTCACAGAGCTGTAGAACAGGGCTAAACTCCAGGCTCAGAGTTGTACAACAGGGCTAAACTCCAGGCTCACAGAGCTGTACAACAGGGCTAAACTCCAGGCTCTCAGAGCTGTACAACAGGGCTAAACTCCAGGCTCACAGAGCTGTACAGCAGTGCTAAACTCCAGGCTCACAGAGCTGTACAACATGGCTAAACTCCAGGGTCACAGAGCTGTACAACAGGGCTAAACTCCAGGGTCACAGGGCTGTACAACATGGCTAAACTCCAGGGTCACAGAGCTGTACAACAGGGCTAAACTCCAGGCTCACAGAGCTGTACAACATAGCTAAACTCCAGGGTCACAGAGCTGTACAACAGGGCTAAACTCCAGGGTCATAGAGCTGTACAACAGGGCTAAACTCCAGGGTCATAGAGCTGGACAACCGGGGAACAGTCCAACGTCCATGCCAAACGAGGTCCATCATTGAATTAATCCCATGTGCCCATGCTTGGCCAATGTTCCTAAACCTTTCAGTCCAGAGCAGGTGGAACAAAAGCATTAAATAACTGGTAAAAATAATTGGTGCATAAGATCCACTCTCACAATCAATTCCCGTCATTATCTGTAAGGAGTTTGTACGTTCTCCCATGCCCATGTGGGTTTCCTCTGGGTGCTCCGGTTTCCTCCCACATTTCAAAGACATATGGTTAGGGTTAGTAACTTATCGCCATGTTATATTAGCGCCAGAAACACGGCGATACTTGTGGGCTGCCCCAAGTATATCCTTGGACTGTGACGGTCATTGACGCAAAACAACACGTTCAGCAGGATGTTTCGATGTAAATGCGATCAGCAAAGCTCATTTTTCTGCATTCTGTTGGGTACCTAGAGCAAAATTCCACACCTCTGGCAACTTACCTATTTGAATTGCCAGCCTCCGGTCAGATTGATTAGTATATCCCCACCGGAAAACATTTAGGAAAGATTCAAAGCACATTCATTATCAAAGAATGTATAAATCATGGACTGTAAGATTTGTCTGCTTACAGGCAGCCACAAAGCACAGAGAAAGAGAGAAGTGAAAAATACATCGTGTAAACAACAGAAACAAGCCAACAGCATTATGAGCCAGACTGGGTCCGAGATTTGCTCGTGGAGCAGCCAGAGTAGGCCCAGGCCGAGCCTCGGTCCCCAGTTTTCACATCAGTGAAGGAATGAACATTCGTGGGAGAGGGAGCAAAATTAGCTTGTCCCTTGTCTCCGTACCCGACACTCGGGGCTTCCAGTCTGTCTGGGTCGACATTGAAATTTTCCAAGCACCGAGCAGTTCCACGTTCTAGAACTGTAATCCTGGTGCCCCAAATCGCCTGGACTGCCCTGCCCAAAGCTGTCTCAGTCACACCACATCAGCTCAGTGCTTCGTTCGATCCAACCTCGCGCCCAGATTATGTGGACGGGCATGAAAACTCCTCTGCGTCGACTGCTCTCCAAATCACTCACCCATCTCCAGTAGCAATACCAACACTGTTAGCGAAGCTGGCATCTCAAACCAGCCTCACCTCCGCCTGCCTCCTTACAGTCTGTGGCAACAGTGAACCACAATTTGCTTCATGAAAGAAGTTACAAGTCGTGTTTTTAGCTGATTCTCTTGCCTTATGGTTTACCAGTAAGTTGTCACATATCCTCAGAAGACCGCTGCAGACCACTGCTTAATGCATTGTACTTAGTCATGGACCGAATATGTGTTAGTGTCTGAAGTCTAATAGCACCCCTCCCCAAGCCAACAGAGGCTGTGATTCCAGGACAAGTTTTTCTCTCCTGTTAATTTCCTTCCGTTCCTCCAATAATCTGAAAGCATTCTCTGGTGCACATTCCTCTTCCCACACTCATGTCTGGCCACACACCAATATATTCCATCCCAAGCCTTTTCAAATGATCACCCACCCTCGGGCCCCTGTTTGATCTGCCTGACAGAAAACTCCGTCCGTAACCTGGTCCGGCTGTCCCGCTCAGCTAGAGGAGGGGAGCTGGGGGCCTGGCCCTCCATAAACCAGCTTCAGTTATTGGCTTATGATTGTCACGTTGCGACAGCCAGGCAGGTCCGACGAGGCAGAAGAAAGACAGACAGAATGCAGAGTATAGGTCGCAGTTACAGAGAAAGTGCAGAGCAGGTTGTCAGGGGTCATGACAAGGTAGACTGGGGAGATCAGGAGTTTGTTTGTGAATGTTTGGGAGGGCCATTGAGGAATCTGAGAACAGCGGGGTCGATGCTGCTTTCAAACTTTTCTATTGTCTCCCCCAAGGAAGAGTGAGGTGAGGCGGTGGGAGGGGACGAGATGAGAGTGGCGGTCTTCCGGAGGCAGCCGGAAGTGTAGGCAAGTCAGTGGAATGGAGGCTAGTTCTTTGTGATGGACTGGACTCTGTAATTTCTTGCAGACGTGAGCAGACTGGTTGCCACACCAAGATGCAATGCGTCCGGTTAGGAAGTTTTCATTGGCTCACTGTAAAGACACATAGCCAATTTCAAGCCTCCATTCTAATCCTGGATAGCCAGCCTTCTGTTTAGCTGTTCAGACCCCTGCCAATATATCTCCTCACTACGTTGCCCTCCCCAGCTTCAATACCTTGTGGACAACCTGGCTTCAAGAATTTAAATGTATTTTCCTTTGTAGTTAATTTTTAATCTGCCTCCCACCTTCGTTGCAGATTTACAGCTGGATGGACAGTTTGGTTCTCGAGTTTCCCAATTTGGTTCAGAAGCTGCAGATTGGGACATCCTTCGAAGGCCGCCCACTCTACGTGCTGAAGGTATGGGGATGGCTGACGGCGAGCTGCTGTGACCTGAACACACTTTATCAATAGACCTGTAAGCTCAATGACATTCCAGATCACCTCCCCATTGATGACCTTTTATCTAGTGATTCTTATTCCAACTACCTTCATGTGATTTTAAAAAAAGGCCCTCCCAGAGAATGTTCCGGCACCAACGAAAGGAAAATATTCCTACATTTCCATTTCCCTGGTGGACATCACCCCAACTCCTGGCAGATGAAAACAGGATTGGTTGGTCTCCTCTCTGGGACATGCAGAGGGTCGTCCATACTTGCCTCAGCTGCACCAGCTCCCCGTCGCCATGTCTGAAATATCCTCTTGGACAGCCGTTCTTGTTGTAACCACCTCTCCTTCACTTTGGCAGTTCAGCACTGGAGGGAACCAGCGCCCCGCCATCTGGATCGACAGCGGAATCCACGCCCGTGAGTGGGTGTCCCCCGCCAGCGCCATCTGGATGGCGAAGAAGGTAATGGATGGCTCATTGGGAGCGTGCGAGGCAGTGGGGCCAGACACACTCGTGACTAGTAACAGACGGCTCATTGGGAGCGTGCGAGGCAGTGGGGCCAGACACACGCGTCACTAGTAACAGACGGCTCATTGGGAGCGTGTGAGGCAGTGGGGCCAGACACACTCGTGACTAGTAACTGACGGCTCATTGGGAGCGTGCAAGGCAGTGGGGCCAGACACACTCGTGACTAGTAACTGACGGCTCATTGGGAGCGTGCGAGGCAGTGGGGCCAGACACACTCGTGACTAGTAACTGACGGCTCATTGGGAGCGTGCGAGGCAGTGGGGCCAGACACACTCGTGACTAGTAACAGACGGCTCATTGGGAGCGTGCGAGGCAGTGGAGCCAGACACACGCGTCACTAGTAACAGACAGCTCATTGGGAGCGTGCGAGGCAGTGGGGCCAGACACACGCGTCACTAGTAACAGACAGCTCATTGGGAGCGTGCGAGGCAGTGGGGCCAGACACACGCGTGACTAGTAACAGACGGCTCATTGGGAGCGTGCGAGGCAGTGGGGCCAGACACACGCGTCACTAGTAACAGACGGCTCATTGGGAGCGTGTGAGGCAGTGGGGCCAGACACACTCGTGACTAGTAACTGACGGCTCATTGGGAGCGTGCAAGGCAGTGGGGCCAGACACACTCGTGACTAGTAACTGACGGCTCATTGGGAGCGTGCGAGGCAGTGGGGCCAGACACACTCGTGACTAGTAACTGACGGCTCATTGGGAGCGTGCGAGGCAGTGGGGCCAGACACACTCGTGACTAGTAACAGACGGCTCATTGGGAGCGTGCGAGGCAGTGGAGCCAGACACACGCGTCACTAGTAACAGACAGCTCATTGGGAGCGTGCGAGGCAGTGGGGCCAGACACACGCGTCACTAGTAACAGACAGCTCATTGGGAGCGTGCGAGGCAGTGGGGCCAGACACACGCGTGACTAGTAACAGACGGCTCATTGGGAGCGTGCGAGGCAGTGGGGCCAGACACACGCGTCACTAGTAACAGACGGCTCATTGGGAGCGTGCGAGGCAGTGGGGCCAGACACACGCGTCACTAGTAACAGACAGCTCATTGGGAGCGTGCGAGGCAGTGGGGCCAGACACACGCGTCACTAGTAACAGACGGGTCATTGGGAGCGTGCGAGGCAGTGGGGCCAGACACACTCGTGACTAGTAACAGACGGCTCATTGGGAGCGTGCGAGGCAGTGGGGCCAGACACACGCATCACTAGTAACAGACGGCTCATTGGGAGCGTGCGAGGCAGTGGGGCCAGACACACTCGTGACTAGTAACAGACGGCTCATTGGGAGCGTGCGAGGCAGTGGGGCCAGACACACTCGTGACTAGTAACAGACGGCTCATTGGGAGCGTGTGAGGCAGTGGGGCCAGACACACGCGTCACTAGTAACAGACGGCTCACTGGGAGCGTGCGAGGCAGTGGGGCCAGACACACTCGTGACTAGTAACAGACGGCTCATTGGGAGCGTGTGAGGCAGTGGGGCCAGACACACGCGTCACTAGTAACAGACGGCTCACTGGGAGCGTGCGAGGCAGTGGGGCCAGACACACTCGTGACTAGTAACAGACGGCTCATTGGGAGCATGTGAGGCAGTGGGGCCAGACACACATGTCACTAGTAACAGACGGCTCATTGGGAGCGTGCGAGGCAGTGGGGCCAGACACACTCGTGACTAGTAACAGACGGCTCATTGGGAGCGTGCGAGGCAGTGGGGCCAGACACACGCGTCACTAGTAACAGACGTCTCACTGGGAGCGTGCGAGGCAGTGGGGCCAGACACACGCGTCACTAGTAACAGACGGCTCATTGGGAGCGTGCGAGGCAGTGGGGCCAGACACACACGTCACTAGTAACAGACGGCTCATTGGGAGCGTGCGAGGCAGTGGGGCCAGACACACGCGTGACTAGTAACAGACGGCTCATTGGGAGCGTGCGAGGCAGTGGGGCCAGATGTGCATGTGACAAGTAAAGTGAATCTTCACCTTTCCTGTTGGTGTCTTGTTCAGTCTCACTGTTTGCCGTGTATTGTTCACGCAGCCGCTCTACCTGTTTTCCTTACTCCGTCCGTGTCTCTTTTCTGCTGTTCTGTTCCTCACCAATGCTTACACAGGGTGAATTTCCACAGGGGTTCAACGTTCCTCACCAATGCTTACACAGGGTGAATTTCCACAGGGGTTCAACGTTCCTCACTAATGCTTACACGGGGTGAATTTCCACAGGGGTGTAATGTTGCCACCGTACAGACCTGTATATGCCAGGATTGTGCCCCTTTCCCTCTGGAGCATTGGGTCTGCTAGTGTTAGTCTGACTTTAACCCAGGACCAGACACCATGTCTTCTCTCTCTGACAGATCTCTAGTGAGTACGGCCAGGATCACTTCATCACCTCACTGTTGCAGAAGGTGGACATCTACATGGAGATCCTGGTGAACCCTGACGGCTATGTGTACACATACACTGAGGTCAGTAACACAGGCTTCCTGCTTGATCGTTTCTGATTTGTTGTAAATTACCCCTGGAGCAGGCAGACCAGCACAACCCCACCTCCATCCCTTTTCACCTTATCGTGATTATGAAGGCTGATGAAAACAAGTAAGGGTTCAGGAAATCCACCTGCCTGTGATTTATCCCATTTTAACCCGACCCCAGAAAATGAGCAGAGAGCAGCTGCCACAAATTCTCTCTCACTTGTTCACCAGTGAATGTGGCCAGGACTCTTTCGTCTTGTGAACATTATCTGTTGTCTTCATAGCTCCAGAGAAACTGCTCTCACTCTTGTGAAATGATTTGGAAAATTCAGAGCCTGTAAAAGCTATGAAAACCGCTGTCTCTTTCTCTTCTCTCTGCTCTGCCCAGGCATTTTCATGAACTTCAACTATCTTGAACTTTTGTTTGGTTGCCTTTTAAGATTCAAGATAGTTTAATTTCATTTCCTGTGCACAAGTGTAAAGAAGAACGAAATAGTTATTACTCAGAACTGATGCAGCACAAAGAAGACACACGAAAGATAAAGAACACAAGAAAAAATACATGAACACACATAAATATAAATACATGTGAGAGCTTATATACACAGATTGGTTGTATGCCCATACAGTGTCACTAGGCTGTATATCCAGTGACTGACAGGAAGTAATAACCTAGTGGTGGAGGTGTTGATCAGTCTTATTTTTGGGGAAACTAACTGCTTTTGAGTCCAGGGGTCCTGGTGTGGACGCTACATAGCCCCCTCCCTGATGAAGTGGGACAAATTGACCAGGTATGGGATCCTTCATGATGTTACTGGCCCTTTTCAAGATGGCCTCAAGACAAAGCCGTAATACAGTGCCCTGTGGCTCTGGGTGCTGTAAGATTCATTATAAAACAGAAAATGTTGGAGACACTCAGTAGGTCAGACACATCTGTGGAAGGGGAAACAGATTTAGTTCAAAGCCCTCTCCACCTTCCCATTGCCACAGATGCATCCCTCTCACTCATTTTTCACCTGAAGCATTAATCCCGTTTCTCCCTGACCTGAACATTCTGGTTCATTTCTTTTCATTGAACTGACCCTCTCTGAATTGAAAAGAATTTTGTAATATTGAGCAAAAAAAAAGCTGTTGGAGGAGTTGAACAGATCAGGCAGCATCTGTGGAGGGAAATGGACAGTCAGCGTTTCATGTCAAGACCTTCATCTGGACTACATTTCCCTCCCGATTCCGGCATCTGCTGCTTTATATTTCTGTAATACGTGGACTTTACTGGGGTACTTTAGATCCACCATTGTGTAAGGGTTAATTGATGACTATTAGGGAACAGTGATCACAATATGAATATCATATACAAATTCAAAGTGAATTAATTCCATCGAGAACACAAGGGATTCTACAGATGTTAGAAATCCAGAGCAACACGCGAAATGCTGGAGGAACTCAGCAGATTAGGAGGTATCGATGGAAATAGGTAAACAGTTAATGTTTTAGCCTGAGACCTTTCATTAGGACTGGAAAGGAGGAAGAAGCCAGAATAAAAAGGTGGGGGAGGGGAAAGAGGCCAGCTGGAAGGTGGTAGATGAAGCCAGGTGGGGGGAAAAGGTCAAGGGTTGGAGAAGAAAGAATCTGATTGGAGAGGAGAGTGGACAATGGGAGAAAGGGGAGGAGGAGGAGGGGAGGAATCTGATAGGAGAGGAGAGTGGACAATGGGAGAAAGTGGAGGAGGAGGGGAGGAATCTGATCGGAGAGGAGAGTGGACAATGGGAGAAAGGGGAGGAGGAGGGGAGGAATCTGATCGGAGAGGAGAGTGGACAATGAGAGAAAGGGGAGGAGGGGAGGAATCTGATCGGAGAGGAGAGTGGACAATGGGAGAAAGGGGAGGAGGAGGGGAGGACTCTGATAGGAGAGGAGAGTGGACAAAGGGAGAAAGGGGAGGAGGAGGGGAGGAATCTGATCGGAGAGGAGAGTGGACAATGGGAGAAAGGGGAGGAGGAGGGGAGGACTCTGATAGGAGAGGAGAGTGGACAAAGGGAGAAAGGGGAGGAGGAGGGGAGGACTCTGATCGGAGAGGAGAGTGGACAATGGGAGAAAGGGGAGGAGGAGGGGAGGAATCTGATCGGAGAGGAGAGTGGACAATGGGAGAAAGTGGAGGAGGAGGGGAGGAATCTGATCGGAGAGGAGAGTGGACAATGGGAGAAAGTGGAGGAGGAGGGGAGGAATCTGATCGGAGAGGAGAGTGGACAATGGGAGAAAGGGGAGGAGGAGGGGAGGAATCTGATCGGAGAGGAGAGTGGACAATGAGAGAAAGGGGAGGAGGAGGGGAGGAATCTGATCGGAGAGGAGAGTGGACAATGGGAGAAAGGGGAGGAGGAGGGGAGGAATCTGATCGGAGAGGAGAGTGGACAATGGGAGAAAGGGGAGGAGGAGGGGAGGAATCTGATCGGAGAGGAGAGTGGACAATGGGAGAAAGGGGAGGAGGAGGGGAGGAATCTGATCGGAGAGGAGAGTGGACAATGGGAGAAAGGGGAGGAGGAGGGGAGGAATCTGATCGGAGAGGAGAGTGGACAATGAGAGAAAGGGGAGGAGGGGAGGAATCTGATCGGAGAGGAGAGTGGACAATGGGAGAAAGGGGAGGAGGAGGGGAGGAATCTGATCGGAGAGGAGAGTGGACAAGGGGAGAAAGGGGAGGAGGGGAGGAATCTGATCGGAGAGGAGAGTGGACAATGAGAGAAAGGGGAGGAGGAGGGGAGGAATCTGATCGGAGAGGAGAGTGGACAATGAGAGAAAGGGGAGGAGGGGAGGAATCTGATCGGAGAGGAGAGTGGACAATGGGAGAAAGGGGAGGAGGGGAGGAATCTGATCGGAGAGGAGAGTGGACAATGAGAGAAAGGGGAGGAGGAGGAGGGGAGGAATCTGATCGGAGAGGAGAGTGGACAATGGGAGAAAGGGGAGGAGGGGAGGAATCTGATCGGAGAGGAGAGTGGACAATGAGAGAAAGGGGAGGAGGAGGGGAGGACTGATAGGAGAGGAGAGTGGACAATGGGAGGAGGAGGGGAGGACTCTGATCGGAGAGGAGAGTGGATAATGGGAGAAAGGGGAGGAGGGGAGGAATCTGATCGGAGAGGAGAGTGGACAATGAGAGAAAGGGGAGGAGGAGGGGAGGAATCTGATTGGAGAGGAGAGTGGACAATGGGAGAAAAGGGAGGAGGAGGAGGGGAGGAATCTGATAGGAGAGGAGAGTGGACAATGGGAGAAAGGGGAGGAGGAGGGGAGGAATCTGATCGGAGAGGAGAGTGGACAATGGGAGAAAGGGGAGGAGGAGGGGAGGACTCTGATAGGTGAGGAGAGTGGACAATGGGAGAAAGGGGAGGAGGAGGGGAGGAATCTGATAGGAGAGGAGAGTGGACAATGGGAGAAAGGGGAGGAGGAGGGGAGGACTGATCGGAGAGGAGAGTGGACAATGAGAGAAAGGGGAGGAGGAGGGGAGGAATCTGATCGGAGAGGAGAGTGGACAATGGGAGAAAGGGGAGGAGGAGGGGAGGACTCTGATAGGAGAGGAGAGTGGACAATGGGAGAAAGGGGAGGAGGAGGGGAGGAATCTGATCGGAGAGGAGAGTGGACAATGGGAGAAAGGGGAGGAGGAGGGGAGGAATCTGATCGGAGAGGAGAGTGGACAATGAGAGAAAGGGGAGGAGGGGAGGAATCTGATCGGAGAGGAGAGTGGACAATGGGAGAAAGGGGAGGAGGAGGGGAGGAATCTGATCGGAGAGGAGAGTGGACAATGGGAGAAAGGGGAGGAGGAGGGGAGGAATCTGATCGGAGAGGAGAGTGGACAATGGGAGAAAGGGGAGGAGGAGGGGAGGAATCTGATCGGAGAGGAGAGTGGACAATGGGAGAAAGGGGAGGAGGAGGGGAGGAATCTGATTGGAGAGGAGAGTGGACAATGAGAGAAAGGGGAGGAGTAGGGGCCCCAGGGGGAAGTTATAGGCAGGTGAGAAGATGTCAGAGTATGGTATAGAGGAAGGGGGAGGGGGAATTTGTTCACCGGAAGGAAAAATCGATAATTCTATTGAAAACTAAGCTGCTAAATACATAGAAAAAAAACTACTGAGGTGTGAATTGGGTCTGACAGGATGGAAAATTACATTAAAGGCCATGACATTGTACTGGTGATGAGTAATGTTTTAAAGATTTAATGCATTGTTTACATGTAGTCATACTGGTTGAAAACAAAACTAAAATCCACTTAAGCTATCTTGATAAACAAGAGGAAGATTCATTAGATCAAAGGAAAAGGCTGTAAAATCATTAAGAACATTTAGCTGGAGAATTTGGGTACCAGAGCATCCCTGTGAGGTCAAAGGACAAATACTACCGTTTCCCGATGGCTGGGTGTTGGTATTCTTTCTGAGCTGAGAATAGAATTTATAACACTGCTGTCTATTTACTAATAGGATGAGTACCATGTGTCCTTTTTAGAACCGAATGTGGCGCAAGACTAGGTCCAAGGTTCCTGGAAGTAGATGTGTTGGGGTTGATGCCAACAGGAATTTCGATGCTGGCTTTGGAGGTTCGTGAGCTGATTTTTTTCCTCATCCTTGGCTCCACAACACCCTTATTCCACAAGTTAAAGTCTACATTTATGACTTAAAGGATGTGCTTTTCAGTAGAGCTGATGCTTTTGCAGTGTGTTCTGAGGAAAGTTTGAAGTGCCTTAAAATAAGAACAAGGCTGGACAAGATCAGTATTATCTAGAGAGCTATTGGGCCACTGTAGCCATCACTATTGTGTCTAAACCTGGCTTAAACCAACAATGAGAGGCATAGTTGTGAAAGCACGTCTAATAGACAGATGGACATCACACAGAGTCTGGTGGTTTGGGTGGAAAAGTGGCAGAAGAAGTGTAATGCTGAGAATTGTGAGGAACTTCATCTTAACGAACAGTTGAATAGAGATACAGAACCATACAAAGTTTGAATAATAAATGCATTGTTCATTGAAAGTGATGTTGCAGGTTGAGAAATTGGGTTTATAAGTATGTAAGATCCTAGTCTTTAAAAACAAAGGCACAAAGCCCAATAGAAATTAAATCATGGTGAACCATTAGAAAGCACAGGTTCGGTTCAGTTCTTGAAAAGTTCAAGCAAAGATGTGAAGTCTTTGGAAAGGATGCAGAAAGGATTTGTCAAAATGATTCTCAGATTGAGGCACTTCAGTTGTAACCTGGAGAAGCTCCTTAGATCTTCAGGGCCATATGGTGCTGTGAGGAGATTTGATACAAACCACAAATTGTACAGACATAACAGATAGAACTATTCCATTGGCAGCAGGATCAAGCACGAGAGGACATAGAATAAAGGTGATTGGTGAAGAAACAATAGTGACTTTTTAGTTACAGTCAGGGGCCGGCACACATTGCCAGGGCAGCAGTGGGGGCAGATTCTATTGAAAGTTCAAGTTTAATTGTCATTCAATCATACACATGATTACAGTCAAACGAAACAGTGTTCCTCAGGGACCAGGGTGTAAAACACAATACCAACAGTCACACATACTGCACACATAATTGTGATAGGTGAAAAACAGTTACAAAACAAATACTAATCTAGCTGAAGTCCCTGTGTGTCACAGCCTATAGTCTGATAGTGTATGGATGTTGGCTTGGAGCCATGTTTCTGCAGAACAACCCCAGAGCAGTTTCTCATCTCACTCAAGTGCAGCTGCAGATGAACTACAATCCAGCTAGAGTCAAAAGAGAGTTGAATCTTAATGGAAATAACAGGAATAGCTATGGGAAGTGGCCAAGAGAGTGTGACCAGCTGGATTGTTGTTTTGTAGATCTGATTTTGAAGAGTTCTTGTTTATTTTTATTTATTTAGTGATACAGTGCAGAGTTGACTCTCCCAGCCCTTCGAGCCACACACTGCCTTAGCGGCCCCGATTAACCCTAACCTAATATCGGCACAATCTAGAATGATCAACTAACTTACCTGGCATGTCTTTGAACTGTGGGAGGAAACTGGAGCGCCCAGGGAAACCCACACTCCCCACAGGACAGATGTATAGAGACCCCAAGTTGTAATAGCAATGTGCTAAAGGAAATTCAACAGTCTCAATACCCTCTTTCTTGCTATAACGATTCAGTAATATGAAGAAAATCTCACCTAGTCTGACTCTGAATTGATTTCAGAAAGCAAGGCTAGTTAGAGATGGGCGTTAAATCTGTTGGCCCACATCCCATGAGCATGTAGTGGAATTCAAACAGTGAATCGCACTGAGTGCAGTTGATTAACCAGACAAGAAGTTCCAGGTTCACACAAATGGATGGTGAACATCATCACCTGTGGTGGCATGCTCAGCCGAGAGAGAGATACGTAAGGCTGAGAGTCGTGTATTTGTGGAAGGATTTATTATGCCTGTGGTTCTGTTGACAGGTCCTGGGACCAGTAGCAATCCGTGCAGGGAAACATACCGAGGACCGCACGCCAACTCCGAACCTGAGGTCGCAGCCATTGTGAACTTCGTGCAGAACCACAAGAACATCAAGAGCTTCATCACCATTCACAGTTACTCTCAGCTCCTCATGGTCCCCTTTGGGTACAAGTGTGTGGAACCCGTTGATTACCAGGAGCTGGTATATCAAACCTTACAAATATTGATGAATTCTTCATTCCCCATCTTTCTTTCTCACCAAACCATAATTTTTATCTTTCCTTCACCTCCTTTCTCCAGTCAGGCACTGCCTTTTACAGCATAAGGGAGAGGTTTGGTTAGGTGAGGCTAAATACCTCAGTTAATGCTTCTGAGCATACAACGATATATTACAATGTTGTCCTATCCTGTGTAAGAGACATGATACAAACAGTGAAATGGACCTGTTCAACATTCCCCTTCTCAATCCAGAGATTCAGAAATCAATGTTAGTGTCTCTGGTCCAATACCATGGGAGTTGGTCATCTCAATTTTGACCACAAGTTGACCCAGTAGTCCACTGGCTGACCAGTTTGGAGGTTTCTCCTTGCTGTTTTTGCCCACTAAATTATTGTGAGGGTTGGAGTGGATAGGGAAGGAAGAAGCAATGTCCAATTATTTAGTGCATTACCAAAAAACCTTCAGTGATTGTTGCTGCCTATTACACTGCTGGTGTTTAGAGCAGCAATGAAGGTTCTCCATCTCTGGCTGTGTTCAGGGCTTCCTTCATCGTGTCAGTAGCTTCCTCTCGGTTTTCACTACTGTCAATGATGCAACTCCCAGTTGGAGACTCAGGAATACCATCACACTCAGATGCAGAAGGATTCTTCATTGCTGTTTCCATAACAATTTTGTTTTACCAGTCAGGGTTGTTGGCCCTGAGCTGAACCCCTGAACCTGGAGGACCAGTGGACCACGACCTCTACCAGTCTGGCCTCTACCCTTCGACCTGTTTGGCATGAGTGACCCTACTAAGAGCCAAAGCATAAAGCCCTGACACCCATCAACCTAGCTCTCTGGGTCATTGAGGCACGCAAGCCTCTAAACCTCACAACAAGGTTGTGGTCTTCTTGGAGGCTCTTCAGTGGAGGTTGCTGTAAAGACTCACTGCCTCACAGATAAATTAAATGTTATGAAATGGACTGTTTATTAATAACAGACCATGACATCAAGTTTCATCTGGGGCTATCTTTGCCTCTAAGTTAGAAGAACTGGGAAGTTTTTAGGCCCATTCCAGTGACATACACAGAGTACAAATTCATGTCGTACTGGAGTATCAAGGATGTTGTTGCTCGGCTGAGATGCTGAGAATCCCTCAACCATCAGGCTCCTGAACCGGTGTGGATAACTGGACTCGCCCTGGCACTGAATTAGTTCCACAACCTATGGACTCACTTTCAAGGAGGGACTTTACAAATCTTGCTTGCAATATTCATTATTAATTGTTTATTTAGTTTCTCCTTTTTTGTATCTGCATATTTTGTTGTCTTTTGCACATTGGTTTTACCCCTCTTTGCTTGTATGCTTCAATTCTTTTGTATTTCTCTGAATGCCTGCAAGAAGATTAATCTCAAGCTGCATGCGGTGACATATAATGTACTGCGATAATATTTCGAACTTTGTACTGAAGGTCCTTTGGCTAAATTTGAAAGATTGTGTGGTGCATTTTTGAAGGAAAACAGGGAGTTCTGACCCTTGGCTAACATTGATCTTTCAACTGCCACCAGCACGGGATTGAAAAGTGGAAACCTTGGCAGATGCATCTACCTACAAAATCCCAGCACTTCCAGAAAGTAACTGGAGATTCAAAAATCTTCCCTCAGCATAATCCCACCTAAACAGTGGTAATTCTTTGTAACCCAAATATGATGTAGTCATCTGGTCAAAATACATGCTTATGGTACATAAAGAAATGGATTATTATAAAACTTTGTTGAATGCTGTTTTGCTGATGGCAAATCTGTACCATGCAAAGTGAAAATCTGACCAATACCACACATCAATATGGCCCCTATTTTCCTCTTCATTCCATATTCCGTTACAATCCCAAATTTGAAAGGCTCTACAATTAAACTTCCTGCTGCTCTATAAAGACCAGCTATTTCCATCATGCAGACCATTTCCCTCATCATAATAATATCTCAGGTGAGCAAAAAATGCTTAAACATTACATGGTTTGAAGCATGATAGTGGTGTACAGAATTAGTGGCAATGGGATGGCCAACCCACTATTGAGAGGTTGGCTATTTGATGGTAACAACAGTCTCATCTGTAGCCTTCTGTGAACTTGTTTACAGTGGTGCAAATGACTTAAACCGACAGTTGCTGAATCAATGTAAGCCATATTTCTCGGTCTGTGGGTCTGCCTGTGCTCAACAGGCACTATTGTTCATTTGTAAAGGTGTGCTTTTAACATAATTTATATTTAAAAACTGAAGACTGGCTCTTAATTGAATTGATATCTGCTCTGTTCACATAACTCCAGAGTACTCCTGAACACTGGCACTGCAAAGCATTGTGTTAATTGCTAATCCACTGTAACTCAATACATAGATTACAGTATATGAATCCAATGAACAGTTCGACACAGATTGGGAGAATGGACAGGAAAGTTGTAAATGAATACAATGTTGGAAAATGTATGGTTCTGGCCATGCACTTTGGTAGAAGAAATAGATGTGCAGACTACTTTCTAAATGGGGAGAAAATCCATACACCTGAGCTGCCAATGACTTGGGAGTCCTTGTGCAGAACACCCTAAAGGTCAACTTGCAGGTTCAGTCACTGGCAACACCTCACCTTGAGCATTGTGAACAGTTTTGAGGTCCTTATCTAAGAAAAGATGTGCTGGCATTAAAGAGGGTTCAGAGGAGGTTCACAAGGATAATTCTGGCAATGAAAGGGTTATCATATGAGGAACGTTTGATGGCTCTGGGTCTGTACTCACTGGAATTCAGAAGGATTGGGGTGGGGGGACTCATTAAAGCAATCTGAATGTTGAAAGGCCTAGACAGAGTAGATGTGGAAGTGATGTTTCCCATGGTGGGGGAGTCTAGGACAAAGGGGCACAGCTTCAGGATGGAGGGGCATCCATTTAAAACCGATGCAGATAAATTTCTTTAGCCAGAGGGTGGTGAATTTGTGAAATTTGTTACTACATGCAGCTGTGGAAGTCAGGTCATTAGGTGTAGTTAAGGTAGAGCTTCATAGGTTCTTGATTGGACATGGCATCAAAGGTTACGGGGAGAAGGCCAGGGAGTGGGGATGGGGAGGAGAAAAAAAGGATCAGCCATGATTGAATGGCGGAGCAGACTCAATGGGCCAGACGGCCTAATTCTGCTTCTATGTCTTATAATCTAATATAAATTATACGTGGATGAAGGAAGCAGTTTAATGGCTTTTGATCTGGAAGGAACCAATTGAAAAGGCTGAACAGCTTTTCTTAATTATATTCTCAGATTTTTTTGAATGGACTGTAGCAGTAAGATCTCGTTCTGACTCTGTTTGTTCTTTGTTTCAGGAAGGACTTGCTAATGCTGCTGTCAGGTCTTTAACCTCGCTGTATGGAACACGTTACAGGGCTGGAACCATCTGTAATATAATCTGTAAGTTGAGTAATCTGGTCATTTAAGATGGTAGTGAATACTGGTAAATCTGGTTGATGTTGCAGTGATTGCAGAGCTTGGCAATTAGCTTGCGGACGTTAATGCGTCACTCAAAGCGTAGTTGTCAATGTTTCTCTCTGGGAATGCTCGTGTTTATACGGTATAGGCCCCCATTTGCTTGCCTCGGTCTTGATCGACTACTCCTTCAGTTGACCTTTCCGTTATTGTGGTCTTCATGTTCTCAGTTTGATAGAAACCCAGATAGATAACTATTTACAACAAATAACCCCATCTATGCACCTTCCATAATGTAGCAAAATATTATATAATTTCACAGGAGCTTTACTAAACAAAATAGTAATTGATCCTAAACCACATAAGATGGTGAAAGGCCTGAGGAGCATAGGGAGAAGAGGCAAGATGATTTTTTGGAGAACATTACTAACCTTAGGGTCTGGACAGCTCATAGCATGACCAGTTGTAGAAGAGAAGCAATTTAAATTCAGAATATCATGGAAACCAGCCTCCTCTGCATGGACTCTGTCTGTACCTCTTGCAGCCTGACTAGCCAGCATAACCAAATACCCAATGCATCTTAACATTTTCCCTTCCATTTTCTCTGCCTGTCAGTCAGAAGATACAAACCCCTGAATGCATGTACCACCTCCTGTAAGACTACTGAACAGGTGAACTATTAACCTGACAATCTACCACGTTATGATCGTGCCCCTGGTCGTCGACTTGCACTACACTTTCTCTGCAGCTATTCCATTTTATTCTGCATTTTGTTATTGTTTGACCTTACACTACCTCAGTACTCTGTTGTAATGAATTTATCTGTATGGAAATTAAGCTTTTCACGGTACCTTGGTGACCATAACAACCCAATTCCAGAAATAAACCAGCACACAGGATCTGGCAGAGTGAAGGCATGTCAAAGAGATTATAGAGATAGTGAAGGAGAAACTATAGAGGAATTCCAAAAGTAATGTAACAATACTAAATTGATCCACCGCACTGATGGGGATGACTTCCCTTGGGAAATGGGACTAGACAGATCTGGGCTGGTGAAGGATGAGGTGTCCACTGTAAAATAGGTCTCTGGTGATTTCCGCTGTCAAACTGAGCCGGGACCATATTCACTATCGTGGCACTTGTGTCCAGTTGAATCAGTCAATCTCACCTCAGGACAGAAAGATGGATTACTGAATGAGAGCACGGTTGATCCACGTGTGACTGGTCCCGTCAGGAATCAGCTCAGGACAGGTGGAAGAATTCCACCATTATCAGGTGGTTCCTGTTGTGAGTTCAAGGACCACTCTAAGGATTTTATCAATACTCCCAGAGTAATACTGGATAAAAAAAAGAACTGGCATTAATTATATTAGGTAGACACGAAAGGACAGCAAAGATCACCCATTCTGTCTAATGGTTAATCTTCAACTAACCTCGTTTAAGCAGATTACTTGATCATTGCTATGTCGATGTTTGCAGAAATTTGCTGCCCTTCAGAATTTATGACAATGACTATGTTTCAAAAAGTACATCATTTGACTGAAAAGCACTTTGGATCAGCCTAGGGCACTAAATTCATGCAAGTCTATTCTTTGATTTATAAAGACAAATATTAAAACACTCAGAGCCTGAAATGTTTCTCTTTCTCTTTCTTTTCAGATCAGGCTAGTGGAGGTAGCATTGACTGGACTTACAACCAGGGCATCAAGTACTCATTTGCCTTCGAACTGCGTGACGAGGGTAGATATGGCTTCATGCTGCCATCCCGAGAGATAATTCCAACGGCCCAGGAGACCTGGAGGGCAATACAGACAATCATGGGATACGTTGCCGACCGCTCTTGACTTCGCAACCAACTGGTACCAAAACACACAGGGTGAAGCAGAGTTTAGATCAGGGCTCAATCTTGGCCCACAATGGTTACTTACTCCTTCAACCAAATAATCTGAGCCTTCTGTGTTGCTTCTGGTATTATGTGTGCTTCTGTCATGGAATGTAAGAAGATCTATTTCAATAAAACAAAGATCGGAAAGGGATAAAACCTGCTGATGCCTGGAATTCAGTCTGTTCTGTATGAGATGTGGATTTTAATTACAGAAAAGGAACCAAGAGCTGATGGTGTAACACTTTAAAAACACTAGAGATTCTGCAGATGCTGGAAATGCACACACACACACACACTCAATATACTGGAGGAGCTCAGCAGGTCAGGCAGCAGCTATGAAAGGGAATGTTCAGTGTTTGCAGAATCTCCTGTTCCTCTCCTCTTGCTTTCCCAGTAGTCACTGCTTTTCAGATGAGAGAAGCAAAGGGTCATCCTCACCACATTTAGTTACCTTACTTACTTACTGCCCATTGCATGGTTGGCATTTAAAGTAGCAATGAATGTCCTCCGTCTTGGGGTCTGTCGGTGTTCAGGGTTTCCTTCATCGTGTCAGTAGCTTCCTCTCAGTTTTCACTACCGTCAATTCTGGGTGGAGACTCAGGAATATACCCACATTCGACTGTTTGAAGGATTCTTCATTACTGTTTCTGCAACAATTTTGTTTTATCAGTCAGGGTGGTTACCCCTGAGCTGAACCCTGAACCTGGAGGACTGATGGAGCACACCAGTCAGGCCTTTACCCTTTGACCTGTTTGGCATGGGTCACCCCTACCAAGAGAGAAAGCATGAAGCCCTGACTCCAGCCAAACTAGCTCTCCAGGTCACTGAGGCACACAAGCTTCAAAACCACAACAAGGTTGCAGTCCTCTTGGAGGTCATTTAGTTAAATAGATCACATTTTATATAAAAGGATGTGTTGTGTTAGGATGAAGAACTTAGGCCATCCAACTTCTCGGACCAGTTCTTCTATACATTAGGTCACTGCTAGTTCCTATCAAACCCAACTGTGTTTGGTGACCTTTTCCCATTAGATACCCATTGAATCACAATAAAAGAAAATGGCCACTGCCCTTGGAGAAGTCCTTCTACAACTGACCTTGCATTGTGTCACAAACACAAAAGATTCTGCAGATGCTGTAAATCTTGAGTAACACACAAAAATGCTAGAGGAAATCAGCAAGTCAACACATTGCATTGCATCAACCATCTGGAATAGAAGAAACAGAAGTCTGTCCCCTTCGTGTTCTCCAGGCATCCCAAAATATCTTACAGGCAATGAACTATTTGGCAAATGCAGTCACTGCTCTAATGCAGGAAAATGCACAAATGACCATGCCTCCTTTCTGAAGTGCTACAAGCTGAAGAATGAACGCTGGTCAGATTACTCTACAGTTCCTCAGTTTGCCTCATGTCACTTTGTATATCCGCTGCCATCTGGTCCTTTAGTTGCCTGGTTGGAGCAGGAATCCTTTCTCACAAGTGGCTCAGTAGCAAGTGTACAATTAAAGCTCTAGAACAGAACAGTGACAGTACCACACACTACTGCCAACAGTTTTCTGTCTCTCTTTATCCTGCCCACAACCTCAATCTTTCTCCTGCATTTCTACAATGATATCAGGAAGCTCTCAGTTCTTGACAGGCCTGATAGTGACAATGGGATAGGGTGTGAAGTAAAGTATACCAATAATCAGTTTGGCTTGGGAAATGAAGATTTTCACGATGCATTATCTTATGTTAGAATAACTGATGTTTATTTTTCTTTATATTTTCTTATTTAATCAGTTTATTTCCTTCCCTTCTTTTTGGGTCTCCCTGGCCAGGGGTAACCTCGATAGGCAAGGGCGGAGGGCACATTGTGTGCGATGTAGTACAGGTTGAACATGGCTGCAGGACTCAGAATATCCACTTCCGCCTGGGCTTTGGAAGACTTCTCCTGCTTCTTCTTCTTCTTCTTGCCGCCTGCACCCTTCTTGCCACCTTTCTTCTTGGCTCCTGTACTCTGTGTCTTGGGCTTGCTGCCCTTGGCAGGCTGCAACAAAAAGCAGGCCACTTGGTTAATTGCACCGAATGGCTGCACACGATGGAAGGTCCTACAGCCACCACCACCACCACTAGCCCAACAGAACCTTGGGGATCTGTTAACTTCCTTAGTTGTTGTCCAACCACGCCTCAGAGGTGACGGACCTTTCCAAGTTCTGTACGGTATTCTATGGAGAGCTCTGGCTGCCCTGCTATAGGATAGGTGTCATTAAACTGGGAAGGGTGAGGAAAGATTCAGAGGGATGTTACGGGGACTAGAAGGTTTGACTTATAAGGAGAGATTGGATAGTCTGGGACTTTTGTTTCCTGGAGGGCAGACGTCAGGGATACCTAACAGAAGTTCATAAAAGCATGAGAGGCACAGATAAGGTTATTATCCAAGGCACTGCCAGCATAAAGTGGCATCAGAATCTATGGATTCTCACTACTGGGGATCTGGGAAAAAGAGAGGTGGAGGGTCAAGACTGTCAGTAAATGAATATTACACAACTGTCACTGGTCAACAAAGGGGGTGGATATGTCTTCAGAGTTACTTTTTGCCTCAGAGGCACAGGACTTAGTGATATAATGGGCATGTTATGGATTGTGAACATTTTCCTTCTTTAATTAATTATATGTCCTTTAAGAAGAATTTATTTAATACTGTACCATTATAAAAATGTTTGAATCACAGTATCCTTCTAGTCCAAATCGGAGACAATCATATCCTGGAGAGAAACAGTAATTGAACAGTCTCTGTCACTGCAGTCAATGCCAAATCAATTAATCTCTATCACCAAAACAACTTCCATTGTATCTCCCAGTTCAGCCCACCTTCTGCCTTAACCCTTCTCCTGGTCTGTGCCATGGTCAGACCCTGTTATTCCAGTGTATGGACAGCAGCTTATCGTCAACTGTAAATGTACAAATACCTGTGAACAAACCTTGTTCAACACACCAAGCTCCCACTACCCTCATGAACCCTTTTACAAACCACCCTACATCCCCCAGGGACAAGTTCAGTCTGAATCCTTTTAGAAACCACCCTTCATACCCCAGGGACATGTTCAGTCTGAACTCTTTTAGAAACCACCCTTCATCCCCCAGGGACATGTTCAGTCTGAACTCTTTTAGAAACCACCCTTCATCCCCCAGGGACAAGTTCAGTCTGAACTCTTTTAGAAACCACCCTTCATCCCCCAGGGACAAGTTCAGTCTGAATCCTTTTAGAAACCACCCTTCATCCCCCAGGGACATGTTCAGTCTGAATCCTTTTAGAAACCACCCTTCATCCCCCAGGGACATGTTCAGTCTGAACTCTTTTAGAAACCACCCTTCATCCCCTAGGGACAAGTTCAGTCTGAACTCTTTTACAAACCACCCTTCATCCCCCAGGGACATGTTCAGTCTGAACTCTTTTACAAACCACCCTTCATCCCCCAGGGACATGTTCAGTCTGAACCATTTAGAAACCACCCTTCATCCCCCAGGGACATGTTCAGTCTGAACCCTTTTACAAACCACCCTTCATACCCCAGGGACATGTTCAGTCTGAACTCTTTTACAAACCACCCTTAATCCCCCAGGGACAAGTTCAGTTCGAACCCTTTTAGAAACCACCCTTCATCCCCCAGGGACATGTTCAGTCTGAACCCTTTTACAAACCACCCTTCATCCCCCAGGGACATGTTCAGTCTGAATCCTTTTAGAAACCACCCTTCATACCCCAGGGACATGTTCAGTCTGAACCCTTTTACAAACCACCCTTCATCCCCCAGGGACATGTTCAGTCTGAACCCTTTTACAAACCACCCTTCATCCCCCAGGGACATGTTCAGTCTGAACCCTTTTAGAAACCACCCTTCATCCCCCAGGGACATGTTCAGTCTGAATCCTTTTACAAACCACCCTTCATCCCCCAGGGACATGTTCAGTCTGAACCCTTTTACAAACCACCCTTCATACCCCAGGGACATGTTCAGTCTGAACCCTTTTACAAACCACCCTTCATCCCCCAGGGACATGTTCAGTCTGAACTCTTTTAGAAACCACCCTTCATACCCCAGGGACATGTTCAGTCTGAACTCTTTTAGAAACCACCCTTCATCCCCCAGGGACATGTTCAGTCTGAACCCTTTTAGAAACCACCCTTCATCCCCCAGGGACATGTTCAGTCTGAATCCTTTTACAAACCACCCTTCATCCCCCAGGGACATGTTCAGTCTGAACCCTTTTACAAACCACCCTTCATACCCCAGGGACATGTTCAGTCTGAACCCTTTTACAAACCACCCTTCATCCCCCAGGGACATGTTCAGTCTGAACTCTTTTAGAAACCACCCTTCATACCCCAGGGACATGTTCAGTCTGAACTCTTTTAGAAACCACCCTTCATCCCCCAGGGACATGTTCAGTCTGAACCCTTTTAGAAACCACCCTTCATACCCCAGGGACATGTTCAGTCTGAACCCTTTTAGAAACCACCCTTCATCCCCCAGGGACATGTTCAGTCGGAACCCTTTTAGAAACCACCCTTCATCCCCCAGGGACATGTTCAATCTGAACCCTTTTAGAAACCACCCTTCATACCCCAGGGACATGTTCAGTCTGAACCCTTTTACAAACCACCCTTCATCCCCCAGGGATTCCCGAATGGTGGAAGAACCAGCTTCAAAGACTCAGTGCTCTGGCCTTGCTTCTATATTCCCAATACTTGAGAAGGTCACTCAATTGTGCATGAAGAATGCCTCCTCAGTTCTGTCCTCCTTCATTGACTTGCCTCCCTCAAAACCTTTGGCTATCAACATTGATCCATATCAGACCAGAACTGATTTCCAGCTGACCCAAGCTCACAGGGAACCTGAGGCAAGATCGTCAGTGTCCAGGACATCTAGGTGGATGAGATCTACAAGGCTAAAATAATCCTAAAACAAAAGCAAAATTCTGCCGCAGCAGAAAACCTGAAATAAACCCAATGGTATTGCGGGGAAACACTGGAAACAACATTATTGAAGGCAGAAACGGTTCTGGTGAGTGATCTTTCCAAGTTATGTTTTGTATTTCGTGGGCAGAACTGGTTACATTGCTATAGCGCGGGTATCGTTAAAATGGAAAAGGTGAGAAAAGATTCACAGGAATGTTACTGGGACGAGGTTCGACTGACAAGGAGAGATTGGATCGTCTGGGACTTTTTCCCCTTGGACGGTGAGGCTGAGGGATAGCTAATAGAGGTTCATAGAATCATGAGGGGTCTAACACTAGAGGGCATTGGTTTAAAGTGAGAAGGAAAGATTTAAAAGTGACTCCAGAGGAAGCGGTAGAGACAGGAACAATTAGGACACTTGAAAAGTCATTTGGACAGACGCATGGACAGGAAAAGTTTAGATGGATATGGGCTTAGCTGAGAATTGTGACCAGGTCAGTTGGCCAATTTGGTCGGCTTGGCGAGGTGGGTAGAATGGCCTGTTCCGCGCACCTCGCGTCCTCTCAGCCGCGTTCCGAAATAACTACGGATCTCCCTGGCTCCAGCCTTACAGTGTCACCACCCCGGATTTCCTAAAACCCAAACGAGCCGTGGTCTACAAGTGGAAACATCAGCTCTAACCTCGTCCTCTCTCTCTCCCAGTATAAAGACTCGGGAGAGTCTCTGCCCAGACGAACAACAGGCTGAACCCAGCCCCACGTAGATGCCCCGGGACAGTGTCCAGTCATCGGAAGCTGCAGCATCCCCGGCTTTGCAGCAACGTGTGCGTCCCAGAGGTCGGAGTCCGGAGGGCTCTCTGTCGCTCCCTCCCTCCCACCGAGGGATTTTCTGGGCACTTACCTACCCCACCGTTCGTCTGGAGTTCGAGTCGGAACCGGGACAGTCCAAACCTGCGCTCATGGCCCAGGCGGAAAACAATTGTTTACTACGCGTCTCCATAGAAACCAAAAATAGCTCTGAAACTCCCTCGTAATTAACTGAGGAAAATATCCCGGGGAGGGCAGCCCAGGGTTAAATCACAGGGTGGCAAGCAAATAACCCCAGTGTCAGTTTCCACAGAATAAGTTTTCCAGCGGCAGATCTGTAAGAAAACCCCCCGCCCCGTGGTAAATACCGGTCCTGAGAAGCTGGGTGTCTGACACCCATCGCATAGCATCTGCGGCAGGGATGCACGTCTCCAGCGTACAGATCGTTGAGAGGTGTTCCTGCTCTCCGACATGAAAGGGTTAATGTGAGGGGTGCGGGGGTTTGATGGCTGTGGATCTGCGTTTACAAAAGTGGGGGCAGAGGATGTTTCCAGTAGTGGCCGAGTCTAGGACTCAAGGGTACATCCTCCGAATGAAAGGGCATCCCTTCAGAACAGAGATGATAAGGAGGAATTTCTTTATCCAGACAGTGGTGAATCTTTGAAAGTCATTGACGCAGACAGCTGCGGAGACCAAGATATTGGGTATATTTAAAGTGGGTTCTTGATTAGTCAGGGTGTAAAGGTTACAGGGAGAATGGGGTAAGACCGAAAATCGATCAGCCATGATGAAATGGTGGAGCAGTCTCGATGGGCCAAATGGCCTGATTCTGCTCCTCTGTCCTATGGTCTGCTGTGTCCAGTTCTGGTCTCCACATCCAGGAAAATGTGGAGAGGGCGGTGAAGAGGTTTACCAGCGTGCTGGATCAGAGAGTATCTGGTGAGTGGAGAGGGCGGTGAAGAGGATTAGGGGCGTGCTGGATCAGAGAATATCTGGTCAGTGGAGAGGGCGGTGAAGAGGATTAGGGGCGTGCTGGATCAGAGAGTATCTGGTGAGTGGAGAGGGCGGTGAAGAGGATTAGGGGCGTGCTGGATCAGAGAGTATCTGGTGAGTGGAGAGGGTGGTGAAGAGGATTAGGGGCGTGCTGGATCAGAGAGTATCTGGTGAGTGGAGAGGGTGGTGAAGAGGATTAGGGGCGTGCTTGATCAGAGAGTATCTGGTGAGTGGAGAGGGCGGTGAAGAGGATTAGGGGCGTGCTGGATCAGAGAGTATCTGGTGAGTGGAGAGGGCGGTGAAGAGGATTAGGGGCGTGCTGGATCAGAGAGTATCTGGTGAGTGGAGTGGGAGGTGAAGAGGATTAGGGGCGTGCTGGATCAGAGAGTATCTGGTGAGTGCAGAGGGCGGTGAAGAGGATTAGGGGCGTGCTGGATCAGAGAGTATCTGGTGAGTGGAGAGGGCGGTGAAGAGGATTAGGGGCGTGCTGGATCAGAGAGTATCTGGTGAGTGGAGAGGGCGGTGAAGAGGATTAGGGGCGTGCTGGATCAGAGAGTATCTGGTGAGTGGAGAGGGCGGTGAAGAGGATTAGGGGCGTGCTGGATCAGAGAGTATCTGGTGAGTGCAGAGGGCGGTGAAGAGGATTAGGGGCGTGCTGGATCAGAGAGTATCTGGTGAGTGGAGAGGGCGGTGAAGAGGATTAGGGGCGTGCTGGATCAGAGAGTATCTGGTGAGTGGAGAGGGCATTGAAGAGGATTAGGGGCGTGCTGGATCAGAGAGTATCTGGTGAGTGGAGAGGGCGGTGAAGAGGATTAGGGGCGTGCTGGATCAGAGAGTATCTGGTGAGTGGAGAGGGCGGTGAAGAGGATTAGGGGTGTGCTGGATCAGAGAGTATCTGGTGAGTGCAGAGGGCGGTGAAGAGGATTAGGGGCGTGCTGGATCAGAGAGTATCTGGTGAGTGCAGAGGGCGGTGGAGAGGATTAGGGGCGTGCTGGATCAGAGAGTATCTGGTGAGTGGAGAGGGCGGTGAAGAGGATTAGGGGCGTGCTGGATCAGAGAGTATCTGGTGAGTGCAGAGGGCGGTGAAGAGGATTAGGGGCGTGCTGGATCAGAGAGTATCTGGTGAGTGGAGAGGGCGGTGAAGAGGATTAGGGGCGTGCTGGATCAGAGAGTATCTGGTGAGTGGAGAGGGCGGTGAAGAGGATTAGGGGCGTGCTGGATCAGAGAGTATCTGGTGAGTGCAGACGGCGGTGAAGAGGATTAGGGGCGTGCTGGATCAGAGAGTATCTGGTGAGTGGAGAGGGCGGAGAAGAGGATTAGGGGTGTGCTGGATCAGAGAGTATCTGGTGAGTGGAGAGGGCATTGAAGAGGATTAAGGGTGTGCTGGATCAGAGAGTATCTGGTGAGTGGAGAGGGCGGTGAAGAGGATTAGGGGCGTGCTGGATCAGAGAGTATCTGGTGAGTGGAGAGGGCGGTGAAGAGGATTAGGGGCGTGCTGGATCAGAGAGTATCTGGTGAGTGGAGAGGGCGGTGAAGAGGATTAGGGGCGTGCTGGATCAGAGAGTATCTGGTGAGTGGAGAGGGCGGTGAAGAGGATTAGGGGCGTGCTGGATCAGAGAGTATCTGGTGAGTGGAGAGGGCGGTGAAGAGGATTAGGGGCGTGCTGGATCAGAGAGTATCTGGTGAGTGGAGAGGGCGGTGAAGAGGATTAGGGGCGTGCTGGATCAGAGAGTATCTGGTGAGTGGAGAGGGCGGTGAAGAGGATTAGGGGTGTGCTGGATCAGAGAGTATCTGGTGAGTGGAGAGGGCATTGAAGAGGATTAGGGGTGTGCTGGATCAGAGAGTATCTGGTGAGTGGAGAGGGCGGTGAAGAGGATTAGGGGCGTGCTGGATCAGAGAGTATCTGGTGAGTGGAGAGGGCGGTGAAGAGGATTAGGGGCGTGCTGGATCAGAGAGTATCTGGTGAGTGGAGAGGGCGGTGAAGAGGATTAGTGGCGTGCTGGATCAGAGAGTATCTGGTGAGTGGAGAGGGCGGTGAAGAGGATTAGGGGCGTGCTGGATCAGAGAGTATCTGGTGAGTGGAGAGGGCGGTGAAGAGGATTAGGGGCGTGCTGGATCAGAGAGTATCTGGTGAGTGGAGAGGGCGGTGAAGAGGATTAGGGGCGTGCTGGATCAGAGAGTATCTGATGAGTGGAGAGGGCATTGAAGAGGATTAGGGGCGTGCTGGATCAGAGAATATCTGGTGAGTGGAGAGGGCGGTGAAGAGGATTAAGGGCGTGCTGGATCAGAGAGTATCTAGTGAGTGGAGAGGGCGGTGAAGAGGATTAGGGGCGTGCTGGATCAGAGAGTATCTGGTGAGTGGAGAGGGCGGTGAAGAGGATTAGGGGCGTGCTGGATCAGAGAGTATCTGGTGAGTGGAGAGGACGGTGAAGAGGATTAGGGGTGTGCTGGATCAGAGAGTATCTGGTGAGTGGAGAGGGCGGTGAAGAGGATTAGGGGCGTGCTGGATCAGAGAGTATCTGGTGAGTGCAGAGGGCGGTGAAGAGGATTAGGGGCGTGCTGGATCAGAGAGTATCTGGTGAGTGCAGAGGGCGGTGAAGAGGATTAGGGGCGTGCTGGATCAGAGAGTATCTGGTGAGTGGAGAGGGCGGTGAAGAGGATTAGGGGCGTGCTGGATCAGAGAATATCTGGTGAGTGCAGAGGGCGGTGAAGAGGATTAGGGGCGTGCTGGATCAGAGAGTATCTGGTGAGTGGAGAGGGCGGTGAAGAGGATTAGGGGCGTGCTTGATCAGAGAGTATCTGGTGAGTGGAGAGGGCGGTGAAGAGGATTAGGGGTGTGCTGGATCAGAGAGTATCTGGTGAGTGGAGAGGGCGGTGAAGAGGATTAGGGGCGTGCTGGATCAGAGAGTATCTGGTGAGTGCAGAGGGCGGTGAAGAGGATTAGGGCCGTGCTGGATCAGAGAGTATCTGGTGAGTGCAGAGGGCGGTGGAGAGGATTAGGGGCGTGCTGGATCAGAGAGTATCTGGTGAGTGGAGAGGGCGGTGAAAAGGATTAGGGGCATGCTGGATCAGAGAGTATCTGGTGAGTGCAGAGGGCGGTGAAGAGGATTAGGGGCGTGCTGGATCAGAGAGTATCTAGTGAGTGGAGAGGGCGGTGAAGAGGATTAGGGGCGTGCTGGATCAGAGAGTATCTGGTGAGTGGAGAGGGCGGTGAAGAGGATTAGGGGTGTGCTGGATCAGAGAGTATCTGGTGAGTGGAGAGG
Source organism: Hypanus sabinus (assembly GCF_030144855.1). Lineage (NCBI taxonomy): Eukaryota > Metazoa > Chordata > Chondrichthyes > Myliobatiformes > Dasyatidae > Hypanus > Hypanus sabinus. The sequence goes on along the minus strand of NC_082718.1, from coordinate 5,812,258 downwards.
GCGGTGAAGAGGATTAGGGGCGTGCTGGATCAGAGAGTATCTGGTGAGTGGAGAGGGCGGTGAAGAGGATTAGGGGCGTGCTGGATCAGAGAGTATCTGATGAGTGGAGAGGGCATTGAAGAGGATTAGGGGCGTGCTGGATCAGAGAATATCTGGTGAGTGGAGAGGGCGGTGAAGAGGATTAGGGGCGTGCTGGATCAGAGAGTATCTAGTGAGTGGAGAGGGCGGTGAAGAGGATTAGGGGCGTGCTGGATCAGAGAGTATCTGGTGAGTGGAGAGGGCGGTGAAGAGGATTAGGGGCGTGCTGGATCAGAGAGTATCTGGTGAGTGGAGAGGGCGGTGAAGAGGATTAGGGGTGTGCTGGATCAGAGAGTATCTGGTGAGTGGAGAGGGCGGTGAAGAGGATTAGGGGCGTGCTGGATCAGAGAGTATCTGGTGAGTGCAGAGGGCGGTGAAGAGGATTAGGGGCGTGCTGGATCAGAGAGTATCTGGTGAGTGCAGAGGGCGGTGAAGAGGATTAGGGGCGTGCTGGATCAGAGAGTATCTGGTGAGTGGAGAGGGCGGTGAAGAGGATTAGGGGCGTGCTGGATCAGAGAATATCTGGTGAGTGCAGAGGGCGGTGAAGAGGATTAGGGGCGTGCTGGATCAGAGAGTATCTGGTGAGTGGAGAGGGCGGTGAAGAGGATTAGGGGCGTGCTTGATCAGAGAGTATCTGGTGAGTGGAGAGGGCGGTGAAGAGGATTAGGGGTGTGCTGGATCAGAGAGTATCTGGTGAGTGGAGAGGGCGGTGAAGAGGATTAGGGGCGTGCTGGATCAGAGAGTATCTGGTGAGTGCAGAGGGCGGTGAAGAGGATTAGGGCCGTGCTGGATCAGAGAGTATCTGGTGAGTGCAGAGGGCGGTGGAGAGGATTAGGGGCGTGCTGGATCAGAGAGTATCTGGTGAGTGGAGAGGGCGGTGAAAAGGATTAGGGGCATGCTGGATCAGAGAGTATCTGGTGAGTGCAGAGGGCGGTGAAGAGGATTAGGGGCGTGCTGGATCAGAGAGTATCTAGTGAGTGGAGAGGGCGGTGAAGAGGATTAGGGGCGTGCTGGATCAGAGAGTATCTGGTGAGTGGAGAGGGCGGTGAAGAGGATTAGGGGCGTGCTGGATCAGAGAGTATCTGGTGAGTGGAGAGGGCATTGAAGAGGATTAGGGGCGTGCTGGATCAGAGAGTATCTGGTGAGTGGAGAGGGCGGTGAAGAGGATTAGGGGCGTGCTGGATCAGAGAGTATCTGGTGAGTGGAGAGGGCGGTGAAGAGGATTAGGGGTGTGCTGGATCAGAGAGTATCTGGTGAGTGCAGAGGGCGGTGAAGAGGATTAGGGGCGTGCTGGATCAGAGAGTATCTGGTGAGTGCAGAGGGCGGTGGAGAGGATTAGGGGCGTGCTGGATCAGAGAGTATCTGGTGAGTGGAGAGGGCGGTGAAGAGGATTAGGGGCGTGCTGGATCAGAGAGTATCTGGTGAGTGCAGAGGGCGGTGAAGAGGATTAGGGGCGTGCTGGATCAGAGAGTATCTGGTGAGTGGAGAGGGCGGTGAAGAGGATTAGGGGCGTGCTGGATCAGAGAGTATCTGGTGAGTGGAGAGGGCGGTGAAGAGGATTAGGGGCGTGCTGGATCAGAGAGTATCTGGTGAGTGCAGAGGGCGGTGAAGAGGATTAGGGGCGTGCTGGATCAGAGAGTATCTGGTGAGTGGAGAGGGCGGAGAAGAGGATTAGGGGTGTGCTGGATCAGAGAGTATCTGGTGAGTGGAGAGGGCATTGAAGAGGATTAGGGGTGTGCTGGATCAGAGAGTATCTGGTGAGTGGAGAGGGCGGTGAAGAGGATTAGGGGCGTGCTGGATCAGAGAGTATCTGGTGAGTGGAGAGGGCGGTGAAGAGGATTAGGGGCGTGCTGGATCAGAGAGTATCTGGTGAGTGGAGAGGGCGGTGAAGAGGATTAGGGGCGTGCTGGATCAGAGAGTATCTGGTGAGTGGAGAGGGCGGTGAAGAGGATTAGGGGCGTGCTGGATCAGAGAGTATCTGGTGAGTGGAGAGGGCGGTGAAGAGGATTAGGGGCGTGCTGGATCAGAGAGTATCTGGTGAGTGGAGAGGGCGGTGAAGAGGATTAGGGGCGTGCTGGATCAGAGAGTATCTGGTGAGTGGAGAGGGCGGTGAAGAGGATTAGGGGTGTGCTGGATCAGAGAGTATCTGGTGAGTGGAGAGGGCATTGAAGAGGATTAGGGGTGTGCTGGATCAGAGAGTATCTGGTGAGTGGAGAGGGCGGTTAAGAGGATTAGGGGCGTGCTGGATCAGAGAGTATCTGGTGAGTGGAGAGGGCGGTGAAGAGGATTAGGGGCGTGCTGGATCAGAGAGTATCTGGTGAGTGGAGAGGGCGGTGAAGAGGATTAGTGGCGTGCTGGATCAGAGAGTATCTGGTGAGTGGAGAGGGCGGTGAAGAGGATTAGGGGTGTGCTGGATCAGAGAGTATCTGGTGAGTGGAGAGGGCGGTGAAGAGGATTAGGGGCGTGCTGGATCAGAGAGTATCTGGTGAGTGGAGAGGGCGGTGAAGAGGATTAGGGGCGTGCTGGATCAGAGAGTATCTGATGAGTGGAGAGGGCATTGAAGAGGATTAGGGGCGTGCTGGATCAGAGAATATCTGGTGAGTGGAGAGGGCGGTGAAGAGGATTAGGGGCGTGCTGGATCAGAGAGTATCTAGTGAGTGGAGAGGGCGGTGAAGAGGATTAGGGGCGTGCTGGATCAGAGAGTATCTGGTGAGTGGAGAGGGCGGTGAAGAGGATTAGGGGAGTGCTGGATCAGAGAGTATCTGGTGAGTGGAGAGGGCGGTGAAGAGGATTAGGGGTGTGCTGGATCAGAGAGTATCTGGTGAGTGGAGAGGGCGGTGAAGAGGATTAGGGGCGTGCTGGATCAGAGAGTATCTGGTGAGTGCAGAGGGCGGTGAAGAGGATTAGGGGCGTGTTGGATCAGAGAGTATCTGGTAAGTGCAGAGGGCGGTGAAGAGGATTAGGGGCGTGCTGGATCAGAGAGTATCTGGTGAGTACAGAGGGGGTGAAGAGGATTAGGGACGTGCTGGATCAGAGAGTATCTGGTGAGTGGAGAGGGCGGTGAAGAGGATTAGGGGCGTGCTGGATCAGAGAATATCTGGTGAGTGCAGAGGGCGGTGAAGAGGATTAGGGGCGTGCTGGATCAGAGAGTATCTGGTGAGTGGAGAGGGCGGTGAAGAGGATTAGGGGCGTGCTTGATCAGAGAGTATCTGGTGAGTGGAGAGGGCGGTGAAGAGGATTAGGGGTGTGCTGGATCAGAGAGTATCTGGTGAGTGGAGAGGGCGGTGAAGAGGATTAGGGGCGTGCTGGATCAGAGAGTATCTGGTGAGTGCAGAGGGCGGTGAAGAGGATTAGGGGCGTGCTGGATCAGAGAGTATCTGGTGAGTGCAGAGGGCGGTGGAGAGGATTAGGGGCGTGCTGGATCAGAGAGTATCTGGTGAGTGGAGAGGGCGGTGAAGAGGATTAGGGGCATGCTGGATCAGAGAGTATCTGGTGAGTGCAGAGGGCGGTGAAGAGGATTAGGGGCGTGCTGGATCAGAGAGTATCTAGTGAGTGGAGAGGGCGGTGAAGAGGATGAGGGGCGTGCTGGATCAGAGAGTATCTGGTGAGTGGAGAGGGCGGTGAAGAGGATTAGGGGCGTGCTGGATCAGAGAGTATCTGGTGAGTGCAGGGCGGTGAAGAGGATTAGGGGCGTGCTGGATCAGAGAGTATCTGGTGAGTGGAGAGGGCGGTGAAGAGGATTAGGGGTGTGCTGGATCAGAGAGTATCTGGTGAGTGGAGAGGGCATTGAAGAGGATTAGGGGTGTGCTGGATCAGAGAGTATCTGGTGAGTGGAGAGGGCGGTGAAGAGGATTAGGGGCGTGCTGGATCAGAGAGTATCTGGTGAGTGGAGAGGGCGGTGAAGAGGATTAGGGGCGTGCTGGATCAGAGAGTATCTGGTGAGTGGAGAGGGCGGTGAAGAGGATTAGGGGCGTGCTGGATCAGAGAGTATCTGGTGAGTGGAGAGGGCGGTGTAGAGGATTAGGGGCGTGCTGGATCAGAGAGTATCTGGTGAGTGGAGAGGGCGGTGAAGAGGATTAGGGGTGTGCTGGATCAGAGAGTATCTGGTGAGTGGAGAGGGCGGTGAAGAGGATTAGGGGCGTGCTGGATCAGAGAGTATCTGGTGAGTGCAGAGGGCGGTGAAGAGGATTAGGGGCGTGCTGGATCAGAGAGTATCTGGTGAGTGCAGAGGGCGGTGAAGAGGATTAGGGGCGTGCTGGATCAGAGAGTATCTGGTGAGTACAGAGGGGGTGAAGAGGATTAGGGACGTGCTGGATCAGAGAGTATCTGGTGAGTGGAGAGGGCGGTGAAGAGGATTAGGGGCGTGCTGGATCAGAGAATATCTGGTGAGTGCAGAGGGCGGTGAAGAGGATTAGGGGCGTGCTGGATCAGAGAGTATCTGGTGAGTGGAGAGGGCGGTGAAGAGGATTAGGGGCGTGCTTGATCAGAGAGTATCTGGTGAGTGGAGAGGGCGGTGAAGAGGATTAGGGGTGTGCTGGATCAGAGAGTATCTGGTGAGTGGAGAGGGCGGTGAAGAGGATTAGGGGCGTGCTGGATCAGAGAGTATCTGGTGAGTGCAGAGGGCGGTGAAGAGGATTAGGGGCGTGCTGGATCAGAGAGTATCTGGTGAGTGCAGAGGGCGGTGGAGAGGATTAGGGGCGTGCTGGATCAGAGAGTATCTGGTGAGTGGAGAGGGCGGTGAAGAGGATTAGGGGCATGCTGGATCAGAGAGTATCTGGTGAGTGCAGAGGGCGGTGAAGAGGATTAGGGGCGTGCTGGATCAGAGTATCTAGTGAGTGGAGAGGGCGGTGAAGAGGATTAGGGGCGTGCTGGATCAGAGAGTATCTGGTGAGTGGAGAGGGCGGTGAAGAGGATTAGGGGCGTGCTGGATCAGAGAGTATCTGGTGAGTGCAGGGCGGTGAAGAGGATTAGGGGCGTGCTGGATCAGAGAGTATCTGGTGAGTGGAGAGGGCGGTGAAGAGGATTAGGGGCGTGCTGGATCAGAGAGTATCTGGTGAGTGCAGGGCGGTGAAGAGGATTAGGGGCGTGCTGGATCAGAGAGTATCTGGTGAGTGGAGAGGGCGGTGAAGAGGATTAGGGGTGTGCTGGATCAGAGAGTATCTAGTGAGTGGAGAGGGCGGTGAAGAGGATTAGGGGCGTGCTGGATCAGAGAGTATCTGGTGAGTGGAGAGGGCGGTGAAGAGGATTAGGGGCGTGCTGGATCAGAGAGTATCTGGTGAGTGCAGGGCGGTGAAGAGGATTAGGGGCGTGCTGGATCAGAGAGTATCTGGTGAGTGGAGAGGGCGGTGAAGAGGATTAGGGGTGTGCTGGATCAGAGAGTATCTGGTGAGTGGAGAGGGCGGTGTAGAGGATTAGGGGCGTGCTGGATCAGAGAGTATCTGGTGAGTGGAGAGGGCGGTGAAGAGGAATAGGGGCGTGCTGGATCAGAGAGTATCTGGTGAGTGGAGAGGGCGGTGAAGAGGATTAGGGGCGTGCTGGATCAGAGAGTATCTGGTGAGTGGAGAGGGCGGTGAAGAGGATTAGGGGTGTGCTGGATCAGAGAGTATCTGGTGAGTGGAGAGGGCATTGAAGAGGATTAGGGGTGTGCTGGATCAGAGAGTATCTGGTGAGTGGGAGGGCGGTTAAGAGGATTAGGGGCGTGCTGGATCAGAGAGTATCTGGTGAGTGGAGAGGGCGGTGAAGAGGATTAGTGGCGTGCTGGATCAGAGAGTATCTGGTGAGTGGAGAGGGCGGTGAAGAGGATTAGGGGTGTGCTGGATCAGAGAGTATCTGGTGAGTGGAGAGGGCGGTGAAGAGGATTAGGGGCGTGCTGGATCAGAGAGTATTTGGTGAGTGGAGAGGGCGGTGAAGAGGATTAGGGGCGTGCTGGATCAGAGAGTATCTGATGAGTGGAGAGGGCATTGAAGAGGATTAGGGGCGTGCTGGATCAGAGAATATCTGGTGAGTGGAGAGGGCGGTGAAGAGGATTAGGGGCGTGCTGGATCAGAGAGTATCTAGTGAGTGGAGAGGGCGGTGAAGAGGATTAGGGGCGTGCTGGATCAGAGAGTATCTGGTGAGTGGAGAGGGCGGTGAAGAGGATTAGGGGCGTGCTGGATCAGAGAGTATCTGGTGAGTGGAGAGGGCGGTGAAGAGGATTAGGGGCGTGCTGGATCAGAGAGTATCTGGTGAGTGGAGAGGGCGGTGAAGAGGATTAGGGGCGTGCTGGATCAGAGAGTATCTGGTGAGTGGAGAGGGCGGTGAAGAGGATTAGGGGCGTGCTGGATCCGAGAATATCTGGTGAGTGGAGAGGGCGGTGAAGAGGATTAGGGGCGTGCTGGATCAGAGAGTATCTGGTGAGTGGAGAGGGCGGTGAAGAGGATTAGGGGTGTGTTGGATCAGAGAGTATCTGGTGAGTGGAGAGGGCATTGAAGAGGATTAGGGGCGTGCTGGATCCGAGAATATCTGGTGAGTGGAGAGGGCAGTGAAGAGGATTAGGGGCGTGCTGGATCAGAGAGTATCTGGTGAGTGGAGAGGGCGGTGAAGAGGATTAGGGGCGTGCTGGATCAGAGAGTATCTGGTGAGTGCAGAGGGCGGTGAAGAGGATTAGGGGCGTGCTGGATCAGAGAGTATCTGGTGAGTGCAGAGGGCGGTGAAGAGGATTAGGGGCGTGCTGGATCAGAGAGTATCTGGTGAGTGGAGAGGGCGGTGAAGAGGATTAGGGGCGTGCTGGATCAGAGAGTATCTGGTGAGTGGAGAGGGCGGTGAAGAGGATTAGGGGCGTGCTGGATCAGAGAGTATCTGGTGAGTGGAGAGGGCGGTGAAGAGGATTACCTGCGTGCTGGATCAGAGAGTATCTGGTAAGTGGAGAGGGCGGTGAAGAGGATTAGGGGTGTGCTGGATCAGAGAGTATCTGGTGAGTGGAGAGGGCGGTGAAGAGGATTAGGGGCGTGCTGGATCAGAGAGTATCTGGTGAGTGCAGAGGGCGGTGAAGAGGATTAGGGGCGTGCTGGATCAGAGAGTATCTGGTGAGTGCAGAGGGCGGTGAAGAGGATTAGGGGCGTGCTGGATCAGAGAGTATCTGGTGAGTACAGAGGGGGTGAAGAGGATTAGGGACGTGCTGGATCAGAGAGTATCTGGTGAGTGGAGAGGGCGGTGAAGAGGATTAGGGGCGTGCTGGATCAGAGAATATCTGGTGAGTGCAGAGGGCGGTGAAGAGGATTAGGGGCGTGCTGGATCAGAGAGTATCTGGTGAGTGCAGAGGGCGGTGAAGAGGATTAGGGGCGTGCTGGATCAGAGAGTATCTGGTGAGTGGAGAGGGCGGTGAAGAGGATTACCAGCGTGTTGAATGAGAGAGCATCTGGTGAGTGGAGAGGGCGGTGAAGAGGATTACCAGCGTGTTGAATTAGAGAGTATCTGCTCAGTGGAGAGGGCGGTGAAGAGGATTACCAGCGTGTTGAATTAGAGAGCATCTGGTGAGTGGAGAGGGCGGTGAAGAGGATTAGGGGCGTGCTGGATCAGAGAGTATCTGGTGAGTGGAGAGGGCGGTGAAGAGGATTAGGGGCGTGCTTGATCAGAGAGTATCTGGTGAGTGGAGAGGGCGGTGAAGAGGATTAGGGGTGTGCTGGATCAGAGAGTATCTGGTGAGTGGAGAGGGCGGTGAAGAGGATTAGGGGCGTGCTGGGTCAGAGAGTATCTGGTGAGTGCAGAGGGCGGTGAAGAGGATTAGGAGCGTGCTGGATCAGAGAGTATCTGGTGAGTGGAGAGGGCGGTGAAGAGGATTAGGGGCGTGCTGGATCAGAGAGTATCTGGTGAGTGCAGAGGGCGGTGAAGAGGATTAGGGGCGTGCTGGATCAGAGAGTATCTGGTGAGTACAGAGGGGGTGAAGAGGATTAGGGACGTGCTGGATCAGAGAGTATCTGGTGAGTGGAGAGGGCGGTGAAGAGGATTAGGGGCGTGCTGGATCAGAGAATATCTGGTGAGTGCAGAGGGCGGTGAAGAGGATTAGGGGCGTGCTGGATCAGAGAGTATCTGGTGAGTGGAGAGGGCGGTGAAGAGGATTAGGGGCGTGCTTGATCAGAGAGTATCTGGTGAGTGGAGAGGGCGGTGAAGAGGATTAGGGGCGTGCTGGATCAGAGAGTATCTGGTGAGTGGAGAGGGCGGTGAAGAGGATTAGGGGCGTGCTGGATCAGAGAGTATCTGGTGAGTGCAGAGGGCGGTGAAGAGGATTAGGGGCGTGCTGGATCAGAGAGTATCTGGTGAGTGCAGAGGGCGGTGGAGAGGATTAGGGGCGTGCTGGATCAGAGAGTATCTGGTGAGTGGAGAGGGCGGTGAAGAGGATTAGGGGCGTGCTGGATCAGAGAGTATCTGGTGAGTGCAGAGGGCGGTGAAGAGGATTAGGGGCGTGCTGGATCAGAGAGTATCTAGTGAGTGGAGAGGGCGGTGAAGAGGATTAGGGGCGTGCTGGATCAGAGAGTATCTGGTGAGTGGAGAGGGCGGTGAAGAGGATTAGGGGCGTGCTGGATCAGAGAGTATCTGGTGAGTGCAGGGCGGTGAAGAGGATTAGGGGCGTGCTGGATCAGAGAGTATCTGGTGAGTGGAGAGGGCGGTGAAGAGGATTAGGGGTGTGCTGGATCAGAGAGTATCTGGTGAGTGGAGAGGGCATTGAAGAGGATTAGGGGTGTGCTGGATCAGAGAGTATCTGGTGAGTGGAGAGGGCGGTGAAGAGGATTAGGGGCGTGCTGGATCAGAGAGTATCTGGTGAGTGGAGAGGGCGGTGAAGAGGATTAGGGGCGTGCTGGATCAGAGAGTATCTGGTGAGTGGAGAGGGCGGTGAAGAGGATTAGGGGCGTGCTGGATCAGAGAGTATCTGGTGAGTGGAGAGGGCAGTGTAGAGGATTAGGGGCGTGCTGGATCAGAGAGTATCTGGTGAGTGGAGAGGGCGGTGAAGAGGATTAGGGGCGTGCTGGATCAGAGAGTATCTGGTGAGTGGAGAGGGCGGTGAAGAGGATTAGGGGTGTGCTGGATCAGAGAGTATCTGGTGAGTGGAGAGGGCGGTGAAGAGGATTAGGGGCGTGCTGGATCAGAGAGTATCTGGTGAGTGGAGAGGGCGGTGAAGAGGATTAGGGGCGTGCTGGATCAGAGAGTATCTGATGAGTGGAGAGGGCATTGAAGAGGATTAGGGGCGTGCTGGATCAGAGAATATCTGGTGAGTGGAGAGGGCGGTGAAGAGGATTAGGGGCGTGCTGGATCAGAGAGTATCTAGTGAGTGGAGAGGGCGGTGAAGAGGATTAGGGGCGTGCTGGATCAGAGAGTATCTGGTGAGTGGAGAGGGCGGTGAAGAGGATTAGGGGCGTGCTGGATCAGAGAGTATCTGGTGAGTGGAGAGGGCGGTGAAGAGGATTAGGGGCGTGCTGGATCAGAGAGTATCTGGTGAGTGGAGAGGGCGGTGAAGAGGATTAGGGGCGTGCTGGGTCAGAGAGTATCTGGTGAGTGCAGAGGGCGGTGAAGAGGATTAGGGGCGTGCTGGATCAGAGAGTATCTGGTGAGTGGAGAGGGCGGTGAAGAGGATTAGGGGCGTGCTGGATCAGAGAGTATCTGGTGAGTGCAGAGGGCGGTGAAGAGGATTAGGGGCGTGCTGGATCAGAGAGTATCTGGTGAGTGGAGAGGGCGGTGAAGAGGATTAGGGGCGTGCTGGATCAGAGAGTATCTGGTGAGTGGAGAGGGCGGTGAAGAGGATTAGGGGCGTGCTGGATCAGAGAGTATCTGGTGAGTGCAGGGCGGTGAAGAGGATTAGGGGCGTGCTGGATCAGAGAGTATCTGGTGAGTGGAGAGGGCGGTGAAGAGGATTAGGGGCGTGCTGGATCAGAGAGTATCTGGTGAGTGGAGAGGGCGGTGAAGAGGATTACCTGCGTGCTGGATCAGAGAGTATCTGGTAAGTGGAGAGGGCGGTGAAGAGGATTAGGGGTGTGCTGGATCAGAGAGTATCTGGTGAGTGGAGAGGGCGGTGAAGAGGATTAGGGGCGTGCTGGATCAGAGAGTATCTGGTGAGTGCAGAGGGCGGTGAAGAGGATTAGGGGCGTGCTGGATCAGAGAGTATCTGGTGAGTGCAGAGGGCGGTGAAGAGGATTAGGGGCGTGCTGGATCAGAGAGTATCTGGTGAGTACAGAGGGGGTGAAGAGGATTAGGGACGTGCTGGATCAGAGAGTATCTGGTGAGTGGAGAGGGCGGTGAAGAGGATTAGGGGCGTGCTGGATCAGAGAATATCTGGTGAGTGCAGAGGGCGGTGAAGAGGATTAGGGGCGTGCTGGATCAGAGAGTATCTGGTGAGTGCAGAGGGCGGTGAAGAGGATTAGGGGCGTGCTGGATCAGAGAGTATCTGGTGAGTGGAGAGGGCGGTGAAGAGGATTAACAGCGTGTTGAATGAGAGAGCATCTGGTGAGTGGAGAGGGCGGTGAAGAGGATTACCAGCGTGTTGAATTAGAGAGTATCTGCTCAGTGGAGAGGGCGGTGAAGAGGATTACCAGCGTGTTGAATTAGAGAGCATCTGGTGAGTGGAGAGGGCGGTGAAGAGGATTAGGGGCGTGCTGGATCAGAGAGTATCTGGTGAGTGGAGAGGGCGGTGAAGAGGATTAGGGGCGTGCTTGATCAGAGAGTATCTGGTGAGTGGAGAGGGCGGTGAAGAGGATTAGGGGTGTGCTGGATCAGAGAGTATCTGGTGAGTGGAGAGGGCGGTGAAGAGGATTAGGGGCGTGCTGGGTCAGAGAGTATCTGGTGAGTGCAGAGGGCGGTGAAGAGGATTAGGGGCGTGCTGGATCAGAGAGTATCTGGTGAGTGGAGAGGGCGGTGAAGAGGATTAGGGGCGTGCTGGATCAGAGATTATCTGGTGAGTGGAGAGGGCGGTGAAGAGGATTAGGGGCGTGCTGGATCAGAGAGTATCTGGTGAGTGGAGAGGGCGGTGAAGAGGATTAGGGGCGTGCTGGATCAGAGAGTATCTGGTGAGTGGAGAGGGCGGTGAAGAGGATTAGGGGCGTGCTGGATCAGAGAGTATCTGGTTAGTGGAGTGGGCGGTGAAGAGGATTAGGGGCGTGCTGGATCAGAGAGTATCTGGTGAGTGGAGAGGGCGGTGAAGAGGATTAGGGGCGTGCTGGATCAGAGAGTATCTGGTGAGTGGAGAGGGCGGTGAAGAGGATTAGGGGCGTGCTGGATCAGAGAGTATCTGGTGAGTGGAGAGGGCGGTGAAGAGGATTAGGGGCGTGCTGGATCAGAGAGTATCTGGTGAGTGGAGAGGGCGGTGAAGAGGATTAGGGGCGTGCTGGATCAGAGAGTATCTGGTGAGTGGAGAGGGCGGTGAAGAGGATTAGGGGCGTGCTGGATCAGAGAGTATCTGGTGAGTGGAGAGGGCGGTGAAGAGGATTAGGGGCTTGCTGGATCAGAGAGTATCTGGTGAGTGCAGAGGGCGGTGAAGAGGATTAGGGGTGTGCTGGATCAGAGAGTATCTGGTGAGTGGAGAGGGCGGTGAAGAGGATTAGGGGCGTGCTGGATCAGAGAGTATCTGGTGAGTGGAGAGGGCGGTGAAGAGGATTAGGGGCGTGCTGGATCAGAGAGTATCTGGTGAGTGGAGAGGGCGGTGAAGAGGATTAGGGGCGTGCTGGATCAGAGAGTATCTGGTGAGTGGAGAGGGCGGTGAAGAGGATTAGGGGCGTGCTGGATCAGAGAGTATCTGGTGAGTGGAGAGGGCGGTGAAGAGGATTAGGGGCGTGCTGGATCAGAGAGTATCTGGTGAGTGGAGAGGGCGGTGAAGAGGATTAGGGGCGTGCTGGATCAGAGAATATCTGGTCAGTGGAGAGGGCGGTGAAGAGGATTAGGGGCGTGCTGGATCAGAGAGTATCTGGTGAGTGGAGAGGGCGGTGAAGAGGATTAGGGGCGTGCTGGATCAGAGAGTATCTGGTGAGTGGAGAGGGCGGTGAAGAGGATTAGGGGCGTGCTGGGTCAGAGAGTATCTGGTGAGTGCAGAGGGCGGTGAAGAGGATTAAGGGCGTGCTGGATCAGAGAGTATCTGGTGAGTGGAGAGGGCGGTGAAGAGGATTAGGGGCGTGCTGGATCAGAGAGTATCTGGTGAGTGGAGAGGGCGGTGAAGAGGATTAGGGGCGTGCTGGATCAGAGAGTATCCGGTGAGTGGAGAGGGCGGTGAAGAGGATTAGGGGCGTGCTGGATCAGAGAGTATCTGGTTAGTGGAGTGGGCGGTGAAGAGGATTAGGGGCTTGCTGGATCAGAGAGTATCTGGTGAGTGCAGAGGGCAGTGAAGAGGATTAGGGGCGTGCTGGATCAGAGAGTATCTGGTGAGTGCAGAGGGCGGTGAAGAGGATTAGGGGCGTGCTGGATCAGAGAGTATCTGGTGAGTGGAGAGGGCGGTGAAGAGGATTAGGGGCGTGCTGGATCAGAGAGTATCTGGTGAGTGGAGAGGGCGGTGAAGAGGATTAGGGGCGTGCTGGATCAGAGAGTATCTGGTGAGTGGAGAGGGCGGTGAAGAGGATTAGGGGCGTGCTGGATCCGAGAATATCTGGTGAGTGGAGAGGGCGGTGAAGAGGATTAGGGGCGTGCTGGATCAGAGAGTATCTGGTGAGTGGAGAGGGCGGTGAAGAGGATTAGGGGTGTGCTGGATCAGAGAGTATCTGGTGAGTGGAGAGGGCATTGAAGAGGATTAGGGGCGTGCTGGATCCGAGAATATCTGGTGAGTGGAGAGGGCAGTGAAGAGGATTAGGGGCGTGCTGGATCAGAGAGTATCTGGTGAGTGGAGAGGGCGGTGAAGAGGATTAGGGGCGTGCTGGATCAGAGAGTATCTGGTGAGTGCAGAGGGCGGTGAAGAGGATTAGGGGCGTGCTGGATCAGAGAGTATCTGGTGAGTGCAGAGGGTGGTGAAGAGAATTAGGGGCGTGCTGGATCAGAGAGTATCTGGTGAGTGGAGAGGGCGGTGAAGAGGATTAGGGGCGTGCTGGATCAGAGAGTATCTGGTGAGTGGAGAGGGCGGTGAAGAGGATTAGGGGCATGCTGGATCAGAGAGTATCTGGTGAGTGGAGAGGGCGGTGAAGAGGATTACCTGCGTGCTGGATCAGAGAGTATCTGGTAAGTGGAGAGGGCGGTGAAGAGGATTAGGGGTGTGCTGGATCAGAGAGTATCTGGTGAGTGGAGAGGGCGGTGAAGAGGATTAGGGGCGTGCTGGATCAGAGAGTATCTGGTGAGTGCAGAGGGCGGTGAAGAGGATTAGGGGCATGCTGGATCAGAGAGTATCTGGTGAGTGCAGAGGGCGGTGAAGAGGATTAGGGGCGTGCTGGATCAGAGAGTATCTGGTGAGTACAGAGGGGGTGAAGAGGATTAGGGACGTGCTGGATCAGAGAGTATCTGGTGAGTGGAGAGGGCGGTGAAGAGGATTAGGGGCGTGCTGGATCAGAGAATATCTGGTGAGTGCAGAGGGCGGTGAAGAGGATTAGGGGCGTGCTGGATCAGAGAGTATCTGGTGAGTGCAGAGGGCGGTGAAGAGGATTAGGGGCGTGCTGGATCAGAGAGTATCTGGTGAGTGGAGAGGGCGGTGAAGAGGATTACCAGCGTGTTGAATGAGAGAGCATCTGGTGAGTGGAGAGGGCGGTGAAGAGGATTACCAGCGTGTTGAATTAGAGAGTATCTGCTCAGTGGAGAGGGCGGTGAAGAGGATTACCAGCGTGTTGAATTAGAGAGCATCTGGTGAGTGGAGAGGGCGGTGAAGAGGATTAGGGGCGTGCTGGATCAGAGAGTATCTGGTGAGTGGAGAGGGCGGTGAAGAGGATTAGGGGTGTGCTGGATCAGAGAGTATCTGGTGAGTGGAGAGGGCGGTGAAGAGGATTAGGGGCGTGCTGGGTCAGAGAGTATCTGGTGAGTGCAGAGGGCGGTGAAGAGGATTAGGGGCGTGCTGGATCAGAGAGTATCTGGTGAGTGGAGAGGGCGGTGAAGAGGATTAGGGGCGTGCTGGATCAGAGAGTATCTGATGAGTGGAGAGGGCATTGAAGAGGATTAGGGGCGTGCTGGATCAGAGAATATCTGGTGAGTGGAGAGGGCGGTGAAGAGGATTAGGGGCGTGCTGGATCAGAGAGTATCTAGTGAGTGGAGAGGGCGGTGAAGAGGATTAGGGGCGTGCTGGATCAGAGAGTATCTGGTGAGTGGAGAGGGCGGTGAAGAGGATTAGGGGCGTGCTGGATCAGAGAGTATCTGGTGAGTGGAGAGGGCGGTGAAGAGGATTAGGGGTGTGCTGGATCAGAGAGTATCTGGTGAGTGGAGAGGGCGGTGAAGAGGATTAGGGGCGTGCTGGATCAGAGAGTATCTGGTGAGTGGAGAGGGCGGTGAAGAGGATTAGGGGCGTGCTGGGTCAGAGAGTATCTGGTGAGTGCAGAGGGCGGTGAAGAGGATTAGGGGCGTGCTGGATTAGAGAGTATCTGGTGAGTGGAGAAGGCGGTGAAGAGGATTAGGGGCGTGCTGGATCAGAGAGTATCTGGTGAGTGGAGAGGGCGGTGAAGAGGATTAGGGGCGTGCTGGATCAGAGAGTATCTGGTGAGTGGAGAGGGCGGTGAAGAGGATTAGGGGCGTGCTGGATCAGAGAGTATCTGGTGAGTGGAGAGGGCGGTGAAGAGGATTAGGGGCATGCTGGATCAGAGAGTATCTGGTTAGTGGAGTGGGCGGTGAAGAGGATTAGGGGCGTGCTGGATCAGAGAGTATCTGGTGAGTGGAGAGGGCGGTGAAGAGGATTAGGGGCGTGCTGGATCAGAGAGTATCTGGTGAGTGGAGAGGGCGGTGAAGAGGATTAGGGGCGTGCTGGATCAGAGAGTATCTGGTGAGTGGAGAGGGCGGTGAAGAGGATTAGGGGCGTGCTGGATCAGAGAGTATCTGGTGAGTGGAGAGGGCGGTGAAGAGGATTAGGGGCGTGCTGGATCAGAGAGTATCTGGTGAGTGGAGAGGGCGGTGAAGAGGATTAGGGGCGTGCTGGATCAGAGAGTATCTGGTGAGTGGAGAGGGCGGTGAAGAGGATTAGGGGCTTGCTGGATCAGAGAGTATCTGGTGAGTGCAGAGGGCGGTGAAGAGGATTAGGGGTGTGCTGGATCAGAGAGTATCTGGTGAGTGGAGAGGGCGGTGAAGAGGATTAGGGGCGTGCTGGATCAGAGAGTATCTGGTGAGTGGAGAGGGCGGTGAAGAGGATTAGGGGCGTGCTGGATCAGAGAGTATCTGGTGAGTGGAGAGGGCGGTGAAGAGGATTAGGGGCGTGCTGGATCAGAGAGTATCTGGTGAGTGGAGAGGGCGGTGAAGAGGATTAGGGGCGTGCTGGATCAGAGAGTATCTGGTGAGTGGAGAGGGCGGTGAAGAGGATTAGGGGCGTGCTGGATCAGAGAGTATCTGGTGAGTGGAGAGGGCGGTGAAGAGGATTAGGGGCGTGCTGGATCAGAGAATATCTGGTCAGTGGAGAGGGCGGTGAAGAGGATTAGGGGCGTGCTGGATCAGAGAGTATCTGGTGAGTGGAGAGGGCGGTGAAGAGGATTAGGGGCGTGCTGGATCAGAGAGTATCTGGTGAGTGGAGAGGGCGGTGAAGAGGATTAGGGGCGTGCTGGGTCAGAGAGTATCTGGTGAGTGCAGAGGGCGGTGAAGAGGATTAAGGGCGTGCTGGATCAGAGAGTATCTGGTGAGTGGAGAGGGCGGTGAAGAGGATTAGGGGCGTGCTGGATCAGAGAGTATCTGGTGAGTGGAGAGGGCGGTGAAGAGGATTAGGGGCGTGCTGGATCAGAGAGTATCTGGTGAGTGGAGAGGGCGGTGAAGAGGATTAGGGGCGTGCTGGATCAGAGAGTATCTGGTTAGTGGAGTGGGCGGTGAAGAGGATTAGGGGCTTGCTGGATCAGAGAGTATCTGGTGAGTGCAGAGGGCAGTGAAGAGGATTAGGGGCGTGCTGGATCAGAGAGTATCTGGTGAGTGGAGAGGGCGGTGAAGAGGATTAGGGGCGTGCTGGATCAGAGAGTATCTGGTGAGTGGAGAGGGCGGTGAAGAGGATTAGGGGCGTGCTGAATCAGAGAGTATCTGGTGAGTGGAGAGGGCGGTGAAGAGGATTAGGGGCTTGCTGGATCAGAGAGTATCTGGTGTGTGCAGAGGGCGGTGAAGAGGATTAGGGGTGTGCTGGATCAGAGAGTATCTGGTGAGTGGAGAGGGCGGTGAAGAGGATTAGGGGCGTGCTGGATCAGAGAGTATCTGGTGAGTGGAGAGGGCAGTGAAGAGGATTAGGGGCGTGCTGGATCAGAGAGTATCTGGTGAGTGGAGAGGGCGGTGAAGAGGATTAGGGGCGTGCTGGATCAGAGAGTATCTGGTGAGTGGAGAGGGCGGTGAAGAGGATTAGGGGCGTGCTGGATCAGAGAATATCTGGTCAGTGGAGAGGGCGGTGAAGAGGATTAGGGGCGTGCTGGATCAGAGAGTATCTGGTGAGTGGAGAGGGCGGTGAAGAGGATTAGGGGCATGCTGGATCAGAGAGTATCTGGTGAGTGGAGAGGGCGGTGAAGAGGATTAGGGGCGTGCTGGATCAGAGAGTATCTGGTGAGTGGAGAGGGCGGTGAAGAGGATTAGGGGCGTGCTGGATCATAGAGTATCTGGTGAGTGGAGAGGGCGGTGAAGAGGATTAGGGGCGTGCTGGATCAGAGGGTATCTGGTGAGTGGAGAGGGCGGTGAAGAGGATTAGGGGCGTGCTGGATCAGAGAGTATCTGGTGAGTGGAGAGGGCGGTGAAGAGGATTAGGGGCGTGCTGGATCAGAGAGTATCTGGTGAGGGGAGAGGGCGGTGAAGAGGATTAGGGGCGTGCTGGATCAGAGAGTATCTGGTGAGTGGAGAGGGCGGTGAAGAGGATTAGGGGCGTGCTGGATCAGAGAGTATCTGGTGAGTGGAGAGGGCGGTGAAGAGGATTAGGGGCGTGCTGGATCAGAGAGTATCTGGTGAGTGGAGAGGGCGGTGAAGAGGATTAGGGGCGTGCTGGATCAGAGAGTATCTGGTGAGTGCAGAGGGCGGTGAAGAGGATTAGGGGCGTGCTGGATCAGAGAGTATCTGGTGAGTGCAGAGGGCGGTGAAGAGGATTAGGGGTGTGCTGGATCAGAGAGTATCTGGTGAGTGGAGAGGGCGGTGAAGAGGATTAGGGGCGTGCTGGATCAGAGAGTATCTGGTGAGTGGAGAGGGCATTGAAGAGGATTAGGGGCGTGCTGGATCCGAGAATATCTGGTGAGTGGAGAGGGCGGTGAAGAGGATTAGGGGCGTGCTGGATCAGAGAGTATCTGGTGAGTGGAGAGGGCGGTGAAGAGGATTAGGGGTGTGCTGGATCAGAGAGTATCTGGTGAGTGGAGAGGGCATTGAAGAGGATTAGGGGCGTGCTGGATCCGAGAATATCTGGTGAGTGGAGAGGGCGGTGAAGAGGATTAGGGGCGTGCTGGATCAGAGAGTATCTGGTGAGTGCAGAGGGCGGTGAAGAGGATTGGTGCGTGCTGGATCAGAGAGTATCTGGTGAGTGGAGGGGGCGGTGAAGAGGATTAGGGGCGTGCTGGATCAGAGAATATCTGGTCAGTGGAGAGGGCGGTGAAGAGGATTAGGGGCGTGCTGGATCAGAGAGTATCTGGTGAGTGGAGAGGGCGGTGAAGAGGATTAGGGGCGTGCTGGATCAGAGAGTATCTGGTGAGTGGAGAGGGCGGTGAAGAGGATTAGGGGCGTGCTGGGTCAGAGAATATCTGGTGAGTGCAGAGGGCGGTGAAGAGGATTAAGGGCGTGCTGGATCAGAGAGTATCTGGTGAGTGGAGAGGGCGGTGAAGAGGATTAGGGGCGTGCTGGATCAGAGAGTATCTGGTGAGTGGAGAGGGCGGTGAAGAGGATTAGGGGCGTGCTGGATCAGAGAGTATCTGGTGAGTGGAGAGGGCGGTGAAGAGGATTAGGGGCGTGCTGGATCAGAGAGTATCTGGTTAGTGGAGTGGGCGGTGAAGAGGATTAGGGGCTTGCTGGATCAGAGAGTATCTGGTGAGTGCAGAGGGCAGTGAAGAGGATTAGGGGCGTGCTGGATCAGAGAGTATCTGGTGAGTGCAGAGGGCATTGAAGAGGATTAGGGGCGTGCTGGATCAGAGAATATCTGGTGAGTGGAGAGGGCGGTGAAGAGGATTAGGGGCGTGCTAGATCCGAGAATATCTGGTGAGTGGAGAGGGCAGTGAAGAGGATTAGGGGCGTGCTGGATCAGAGAGTATCTGGTGAGTGGAGAGGGCGGTGAAGAGGATTAGGGGCGTGCTGGATCAGAGAGTATCTGGTGAGTGGAGAGGGCGGTGAAGAGGATTAGGGGCGTGCTGGATCAGAGAGTATCTGGTGAGTGGAGAGGGCGGTGAAGAGGATTGGGGGCGTGCTGGATCAGAGAGTATCTGGTGAGTGGAGAGGGCGGTGAAGAGGATTAGGGGCGTGCTGGATCAGAGAGTATCTGGTGAGTGGAGAGGGCGGTGAAGAGGATTAGGGGCGTGCTGGATCAGAGAGTATCTGGTGAGTGGAGAGGGCGGTGAAGAGGATTAGGGGCGTGCTGGATCAGAGAGTATCTGGTGAGTGGAGAGGGCGGTGAAGAGGATTAGGGGCGTGCTGGATCCGAGAATATCTGGTGAGTGGAGAGGGCGGTGAAGAGGATTAGGGGCGTGCTGGATCAGAGAGTATCTGGTGAGTGGAGAGGGCGGTGAAGAGGATTAGGGGTGTGCTGGATCAGAGAGTATCTGGTGAGTGGAGAGGGCATTGAAGAGGATTAGGGGCGTGCTGGATCCGAGAATATCTGGTGAGTGGAGAGGGCAGTGAAGAGGATTAGGGGCGTGCTGGATCAGAGAGTATCTGGTGAGTGGAGAGGGCGGTGAAGAGGATTAGGGGCGTGCTGGATCAGAGAGTATCTGGTGAGTGCAGAGGGCGGTGAAGAGGATTAGGGGCGTGCTGGATCAGAGAGTATCTGGTGAGTGCAGAGGGCGGTGAAGAAAATTAGGGGCGTGCTGGATCAGAGAGTATCTGGTGAGTGGAGAGGGCGGTGAAGAGGATTAGGGGCGTGCTGGATCAGAGAATATCTGGTGAGTGGAGAGGGCGGTGAAGAGGATTACCTGCGTGCTGGATCAGAGAGTATCTGGTAAGTGGAGAGGGCGGTGAAGAGGATTAGGGGCGTGCTGGATCAGAGAGTATCTGGTGAGTGCAGAGGGCGGTGAAGAGGATTAGAGGCGTGCTGGATCAGAGAGTATCTGGTGAGTGCAGAGGGCGGTGAAGAGGATTAGGGGCGTGCTGGATCAGAGAGTATCTGGTGAGTACAGAGGGGGTGAAGAGGATTAGGGACGTGCTGGATCAGAGAGTATCTGGTGAGTGGAGAGGGCGGTGAAGAGGATTAGGGGCGTGCTGGATCAGAGAATATCTGGTGAGTGCAGAGGGCGGTGAAGAGGATTAGGGGCGTGCTGGATCAGAGAGTATCTGGTGAGTGCAGAGGGCGGTGAAGAGGATTAGGGGCGTGCTGGATCAGAGAGTATCTGGTGAGTGGAGAGGGCGGTGAAGAGGATTACCAGCGTGTTGAATGAGAGAGCATCTGGTGAGTGGAGAGGGCGGTGAAGAGGATTACCAGCGTGTTGAATTAGAGAGTATCTGCTCAGTGGAGAGGGCGGTGAAGAGGATTACCAGCGTGTTGAATTAGAGAGCATCTGGTGAGTGGAGAGGGCGGTGAAGAGGATTAGGGGCGTGCTGGATCAGAGAGTATCTGGTGAGTGGAGAGGGCGGTGAAGAGGATTAGGGGCGTGCTTGATCAGAGAGTATCTGGTGAGTGGAGAGGGCGGTGAAGAGGATTAGGGGTGTGCTGGATCAGAGAGTATCTGGTGAGTGGAGAGGGCGGTGAAGAGGATTAGGGGCGTGCTGGGTCAGAGAGTATCTGGTGAGTGCAGAGGGCGGTGAAGAGGATTAGGGGCGTGCTGGATCAGAGAGTATCTGGTGAGTGGAGAGGGCGGTGAAGAGGATTAGGGGCGTGCTGGATCAGAGAGTATCTGGTGAGTGGAGAGGGCGGTGAAGAGGATTAGGGGCGTGCTGGATCAGAGAGTATCTGGTGAGTGGAGAGGGCGGTGAAGAGGATTAGGGGCGTGCTGGATCAGAGAGTATCTGGTGAGTGGAGAGGGCGGTGAAGAGGATTAGGGGCATGCTGGATCAGAGAGTATCTGGTTAGTGGAGTGGGCGGTGAAGAGGATTAGGGGCGTGCTGGATCAGAGAGTATCTGGTGAGTGGAGAGGGCGGTGAAGAGGATTAGGGGCGTGCTGGATCAGAGAGTATCTGGTGAGTGGAGAGGGCGGTGAAGAGGATTAGGGGCGTGCTGGATCAGAGAGTATCTGGTGAGTGGAGAGGGCGGTGAAGAGGATTAGGGGCGTGCTGGATCAGAGAGTATCTGGTGAGTGGAGAGGGCGGTGAAGAGGATTAGGGGCGTGCTGGATCAGAGAGTATCTGGTGAGTGGAGAGGGCGGTGAAGAGGATTAGGGGCGTGCTGGATCAGAGAGTATCTGGTGAGTGGAGAGGGCGGTGAAGAGGATTAGGGGCTTGCTGGATCAGAGAGTATCTGGTGAGTGGAGAGGGCGGTGAAGAGGATTAGGGGCGTGCTGGATCAGAGAGTATCTGGTGAGTGGAGAGGGCGGTGAAGAGGATTAGGGGCGTGCTGGATCATAGAGTATCTGGTGAGTGGAGAGGGCGGTGAAGAGGATTAGGGGCGTGCTGGATCAGAGGGTATCTGGTGAGTGGAGAGGGCGGTGAAGAGGATTAGGGGCGTGCTGGATCAGAGAGTATCTGGTGAGTGGAGAGGGCGGTGAAGAGGATTAGGGGCGTGCTGGATCAGAGAGTATCTGGTGAGGGGAGAGGGCGGTGAAGAGGATTAGGGGCGTGCTGGATCAGAGAGTATCTGGTGAGTGGAGAGGGCGGTGAAGAGGATTAGGGGCGTGCTGGATCAGAGAGTATCTGGTGAGTGGAGAGGGCGGTGAAGAGGATTAGGGGCGTGCTGGATCAGAGAGTATCTGGTGAGTGGAGAGGGCGGTGAAGAGGATTAGGGGCGTGCTGGATCAGAGAGTATCTGGTGAGTGCAGAGGGCGGTGAAGAGGATTAGGGGCGTGCTGGATCAGAGAGTATCTGGTGAGTGCAGAGGGCGGTGAAGAGGATTAGGGGTGTGCTGGATCAGAGAGTATCTGGTGAGTGGAGAGGGCGGTGAAGAGGATTAGGGGCGTGCTGGATCAGAGAGTATCTGGTGAGTGGAGAGGGCATTGAAGAGGATTAGGGGCGTGCTGGATCCGAGAATATCTGGTGAGTGGAGAGGGCGGTGAAGAGGATTAGGGGCGTGCTGGATCAGAGAGTATCTGGTGAGTGGAGAGGGCGGTGAAGAGGATTAGGGGTGTGCTGGATCAGAGAGTATCTGGTGAGTGGAGAGGGCATTGAAGAGGATTAGGGGCGTGCTGGATCCGAGAATATCTGGTGAGTGGAGAGGGCGGTGAAGAGGATTAGGGGCGTGCTGGATCAGAGAGTATCTGGTGAGTGCAGAGGGCGGTGAAGAGGATTGGTGCGTGCTGGATCAGAGAGTATCTGGTGAGTGGAGGGGGCGGTGAAGAGGATTAGGGGCGTGCTGGATCAGAGAATATCTGGTCAGTGGAGAGGGCGGTGAAGAGGATTAGGGGCGTGCTGGATCAGAGAGTATCTGGTGAGTGGAGAGGGCGGTGAAGAGGATTAGGGGCGTGCTGGATCAGAGAGTATCTGGTGAGTGGAGAGGGCGGTGAAGAGGATTAGGGGCGTGCTGGGTCAGAGAATATCTGGTGAGTGCAGAGGGCGGTGAAGAGGATTAAGGGCGTGCTGGATCAGAGAGTATCTGGTGAGTGGAGAGGGCGGTGAAGAGGATTAGGGGCGTGCTGGATCAGAGAGTATCTGGTGAGTGGAGAGGGCGGTGAAGAGGATTAGGGGCGTGCTGGATCAGAGAGTATCTGGTGAGTGGAGAGGGCGGTGAAGAGGATTAGGGGCGTGCTGGATCAGAGAGTATCTGGTTAGTGGAGTGGGCGGTGAAGAGGATTAGGGGCTTGCTGGATCAGAGAGTATCTGGTGAGTGCAGAGGGCAGTGAAGAGGATTAGGGGCGTGCTGGATCAGAGAGTATCTGGTGAGTGCAGAGGGCATTGAAGAGGATTAGGGGCGTGCTGGATCAGAGAATATCTGGTGAGTGGAGAGGGCGGTGAAGAGGATTAGGGGCGTGCTGGATCCGAGAATATCTGGTGAGTGGAGAGGGCAGTGAAGAGGATTAGGGGCGTGCTGGATCAGAGAGTATCTGGTGAGTGGAGAGGGCGGTGAAGAGGATTAGGGGTGTGCTGGATCAGAGAGTATCTGGTGAGTGGAGAGGGCATTGAAGAGGATTAGGGGCGTGCTGGATCCGAGAATATCTGGTGAGTGGAGAGGGCGGTGAAGAGGATTAGGGGCGTGCTGGATCAGAGAGTATCTGGTGAGTGCAGAGGGCGGTGAAGAGGATTGGTGCGTGCTGGATCAGAGAGTATCTGGTGAGTGGAGGGGGCGGTGAAGAGGATTAGGGGCGTGCTGGATCAGAGAATATCTGGTCAGTGGAGAGGGCGGTGAAGAGGATTAGGGGCGTGCTGGATCAGAGAGTATCTGGTGAGTGGAGAGGGCGGTGAAGAGGATTAGGGGCGTGCTGGATCAGAGAGTATCTGGTGAGTGGAGAGGGCGGTGAAGAGGATTAGGGGCGTGCTGGGTCAGAGAATATCTGGTGAGTGCAGAGGGCGGTGAAGAGGATTAAGGGCGTGCTGGATCAGAGAGTATCTGGTGAGTGGAGAGGGCGGTGAAGAGGATTAGGGGCGTGCTGGATCAGAGAGTATCTGGTGAGTGGAGAGGGCGGTGAAGAGGATTAGGGGCGTGCTGGATCAGAGAGTATCTGGTGAGTGGAGAGGGCGGTGAAGAGGATTAGGGGCGTGCTGGATCAGAGAGTATCTGGTTAGTGGAGTGGGCGGTGAAGAGGATTAGGGGCTTGCTGGATCAGAGAGTATCTGGTGAGTGCAGAGGGCAGTGAAGAGGATTAGGGGCGTGCTGGATCAGAGAGTATCTGGTGAGTGCAGAGGGCATTGAAGAGGATTAGGGGCGTGCTGGATCAGAGAATATCTGGTGAGTGGAGAGGGCGGTGAAGAGGATTAGGGGCGTGCTGGATCCGAGAATATCTGGTGAGTGGAGAGGGCAGTGAAGAGGATTAGGGGCGTGCTGGATCAGAGAGTATCTGGTGAGTGGAGAGGGCGGTGAAGAGGATTAGGGGCGTGCTGGATCAGAGAGTATCTGGTGAGTGGAGAGGGCGGTGAAGAGGATTAGGGGCGTGCTGGATCAGAGAGTATCTGGTGAGTGGAGAGGGCGGTGAAGAGGATTGGGGGCGTGCTGGATCAGAGAGTATCTGGTGAGTGGAGAGGGCGGTGAAGAGGATTAGGGGCGTGCTGGATCAGAGAGTATCTGGTGAGTGGAGAGGGCGGTGAAGAGGATTAGGGGCGTGCTGGATCAGAGAGTATCTGGTGAGTGGAGAGGGCGGTGAAGAGGATTAGGGGCGTGCTGGATCAGAGAGTATCTGGTGAGTGGAGAGGGCGGTGAAGAGGATTAGGGGCGTGCTGGATCCGAGAATATCTGGTGAGTGGAGAGGGCGGTGAAGAGGATTAGGGGCGTGCTGGATCAGAGAGTATCTGGTGAGTGGAGAGGGCGGTGAAGAGGATTAGGGGTGTGCTGGATCAGAGAGTATCTGGTGAGTGGAGAGGGCATTGAAGAGGATTAGGGGCGTGCTGGATCCGAGAATATCTGGTGAGTGGAGAGGGCAGTGAAGAGGATTAGGGGCGTGCTGGATCAGAGAGTATCTGGTGAGTGGAGAGGGCGGTGAAGAGGATTAGGGGCGTGCTGGATCAGAGAGTATCTGGTGAGTGCAGAGGGCGGTGAAGAGGATTAGGGGCGTGCTGGATCAGAGAGTATCTGGTGAGTGCAGAGGGCGGTGAAGAAAATTAGGGGCGTGCTGGATCAGAGAGTATCTGGTGAGTGGAGAGGGCGGTGAAGAGGATTAGGGGCGTGCTGGATCAGAGAGTATCTGGTGAGTGGAGAGGGCGGTGAAGAGGATTAGGGGCATGCTGGATCAGAGAGTATCTGGTGAGTGGAGAGGGCGGTGAAGAGGATTACCTGCGTGCTGGATCAGAGAGTATCTGGTAAGTGGAGAGGGCGGTGAAGAGGATTAGGGGTGTGCTGGATCAGAGAGTATCTGGTGAGTGGAGAGGGCGGTGAAGAGGATTAGGGGCGTGCTGGATCAGAGAGTATCTGGTGAGTGCAGAGGGCGGTGAAGAGGATTAGAGGCGTGCTGGATCAGAGAGTATCTGGTGAGTGCAGAGGGCGGTGAAGAGGATTAGGGGCGTGCTGGATCAGAGAGTATCTGGTGAGTACAGAGGGGGTGAAGAGGATTAGGGACGTGCTGGATCAGAGAGTATCTGGTGAGTGGAGAGGGCGGTGAAGAGGATTAGGGGCGTGCTGGATCAGAGAATATCTGGTGAGTGCAGAGGGCGGTGAAGAGGATTAGGGGCGTGCTGGATCAGAGAGTATCTGGTGAGTGCAGAGGGCGGTGAAGAGGATTAGGGGCGTGCTGGATCAGAGAGTATCTGGTGAGTGGAGAGGGCGGTGAAGAGGATTACCAGCGTGTTGAATGAGAGAGCATCTGGTGAGTGGAGAGGGCGGTGAAGAGGATTACCAGCGTGTTGAATTAGAGAGTATCTGCTCAGTGGAGAGGGCGGTGAAGAGGATTACCAGCGTGTTGAATTAGAGAGCATCTGGTGAGTGGAGAGGGCGGTGAAGAGGATTAGGGGCGTGCTGGATCAGAGAGTATCTGGTGAGTGGAGAGGGCGGTGAAGAGGATTAGGGGCGTGCTTGATCAGAGAGTATCTGGTGAGTGGAGAGGGCGGTGAAGAGGATTAGGGGTGTGCTGGATCAGAGAGTATCTGGTGAGTGGAGAGGGCGGTGAAGAGGATTAGGGGCGTGCTGGGTCAGAGAGTATCTGGTGAGTGCAGAGGGCGGTGAAGAGGATTAGGGGCGTGCTGGATCAGAGAGTATCTGGTGAGTGGAGAGGGCGGTGAAGAGGATTAGGGGCGTGCTGGATCAGAGAGTATCTGGTGAGTGGAGAGGGCGGTGAAGAGGATTAGGGGCGTGCTGGATCAGAGAGTATCTGGTGAGTGGAGAGGGCGGTGAAGAGGATTAGGGGCGTGCTGGATCAGAGAGTATCTGGTGAGTGGAGAGGGCGGTGAAGAGGATTAGGGGCATGCTGGATCAGAGAGTATCTGGTTAGTGGAGTGGGCGGTGAAGAGGATTAGGGGCGTGCTGGATCAGAGAGTATCTGGTGAGTGGAGAGGGCGGTGAAGAGGATTAGGGGCGTGCTGGATCAGAGAGTATCTGGTGAGTGGAGAGGGCGGTGAAGAGGATTAGGGGCGTGCTGGATCAGAGAGTATCTGGTGAGTGGAGAGGGCGGTGAAGAGGATTAGGGGCGTGCTGGATCAGAGAGTATCTGGTGAGTGGAGAGGGCGGTGAAGAGGATTAGGGGCGTGCTGGATCAGAGAGTATCTGGTGAGTGGAGAGGGCGGTGAAGAGGATTAGGGGCGTGCTGGATCAGAGAGTATCTGGTGAGTGGAGAGGGCGGTGAAGAGGATTAGGGGCTTGCTGGATCAGAGAGTATCTGGTGAGTGCAGAGGGCGGTGAAGAGGATTAGGGGTGTGCTGGATCAGAGAGTATCTGGTGAGTGGAGAGGGCGGTGAAGAGGATTAGGGGCGTGCTGGATCAGAGAGTATCTGGTGAGTGGAGAGGGCGGTGAAGAGGATTAGGGGCGTGCTGGATCAGAGAGTATCTGGTGAGTGGAGAGGGCGGTGAAGAGGATTAGGGGCGTGCTGGATCAGAGAGTATCTGGTGAGTGGAGAGGGCGGTGAAGAGGATTAGGGGCGTGCTGGATCAGAGAGTATCTGGTGAGTGGAGAGGGCGGTGAAGAGGATTAGGGGCGTGCTGGATCAGAGAGTATCTGGTGAGTGGAGAGGGCGGTGAAGAGGATTAGGGGCGTGCTGGATCAGAGAATATCTGGTCAGTGGAGAGGGCGGTGAAGAGGATTAGGGGCGTGCTGGATCAGAGAGTATCTGGTGAGTGGAGAGGGCGGTGAAGAGGATTAGGGGCGTGCTGGATCAGAGAGTATCTGGTGAGTGGAGAGGGCGGTGAAGAGGATTAGGGGCGTGCTGGGTCAGAGAGTATCTGGTGAGTGCAGAGGGCGGTGAAGAGGATTAAGGGCGTGCTGGATCAGAGAGTATCTGGTGAGTGGAGAGGGCGGTGAAGAGGATTAGGGGCGTGCTGGATCAGAGAGTATCTGGTGAGTGGAGAGGGCGGTGAAGAGGATTAGGGGCGTGCTGGATCAGAGAGTATCTGGTGAGTGGAGAGGGCGGTGAAGAGGATTAGGGGCGTGCTGGATCAGAGAGTATCTGGTTAGTGGAGTGGGCGGTGAAGAGGATTAGGGGCTTGCTGGATCAGAGAGTATCTGGTGAGTGCAGAGGGCAGTGAAGAGGATTAGGGGCGTGCTGGATCAGAGAGTATCTGGTGAGTGGAGAGGGCGGTGAAGAGGATTAGGGGCGTGCTGGATCAGAGAGTATCTGGTGAGTGGAGAGGGCGGTGAAGAGGATTAGGGGCGTGCTGTATCAGAGAGTATCTGGTGAGTGGAGAGGGCGGTGAAGAGGATTAGGGGCTTGCTGGATCAGAGAGTATCTGGTGTGTGCAGAGGGCGGTGAAGAGGATTAGGGGTGTGCTGGATCAGAGAGTATCTGGTGAGTGGAGAGGGCGGTGAAGAGGATTAGGGGCGTGCTGGATCAGAGAGTATCTGGTGAGTGGAGAGGGCAGTGAAGAGGATTAGGGGCGTGCTGGATCAGAGAGTATCTGGTGAGTGGAGAGGGCGGTGAAGAGGATTAGGGGCGTGCTGGATCAGAGAGTATCTGGTGAGTGGAGAGGGCGGTGAAGAGGATTACGGGCGTGCTGGATCAGAGAATATCTGGTCAGTGGAGTGGGCGGTGAAGAGGATTAGGGGCGTGCTGGATCAGAGAGTATCTGGTGAGTGGAGAGGGCGGTGAAGAGGATTAGGGGCGTGCTGGATCAGAGAGTATCTGGTGAGTGGAGAGGGCGGTGAAGAGGATTAGGGGCGTGCTGGATCAGAGAGTATCTGGTGAGTGGAGAGGGCGGTGAAGAGGATTAGGGGCGTGCTGGATCATAGAGTATCTGGTGAGTGGAGAGGGCGGTGAAGAGGATTAGGGGCGTGCTGGATCAGAGGGTATCTGGTGAGTGGAGAGGGCGGTGAAGAGGATTAGGGGCGTGCTGGATCAGAGAGTATCTGGTGAGTGGAGAGGGCGGTGAAGAGGATTAGGGGCGTGCTGGATCAGAGAGTATCTGGTGAGGGGAGAGGGCGGTGAAGAGGATTAGGGGCGTGCTGGATCAGAGAGTATCTGGTGAGTGGAGAGGGCGGTGAAGAGGATTAGGGGCGTGCTGGATCAGAGAGTATCTGGTGAGTGGAGAGGGCGGTGAAGAGGATTAGGGGCGTGCTGGATCAGAGAGTATCTGGTGAGTGGAGAGGGCGGTGAAGAGGATTAGGGGCGTGCTGGATCAGAGAGTATCTGGTGAGTGCAGAGGGCGGTGAAGAGGATTAGGGGCGTGCTGGATCAGAGAGTATCTGGTGAGTGCAGAGGGCGGTGAAGAGGATTAGGGGCGTGCTGGATCAGAGAGTATCTGGTGAGTGGAGAGGGCGGTGAAGAGGATTAGGGGCGTGCTGGATCAGAGAGTATCTGGTGAGTGGAGAGGGCATTGAAGAGGATTAGGGGCGTGCTGGATCCGAGAATATCTGGTGAGTGGAGAGGGTGGTGAAGAGGATTAGGGGCGTGCTGGATCAGAGAGTATCTGGTGAGTGGAGAGGGCGGTGAAGAGGATTAGGGGTGTGCTGGATCAGAGAGTATCTGGTGAGTGGAGAGGGCATTGAAGAGGATTAGGGGCGTGCTGGATCCGAGAATATCTGGTGAGTGGAGAGGGCGGTGAAGAGGATTAGGGGCGTGCTGGATCAGAGAGTATCTGGTGAGTGCAGAGGGCGGTGAAGAGGATTGGTGCGTGCTGGATCAGAGAGTATCTGGTGAGTGGAGGGGGCGGTGAAGAGGATTAGGGGCGTGCTGGATCAGAGAGTATCTGGTGAGTGGAGAGGGCGGTGAAGAGGATTACCGGCGTGTTGAATTAGAGAGTACTCGATACAAGGAGACAAACCTGGATTGTTTTCTCTGATGTAGTGAAAGTCGAGGAGTAGCCTGACAGAAGGAGACAAAACAAGGCAGGTAGTGTTTTCTCTGGGTGAATACTGCAATTATATTTAAAGTGAGCAAGGGAAAGTTTAGAGGAGGAAAGATTGTTGTACAGACAGTAAAGTGGAAGATTGCTGGAATGCAGTGCCAGGGACACGTTGTAAACGTATACAAGAGTAATGCTTGCGAGCGGGGTTCCAAGCCGGGGTCCACGGACCCCTCAGTAAATGGTAGGCAGGAGTCCATGGCATAACGTCGGAAACACTAGTTTAGAGCCATTTAGGCATATGATTTGGCAGAAGAAGGAGGGATACAAAGCAATGGATAAGGATAGACAGGATTGAGGGAAGGTACGAAGAGAGAAGCTGTGTGGTCGAAAGCAGGCAGAAACATTGGGTCTAGTTAGTCCCGGTTGAGAATCTGAGGTAGGAGGTAGAAACAGGCAATGTGAAGTCAAGGACTACTAGGCTGAAGGTTCGATAGAAGCAAGTGAGTGAAAGGTGAGTGTGGGGAACCGGAGTTTCAATCAGTTTAATCACTATTTAATTTAAGTAACAGAGCAGACGCGGGGCCAACAGGCTAACTCGTGTTCCTGAAACATTACATCTGTTCCGCTCTCTGACCTGTTGATCAGTTAAATCATGTTTTTTAAAATTCAACAAATATATTTGCTCCAACCAACCGCGATCACAATCATTCCAGATCTCCACCTCACTGACATTCGAATGTTTAATTCATTTAATTACCCAGTCGAGCTCCTTAAAATGTACACTCGCCGCCCGCCGGGGTGAAGCGGTGGTGTGTCTCCAGTGTGGATATTCGTACCCAGGATGAACAATGTTTAATTCATTTAATTACCCAGTCGAGCTCCTGAAAACGCACACTCACCGCTTCCCAGTAACCAGCCTCTCGGGTTGTGGTTCCAGAACGATTGGCCACGAGGCCCCTGACGTTGGTATTTAACTCAGTATCTCCAACTCCGTGACATCATAAATAGGAGCACTGCATTATGGGCAGCATTAGTTGCCTATGATGTCACAGGTGAGTTTGCACTGTAGGTATAACAATGGACACAAGACTCATTAGAGAAATTACCAAAATACAATCCATTGGGTTATTAAAGGTAGAGGTAAAGAAGGCTTTTCCAAGTTTAGATCTTTACAGAGAAGATAAACCCAAAGCATTCAGCAAGCATGTCAAAGGGAACTTTATCCAGAGGGGGCCAAACATTGAACTCACTATCTCCAAGAAAGATTGAACTGAGGCCTTTATGAGAAATTTTCATGAGCTAGGACTAGTTTAAATAGTAGTCATGTGGCAAAAGCACATGCAATTAATTTGTTCAAGCTGATGTGTGACCCCATTTTGCCATTTAAAGCAACGAGTGAGATTGAAAGCTCGAGGTGAATGTGGAAGCTGAGCACCAACTGCCTGCCTTTTGATCGCCGAGGATCGGCGGCTACACTACTGAGGGGGGAGGAAGCCTGGTGCTGTACCAGAGGGTGTTGCCCAGGTTTTCTGTGTCTCGGATGTGGACTTGGACTATAGACTTCTCCCGATCTTGTAGTTTTTGTATTGTGTTTTTTTGCCCGATCTTTGTTTTTTTTTGTGCAGGGATGGAGATTTGGGGGTCAATACATCTGTTCCATTTTGTTCATCTTTTTTGTGCAGGAAGAGGAATTTGGGGGTTGATGTGCCTGTCATGTTTTTGTTTTGTTTTTATTTGCATGGGAAGGGGGGATTTGGGGGTTGATGGTTGTGCTGTCTTTTTCTTCTCTCATGGTTTCATGGCTACCCAGGAAAGAAGAATTTCAGAGTTGTATACTTTGATAATAAATGAACCTTTGAACCACTGATTTGGCTTGAGATGGGTCAAAGATGAGGACACTGGTCTCATTGAATTAGATTTCCTCATTATTAAACCTTGGTCTCCAGTGATATGCAGAGTGCACAGGGGATCCGGGAATTTGACAGAAACCTGGAATAATCCAGCTAAGAGGCAAAACTAAAGCCGAGGGGAAAAAGGAAAAGCAAGCATTTCCATACAGGACGTACATTTTTGCCAATGTAACAATTTTTAAGAGGCATCTGGACTGCTGGTGCAGTGGTTGAATAAACCATGTTGACTGAATAAATGTTTGTTGTGAAAGGTTTGTTACAACACTAATTCATTGCTCCACACGGTGGTCTCAGCTGAGGGTCAGATGTTTTACTCACACCTCATTGTTGAGGATTGTAGGCTGACTAACCAATCCAGAGGAACACAGCATTGTTGCAAGTGCCTTCCTTCGGGTACAAGGTAAGCAGAGACACTATTTACCTGGACAAGAGGCCAGTTGATTCACCAATCCACCTTGTTTATCCTGTTCACGTAAGGACAGAATTAGGTCATTTGACCCATCAAGTCAGCTCTGCCATTGGTTGATTTATTATCCCTCTCAACCCCATTCTCTGACATCTCCCCTTACGGTTCAAAGCCATTACTATGAACCTCCACTTTAAATGTATTCAAATACTTGGTTTTCATAGCCATTTTTGGCAATGAATGCCATAGGCAAATTAATGGTTCAGTACAGACTAGATGGGCCAAAGGGCCTGTTTCTGTGCAGTAGTGTTCTATGACAGATTCACCACTCACTGGCTAAAGAAATTCCTCCTCATCCTAGTTCTGAAGGGACGCCCTTGTATCCTGAAGTGATCTCTGGTCCGAGACCTTCCCACAATTGGAAACATCCTCTCCATGTCCATTCTATCTCAACCTTTCAATATTTGATGCGTTTCAATGAGATCCCTGTCATCTAGGGTGTGCACCTAAAATGTAAGCATCTCTGTGACAGGTCAATTTGGCCCATACTGTCATTCATCTCCTGTGAGTCTGTAGCACACATTAAAAACACTATAACCGTGAAGTCAATTGTACCAAACATCCACTGCAAAGAGTCAGCATAATGAAGACCTACTGATGGGTACCAATAGCTTTAATACAAACCAAAATATTAATCTTAATAAGGCAATGGGCAATAGAAGTAACCATATAACAATTACAGCATGGAAACAGGCCATCTTGGCCCTTCTAGTCCATGTCGAATGCTTACTCTCACCTAGTCCCACTGACCCTCACTCAGCCCATAACCCTCCATTCCTTTCCTGTCCATATACCTATCCAATTTTACTTTAAATGACAATACTGAACCTGCCTCTATCACTTCTACTGAAAGCTCATTCCACACAGCTACAACTCTGAGTAAAGAAATTCCTCCTCATGTTACCCTTAAACTTTTGCCCCCCAACTCTCAACTTATGTCCTCTTGTTTGAATCTCCCCTACTCTCAATGGAAAAAGCCTACCCATGTCAACTTTATCTATCCCCCTCATAATTTTAAATACCTCTATCAAGTCCCCCCTCAACCTTCTACGCTCCAAAGAATAAAGACCTAACTTGTTCAACCTTTCTCTGTAACTTAGGTGCTGAAACCCAGGTAACATTCTATTAAATCTTCTCTGAACTCTCTATTTTGTTGACATTTTTCCTATAATTCAGTGTCCAGAACTGTACACAATACTCCAAATTCAGCCTTACCAATGCCTTGTACAATTTTAACATTACATCCCAACTCCTATACTCAATGCTCTGATTTATAAAGGCCAGCATACCAAAAGCTTTCTTCACCACCGTATCCACATGAGATTCCACCTTCAGGGAGCTATGCACCATTATTCCTAGATCACTCTGTTCTACTGCATTCTTCAATGTCCTACCATTTATGATGTATGTCCTATTTGGATTATTCCTACCAAAATGTAGCACCTCACACTTACCAGCATTAAACTCCATCTGCCATCGTTCAGCCCATTCTTCTAACTGGCCTAAATCTCTCTGCAAGCTTTGAATACCTACTCCATTATCCACAATGCCACCTACCTTAGTATCATCTACATACTTACTAATCCAATTTACCACCCCATCATCCAGATCATTAATGTACATGACAAACAACACTGGACCCAGTACAGATCCCTGAGGCACACCACTAGTCACTGGCCTCCAACCTGACAGTTATCCACCACTACTCTCTGGCATTTCCCATCCAGCCAATGTTGAATCCATTTTACTACTTCAATATTAATACCTAATGATTGAACCTTCCTAACTAACTTTCTGTGCAGAACCTTGTCAAAGGCCTTACTGAAGTCCATATAGACAACATCCACTGCTTTACCCTCGTCAACTTTCCTCGTAACCTCTTCAAAAAATTCAATAAGATTTGTCAAACATGATCTTCCACACACAAATCCATGCTGACTGTTCCTAATCAGACCCTGTCTATCCAGATAATTATATATACCATCTCTAAGAATACTTTCCATTAACTTACCCACCACTGACATCAAACTGACAGGCCTATAATTGCTAGGTTTACTCTTAGAATCCTTCTTAAACAATGGAACCACATGAGCAATACGCCAATCCTCCGGCACCATCTCCATTTCTAATGACATTTGAAATATTTCTGTCAGAGCCCCTGCTATTTTTACACTAACTTCCCTCAAGGTCCTAGGGAATATCCTGTCAGGATCCGGAGATTTATTCACTTTTATATTCCTTAAAAGCACCAGTACTTCCTCCTCATATCACTATTGTCATAGTTTCCATAACTTCCCTACTTGTTTCCCTTACCTTATACAATTCAATATCCTTCTCCTTAGAGAATACTGAAGAAATTGTTCAAAATCTCCCCCATCTCTTTCAGCTCCACACATAGACAATAGGTGCAGAAGTAGACCATTCGGCCCCTCGAGTCTGCACTGCCATTCTGAGATCATGGCTGATCATTCACTATCAATACCCAGTCCCTGCCTTGTCCCCATATCCCTTGATTCCCCTATCCATCAGATATCTATCTAGCTCCTTCTTGAAAGCATCCAGAGAATTGGCCTCCACCGTCTTCCGAGGTAGTACATTCCACACCTGCACAACTCTCTGGGAGAAGAAGCTCTTCCTCAACTCTGTTTTAAATAACTGACCTCTTATTCTCAATCCATGCCCTCTGGTACTGGACTCTCCCAACATCTGGAACATATTTCCTGCCTCAATCCTATCAAATCCTTTTAATTATCTTAAACGTTTCAATCAGATTCCCTCTCAATCTCCTCAATTCCAGCGTGTACAAGCCCAATCTCTCCAATCTCTCTGCGTAAGACAGCCCTGCCATCCCAGGAATCAACCTAGTGAATCTACGCTGCACTTCCTCAACTGCCAGAATGTCCTTCCTTAAACCTGGAGACCAAAACTGTACACAATATTCCAGGTGTGGTCTCACCAGGGCCCTGTACAAATGCAAAAGGACATCCTTGCTCTTGTATTCAATTCCCCTTGTAACAAAGACCAACATTCCATTTGCCCTCTTCACTGCCTGTTGCACTTGCTCATTCACCTTCATTGACTGGTGAACTAGGACTCCTAGGTCTCTTTGCATTTCTCCCTTACCTAACTCTACACCGTTCAGATAATACTCTGCCCTCTTGTTCCTGCTTCCAAAGTGGATAACTTCACATTTATTCACATTGAATGACATCTGCCAAGTATCTGCCCACTCACCCAGCCTATCCAAGTCTCCCTGTATTCTCCTAACGTCCTCTTCGCATGTCACACTGCCACCCAGTTTAGTATCGTCAGCAAACTTGCTGATATAGTTTTCAATGCCCTCATCTAAATCATTGACATAAATCGTAAAGAGCTGTGGTCCCAATACAGAGCCCTGTGGTACCCCACTAGTCACCTCCAGCCAGTCCGAGAAACACCCATTCACTGCTACCCTTTGCTTTCTATCTGCCAACCAGTTTTCTATCCATGTTGAAACCCTGCCCCCAATGCCATGAGCTCTGATTTTACTCACCAATCTCTTATGTGGCACCTTATCGAATGCCTTCTGAAAATCTAGGTATACAACATCCACTGGCTTACCCTCGTCTAACATCCTTGTTACACCCTCAAAAAACTCCAACAGATTAGTCAAGCATGATTTGCCCTTGGTAAATCCATGCTGGCTCGGCCTAATCCTATTTCTGCCAACTAGATGTGCCACTATTTCGTCCTTAATAATGGACTCAAGCATCTTCCCCACGACTGACGTTAGGCTAACAGGGCGATAGTTCTCCATTTTCTCCTTCCCTCCCTTCTTGAAAAGTGGGATAACATTAGCCACTCTCCAACCTTCAGGAACTGATCCTGAATCTAAGGAACATTGGAAAATGATTACCAATGCATCCGCAATTTCCTGAGCCACCTCTTTTAGAACCCTCGGATGCAGACCATCTGGACCCGGGGATTTATTAGCCTTCAGAGCTGTCCACTCTGATTCTCTAAGGGACCGATTTTATCCCTCACTATCCTTTTGCTATTAATATAACTGTAGAAACCCTTCGAATTTATTTTCACCTTACTTGCCAAAGCAACCTCGTATCTTCGTAAGTATGGATAGAGAATTGGCAAAACACCAGTAAACAGCACTATGTGGTTGTTTAAAAGATTGGAGAGTAATGTACTAGAATTGCCCAGGACTTTTCCTGATTGTAGCCGGCCACTGCTCCCAGGTTTGAATCCACCCAGCTCCTTGCATTCGTTCCATCCGTGCTGGGATGAGCATTGAGCTAGCACCTCAGCTTTGTAAAAAAAAAACAAATACTAAAGAAATGGCAAGGTTGCTACCCAATGCATCACAAGGCGTGGGAAGGAGCAATTTCTTGATGTATATTAGTGATAGAAGCACACAACATTCACCTTGGAAGCACAGTGAACCGTGAAAAGGATAGTGAGGGACTTAAAAAGGATGCAGCCAGGTTGTAGAGGGATGGGTCATTAAGTTTAATGCAGAACACTTACATACTCCATTTCAGTTCATAGAGACAGCATACACGAGAGGACACAATTCTTGAAGGGTAGGGGAATAGAAAAGTCTGTGATATACATGCATAGTTTGCTGAAAGTGAAAACGTAGTTTAAAAGCACGTGGTTTCTGGGTTTTAGAAAAGAGGCAGGAAGTCCAAGAATATGATGATGAATGATAATAAAACACTAAGCTGGCCACAGCTGTAACATTCTAATTTGGGATGATGGTCCAGTTCTGAGCACTCTCTCCGGAGATGGTGGTCTAGTGCTGAGCATTCTCTCCGGAGATAGTGGTCTAGTTCTGAGCATTCTCTCCGGAGATGGTGGTCTAGTGCTGAGCATTCTCTCCGGAGATGGTGGTCTAGTTCTGAGCATTCTCTCCGGAGATGGTGGTCTAGTGCTGAGCATTCTCTCCGGAGATAGTGGTCTAGTTCTGAGCATTCTCTCCGGAGATGGTGGTCTAGTTCTAGGCTCTCTCTCGACAGGAGATGGTCCAGTTCTGGGCACTCTCTCTTGGGAAGGTGGTCCAATTTTGATTCTCTACCTAGGGTAGGTAGAGAATTTCAACACCATCTCTAGGGAGGATGGTCCATTTCTTAGCACTCTCTCTAGGGGAGATGGTCCAGTTCTGGGCACGCTCTCTCGAGGGGAGATGGTCCAGTTCTGGGCACTCTCTCTCGAGGAGAGATGGTCCAGTTCTGGGCTCTCTCTCTAGGGGAGATGGTCCAGTTCTGCGCTCTCTCTCTAGGGGAGATGGTCCAATTCTGGGCTCTCTCTCGAGGGGAGATGGTCCAGTTCTGGGCTCTCCCTCTAGGGGAGATGGTCCAGTTCTGGGCTCTCTCTCGAGGGGAGATGGTCCAGTTCTGGGCACTCTCTCTCAAGGGGAGATGGTCCAGTTCTGGGCTCTCTCTCGAGGGGAGATGGTCCAGTTCTGGGCTCTCTCTCTAGGGGAGATGGTCCAGTTCTGGGCTCTCTCTCTAGGGGAGATGGTCCAGTTCTGGGCTCTCCCTCTAGGGGAGATGGTCCAGTTCTGGGCTCTCTCTCGAGGGGAGATGGTCCAGTTCTGGGCACTCTCTCTCGAGGGGAGATGGTCCAGTTCTGGGCTCTCTCTCGAGGGGAGATAGTCCAGTTCTGGGCTCTCTCTCTAGGGAAGATGGTCCAGTTCTGGGTTCTCCCTCTCGGGGAGATGTGACTTGGAAGTGATGAGCCATTCGACTACTTCCATGTCGTAATCTTTCTGTGACTAGAGCCCATAACTTCCTTTCAGGATGTCCAGCCAAAGTAATTCCAAAGCAGGAGGAGGCTTTCCAGCCATTCATGCTGGGTGGCTGTTTTCACCAGATTCGCACAGTGGTGGGGCAAGATTGAGACCATCACCTTCAGTAAGTGGATATTTACTGTAGGTATTCAAGTAAACCCAGCCGGATCACTTCCGGTGCTTGACACAGTTGGGCAAGAAGAGCATTCAGCTGCCTCCTCTGTGCCAGGTGTACCAGCAGAGATGTAGAGTGCAGTAACACTGAGCTCACGTCCGCAGAATGGGAAGGACTCAGGGTATTGTCCTGCTACTCTCAGTTTTATGTGAGAGGGGTAGCTGCAGCATCTGCGAGGCAGAGGGAGGCTTCCTCCCTGGGACACCCTGTCTTTTCACTCCATGTGTGACCAACTGGAGGCTTCAAAACACATGGGCACAAAGTCACTCAAGTCAGGCCGCCAGAGGGAGGTGGGGAATGGGCAGTAAACAGCGAGCACCCGTCACGAGGTTACAAACCCAACAGCAGTCAAGTGCTGTTTATCATTAGGAAGACCGGGCAGAATAATGGGCACAACGGGCAAGCTGCCACCATCACGCCACAGGTCGCAGCAGATCCTCCCAGCGTATCGGCTGAGCAAAGACCTCCCTCTCCAACCAAAGTTCGTAGCTGTAGCAGAAGTCATCGGGCAGCGGGAGTCGGTGGCCCAGCACGCTCTGCAGGCAGTTGTCCACAGGAGCAAACTCCAGGTCACTGGGGCACACGCCATAGCGGCGGCTGTTGAACGCCTCGATGTTGACCCTCAGAGCACACTCCTCCGCCTGGAAATCCCAGGGCCGAGCATCGATCTCTGTAGGGAGACAGAGAAAGACATCAGCCTTGCAAACCTTTGAAATTACACGGATCACAAGATGATGCTGGAATGAGAGATTGTAACTTATCAACAACGTTTCACATCGAATAGACAGGTAACCTGAATCAAAATTATGAAATGTTGATTAGACTACAGAATGAGCGGTGGAGAGGGTCAGTAATTTACATTCCTCAGAGGATCTGTCTTGGGTCTAGCACATCAGTGCCATTACAAAGAAAGCAAGACAGTGCCTTTACTTCCCGAGAAGTTTGTGAAGATTCTGTATGTTGTCTAAAACTTTCAGACTTCTGCAGATCATGGTGGAGAGTAAACAGAGTGACTGCATCATGGCCTGGTATGGAAGCACCAAAGTCCTTGAACAGAAAAGCCTACAAAAAGTATTGGTATAGCCCAGTCCATCACAGGTAAAGATCCCCCCCACCCCCCAAACCACTGAACACATCTACAACGAGTCCTGTTGCAGGAAAGCACCATCTGTCATCAAGGACCCCCAACACCCACCCAGGCCATGCTCTCTTCTCGCTGCTGCCATCAGGAGCCTCAGGTCCCATGTCACCAGGTTCAGGGACAGTTACTACCACTCAACTATCAGGCTCTTGAACCAGAGGAGAAACTTTAGTCAACCCAACACTGAACTGATTTCACAACCAATGGACTCACTTTCAAGGACTCTTCATCACCCGTTCTCAATATTTATCGCTTATTTGTTATTATTTTGTTTTTCTATTTATGTATTTGCTCAGTTTGTGGTTTTTCTACAGATTGGTTGTTCATCTTTGCTGCACGTGGGTTTTCATTGATTCTATTGTGTGATGTGTTTTTTGTGTTTACTGTGAATGCCTGCAAGAAAATGAATCTCAGGGTTGTATATGGTGACACAAATGTACTTTGATAATAAAATTACTTTGAACTTTGATTAAATGGAAGAACATTTCCACTTTTGGGGTCCATATAAATACAAGTTGCAAGTAAATTAAAAGGGGTGCTAGATAAACCAGAGATTAGCTGGAGCTTGGAGCTCATTACTCTGAGCAGTGCTGGATTCCCACTGGATTTCTACAGAAGCTGGAAAATCACATGGAAGGGAAAGCATATTCTGGGTTAAGTGGAAGTGGAAGGAATAAAAAACACCAGCATTAACAACTGGGCCAAATGGCCTGCACTTGGACTGCATTTGTATTTATATCCCTCAGTCATTATCCCTCCCAAATTCTAACCTCAATCAAGTTGGTATGTCAGCATGAAAAACAGATGTATCATCACTGACGTATGATGTGATGTTGTTAGAGTCCAGTGCAACAACATAAATTACTAAAAAAAAGTAACAAGCTCGTGTTCGTGAAATCTGATGGTAGAGGGGAATCATCGAGTGTGGGTCTTCAGGCTGCTGTACCTCCTCCCTGATGGTAGTGATGAGAAGAGGGTGTGTCCTGGATGGCGAGGGTCCTTAATGATGGATACCGTGTGCTTGAGCCACTGCCTCTTCAGTACATTAATTAAATGGTGGGAAGGGTTATGTCCCTGAGGGAGCTGGTCGAGACTACAACCGTTCCGCACGTAGGAGGCTCTGGTCCAGGCTACGATGTAACCAGTCACAACGCTCTGCATCGCATATGCTCCAGTGAAGGAGCAGAGGTGTAAAATATCAACTGGTTCTCTTTCCACCATGATGTCTAACCTGCTGAGACTTTCCAGCATTTCATTTTCATTTCTATTGTGTATGTTTGTTGTGGTCAGGAATCTGACAATTACTGGAGGTAATGTTCCATCCTAGCACTTGGATGTTAGTCATGGCTCAGAGCAGATAGTCGTGGATTCAAATCCCAGCAGAGGAACTTGAGGACATAACCTACACTGCCACCCGCAGTGAGTGGTGCAGTGTATCGGAGCTGCTGTCTTTCAGATGTTAGTTGGCATCCTGTCTGCATGCTTAGATGGGTTCACATGACCATTATTTCAAGCGGGGGCAAGTTACCCCCACAATACATGTTGCTCACACATCACCACTAAGACTGAGGTGCTGTAGGAGCTGGCAGAGGGTGCCAGTGCATTAACAAACCACACGGAACGCCCTCCTGTTCCCCCCGTACCATTTCCATAGGCCCAGTCATCGTTAAAGCGATGCCGCACTTTGTGGTAGATGGCAGACATGGTCTTCATGTTGCTCTTCCTCCACTGGCGCCCCATGTACTTGGCTTGGATCTTCAGCAGCTTGAGGGCATACAGCTGCATCATTGCCTGCTTGGCCCTGAGCACCCGCTTTAAAATCGGGGCGGACTTGAACACCACAAGCATCTGGAGACAAACCAGAAGACAGACCTCCTCAAAAGTGAATGCAGGAGCAATTTCTACTGCAAAGCCAAATGTTTCACTGTTACCCCTTCATTGTAAAGGGGGCAAATTTTACAGAGAGGGCAGGGAAATGGAGAAGGAAAAGTGGAACAGGCTCAAGGAGCTGATGTCCTTCTCCAGGTTTAATTTCTTACGGCATTTTCTCAGACCCTTTCCTATGGGGTTCCCTGCACAAGCCTGAGCTTCCTCCGGGGGCCAACTCCTCTGGTGACCTTCTACCAGGGCTAGCAGCAGTGCAAGTGGTCCCTTATCCACAGAACTGTCCTTCAGGTTGGGCCGAGCACATCCTTTACTTGTGGAAATGGAAGGACCCAGCAATAATGGTAAAGCATTTATCCCTCCCTGCAACATGGACATGGGAGGCTGTGACAATTGTTCTAGGTGGGCTGTCCATTCAGAAACCTCCTTATTGGGTCGTGGAACGCCTTGGCAGTTAGCACAACACTATGACACTTGACTCCAAGAGGACCACAACCTTGTCGTAGGGTTTGGAGGCTTGTGTGCCTCAATGACCCAGAGAGCTATGTTCACTAGAGTCAGGGCCTTGTGGTTTGGCTCCTGGTAGGGTCACCCATGCCAAACAGGTCAAATGGTAAATTTGTCATCCACTTTCTTCCAGGTTCAGAGGTTCAATTCAGGGTTAACAACCTTGACTGGTAAAACAAAATTGTTATGGAAACAGCAATGAACAAAACCTTAACTGCTGGCTTAAACAGCAGTGATGTAACAGGGAGAAACGAACTATTACAGCTTGGGGTGCAGTTCAGAGTTCAATTCCGGCACTATCGGTAAGGAGCTTCTACGTTCTCCCTGTGAGCGTGTGGGTTTCCTCCCACAGTCAAACGATGTTCTGCCTAGTAGGTTAATTGTCCTGTGAGTGGTTAGGCTAGGGTTAAATCGGTAGGTCACTGGGCCAGAAGGGCGTTGTATCTAAATAAATAAATTGAAATCACAAGTTGCAAGAAAAATAGCCATTCAATTGGTTAAAAATATGCTGGATCCTTTTACAGCAATTTCATCAGTTCCCCACACTTTCCAGCACGTTGCTTTGGATAAAATATTACTAAAGCTGTTCAACAAGACGACCCAGACTCTGTTCTCACCATGGTGCGAGAGTGCTTCCACTTGGTGAGCTTGTTTAGGGTACGCAGCAGGTTGATGCACGAGAAGAGGTTCCTCCAGCAGAACTGATTATGGTCCCCTGCTTCCTTCAGACAGAACAAAGAGCAGCTTTAGCACAGTAACCTCCACCTATCCCATCCCCATCAGCAAGGGGACAATCAGACCAAAACAGGCAAAGTTGCAAATGAGCTGGCACTAGCTAAAAGCTTGACAGATATCAGGAGGGAGGTTTAGGAAGGGAATTCCAGAGAACACGGTCAAGAGAGCCAAATCAATGGGAGACATGGAACGGTAAAGATGTTGGGTAAAGTTAAGAGAAAGAGGCTCAGGGATTTGAACACATGAATGAGAATTTTCTGAACTGGAATCATGTCCTGGGTGGTGAATGAATAGGATACAATATGAGCAGCAGTCCAGCACTCTATAGTTTCAC
Source organism: Hypanus sabinus (assembly GCF_030144855.1). Lineage (NCBI taxonomy): Eukaryota > Metazoa > Chordata > Chondrichthyes > Myliobatiformes > Dasyatidae > Hypanus > Hypanus sabinus. The sequence continues at coordinate 5,770,820 of NC_082718.1, read as the reverse complement.
ACAGCACATTGACGGTGAATTCTTCAGAGCAGACTCAGTGCTTTGGTTTCTGGGAAAGACAGATAATGAAGTTGGAGAACGGGACACTTTTTTTCTCCATTACTGCAACCCAACCACAGGATTGAATATCAGAGCAGTCAGCTAATGCCCAGGTTCAACACAGAAGCTGCTACCGCCTTGGCCTATTAAACAGCACCTCAAACCACTTTGTGTCTGTTTTGATCTTAAATGGATTGCTGGAACTGTTAGAACCTGCAACATACAGATTGGAGACCCAGCACTATCCTATCTCTAAGGAGATTCAGGGAAGCAGTGAGTGAGAATGAGCCTCAAAGTGAAGAAACTACAAGACTGAGTGCGAGCTGATGTTTGATTCCATTTCGTCGATTAAAGCTTCCATTATTCACCAGCTAAAGCAACAAGGGAGATTGAAACATCGAAGCAAATGCGGGAGGTGAGCCCTCTGTTCACTGATCCGGAGAAGGAGCCTGTGAGGCCTTTTGTGGCTCTCCTGTTGGAGAAGGAGCCCACTGCTGTGCTCGGAGGGTAGGCCTCTGCGTGTCTCTCGCTTTTGATGACGTTGGAGGATGTAACCAATGTTCATGGATTTCAGTTGATTGGGTTTTATATTGTGTTTTCGCATTGTCTTTTTCTCTGTGGAGGTAGGGAGGGTTTGAGGGTTGGTATTCTTGTTGCATTCTTGGTAGCTTTTTTGTGCAGAGAGGGAATCTGGGGGTCAATTGCATTTTGTGTGGGGAGGGGGATTTGGGGGTCAATGGTCTTATTTTGCTTTGTTCAGGGGAGAGGGGTGGGGGTGGGGGTTGATCGAGTTGCTGTTCGCTTTTTGTGTGGGGGTAGTAGGTTTGCTGTTTCTCTCTGAACTGACTTCCACTGTTTTTCTGTGTTTCATGGTGATCTGGAGAAGATGAATCTCAGAGTTGAATACTACACACAGATTTCGATAATAAATGAACCTCTGAACCTTTTTTATTGCAACACGGCAGTTGTCAAATATTCTTCAGCTTCTGGGGAAATCCTTAATTTATTGCTGATTTTTTGTCATCTTCCATCTGTTGTCCATCAGGAAATGCGAGTGTGGTACAGAGTACAATGTCACCTTCTCAGAGCATGGGATATACTGCTGTCTGAGGCCTCCGTGGGTCAGAGTTGACCATGGATATTGCTTCCTATCTGTCTAGATATGCAAGCCTGGACAGTACGATGTGGAGAGCAAGCTGTTGCCCATGTACCCCCTCTCCACGCATCTGATGAACCCAAAGGAACGGCAGAGAACGATACAGTTTGGCACCAGCAGCATCGCAGGAGTTGCCAGTCAGCATTGACTCAATGTAGGACTGCTTTAGGGACTCCAGCTCTGGATTTTTCCCCATGAGATGTACTCCCGAAGCCTTTCCCATGAGTGGGTAGAGCCACAAGGCAGTGGAGGTCTGAGATCAGAGTTTTCCTTCTCCTAGATGAGCTGACAAGCCCCATCTGCCTGTTGTAAGGTGCCAATAATCTGATTTTGCCCCTTCTCTTGAAGGTAGAAAGGGTTCCACCAGGTTTAGTAGCTAAGCCACACGCGAAGGCCAGGAGCTGGACTTGGTTGTCAGCAGCTACCTGTGGCGCATGCCATTGGGAGCATTTAATAGGCGGGGGAGCTTGTCCCCATTGATGCACCATCAATAACTCTCTGAGACGTGAGGGGAGATATCAGCTTTTATTGGCTGGAAGAAAGAACAAGCAGCAATTCACTACCACACAACATCCTGGAGACTGAGGCCGGGGCAGTGTCCCCAATCGCCTTTACACCGGGGTCCGTGGGAGGAGCCACAGGAGCAGTCAGTGGGGGGGGGGGGGGGATGTCCAGGCAGGTATATGTAGTTCACCACACCCATACCACTCCACTGATCACAGCTGAGTGGTACAATGTGTATCACAGCAGTATGGCATGGCTGTTGCTGGATCCCAGATTCACCCAGCAGTCGTCTTTCCCAGTGGCATTCAGTGGTTAAATAATCTCAACCCAGGAAAAGAGAAGGTGATTGTCAGTGCTTTACCATCCCAACTCTGTAATCTGGTTTGATAAGACTATCATTCGTTTCTTTCATTCTCTGTACTTACCAGAGCCTCGGTGGTGAGTTCCGGCAGCTCGTGAATCACGCAGTGAGGATAATCCAGGACGTTGATACTGTGCACAAAGAGACAGCACGCCAGTGACAAAGGCCTCAGAGCATGTTGTTTGTCCAGTCATAGACCATTAGGCATAGGCACAGAGGCCATTCAGCCCATTGAATCTGCACTGCCATTCCATCACTTATTACCCCACTCAACCCCATTCTCCTGCTTCCTCCTCGCAACCATTTACACCCTGACTCGTTGTGAACCTACCAACCTCTGCTTTAAATATTTCCAATGACTTGGCCTCCACAGCTGTCTGCGGCAATGAATTTCATGGATTCACCACCCTCTGGATAAAGAAGTTCCTTCTGGTAATTGACAGGTAGTTCACACGGGTTTACAGGACAGTGTCCAGCCACTTGGGGTCATAACTTCATAACACTGACTTCGTTAGAGTATGTTTCACTACTGGTGAAAGCTGCCTCTCACTTTCTCACGTTGTGCAGTTCACAGAAGATCTCTCCCTAAATTGTCTGCTGCCTCCTCCAACACTACTCTGTTCTTCATTTGAACAACAGGAACCTGGGCTATCCATTCGGCACATCCTTCGGTTCTCCAGTGAGCTCAGAGGCTACCGATGCTCAGTCCGATGTCGGGTTTCAGCCAGAAACAATTCCTTCCCCTCCACTCGACTGCTCAGATCATCCAGCAGTTTGTTCCATCCCCTCGTTCTTTCCCCCAAGGACCACAGCATCTTCCTTTCAGCCAACTTTTCTTTAAGAGTTAGTCTTTAATCTGCTCTCTCCTGCTCATCATACACTGTGTAAGAGAAAAATCTCCTAATCTTCCACCTTTTTCTCATTTTTTTTTTAAGAAGTGAAATCCCTATTTACCCACATTCTTGGCAATATGAACAGCAACTCTGTAATTTCTCAATCTAATTTGTTTATGTTTGAACATGTATATTAAGTCACTCCTTATTCCTACCCACCCTGAAGAGAACTACCCCTGCTTTTCTAATCTCCCCATATTCTTTTCTCATTCTTTGACCTTCAGTAACTCTTCTCTGCATCTTTGTCCAGACTTTGACATCTAAGGCGTAGCATGTAGAAATGGCCACAGTTCTTCAACTGAGATCTAACCACAGATACGTTACCACTTTTCAATAAGCTTTCTCTTGTACTCCTACGTAAAAGCATACAGGAGACATTATAACCAAACAGATTATATTGTAAATCATTTATTCCTTACAAATCAGGAAAGTCAATAATTTAATTCTCAATATCACTCGAGAATCTACAACAGGTATCAGACTCATAAGCCAAGAGGAAGGAAACAAATGTTTGAGTTCCTGACTCCATTCTCACTTGCTTCTGCCTGGCTTCCTGGGTTCCCAGGTTTACATAAAGACTGGTGTTCATGATGTGCCTTCTAGATGAATTAGCCTGTCGATGACCCAGTTCTGACTCATAATGGTCACCTTTCTCATCCAGAAACAGTTGAGTGACTGGATAGTCAGGCCAAGCGGAAGTTTGTGTCTTTACTATAAATATGCCTTCCTCTCTAAAAGTCAGAATTGCACAGGTAAGATACCTGACATTGGCTCTTTGGTGGAAAAGACTTTGAGATACAGTGAAGAGCAGGTCCCAGCAACCCCTGACAAACCCGATAAACCCTAAACTAATCAGGAGACAATTTACCATAACCAAATAACCTACCAACTGGTTCATCTTCGGACTGTGGGAGGAAACCTGGAGAAAACTCACATTCCACAGGGTGTTTAATCTGTTTGGTGCCGGAATGCTGACCCTTGGCCTTAGAAATGACCTTGGAATGTTCCCAGTTGGCCCTGAGTGAGGCCCATTCTTCCCACATCTCTCCCCCGTGGACTTCCCTGCAGGGATCAGAAGGTGCTAACTCGGTGATGTCCTGGGGGCAGAGTTCAGAGCTCATCCTTACCTGTTCCTGGCTGTGATGTAAGACATGATGTTCTGATTGAAGAACTTCAGAATAAGAGGAATACAGTTGGCAAATACCAGGTGCTGTGAAACATACTCGAACTAGGAGGAGAGGAACGAGGAGAATAAGAAGGGGACATCCCTTCACCCAACTCAACCAAGTTCTAGCACATACATACCTGGGCCACTGAAGCCTGCACTTCACCAAGATCCCCACAATCAACACCACCACACCCCCCCAGTTCCTGTGTTGCCACCATTCAGACCCTCCTCAGTCCCTTCTACACACTCGACATTCCTCAAGAGACTCCCTCAATCCTGGGTGCATGTGCCTGCTGTGTATTTCCCTTTACTCCCGATCAAATATTCAGCATCCTTTGTCATCTGAGCTCCATTACTCCTGCCGCCATCACCTTTCCCCTTTCCCCTAACTTCTGCTCTTTTTTAAAAAAAGATTCCCACCTGCCTGCTGCCATTTTCCCACAATCTACTTTGGCCGGGTCCTTTCTCATGCTATTGAATCCAGCCTTTCCCCAGTTCATGGCCTCAATTTGAGGACTAACCAGATCTCTTTACAGAACTACCTTGAAATTTACAGAATTATGGTCACTGAACTTCCACCATCTTCTCAGTTTCTGTCCCTAAGATACGGGTGAATAGGGCCCTGTCCCTTTTCAGCTTCAAATTCAGAACTTTTTACACATGCATACCTTCTAGATTAAATGTCATTTAAAGGGAGAACGATTAATCCCCGTGCACATGCTTCATATTTCCACGCGTCTCCCCCGTCATTCAGACCACTCAGAACTGAGGCTTTGACTGCTGGCACTCTCATGGCAAAGATTTCTGCCCTGTGCCTTTAGTTGCCCTCTCAGAGACAGAGGTGGAGACAAAAAAGATTGCAGATGCTGGAATTTTTTTTAAAAGAGATGCAATGCAGAACAGGCCCTTACAGCCCTTTGAGCTGTACCACCCAGCAACCCACTGATTTAACTCCAGCCTAGTCATGGGGCAATTAACCTGCTAATCAGTACATCTTTGGACTGTGGGAGGAAACCGGAGCACCCGGAGGAAACCCACACACACACGGGGAGGGATGTACAGACTTGCTTACAGAGGATGCTGGAACTAAACTCCGAACTCTGATGCCCGAGCTGTAGTAACACCACCCTAACCACTATTCTACTATGGCCTCCTAAACAACACACACAAAATGCTGGTGGAACACAGCAGGCCAGGCAGCATCTATAGGGAGAAGCGATGTCGACGTTTCGGGCCGAGACCCTTCGTCAGGACTAACCTAAAGGAAAGATAGTAAGAGATTTGAAAGTAGTGGGGGGAGGGGGAAATGCGAAATGATAGCAGAAGACTGGAGGGGGTGGGGGGAAGCTAAGAGCTGGAAAGGTGATTGGCAAAAGGGATACAGAGCTGGAGAAGGGAAAGGATCATGGGACGGGAGGCCTCAGGAGAAAGAAAGGGGGGAGGAGCACCAGAGGGAGATGGAGAACAGGCAGAGTGATGGGCAGAGAGAGAGAAAGAAACCTAAATATATCAGGGATGGGGTAAGAAGGGGAGGAGGGGCATTATAAGTTAGAGAAGTCAATGTTCATGCCATCAGGTTGGAGGCTACCCAGCCGGTATATAAGGTGTTGTTCCTCCAACCTGAGTGTGGATTCATCTTGACAGTAGAGGAGGCCATGGATAGACATATCAGAATGGGAATGGGACGTGGAATTAAAATGTGTGGCCACTGGGAGATCCTGCTTTCTCTGGCGGACAGAGCGTAGGTGTTCAGCGAAATGGTCTCCCAGTCTGCGTCGGGTCTCACCAATATATAAAAGGCCACACCGGGAGCACCGGACGCAGTATACCACACCAGCCGACTCACAGGTGAAGTGTCGCCTCACCTGGAAGGACTGTCTGGGGCCCTGAATGGTGGTGAGGGAGGAAGTGTAAGGGCAGGTGTAGCACTTGTTCCGCTTACAAGGGTAAGTGCCAGGAGGAAGATTGGTGGGAAGGGAAGGGGGGGACGAGTGGACAAGGGAGTCGCGTAGGGAGCAATCCCTGCAAAAAGCCGAAGGGGGGGGGGAGGGAAAAATGTGTTTGGTAGTGGGATCCCGTTGGAGGTGGCAGAAGTTACCGAGAATTATACGTTGGATCCAGAGGCTGGTGGGGTGGTAGGTGAGGACAAGGGGAACCCTATCCCGAGTGGGGCGGTGGGCGGATGGGGGGAGGGCAGATGTGTGTGAAATGGGAGGGATGCATTTGAGAGCAGAGTTAATATTTTTTTGTTTATTCATTTATGGGATGTGGGTGTCACCAGTCAAGCCAGCATTTATTGCCCATCCCTAATTGCCCTCGAGAAGGTGGTGATGAACTGCCTTCTTGCACCGCTGCAGTCCCTGAGGTGTATGTACTCCCACAGTGCTATTAGGGAGGGAATTCCATGACTTTGACCCAGCGATATGTTTCCAAGTCAGGATGGAGAGTGACTTGGAGGGGGATTTCCGAGTGGTGGTGATCCCAGGTATCTGCTGTTCTCATCCTTCTGGATGGTAGTGGTCGTGGGTCTGGAAGGTGCTGCCTTAGGAACTTGGTGCTGGAGGAAATCTGCTGTTTGAGCAGCAATTGTTGGGATAAGGAACCCTGCATCAGATTGAGAGCAGAGAGGGGGCATAGCCAGTTTAACGAGAGGTGGGGGGTAGTGGTGGGACAGGTAGCCTGAAAACTGGGGGTTTGGGGGCAGTGGTTAAAGGATGATGGACAGATTGAGCAAGGTAAGGGAACGGGTAACAGGTACCATGTTCCAGTTTACGGCCAGCACCCAGAGGTGGTCCCAAGTGCTTGGCAGGGACGACAAGATGTCAGCTCACACAACACTTACCTGGTAGATGTGGTTGAGTTTGAGGTGCTTGAGCAGCAGAAGCATGAGTGCCGAGATGGCTTTCACAATGATCTCCTTGTGCCTGTTGACGTCAATACCCAACTTCATGCTTTGTAGGACAGTGGTGCTGCAGGAAATGTAACAACCGAGATTTCACACTGAAATACTCAAATTTGTGTTACAAGTGATCTCCTTCTAAACCCTCTTTAAAGTGGCCCTTCAATCCATGTCAACCACTTCAGCAAATTCTCCTAATTACATTATCAATATTTCCTGTTAAATAAAATGAACTGTAGATATGTCACAAATTCAGTTTTTTGTAACAATGTGGGACGTTGCTTCAAGAGAAAGTCTTCCCCTTTGTACTGAAGAGACAAAAATGGATCTGAGAAGGTTTGAACAAAGGATTCAAAGTACATTTATTATCAAAGAATGTATAAATTTTACAACCTCGAGATCCATTTCCTTATTGGTTGTCACAAAGCAAGAAACCTGAAAGAACCCAATTTAAAAAAAAAGACCAAACCCTGATGTGCAGAGGAGGAGATGGAAACAGTATTGATCAGGTTTCTTTTGAAAGAGCTTTTGGGAAAGGTTAGTTCTTGATGCATTTACTACTTTACAAACAAACGGAACAGTAAATCAGTTTAGCATTGACATGACAACTGCAGTAGTTCTTTCGGTTTGTGAATATCTCCCACACCTTGAGAGAGACCAGTAACTGATCTCAGACCAGGTTTGTAACTAAGGTTCCATGTGTTGTGCATTCAGAGAAGCTCTTCTGCACACACCGCTGTAACCTGTGATTATCTGAGTTACTGTCACCTTCCTGTCAGTATTCTCCTCTGATCTCTCTCATTTACAAGACGTTTTCACCCAAAGAATTGTCCCACACTGGATGTTTTCAGTTCTTCTCACCATTCTTTGTAATGTCTATAGACTGTTGTGTCAGAAAACCCCAGGGTTTCTGAAATACTCAAACCACCCTGCCTGGCATCAACAAACATTCCACATTCAAGGTCACTTAGGTCACATTTCTTCCCCATTCTGATGTTTGGTCTGAACAACTGAACCTCTTGACTGTGTCTGCATGCTCTTATGCATCGAGTTGCTGGCACGTGATTGGCTGATGAGATATTTGCATTATCGATAGATTTACAGGTGTACCCAATAAAGTGGCCACCGTGCAATCCTGATAATAAACTTACTTTGGCATAGTTGGCATGACATGGGAAACTGGAATGCTTGTCTGACATAGGAAAAAGCTTCTGGTGTGGAAACAGGGAAACCTAATGAGATTTTTCTTAAAGGAATGAATGCGTTAAATATAAAAGATTGCAAACCACGTCTCACAGCCACAAGGAAAAGGAATGCATGAAAATTATTGAAATTAAATCAAAACTCACGGCATTTCCTCAGGAAGAACGTCAGCCAAGATATTGATGGAGTCAGTCTTTGCCTTGGAGCTGGGAGCAGCTGCCAGTTGGATCTTCAGCAGAGCGATCTGCGGAGGGAGCCGCATCACAGCATTGTGTACGTTACACATCACTAACCACGGCTCGAATACTGTAGTTGTTTGACAATGGGACAGCCAGATTATAAACAACTTTCTCGCCCCAACAGCAATAAAGTTGATCATATCATCGGTTTCTGGTGACGCTGGCTGAGGGATTAACCAAGGGAACTTTCTCGATCTTCTTTGGGATTATTATATTTATCTTCAATGGGTTACTGAATTTAATGTCACATGCTGAGGTTACATGTTGGTTCAGGCACACGTGTTACACATTGAAGATGGTGCGGGTTGTCATAAATCCCTGAAATATCTGCTTGAACCAACAGACTCTGCACTGAGTCACGTCACCAGAGAAAGCATCAAACAAGTCGTGAAGTATGGCAGGGAGAGAACAATAATTCTCACTCCATCCCCAATGACCTAATTCCAAAGGAAACAAGAAGCAGGGAAGAAAATGAAAATGAGAAATAGGTCCTATGCACTCAGAGCTGGACAGTGAGGCAAGTCCTGCTATTATCACAGCTTCCATTGGCTGGAGAAGAGAAGCAGAACGTCAGAAATGGCAGGATGGGAGGGGGGAGTTGCTGCAACCTGTAACTCTTGTCAGTCAGCAGGATGGGAGAGGGGGTGTTGCTGTAACCTGTAACTCTGTCAGTCAGCAGGATGGGAGAGGGGGTGTTGCTGTAACCTGTAACTCTGTCAGTCAGCAGGATGGGAAAGGGGGTGTTGCTGTAACCTGTAACTCCTGTGTCAGTCAGCAGGATGGGAGAGGGGGTGTTGCTGTAACCTGTAACTCTGTCAGTCAGCAGGATGGGAGAGGGGGTGTTGCTGTAACCTGTAACTCTGTCAGTCAGCAGGATGGGAAAGGGGGTGTTGCTGTAACCTGTAACTCCTGTGTCAGTCAGCAGGATGGGAGGGGGGAGTTGCTGCAACCTGTAACTCTGTCAGTCAGCAGGATGGGAGAGGGGTGTTGCTGTAATCTGTAACTCTGTCAGTCAGCAGGATGGGAGAGGGGGTGTTGCTGTAATCTGTAACTCTGTCAGTCAGCAGGATGGGAGAGGGGGTGTTGTTGTAACCTGTAACTCTGTCAGTCAGCAGGATGGGAGAGCGGGTGTTGCTGTAATCTGTAACTCTGTCAGTCAGCAGGATGGGAGAGGGGGTGTTGTTGTAATCTGTAACTCTGTCAGTCAGCAGGATGGGAGAGGGGGTGTTGCTGTAATCTGTAACTGTCAGTCAGCAGGATGGGAGAGGGGGTGTTGTTGTAACCTGTAACTCTGTCAGTCAGCAGGATGGGAGAGGGGGTGTTGTAACCTGTAACTCTGTCAGTCAGCAGGATGGGAGAGGGGGTGTTGCTGTAACCTGTAACTCTGTCAGTCAGCAGGATGGGAGAGGGGGTGTTGCTGTAACCTGTAACTCTGTCAGTCAGCAGGATGGAGAGGGGGTGTTGTTGTAACCTGTAACTCTGTCAGTCAGCAGGATGGAGAGGGGGTGTTGTAACCTGTAACTCTGTCAGTCAGCAGGATGGGAGAGGGGGTGTTGCTGTAACCTGTAACTCTGTCAGTCAGCAGGATGGAGAGTGGGAAAGCAGAAGAGTGCTGCGTGTACAGAGCAGCAAAGCACCAATGATCTGGAGGCAGTGAGACAAGTGTATGGTGGGGGAGAGGCAGGGGTGGTGTGATCATTAGTTAGTCACTGGCCGTGGGAAGTGGGCAGGGCAATGTATAGACAGCCACTGGCAGTGGGCAGTGGGATCATTACAGTCACCGACCGTGGACAACTCCTGTTTGACAAACTTACTGGAGTTCTTTGAGGACATAATGAGTGCAGTGGATAGAGGGGAACAGGTGGATGTCGTATCTTTTGGCCTGGGACTATACTCTCTGGAGTACAGAAGAATGAGAGGAGATCTTATAGAAACATACAAAATTTTGAAAGGGTTTAGATAGGATGGAAGTAGGAAAGTTGTTTCCATTGGTAGGTGAGACTAGAACTAGGGGACATTGCCTCAAGATTCAAGGGAGAAGACTTAGGACGGAGATGAGGAGAAATTGTTTTCCCCAGAGAGTGGTGAATCTGTGGAATTCTCTGCCCAGTGAAGCAGTTGAGGCTTCTTCACTAAATATATTTAAGAAACAGTCAGACAGGTTTTTACACAGTAAGGGAATTAAGGGTTATGGAGAAAAGGCAGGTAGATGGAGCAGACAGGTCAGCCATGATCTTATTGAATGGCGGGGCAGGCTCGATGGGCTGGATGCCCTAATCCTGCTCCCATTTCTTATGTCATGACCTTATGTTACAGTCTCTGGCTGTGGACAGCGGGGTCATTACGGTCACTGGCTGTGGATACGGAGTCATTACGGTCACCGGCCGTGGACAGTGGGACTGCCAGTGTCTTGAGTTGTGGGTGAATGATACTCACCATGTACTGTGGGAAGTTGTACAACATTCCCTGGTAGAGAACTTCAACTGGAGTCTGCTCTACCGCCTCAGCACCCTGTGTGTAGGAAGAATTGCAAACAGATAAGTTAAAGTTTCTCAACTTTATCCAGTGCTGAGTTACACATCACTTTAATGTGAGCTGGATGGGAGTACTGCTGACAGTATTGTTTATTGTACCGGGGCAGTAATATCGCACCCACCCTCTGTATTGTAGACTCAATCTGACAATGGACAGGTTTCCCTCAACAGTTTCTCCTCACAGTATTGTACAACGCCTTTCTGTCCCAGTGGTCTTTCCAACCTTAACTATCAGCCATGTCCAAAATCTGCTTTCCCTGAGATAATACAGCTAATCTCCTCACAATCCCAGTGACAGCTCCTTCTCAATGCCAGTGTTTCAGTTAATCTCCTCTCAATCCCAGTGACAGCTCCTCCTCAACGCCAGTGTTTCAGCTAATCTCCTCACAATCCCAGTGACAGCTCCTCCTCAACGCCAGTGTTTCAGCTAATCTCCTCACAATCCCAGTGACAACTCCTTCTCAATGCCAGTGTTTCAGTTAATCTCCTCACAATCCTAGTGTCAGCTCCTTCTCAATGCCAGTGTTTCAGTTAATCTCCTCTCAATCCCAGTGACAGCTCCTCCTCAACGCCAGTGTTTCAGCTAATCTCCTCTCAATCCCAGTGACAGCTCCTCCTCAACACCAGTGTTTCAGCCAATCTCCACACAATCCCAGTGACAACTCCTCCTCAACGCCAGTGTTTCAGTTAATCTCCTCACAATCCCAGTGACAGCTCCTCCTCAACGCCAGTGTTTCAGTTAATCTCCTCACAATCCCAGTGACAGCTCCTCCTCAACGCCAGTGTTTCAGTTAATCTCCTCACAATCCCAGTGACAACTCCTCCTCAACGCCAGTGTTTCAGTTAATCTCCTCACAATCCCAGTGACAACTCCTCAACGCCAGTGTTTCAGCTAATCTCCTCACAATCCCAGTGACAACTCCTTCTCAACGCCAGTGTTTCAGCTAATCTCCTCACAATCCCAGTGACAGCTCCTCCTCAACGCCAGTGTTTCAGCTAATCTCCTCACAATCCCAGTGACAGCTCCTCCTCAATGCCAGTGTTTCAGTTAATCTCCTCACAATCCCAGTGACAACTTCTCAATGCCAGTGTTTCAGCTAATCTCCTCACAAATCCAGTGACAACTCCTCAACGCCAGTGTTTCAGCTAATCTCCTCACAATCCCATTGACAACTCCTTCTCAACACCAGTGTTTCAGTTAATCTCCTCAGAATCCCAGTGACAACTCCTCCTCAACGCCAGTGTTTCAGTTAATCTCCTCACAATCCCAGTGACAACTCCTCCTCAACGCCAGTGTTTCAGCTAATCTCCTCACAAATCCAGTGACAACTCCTCAACGCCAGTGTTTCAGCTAATCTCCTCACAATCCCAGTGACAACTCCTCCTCAACGCCAGTGTTTCAGTTAATCTCCTCACAATCCCAGTGACAACTCCTCCTCAATGCCAGTGTTTCAGTTACTCTCCTCACAATCCCAGTGACAACTCCTTCTCAACACCAGTGTTTCAGTTAATCTCCTCACAATCCCAGTGACAACTCCTTCTCAACGCCAGTGTTTCAGTTAATCTCCTCACAATCCCAGTGACAACTCCTCCTCAACGCCAGTGTTTCAGTTAATCTCCTCACAATCCCAGTGACAACTCCTTAACGCCAGTGTTTCAGCTAATCTCCTCTCAATCCCAGTGACAGCTCCTCCTCAACGCCAGTGTTTCAGCTAATCTCCTCACAATCCCAGTGACAACTCCTTCTCAATGCCAGTGTTTCAGTTAATCTCCTCACAATCCCAGTGACAGCTCCTTCTCAATGCCAGTGTTTCAGTTAATCTCCTCTCAATCCCAGTGACAGCTCCTCCTCAACGCCAGTGTTTCAGCTAATCTCCTCTCAATCCCAGTGACAGCTCCTCCTCAACACCAGTGTTTCAGCCAATCTCCACACAATCCCAGTGACAACTCCTCCTCAACGCCAGTGTTTCAGTTAATCTCCTCACAATCCCAGTGACAGCTCCTCCTCAACGCCAGTGTTTCAGCTAATCTCCTCACAATCCCAGTGACAACTCCTCCTCAACGCCAGTGTTTCAGCTAATCTCCTCACAATCCCAGTGACAACTCCTTCTCAACGCCAGTGTTTCAGCTAATCTCCTCACAATCCCAGTGACAACTTCTCAATGCCAGTGTTTCAGCTAATCTCACAAATCCAGTGACAACTCCTCAACGCCAGTGTTTCAGCTAATCTCCTCACAATCCCATTGACAACTCCTCCTCAATGCCAGTGTTTCAGTTAATCTCCTCAGAATCCCAGTGACAACTCCTTCTCAATGCCAGTGTTTCAGTTAATCTCCTCAGAATCCCAGTGACAACTCCTCCTCAACGCCAGTGTTTCAGTTAATCTCCTCACAATCCCAGTGACAACTCCTCCTCAACGCCAGTGTTTCAGCTAATCTCCTCACAATCCCAGTGACAACTCCTCCTCAACGCCAGTGTTTCAGCTAATCTCCTCACAATCCCAGTGACAACACCTCCTCAACGCCAGTGTTTCAGCGAATCTCCTCACAATCCCAGTGACAGCTCCTCCTCAACGCCAGTGTTTCAGCTAATCTCCTCACAATCCCAGTGACAACTCCTTCTCAACGCCAGTGTTTCAGCTAATCTCCTCACAATCCCAGTGACAACTCCTTCTCAACGCCAGTGTTTCAGCGAATCTCCTCACAATCCCAGTGACAGCTCCTCCTCAACGCCAGTGTTTCAGTTAATCTCCTCACAATCCCAGTGACAGCTCCTCCTCAACGCCAGTGTTTCAGCCAATCTCCTCACAATCCCAGTGACAACTCCTCCTCAACGCCAGTGTTTCAGTTAATCTCCTCACAATCCCAGTGACAGCTCCTCCTCAAAGCCAGTGTTTCAGTTAATCTCCTCACAATCCCAGTGACAGCTCCTCCTCAACACCAGTGTTTCAGTTAATCTCCTCACAATCCCAGTGACAACTCCTCCTCAACACCAGTGTTTCAGTTAATCTCCTCACAATCCCAGTGACAACTCCTTCTCAACGCCAGTGTTTCAGTTAATCTCCTCACAATCCCAGTGACAGCTCCTCCTCAACGCCAGTGTTTCAGCGAATCTCCTCACAATCCCAGTGACAACTCCTTCTCAATGCCAGTGTTTCAGCTAATCTCCTCACAAATCCAGTGACAACTCCTCAACGCCAGTGTTTCAGTGAATCTCCTCACAATCCCAGTGACAGCTCCTCCTCAACGCCAGTGTTTCAGCTAATCTCCTCACAATCCCAGTGACAACTCCTCCTCAATGCCAGTGTTTCAGCTAATCTCCTCACAATCCCAGTGACAACACCTCCTCAACGCCAGTGTTTCAGCGAATCTCCTCACAATCCCAGTGACAGCTCCTCCTCAACGCCAGTGTTTCAGCTAATCTCCTCACAATCCCAGTGACAACTCCTTCTCAACGCCAGTGTTTCAGCTAATCTCCTCACAATCCCAGTGACAACTCCTTCTCAACGCCAGTGTTTCAGCGAATCTCCTCACAATCCCAGTGACAGCTCCTCCTCAACGCCAGTGTTTCAGTTAATCTCCTCACAATCCCAGTGACAGCTCCTCCTCAACGCCAGTGTTTCAGCCAATCTCCTCACAATCCCAGTGACAACTCCTCCTCAACGCCAGTGTTTCAGTTAATCTCCTCACAATCCCAGTGACAGCTCCTCCTCAACGCCAGTGTTTCAGCCAATCTCCTCACAATCCCAGTGACAACTCCTCCTCAACACCAGTGTTTCAGTTAATCTCCTCACAATCCCAGTGACAACTCCTCCTCAATGCCAGTGTTTCAGCCAATCTCCACACAATCCCAGTGACAACTCCTTCTCAATGCCAGTGTTTCAGCTAATCTCCTCACAATCCCAGTGACAACTCCTCCTCAACACCAGTGTTTCAGTTAATCTCCTCACAATCCCAGTGACAACTCCTTCTCAACGCCAGTGTTTCAGTTAATCTCCTCACAATCCCAGTGACAGCTCCTCCTCAACGCCAGTGTTTCAGCCAATCTCCTCACAATCCCAGTGACAACTCCTTCTCAATGCCAGTGTTTCAGCTAATCTCCTCACAAATCCAGTGACAACTCCTCAACGCCAGTGTTTCAGTGAATCTCCTCACAATCCCAGTGACAACACCTTCTCAACACCAGTGTTTCAGTTAATCTCCTCACAATCCCAGTGACAACTCCTTCTCAACGCCAGTGTTTCAGTTAATCTCCTCACAATCCCAGTGACAGCTCCTCCTCAACGCCAGTGTTTCAGCTAATCTCCTACAATCCCAGTGACAACTCCTCCTCAACACCAGTGTTTCAGTTAATCTCCTCACAATCCCAGTGACAACTCCTCCTCAATGCCAGTGTTTCAGTTACTCTCCTCACAATCCCAGTGACAACTCCTTCTCAACACCAGTGTTTCAGTTAATCTCCTCACAATCCCAGTGACAACTCCTTCTCAACGCCAGTGTTTCAGTTAATCTCCTCACAATCCCAGTGACAACTCCTCCTCAACGCCAGTGTTTCAGTTAACCTCCTCACAATCCCAGTGACAACTCCTTAACGCCAGTGTTTCAGCTAATCTCCTCACAATCCCAGTGACAGCTCCTCCTCAATGCCAGTGTTTCATCTAATCTCCTCACAATCCCAGTGACAACTCCTCCTCAACGCCAGTGTTTCAGTTAATCTCCTCACAATCCCAGTGACAACTCCTCCTCAATGCCAGTGTTTCAGCTAATCTCCTCACAATCCCAGTGACAACTCCTCCTCAATGCCAGTGTTTCAGTTACTCTCCTCACAATCCCAGTGACAGCTCCTCCTCAACGCCAGTGTTTCAGTTAATCTCCTCACAATCCCAGTGACAACTCCTCCTCAACGCCAGTGTTTCAGTTAATCTCCTCACAATCCCAGTGACAGCTCCTCCTCAAGGCCAGTGTTTCAGCTAATCTCCTACAATCCCAGTGACAACTCCTCCTCAACACCAGTGTTTCAGTTAATCTCCTCACAATCCCAGTGACAACTCCTCCTCAATGCCAGTGTTTCAGCCAATCTCCACACAATCCCAGTGACAACTCCTTCTCAATGCCAGTGTTTCAGCTAATCTCCTCACAATCCCAGTGACAGCTCCTCCTCAAGGCCAGTGTTTCAGTTAATCTCCTCACAATCCCAGTGACAACTCCTCCTCAACGCCAGTGTTTCAGCTAATCTCCTCACAATCCCAGTGACAACTCCTCCTCAACGCCAGTGTTTCAGTTAATCTCCTCACAATCCCAGTGACAACTCCTCCTCAACGCCAGTGTTTCAGTTAATCTCCTCACAATCCCAGTGACAGCTCCTCCTCAACGCCAGTGTTTCAGTTAATCTCCTCACAATCCCAGTGACAACTCCTCCTCAACGCCAGTGTTTCAGTTAATCTCCTCACAATCCCAGTGACAACTCCTCCTCAACGCCAGTGTTTCAGTTAATCTCCTCACAATCCCAGTGACAGCTCCTCCTCAAGGCCAGTGTTTCAGCTAATCTCCTACAATCCCAGTGACAACTCCTCCTCAACACCAGTGTTTCAGTTAATCTCCTCACAATCCCAGTGACAACTCCTCCTCAATGCCAGTGTTTCAGCCAATCTCCACACAATCCCAGTGACAACTCCTTCTCAATGCCAGTGTTTCAGCTAATCTCCTCACAATCCCAGTGACAGCTCCTCCTCAAGGCCAGTGTTTCAGTTAATCTCCTCACAATCCCAGTGACAACTCCTCCTCAACGCCAGTGTTTCAGCTAATCTCCTCACAATCCCAGTGACAACTCCTCCTCAACGCCAGTGTTTCAGTTAATCTCCTCACAATCCCAGTGACAACTCCTCCTCAACGCCAGTGTTTCAGTTAATCTCCTCACAATCCCAGTGACAGCTCCTCCTCAACGCCAGTGTTTCAGTTAATCTCCTCACAATCCCAGTGACAACTCCTCAACGCCAGTGTTTCAGCCAATCTCCTCACAATCCCAGTGACAGCTCCTCCTCAACGCCAGTGTTTCAGTTAATCTCCTCACAATCCCAGTGACAACTCCTCCTCAATGCCAGTGTTTCAGTTAATCTCCTCACAATCCCAGTGACAACTCCTCCTCAATGCCAGTGTTTCAGTTAATCTCCTCAGAATCCCAGTGACAACTCCTCCTCAACGCCAGTGTTTCAGTTAATCTCCTCACAATCCCAGTGACAACTCCTCCTCAATGTCAGTGTTTCAGCTAATCTCCTCACAATCCCAGTGACAACTCCTCAACGCCAGTGTTTCAGTTAATCTCCTCACAATCCCAGTGACAACTCCTCCTCAATGCCAGTGTTTCAGTTACTCTCCTCACAATCCCAGTGACAACTCCTCCTCAATGTCAGTGTTTCAGCTAATCTCCTCACAATCCCAGTGACAACTCCTCCTCAACGCCAGTGTTTCAGCTAATCTCCTCACAATCCCAGTGACAACTCCTCAACGCCAGTGTTTCAGCTAATCTCCTCACAATCCCAGTGACAACTCCTCCTCAACGCCAGTGTTTCAGCTAATCTCCTCACAATCCCAGTGACAACTCCTCAACGCCAGTGTTTCAGCTAATCTCCTCACAATCCCAGTGACAACTCCTCCTCAATGCCAGTGTTTCAGTTACTCTCCTCACAATCCCAGTGACAACTCCTCCTCAATGTCAGTGTTTCAGCTAATCTCCTCACAATCCCAGTGACAACTCCTCCTCAACGCCAGTGTTTCAGCTAATCTCCTCACAATCCCAGTGACAACTCCTCAACGCCAGTGTTTCAGCTAATCTCCTCACAATCCCAGTGACAACTCCTCCTCAACGCCAGTGTTTCAGCTAATCTCCTCACAATCCCAGTGACAACTCCTCAACGCCAGTGTTTCAGCTAATCTCCTCACAATCCCAGTGACAACTCCTCCTCAAAGCCAGGGTTTCAGTGCATCATCAAACATTGATAAGGAACAGGGGAAATGTGGACTCACTCCAGTTACAAGTAATGGAGAGGAGCTGGGAGGTTGACAGCCTCATGCCCTGAGGAACAGAGTCCATGCAGCAGAGGGATGGAGAGGCAGAACAGTACTGGAAGAACTTTCTCAGCCCTATCTTCAGTATCACTAGGACACAGCCCCAGACGCGATTCTTACCAGAGACACCGGGGATGTCTGAAGCTCCTGCTCCCTTCTGGCCTGCACTTCAGCAACGGACGTGTATTTGTGCTATTTGAGGAAAGGTAGGAAAGCAATCAGATTCCAAGCAAAATGTTTTTCATCCACCATCGAACTGCCTGCACTTTCCATGTGAACCAAAGTAGACAACATTAGCAAGTTTTAGCACCAAAGTCCAAACAGCACAGTCTGTTACCTCAATAGTACACTCAGTGGCCACTTTATTAGGTACACCTCCTCATTAAGGCGAATATCATGCAGATAAGGACAAGAGGTTCAGTTGTTGTTCAAACGTCAGAATGGGGGAGAATGCAATCTAAGTGACTGTGATCTTGGAGTGATTGTTGGTGCCAGATGAGGTGGTCTGAGTATCGCTGATCTCCTGGGATTCTCATGCTCAACAGACTCGAGTTTGCAGAGAATGGTAGAAAAAACCATCGAACAGCAGTTCTGTGGGTGAAAATGCCTTGTTAATGAGAGATGTCAGAGAACGGGCAGACTGGTTCAAGCTGACAGGAAGGCAAATAACCACGTGTTACAATAGTGGTGTGCGGAAGAGTATCTCTGAATGCACCGCACATCGAACCGCGAAGTGAAGGGCTACCGTGGTAAAAGACCATGAACATACACTCATCTGCAGTTGCTGGAAATCCAAGCAACACACTCAAAATGCTGGTGGAACTCAGCAGGCCAGGCAGCATCTATAGAAAACATTAGTCAATGTTTTGGGCTGAAACGTCGGCTGTACTTTTTTCCTACAGATGCTGTATGACCTGCTGAGTTCCGTCAGCATTGTGTATGAATATACACTCAGTAGACACTTAATTAGGGACAGAAGGTAATTCAAAGTTCTGCACATTATTTACTTGCATAAGTTGTTCTTTTTTGCTCATTGGCTGTTTGACACTCTTTTTTTAAAAAAACTGGGTTCTATTGTGTTTTTATATTTTGTGGTTGCCTGTATGGAGATGAACCTGAAGGTTGTATATAGTACACATACTTTGAACTTTGAAGGTGCCATTTAAGTAAGACTCATTCACCGGGATTGGGCTCTCAGCTCTGTAGAGTCAGATGATTACAGACCAACAATATAAAGTAGTTAGAATGTTCCTTTCTGCAGGTTGAGTGGGGGGGGGGGGGGAAGGTGTGAAAAATAAGATGGAAGGGATATAAAGAACCATCTTCCAAAAGAATTGGACATTTGGTAACATCACATTCCACGTTCTCCCCAAGTCACACACCTCTCTAACTCAGGTACGTGCTGCCCATTCCAGTGTTGTCATAACAACAATACCCTGGAAATATCCCACAGTTCAGTGGGAATACCTTCACCACACGCACACTGTGGCATTTGAGGGAAGTGGCTCACCCCTCCACTCTCAAGGGTAATTCACAAGCGAGTGCTTGCTGATAACAATCCCACGGGGCAAAAGAGCAAAGGATTGAAATAAAAACAGCACCCAAGCACAGAGAAACAGACTCTGTGAACAAACACAGTTATATTTCACACACTCATTCATTCAGGATACCTCAAAGTATTTCTTGCCCAGTGATCTACCTTTTAAAGAGCAGATAAACGTGTTACGTAGAAAATGGCAGACGAATATGAGCATTACTGTCCCTGCTAACTGAAAACAAATGGCTGAAATTCTTAAACATAACAGAAGAGATAACAGCAAAACATTCTATACATTTAAGGACCGGAACTGTTTCCAGAAGCCGTGTTATTCTTGTAGAAATTTTTAGTTATGCTTTAAAAATGAGGGCTCATTAAAGAGGCTTATTTACTGGCACCTTACACCAGGCTCAAGACGTTCTCTCAGGAAGCGAACATCAATGGAATCAGAGACAAACACTGCTATCATGTAAGTAAATGCATGGAGAACCGGGAGCTGACAAACTTGACTCAAGTCAAGTCCCTTTTATTGTCATTTCGACCATAACTGCTGTTACAGTACATAGTAAAAATGAGACAACGTTTTTCAGGACCATGGTGTTACATGACACAGTACAAAAACTAGACTGAACTACGTAAAAAAACAACACAGAGAAAGCTACACTATACTACAGACCTACACTGGACTGCATAAAGTGCACAAAAGAGTGCAGACGTTACAATAAATAATAAACAGGACAGTAGGGCAAGGTGTCAGTCCAGGCTTCGGGTATTGAGGAGTCTGATGGCTTGGGGGAAGAAACTGTTATCTAGTCTGGTCGTGAGAGCCCAAATGCTTCGGAGCCTTTTCCCAGACGGCAGGAGGGAGAAGAGATTGTATGGGGGTGCGTGGGGTCCTTCATAATGCTGTTTCCTTTGCGGATGCAGCGTGTAGTGTAAATGTCCGTGATGGCTGGAAGAGAGATCCCGATGATCTTCTCAGCTGACCTCACTATCCGCTGCAGGGCCTTGCGATCCGAGGTGGTGCAATTTCCGAACCAGGAAGTGATGTAGCTGCTCAGGATGCTCTCAATGCAACCCCTGTAGAATGTGATGAGGATGGGGGAGTGGGGTGGGAGATGGACTTTTCTCAGCCTTCGCAGAAAGTAGTGAGGCTGCTGGGCTTTCTTTGCTATGGAGCTGGTGTTGAGGGACCAGGTGAGATTCTCTGTCAAGTGAACACCAAGAAATTTGGTGCTCTTTATGATCTCTACCGAGGAGCATTCGATGTTCAGCAGCTGCTCTGCCATTCGCCTGGGCTCTCACTGTAATGAATCATCCACGGTTTGGAAAGGGGACGTAGAACGACAGGGCTGGTGTTGGCCGGGTTGGCTGCTGTTGTGTGTCTGATCGCTGCTGAGATGTGGGCCCAAGGCTGGCATAGGGAGTACAGACAGTTTCAGGGAACTGGACGAGAACAGGCAACGGAGAGATGTGGGTAGGCAAGCGAGGGGGAGTGAACGCGAGGAGAGAGTGAATGCAAGGGGAGGGGAGTGAACGCAAGGGGGGGGATGTGAGGAGGAGGAAGAGGTGGGGAGGGCCGACGGGGGCAGGGGGTAGTGAGCACGATGGAGAGGCGGGGAGAGAGCACAAGGGGATGGGAGGGAGTGAGCATGAAGGGGAAGGGGAGTGAGAACGAGGGGGAGGCGGGGAGAGAGCACGAGGGGGTGGGGGAGTGAACATGAAGAGGAGGGGGAGTGAGAATGAGGGGGGAGTAAGGATGGGGTCAGGGTGAGTGAGCACAAGGGGGAGGGGACAGAGAGCACGAAGAGGCAGCGGGTAGGCCTGTGAGGATTAAAATGTAGGTTTATTGCAAATGGGAGACTGATGGTCAGTATAGAGTCTGTGAGCCACTGTATCTACACTGTATCTCTCTATGACTGTGACTGAATAACCTTCTATAACGAGGTAAGGTTTCTATGATTCTCAGAAAGAGAAACAAAAAGTGTCAGAAAGTAAGAAATAAAAAAGAGAAAAGTTATAAAAGAGAAAATTTAAAAGGTTATAGTGGTGGCAAAGGATCACTCACATAGTGAACTAAAAATCAAACCCGTCACTGACAAAGGAAGCCTTCAGCTCATCCTGAATCTTGCCTGTCTGTCCGTTCTTGTATCGGGGAAAGAGATTTTGAGCAAAAGAGAGAATGCTGGATAGGTGAGAGTGAATTAGAGAAAGCAACAGAAGAGAAAATGAATGGAAAGTGGGGATGCAAAAGAAAAGCAGGAAAGGAAAACAAGTGAGGAGAAGATCGAGAAAGAAATGGGAAACAGTACGTCACTGGTACAGACTCTGCACTAAATTATCACCTTCTGTGCGTCACTCTTGAAAGAGAAATAAAAAGATGAGGAAGAACAGATATGAAGCTGAAAGAAAATGAATAATGAACCAATAAAGAGGGAAAAAAAAGCAAAAAAAAAAATCAAAGAAAATGAAAAGCAAATGCAAACAGAACCGTAGAATTTTCCTTGAATATAGTGTACCAAACAGGAGCAGATGCACAGAGCTGAGGGAGAGAATTTGTTTTCAATAGCTACAAGCTTTAGCAGAAAACTTCTCAACAGAACATGGAATTCCTGGCATGACCAGAGACACAAGAGCCTGCAGATGCTGAAATCCAGAGCAAGAAATCATCTTTACTTTACCTTTATTATCACTAAACAATTGATACTAGAGCGTACAAACATCACAGCGATATTTAATTCTGTGCTTCGCACTTCCTGAAGTACAAATCAAAGTAAATATAATAAAAAATTAATTTATAAATATTAATTAGAAAATAGAAAAGGGAAAGTAAGGTAGTACAAGTCAGGTCCGGATATTTGGAAGGTACGGCCCAGATCCAGGTCAGGATCCGTTCAGCAGTCTTATCACAGTTGGAAAGAAGCTGTTCCCAAATCTGACCGTACGAATCTTCAAGCTCCTGAACCTTCTCCCGGAGGGAACTGGGACAAAAAGTGTGTTGGCTGGGTGGGTCGTGTCCTTGATTATCCTGGCAGCACTGCTCCGACAGCGTGCGGTGTGAAGTGAGTCAGAGGATGGAAGATCTGTTGGAGGACTCGGCAGGTCGAGCAGCATCCGTGGGAGTGGGAGGTGGAGGTGGGTGTAAAGGAATTATTAGTGCTTCTGATGTATGGTTTTGAACCTAAACATCATCATTTTCTCTCCCTGTATTTCTTCATCCAGTTGTTTCTAAAAAGGGATCCCAATGTCATAGTCCAACAGAAAAAGCCGAGACCTTTAAGCTCGGAAGTGGAGAAGCTGTTTGAGATTGTAACGGCGAGTCTACCACTAAATTGATACTGGGCACTTGCTATCTAATCAAGTCTGATGTCAAACAAATCCCCAATTTTAATTGTTTCAAAGCAGATACTGCACATACTGTGTGGTTGCTGTCAAATTTGCAGCATTTTCATTCAGGGGAAAAATATTTCTGTTCTGCTTTGCTAATAAATTTTCACGCGTGTGTGTTTTCTTGCTCTGAAATGAAAACTCTACGTGATTTGGAAAGATTGTGTTCAACGTCTGCTCTCCTACCTGTTTCAGGGTCTTCACACTTTCGTGGATGGGCCTGGGCAAACCGACCAGAGTATCAGTGTCACTGGAAACAGACCACAACAACATTTTAAAATTAACACGAGAGCAACATTCAAGCCAACAGAATTCCCTGTCTGCTGAATATACCTGTGATAAGTGGGTGGGCCAAGAAGTGGGAATGTAGGATACAATTCTAATTCCAAACAATTCCAGTAAGAGACTGTTCAAGCCCACCATTTTATTAGTTTCTTTGTTGGAATTCTCTAACTTCACATTCCTGCTTTTCCTCCAGTTTTGTTGGTCATTCTGTTCTGATAGAAATTCTGTTCTAATCAAAAGCTCAGAAGGTAAATTCATTTTAATCTGACAATGGCAGAACCTGGATTAGAAATGACTGACATGTTGCTGACATTTGCAAGGGCCGAATCTAATAACTAAACGTAAACCTTACTTGCTTCTGTCTCACCAAATTCAGCTTGACCTGCTAACCACATACCCAGCTTTTTCTGTTCTTAGTCCTTTTTTAACTTTTTCTATTTCAGTCAAAGTAAAATCAGCGACCAGCTCTGCAACTCTTTCTGAGGATAACCTCTCATTCCAGATTGTCATCTGAATGTGGTTAACTGGATCACAAAATTTGTGATGACACCAAGACTGAGGGTGCAGTGGACAGCAAGGAGGATTATTCTGGCTTGCAGACGGATCTGCACCAGCTGGTCACCGACCTACAGGAAAGATGTAAATAAGGTTGAAAGAGAAAGTTTACAAGGATGTTGCTGGATACCTGGAGGACCTGGGTTTTAAGGAAAGATTGAATAGGTTAAGACTTTATTCCTTGGAATGTAGAAGCTTAAGAGGAAATTTGATAGAGGTATACAAAATTATGAAGAGCATAGATAGGGTAAATGCAAGCAGGCTTTTTCCATTGAGGTTGGGTGAAACTACAACTAGAGGTCATGGTTTAAGGGTGAAAGGTGAAATGTTTAAGGGCATTATGAGGGGAAATTTCTTCATTCAGAGGGTCATTAGAGTGTGGAAGACGTTGTCAGCACCTGGTGCGTGCAAGCTTGATTTCAATCTTTAAAAGAAGTTTGGGGAGACACATGGACAGTTAGGGTGTGGAGGGCTGTGGTCCTGGTGCAGATCGATGGGAGTAGGCAATTTACAGGGTTTGGCATGCACTAGATGGGCCAAAGAGCCTGTTTCTGTGCTGTATTCTTCATTGTTCCTCTCCAAATTCTCATATCCACTGTATCTTGATATCTCCTTAATTTAAAAATGAATTGTGATGGAATATCACTTTCTCTTGTTTTATATCAGTGGCTCAGATGCATCAGAGAAACCCAATTCCTAATTTATATTGTTATCATACAATTTTATCCCTAACTGATATTTAGTTTATAACTTCACCTCTGCAATTTCCCTACAATGACAAATTTTCTAAGGAGATTAGATTGGACTAGATAGATTAGTTTTATTTGTCATAAAAACATTGAAACATTCAGTGAAAAGAGTTTTTTGCATCAATGACCAACGCAGTGTCTCTGTGCTTCCAGCACCAACATAGCTTTCCCATAACTTAGTACCTGTAACGGGTATCTCTTTGGAATGCGGGGCAAACAGGACCCTCACAGTCGTGGGGAGAAAACACGCCCTTAAAGACGGCAGTGGGAATTGAACCCTGATCACCAGTGCTACAAAGCATTTCACTAACTTTTACTCTATTATGCCACAACTTCACTAATCCTTTTGTGCTTATGTCCAGATCATTTTAAAAATAGAAATCTTCTTGAAAATTATCATTCGTAACAGACAAGAAGGGAGGAACTATACAAGATTAATTGTTAGAACAAGTACACTCTGGTCTATTATGTATATTAAATAGTTAATTAAAAATAGTACAAAAACAGAAATAATATTAAGAAAACAAGGTAGTGTTCAAGGGTTCAATGTCCATTCAGAAATCAGAAAGCAGAAGGGAAGAAGCTGTTCCTGAATCACTGAGTGTGTGCCTTCAGGCTTCTGTACCCCCTACCTGATGGTAACAATGAGAAGAGGGCATGTCCTGGGTGGAGGGGTCCTTAATAATGGACACTGCCTTTCTGAGACACCACTCCTTGAAGATGTCTTGGATACTATGGAGGTTAGTACCCAAAATGGAGCTGACTAATTTTACAACTTACTGTCACTTCTTTCGATCCTGTGTGGTAACGCCCCACCCCCCCACCATTACAGACAGTGATGCAGCCTGTCAGAATGCTCTCCACTGTACATCTGTAGAAGTTTTTGAGTGTTTTAGTTGACAAACCAAACCTCCTCAAACTTGGAGTGATATATAGCAGCTGTCTTGCCTTCTTTATAGCTGCATCGATATGTTGGGACCAGGTTAGATCCTTAGAGGAATTGACACCCAGGAACTTGAAACTGGTCACTCTATCCACTTCTGATCCCTCTATGGGGATTGGTTCATGTTTCCTCATCTTACCCCTCCCTGAAGTCCATTATCAGCTCTTTGGTCTTACTGATGTTGAACGCAAGGTTATTGCTGTGACCACTCAACTAGCTGGTGTATTGTGCTCCTGTACGCCTTCTCACCTCTATCTGAGATTCTAC
Organism: Hypanus sabinus; assembly: GCF_030144855.1. Classification (NCBI taxonomy): domain Eukaryota; kingdom Metazoa; phylum Chordata; class Chondrichthyes; order Myliobatiformes; family Dasyatidae; genus Hypanus; species Hypanus sabinus. The sequence continues at coordinate 5,745,037 of NC_082718.1, read as the reverse complement.
CAATAATGGTTGTATCATCAGCAAATTTATATATGGTATTTGAGCTATGCCTAGCCACATAGTCATGGGTATAGAGAAAGTAGAGCAGTGGGCTAAGCACACACTCCTGAGGTGTGCCAGTGTTGATAGTCCACAAGGAGGAGATGTTATCACCAATCTGCACAGATTGCAGTCTTCCAGTTAGGAAGTCGGGGATCCAATTGCAGAGGGAGGTACAGAGGCCCAGGCTCTGTCGCTTTCCGATCAGGACTGTAGGAATGATGGTGTTAAATGCTGAGCTATAATCAATGAACAGTAACTAGCCAATGCCAACTTCTCAAAGCATTTCCTCACCATAAATATGAGTGTTACTGGCAATAGTCTTTAAGGCAGCTCACACCACTCTTCTTAGGCACTGGAAAAATTGTTGCCCTTTTGAAGCAGGTGGGAACTTCCGACTATAGTGGTGAGAGATTGAAAATATTCTTCAATACTCCTGCCAGATGGTTGAAGCAACTTTTCTGAGCCTTACCGGGTGCTACTTTGGGGCGTGTTGCCTTGCAAAGGTTCACTCTCTGTAAGGAAACCCTGACATCATCCTTCGAGACGGAGATCACAGGGTCACTGGGTGCAGCAGGGACCTTCACGGCTGTAGTTATATTTTCCCTTTCAAAGTGGAAACAAAGGCATTGAGCATGTCTGGTAGCGAAGCATTGCTGCCATTCATGATTGTGGGTTTTGCTTTGTAGGAAATAATGCTCTGCAAACCCTGCCAGAGTTGATGTGCATCCAATGTCACCTCCAACCTCACTCGGAATGGTTTCTTCACTCTTGAAACAGCCCACTCTACCTAGTTTTCTTGTACAGATTGGGTCACAAGAGTTAAATGCCACAGATCTAGCTCTCAGCAGACGATGAATATCTCAATTATAATTCCTTCAAGCAGGCAAACAAGCCTTCAGCTGTCCAAGCTCAAGCTCATGAATTTGCATTTTAAACCCCTTTGCCTCTCTCCCCCTTTTAAGACATCCTTTAAAAGTGTGCTCCCTTTACCCAAGCCTCTCATTATGCGGTTGGTGTTTTTTTTGATAATGCTTCTGGGAAATTCTTTGGGAGATGTTTGCCTGTTAATGGCACCATCACACACGTACATGAAAGGTCACACACACTGCTCCCTCACTCACTTGCCGAGAGTGAATCCAATGAACTTGCATCTGCTCACTTCCAGAAATTCTTCAATATCCTTCTCCCTGCAGAATTGAGGAAAAGAGCTGAGAACCAGGTGACGTGACCTTAAACTGCCAGCACGCATGAAATCACGAAAGGCAACAGAATGTTCTTATGGAACCGATCTGAACGTTTATAAAGAACAGCTTCATCAGGATACCACAGTACACGGCTGCATTTAACACTGATCAGTAACTGAGTACCGTCCCGAGGTGACATCAGGATGTGTGGGAGGCAGACAGGGTGACCGAGTGAGTGAGATGACCTGGGATGGATGAGAAAGGAAATTGCTGTAGATTCCCGTGATAACTATAAGAAGTTCCAAAACACACAGTGCTGGAGGAACTCAACAAGCCAGCAGCATCTATAGAGGGGAATTAACAGTCAATGTTTCGGGGCAAGGTGACAGTTGAGAGTAGGTGAAGGGCAAGGTGGGTGGACGGGAGGGGGGGGGATGAAGTAAGAAGCTTTGAGGAGATGGATGGAAGAAGTGAAATGAAAGACCAAAGGAGGAATGTGATAGGAGGGGACCATGGATCATGGGAGAATGGAAGGAACAATCGAGGGAGGAGACAGTCAAGTGAGGAGAAGAGGAGGATGAGAGGGGGAAGCTGAATGAGGAATAGAAAAAGAGATGGGGGGGAGAATGCCAATTTGTACTCCTTCCCCTCCCCTTATTATTCAGAATCAGCATCAGATTTTATATCACTGGCATATATCTTGAAATTTGTCATTTTGCAGCAGCAGTATATTGCAATAACAATAAAAGCTATAAATAACTATAAGTATATATTGTTACGTACCCCGTAACTGGGTCACTTACCAGCAAAGATAGAGAGGTCCGTTGAAGTCTGATGGTACTATTTTTAACAGTATTTATTGATAAAAATACACAAAAATAAAATCAATGCAAACATACAGATAACGTATGTCGTCAATACTAAATCTAAAAGTGCGGGTATAATAAGAATCAAGAAGAAATAGCTCTATAGTTGTCTAGGGGATAATGTATTGTCCAATGGAAATATAAAAGTCACTTTAGTTCATTCAAGCTGTAGGATGCAGCTTTTTTGGTTGGAGAGAAAGACGGAGGTTTACCTTGCCCATTCCTTTTATGATGTCAATTCTTCGAGAGTCGTTGGGAGTTGGTTTCCGCATTGGTAGCTAAAAGCTGTTCTCCCATGGTAAAAGCCACCGGTTCCGGGGCAAATGGAACCGAACGCACGTGGCCTCCTCCCCCACCGGCTTCTGCTATTACGGGATCGCTAGCGTTTCTTCTGGTGCGTCTCAAGGGGCTGTTCCCACAGACCCTCTTTTATCCTGACTCACAGGGTCTCAGATGTCAATCAGGTTGGGGGTGATGCAATCCCTCCCTCAACCAGCCCACTTTGCCCGAGGGCTTCCACGTAGCACAGTATTGTAATACACAAGTCCGTCTCCAAGAGACAATGGCTGGGGGTGGGGGGGGGGGGGGGACACAAGACATTCCGCACGTCTCTCTCTCATTTCCTGGGTCTCCTGACCCAAATCAATAGTGATCTTGCGATTCTCACAAAGGAGGGGGCTACCCCGCACCCTTCGGCCCCTCAGAGCTCTGGTACATTCATAACAATATAAAAGAAAGAAAATTAAATTAAATAAGTAGTGCAAAAAGAAGGAAAAACATGAGGTAGTATTTACGGGTTCAATGTCCATTCGGAGTGGAAGAAGCTGTTCCTGAATCATTGTGTGTGTCTCTTCAGGCTCCTGTACCTCCATCCTGATGGTGTCAATGAGAAGAGGGCATGTCCTGGGTGATGGGGGTCCTTAAAGATGGATGCTGTCTTTTTGAGGCATCACATTTTGAAGGTGTCCTGGAAGCTGGGGAGGCAGGTGCCCATAATGGAGCTGGCAGAGTACACAACTTCCTGCAGCTTTTTCTGATCCTGTGTTATGACCCCTCCACACCAGACGGTGATGCAACCAGTTAGAATGCTCTCCATGCTACATCTGCGAAATTTGCAAGTATCTTTGGTGACATACCAAGTCTCCTCAGACTCCTAATACAATCTAACCACAATCAATATGCTAAATACAATCAATATGCTAGCCCCAGGACAAATCCTCAGAGACGTTGACACTCAGAACGTGAAACTGCTCATCCTTTCCGCTTCTGAAAACTCAAAGGGGACTGGTGTGTGTTCCCTCGACTTCCCTTTCCTGAAGTCCACAATCATTTCCTTAGTCTTACTGATGTCAGCTCATCAAACAGCTGATCTATCTCACTCCTGTATGCCTACCTGTCCCCATCTGAAATTCTCCCAACAAGAGTTGTGTCATTGTTGGTGTCTGAGCTGTGCCTAGCCACACAATCGTGGGTTTAGAGAGAGCAGACCAGTGGGCTAAGCACCCATCCATGAGGTGTGCAGGTGTTGATTGTCAGTGAGGAGGAGATGTTCTATCCGAACCGCACAGGCTGTGTTTTCCCGATGAGGAAGCCAAAGATCTAGTTGCGGAGGGAGGTGTGGAGGCCCAGTTTTTGAAGTTTGTTGATTCATTTGGAGGGTGAGGTGATGTTGAATGCTGAGCTGTAATCGATAAACAGAAGCTGGATGTAGGTGTTGCTGTTGTCCAGGTGGTCCAAGGCCGAGAGAAGAGCCAGTGAGGTTGTATCCGCTGTAGACCTGTTGTGTGGTGGACAACTTGCAGTGAGTCCAGGTCCTTGCTTAGACAGGAGCTGATTCTAGCAGGTGTGACCCTCCATCTGCTGCAGTGAGGGATGAAGATGTCCCTGAATGCTCCCACCATTTGGCTGCCACAGGTTTTCAGAGGTACACCATCAGGGCCTGATGTCCTGTGAGGATTCTCCCTCTTGTAAGATGTTCTGACCTCAGCCTCTGAAATAGAGATTACAGTCTCACGGGGTGTTGCACAGATTTGGGCAAGTGTCGTTTTAATCTCCCTTTCAAAGTGAGCATAAAAGGTGTTAAGCTCCTCCGGGAGTGTGGCATCTCAGCCATTCGTGATGTTGGGCTTCACTTCATAGGAAGGAACGGACTGCACACCCTGCCAGAGCTGACATACATCCGGCTGTTTCCAACCTCAATCGGAATTGTTTCTTCATCCTTAACATTGTCTTCTGTAGGTTGTATCAGGACTTCTTGCATAGTTCTGGATCACCGGTCTAGCCCTCAACAGACTCGCCATGAATCTCCAGGTCCTGGCCTCTGCTCCCTTGCTTTCCAGTCCTGATGAAAGGCCTCGGCCTAAAATGTCAACTCCATGGACGCTGACTGGCCTGCGGACTTCCTTCGGCATTGCTCAGGATTGCCAGCAGCTGCTGAATCTCGCGTTTCTGACCTGGTGGTTTTGCTGTGCACCCAGTGCCCTGGGGAACTACAGAGTGAGACGTCCATCTAGCTTTCTATCAGGCAATGATGCACATAGACAGAAGCAGAAATTAGCATGGAGGGGTACTGACCTGACCTTGGGAGCCCAGGGTAGGCACCGGGGGAAGAACAGTCTGTCTGGGGGCTGTTGTGGGGTGGGCACAGACGAGACCAGTGCCTCCCTCTCTAGTGGATCCACTTCTCCCTCAAACCCACCATCACTGTCGTCGGCCTCTTCATCCTCCTCCCGTGTCTCGTCCCTCTTGCCATAGATATCCAGGCTGTCCTGTTTTACCAGCACCTGCCAGCAACACTCAAGGGTGAGAAGTTACCCTGAGCGTGGACCAAAGGCCTTCCTGCCCAATGGTCAGCTGGCCACATTCACCCCTCCCACCAAACCCACCAGGCCGCCAGTTGTCCAATCACACACTTGTAAAGGATATCAGCTTCTCCTTGTAAAAGAATGGCCGGAAAGCTCTCTCCTCACCCAATACCTGGTCAACCCACTGAGCACCACCCTCTGACCAACGGCTGAGCTACCGAGAAGCAGCTAGTCCCACCGTCACACCTGACCCGCCACTGTTCCCAGTAAACCACTAGAAACCACCAATCCTACTGTTATACCCAACCCGTACGTCCTGCTCCCAAACAACTAAAATCCTAATATCCCATCCCAACCTCCTCAGCCTCTCAGACCCCTCTCCAACCTCAACCATACTGCCAACCTCATTTTAACACCATAAACCCACTGCCCAACACCCAATCCTACTGCCCTACCAAAACCAACTGCACTGCCCAAAATCCAAAGTTATTGTCCCAAATCTAATCTTACCACCCCGTCCCCAACCTCACTGTCTCTCTGCTGCCCCTCTCCCCACCCTAACCCCACTGCCACCACAACCCCAACCCAATTCCAACCCTACTTTTCAACCCCCTAACTCTACTACCCCCTCAACCCATCCTCAATGCCCTGACCCCAACCCACTGGCCAGTCCACCCTTCTAAGGACTGGTCAGCTATGTTTGCCTCCAAGACTGTGACTGATGCTCTGTGACGGAACCATAGTGCGTTGAGATCACAATCTAAGTGAATGGGGCACGTAGAGTTGTCGGGCCGAATGGCCTGCTCTCCATTCCCACACATCTCAAAGATAAGCCTCACCCTTCGGCCCTTACGGCCCCGCTTTTGCTGTTGCTCCAGGGCGTCCATGGCGGAGACAGGGGGCGAGCACGCTCGGAGATTCCTCATCACCTCAAGACTGTTCTCTGGCAGCTCAGGAAGGCCCGCTTCCTCCCGCCTTGCCACCTTCAGCCTCTGCAGATCCTCAAAGCCTCCGAGACAGAACTGGCAACAAAACGACCAATGGTCATTACCTGTCCAAACTCTCCCAGAGCATCAAGTGCAGACACCGTGTTGGGGGCCAAATATAACACCATTCACACAAACTAACACCGTTAACCAAAGGTCGTAAATGGGTGCCATAGTAACGCAGCAGTTAGTGCTGCCCTTTTACAGCTCACAGCCTCGGAGTTCAAAGTTCAATGCTGGTACCACCTATTTGCATCATTCCCATGAATATGTAGTTTTCCTCTCGATGCTCTGGTTTCCTCCCACAGTCCAAAGACGTACCAGTTAGTAGGTTAATTGGCCATTGTAAATTGTCCTATGATTAAGCTAGTGTTAAATAGCTGGGTTGCTGGGCAGTGCGATCCGTTGGGCTGGAAAAGGTAGGAGGCAAGCTAGACAGATACGTAGATGATAGATAAATGGGTAGGTGATAGATATCAGGTTTACTCCACCAGAACATAGGTAAACAATAAAACCATAAAATATAGGATCAGAATAAGCCCATTCAGCCCATCCAGTTTGCCCTGCCTTTCAATCATGGCTGATTTACTATCCTTCTGAACTCCATTCTCCTGTCTTCTCCCCAAAAACTTTGACACCCTGACTAATGACAGTGGCAATGCTCAGTTGGGTCCAGGGCCAACAACGTGGGTGAACAAAATGGCAAAAAATGTCCATGCTTTCTTGCCAATGTCTGACTTCCTTGTCTGAAAGTGAATGCAAATATTCACCAGGCAAGAAGAAGACCGGGATAACCTCCATCACTCTGAGGGTCAGCAGAGCCTCACACGTAAATAGGGTAGTTAAGAAAGCTTATGGGGTGTTAGCTTTCATAAGTCGAGGGATAGAGTTTAAGAGTTGCAATGTAATAATGCAGCTCTATAAAACTCTAGTTAGGCCACACTTGGAGTACTGTGTCCAGTTCTGGTCGCCTCAGTATAGGAAGGATATGGAATCATTGGAAAGGGTACAGAGGAGATTTACCAGGATGCTGTCTGGTTTAAAGAGTATGGATTATGATCAGAGATTAAGGGAGCTAGGGCTTTACTCTTTGGAGAGAAGGAGGATGAGAGGAGACATGATAGAGGTGTACAAGATATTAAGAGGAATAGACAGAGTGGACAGCCAGCACCTCTTCCCCAGGGCACCACTGCTCAGTACACGAGATCATGGCTTTAAGGTAAGGGGAGGGAAGTTCAAGGGGGATATTAGAGGAAGGTTTTTCACTCAGAGAGTGGTTGTTGCGTGGAATGCACTGCCTGAGTCAGTGGTGGAGGCAGATACACTATTGAAATTTAAGAGACTACTAGACAGGTATATGGAGGTATTTAAGGTGGGGGGTTATATGGGGGGCAGGGTTTGAGGGTTGGCACAGTATTGTGGGCCGAAGGGCCTGTAATGTGCTGTACTATTCTATGTTCTTTGCAAAGCAGTGAACCATCTCCAGGTCCATATAGCACATGGATTTGGATAAATGTTGCCATCCTTTCATTGTTCCTGGGTCAGAATCTAGGAACTCTGTTCCCAGCACCACTGTGTGGTACTCTCAGCACCACACGAATAACAGGAGGTAGGTTCATAGAGAATTAGAGATGGGTACTAAATAGTGACCTAGTCAGCGATACCCATTACCCTCATCGGCAATACCAAATACGCTCCTTGGCGATATCTATCACCCTCGTTGGCGACACCCATCACCCTTATCAGCAATATCCAAGTCCTCAAAGTGAATTGAAAAAAACTAAAACAAGTGTAAACAAACAAGGATTAGACTATGAGACAGAAGTTCAGACCTACCAGAATTGTCTTCCAGAGAAGCAACAGCACCTTCTTGATGGGGCAGTGAGGAGCGCTCCCACTGCAGAACTTGTTCACAAGAGAGAAGAGGAGAATCGCAAAGGGCTCTCCATTGTACACCGAGGAACCTAAGGAACAGAATTAAGTTCAATACAGGTCAGTCCGTCTAGTCTGAGGGAAAGTCTGGCTCAGCCCAGATTAACCCTAGTCAGGGATACAGGGTTTTCAGCGGGGGAGAAAACCATCTGAACTAATCAGCCATGGTTCCCATCAAGACCATAAGTCATAGGAGCAGAATTAGTCCACTTGGTCCATTGAGTCTCCACTGTCATTCCATCATGGCTGATTTATTATCTCCCTCAACCCCATTCTCCTTTCTCCCTGTAACCTTTCACACCATTACTAGTCAAGAACCCATCAACCTCTGCTTTGACTATATCCAAAGACTTCGACTCCACAACCATCTGTAGCAATGGATTCCACAGATTCACCACTCCCTGGCTAAAGAAATTCCATCATCCACACATTCCTCCCTCCCTGCCACTGGCCCCAGGTCATGAAACCAACTCTGCTACTTAGTCTGTCATTGACTGATCAGCAACACACATGCAGACTCCCAGGGTAACTTCAACACTGGACACTCAACTTTTACGGGAGTTAACAGCCAAGGTCAGTTTCCGTAACAAACTCCTCACAACATCAGCTTTTGTTCAATGGTAGCTGAAGACTTACAAGATGGTTTGGAATGGGAGATTTCAGACTCAGAGGACTGAATCCTGTTTATATTTCCAGCACAATCATCCAGACCTTCAGTTCCAGGACTGGCTGTCTGACCCGCTGAGTTCCTCCAGCACTGTGTGTGTTACACCAATCCCAGACCAGTGTTTATTCAAAACTGACAGGGGCAATGGAAGGGCAGCCTAACGATGCAACCCAAGAACCCAGGTCAGACCAGAGCTGCCTGGGAAGTGTAAGGGTCAGCATCTGCTGAATACACGCATCAGGGTTAGTGACCTGGCTCCAGATCCATGGCACGTCCCAAATTACACTGAGGGATGGCTCTGCGCTAACAGGTCATCTCTTCATGGGGAGCTGTAGATTAGTGGCCAATCAAAGGACTTGGTGCCTGGGGTGAATTTTCCCTCCCTATTACAGGGATACTGACCATAGTTACACTTATTTCACAAATAAAAACACAATATTCATAAAGTTTTAGTTTCTTTTTTAAATAAAGTGTTGTAGAGAATCATGTTTCATGCTATAGAGTAGCATTTTACTCATGATCAGTTAAACCTGAGACCACTCTCAGATAAGCTGTTTCTGTTTGCAGAAGTAATCTCGATGTTTGGGCCTAGAGTACGGCACACAGGTATTCCAATGTCTGGGCCTACAGTACGGCACACAGGTATTCCGATGTCTGGGCCTAGAGTACGGCACACAGGTATTCCGATGTCTGGGCCTAGAGTACGGCACGCGGGTATTCCGATGTCTGGGCCTAGAGTACAGCACACAGGTATTCCAATGTCTGGGTCTAGTGTACGGCACACAGGTATTCCGATGTCTGGGCCTAGAGTACGGCACACAGGTATTCCGATGTCTGGGCCTAGAGTACGGCACGCGGGTATTCCGATGTCTGGGCCTAGAGTACGGCACACAGGTATTCCAATGTCTGGGTCTAGTGTACGGCACGTGGGTATTCCGATGTCTGGGCCTAGAGTACGGCACACAGGTATTCCGATGTCTGGGCCTAGAGTACGGCACGCGGGTATTCCGATGTCTGGGCCTAGAGTACGGCACACAGGTATTCCAATGTCTGGGTCTAGTGTACGGCACGTGGGTATTCCGATGTCTGGGTCTAGTGTACGGCACACAGGTATTCCGATGTCTGGGCCTAGAGTACGGCACACAGGTATTCCGATGTCTGGGCCTAGAGTACGGCACACAGGTATTCCGATGTCTGGGCCTAGAGTACGGCACGCGGGTATTCCGATGTCTGGGCCTAGAGTACGGCACACAGGTATTCCAATGTCTGGGTCTAGTGTACGGCACGTGGGTATTCCGATGTCTGGGCCTAGAGTACGGCACACAGGTATTCCGATGTCTGGGCCTAGAGTACGGCACGCGGGTATTCCGATGTCTGGGCCTAGAGTACGGCACACAGGTATTCCAATGTCTGGGTCTAGTGTACGGCACGCGGGTATTCCGATGTCTGGGTCTAGTGTACGGCACACAGGTATTCCAATGTCTGGGTCTAGTGTACGGCACGTGGGTATTCCGATGTCTGGGCCTAGAGTACGGCACACAGGTATTCCGATGTCTGGGCCTAGAGTACGGCACACAGGTATTCCGATGTCTGGGTCTAGTGTACGGCACACAGGTATTCCGATGTCTGGGCCTAGAGTACGGCACACAGGTATTCCGATGTCTGGGCCTAGAGTACGGCACACAGGTATTCCGATGTCTGGGCCTAGAGTACGGCACACAGGTATTCCGATGTCTGGGCCTAGAGTACGGCACGCGGGTATTCCGATGTCTGGGCCTAGAGTACGGCACACGGGTATTCCGATGACTGGGCCTAGAGTACGGCACGTGGGTATTCCGATGTCTGGGTCTAGTGTACGGCACGTGGGTATTCCGATGTCTGGGTCTAGTGTACGGCACACAGGTATTCCGATGTCTGGGCCTAGAGTACGGCACGTGGGTATTCCGATGTCTGGGCCTAGAGTACGGCACACAGGTATTCCAATGTCTGGGTCTAGTGTACGGCACGTGGGTATTCCGATGTCTGGGTCTAGTGTACGGCACACAGGTATTCCGATGTCTGGGCCTAGAGTACGGCACACAGGTATTCCGATGTCTGGGCCTAGAGTACGGCACACAGGTATTCCAATGTCTGGGCCTACAGTACGGCACACAGGTATTCCGATGTCTGGGCCTAGAGTACGGCACACAGGTATTCCGATGTCTGGGCCTAGAGTACGGCACACAGGTATTCCAATGTCTGGGCCTAGAGTACGGCACGCGGGTATTCCGATGTCTGGGCCTAGAGTACGGCACACAGGTATTCCAATGTCTGGGTCTAGTGTACGGCACGTGGGTATTCCGATGTCTGGGCCTAGAGTACGGCACACAGGTATTCCGATGTCTGGGCCTAGAGTACGGCACGCGGGTATTCCGATGTCTGGGCCTAGAGTACGGCACACAGGTATTCCAATGTCTGGGTCTAGTGTACGGCACGTGGGTATTCCGATGTCTGGGTCTAGTGTACGGCACACAGGTATTCCGATGTCTGGGCCTAGAGTACGGCACACAGGTATTCCGATGTCTGGGCCTAGAGTACGGCACGCGGGTATTCCGATGTCTGGGCCTAGAGTACGGCACACGGGTATTCCGATGACTGGGCCTAGAGTACGGCACGTGGGTATTCCGATGTCTGGGTCTAGTGTACGGCACGTGGGTATTCCGATGTCTGGGTCTAGTGTACGGCACACAGGTATTCCGATGTCTGGGCCTAGAGTACGGCACACAGGTATTCCAATGTCTGGGTCTAGTGTACGGCACACAGGTATTCCGATGTCTGGGCCTAGAGTACGGCACGCGGGTATTCCGATGTCTGGGCCTAGAGTACGGCACACGGGTATTCCGATGACTGGGCCTAGAGTACGGCACGTGGGTATTCCGATGTCTGGGTCTAGTGTACGGCACGTGGGTATTCCGATGTCTGGGTCTAGTGTACGGCACACAGGTATTCCGATGTCTGGGCCTAGTGTACGGCACACGGGTATTCAGTTGTGTTAACTTGTGCTTGTGAAGTGAGCCAATAAAGGTACTTGGCAGAAAATTCAGATTCTCTCTGTGCCTAATCCTTGTAACAATGTACAACAGAGAAATAAACTGTTTGGAATAATCATGTCCTAATGCTCCACAATAACCTCCCCTCTAATATCACTTCATTAACCCCTTCCATTCCCTCTTCCTTCATGTTCTCAACAACTTTCCCTGATATGGGTCAATGCTTCCTATCCCACTGCTCTGGATAAATTCCACAGATGGGGTTTATTTGTGGCTTCAACACTGTTCCCTGCTTGTGTCTTTGCGAAGTGTCCATACAGATTTCTGGGTCACTACCTGAGAGAATACATTTGTCAGACAGAAAATCCAGAGAGTTGCTTGTTTTACTACTGATAGAACTGGATTAGATCCTCCAGTGAGTATCTGGTATTTATTTTAACTAGTTGACACAGTTTCCCTTCTCTTTTTCTAAATTTTTCCCCTACTTCCACCACAAAGCTACCCCACGTGCATGAGAACCACCTCATACCATTATCCACATTCTGAGGCTCGCAGAAATGTTGAATAAAATGCAAACAGCAATTAGTGGAAGTTTGAAATTTAGAAACATATACTGGAGCTGACAGTGAAAGGGCAGAATATTGATGTTCTGAATGTGTAGCTAGATGTTATGTTACAATGATTACCCCTTAGTAATAATGATCAGTCAGGCACAGAGTGAATCTGTGTTTTACTGACAAGTTCCTTTATTGTCTCAACTGAAGAGTACATGAATTTACACAGCCAAATACCTGTGTGCACACCTACTAAATTTCCCTGACCCTCCACAAACAGTCAAAAGTTAATATCCAGGAAAGGAGTCTTCGCTGGCCAGCTGTTTCTCATGTTCCTTGTCTAATCTCCACGTGGGGTTGTTAGCTTCAGTAACCTGCAGTGGTTTGTCTCCAGATAGTTGTTGCTGCTTTGCTTTTGAAGCTCCTTACTTTTAAGTACTTAACAGCTCAAATCTTGCATTTCAAATTCTTTGGCTTGAAGTCCTCTAACTGACCTGTGTCACCTTCTTATTGGCCCTGGTCCAAGCCAGCATCCGTTTATTGTCTTCTGAAGGGTCTCGGCCCGAAACGTCGACTGTACTTTTTCCCCATAGAGGCTGCCTGGCCTGCAGAGTTCCTCCAGCATTTTGAGTGCGTTGCTCAGATTTCCAGCATCTGCAGATTTACTTTGTTCTAAATCAGTTAACAAGCCAGTAACCAGGTCAAATCACTCAGGGCAGACAGAGACCCTACTATTCGCAAACCTGCATGTTACATCATACCAATGAACACCTCTCTAATAACTTACTTGAAAATTATCTCTAGTTTAGCAGATTACATACAGCATCACTGTGTCTACTTTTAAAAAACTGACTTAGCCAAGCAAAGTCAATTCACCAAATGGAGGATACAGAGCAGCTTCACAAAATGACAGCATCCATTCCTTTAATTTCATGACAAGAACAAAGACAAGTGGTCTGTCCACTTTCACTGTCCTTGATTCATTCAAATTCACTGTTTTGTAGACTGTAGTTCTTTTTGGCCAACAAGAATAAGTTACATAGTCATCAATTAAAGTATCCAGACTTACAACCAATAACCTGACCTTTCTTTGCAGATGCTAACTTCCATGCTAGGTTACTTCTCAAAAAATGCTCCAATATTGTGCTTAGCTCCTCACCACGCTACCATTACTCTGATTTTTTTGACAACTTAGCAATGAATTTTGCATTTCGAAATTTTATGAGAACACTTAAATGGAAATTCAACCCACTGCTGTCAGTGGAACAACAAAGCTGCAGCTGCTGTAATAGTTGATAACTAGAATCTAGGTAAATGGTTGCACCAGAATTATGAGAGCATTGTCATTTGAAAAGGATGGGTGGTCTAAATTCCCTTTCTCTTGGAAAGAAAAGTTGGGCAGAAACCCAATAAAGATGTCAAACATGGAAAGTTTTGATACATCAGATGATGCTGATTGTAATGTATGGATTAATTTTTTTTAGAGCAATGACTCCCCTTAGCACTATGTATTGGCTGTTGTCTACCCATGCGTATTGTTTTCTCTCTCTCTGCTAGGTGAATACACCAGTTAAAACCATCTCTCATCTGCGTGCTTTTATGTAATTGATATGTAGTTGCACAGACATGACAAATTGGCGACAGGTACGAACCTGAATGTCAAAGAAGATCACCAACTGGATGAGACAGTGAGGGAAAAAAGTCAAACAGTACAGAGAAGGTTGTCACAGATGCTAACGAAGGACATGTGAGAAACAGTATACAGTGAAAGATGCACAACTAGAAAAGTTAAAGTGAAAATAACATGGCGATGGCTTCAGACTGGGAAGTTGACAAATTTGATAGTGCTAGTGAAGGCTGGGAGTCATATTGAGAGGATTGAACTGTATTGTAAGGTGAATAATGTGGATGAGCAAAAGAAAGCCCGCACGCTTCTTAGCTTAATGCGAGCTAGAACATACAGTCTCTTACAGAATTTAGTAACCCCTAAAAAGCAAGATGTTCAATGAAATTGTTACAATTTCTGAGAGTTTTAGATTTTATGAAAGGAATGAGTCAAAGGATGAAATCATTTCTGAGTACATTGCAGAGATGTGCAAACTTGCCCAGTGCTGTGTCTTTAGAGATGGACTTTCTGACACTGTAGGGGACAGGCTTGTACATAGTCAAACCACTCAGAACGGGCTCCTGGCAGAAAGAGACCTAACCTCAGAATGGGCAATGACCATTGCCGTATCGTTAGAGACTCTGGCAAAGGATGCAGCAGAACTACAGAAAAAGAGTTTAGATTGTGAAATGTATAAAGTGTCCCTGAATGGTGCAAAAAGCCAAAAATGTTATTGATGTGGCAAATCCTCCCACAATGCAAATGTTGGTTCAAAGAAAAAGTTTGCAGGAAGTGTCACAGATAAGGTCACATAGGTGCAAGTCAGACAAAAAGCACAACCAAAGAGACAAAACACACACAGAATGAAAAGTTTCAAACACAAAACTAAGCAAATCCATAAAGTGACCAAATATGAAACAGAATCAGACACAGAGAGTCTGACAAAGGTGAGCTGTCATGCCTGGAACTGCAGAGTATTACTGAAGCAGATCACCAAATCATATGGATCACAGTAGACGTGTCTGGCGTAAAGCTGAAGATGGAACTGGATACAGGGTCAGCTTTGTCTATAATTTCAGAGACTGACTACAACAGTCTGTTTTCTAAGATACCATTAGAGAAGACCTCAGTGACGCTAAGGACCTATGCAGGTGAAAAGTGTCTCTCAAGGGCAAACTGAGAGTGACTGTAATGAATAGAGGCCAAATGCAGCAGTTAGAGCCTTATGTGTTAAAAGTGGAGGGTCAGCACTTTTCAGACGTGAATGGTTGAGAAAAATCCAACTAGAATGGCACTCAGTCAAAGCTCTCAGTGCGGCATCAACAGGCAACTGCAGCCCAAATGGTAGCACTGACGAGAGGCAGTCACAGCTGCTTAATGTGTGTTTGAGAAGGGCATTGGTAGACTCCAAGGCATGACAACCAGATTTGAACTGGATGAAGTAGCAACACCAAGATTCCATAAAGCATGTCCGGTGCCTTACGCACTACATCTCAATGTTGGTGCAGAACTGCAGAGCTTGGACACGACTGGAATTCCCTCCAAGGTTGAGAAGAGTGATCGGGCCATGCCCATTGTCCCAGTGATCAAGAAAGGGAAGGCCAGAACCATTTGTATATGTGGGATTTCAAAGTGAGCATCAACCCTGTGCTAAGTACTGTGTGTTATCCCCTGCCACAAATAGAAGACATTTTTGCATCTTTGGCAGGTGGGGAGAGATTTTCAAAGATAGAGTTGTCACTAGCCTATCTGCAAATGGAGACTGAGGGGTCAAGCAGGAAGTTCCACGCAATCAACACTCACAATGACTATTCCAATAATCGTCTCATCTTTGGCATCACATCACTTCCAGAAATTTGGCAAAGAACAATGGACCAAGTGCTCCAAGATATCCCAGGAACACAATGTTACCTTGATGACATCATCGTGACTGGCAAGAAAGATGAAGAGCACCTCCAGAACCTTGGTAAAGAGCTTAACAGGCTGAGTGAGTATGGTGTGCAGAGAGAGAGAGAGAGAGAGAGAGAAATGTGAGTTTTTCAAGAATGAAATCTCATATTGTGACATGTCATTAACAAGAGAAGATGTGAAAGAGCATTCAGAGAAACAAAGAGACTAATGACATCAGATGAACTGCTCACCCATTCTGACCCATTCCTGCCCATCAGACTGGCGTGGGATGCATCCCGATGGCATTGGAGCTGTTTTGTCACACTTTATGAAAGATGGATCCGAACACCCGATTGCATTTGCTTTAAGATCACTGACACCTGCAGAAGGTAACTGCACACAGATGGGGAATAAAGTTCCACCCCACCACCACAGACAAAGGTTTACACCAGTGACAGATCACCAGCTCCTTGTACCCATTTTCAATCCCAGGAAGGGAATTCCATTGATGACTCCTTCCCGCTTTTGGGGAGGGGCCACCTACGTTGAAACTCACTTTTAAGGATGAATGATATAAAGTCATTCAAAGGGGAACTAGATGTGTGTATGAAGGAGGAGAGGAGGGCAGGACTACGCCAATGCAGTAAGATGCCTCTACTCCCTCAGGAGGCCCTCACCAGTTTGAATTGATGCACCACAGAAAGCACCCCATCTGCACGTGACACGAGAAACTGCAGGGAATTGTGGACACACCTCAGCACATCATGGAAACTAGCCTCAGTAAAGCAACCGGTATTATCAAAAGCCTCACACATCTTGGGCATTCTCTCTCCAACAGACAGAAGATACAAAAGTCTGAAAGCAAGTACGACAAGGCTCAGGGACAGCTTCCACCCCACTGATAAAAGGCTATTACTGCTCTCGTGCAATAAGTTCAACTACTGGCCTCGCAATCTCCCTTGTTACTATCTTGTACCTGCAATACACTTCCTCCGTAGCTGTTACACTTTATTCCACATCGTTATTGCTTTACCTTGTTCTACCTCAATGTGTAATGATCTGATCTGTATCAACAGCTTACAAGACAAGTTTTTCACGGTTTCTCAGTACTTGTGACACCAATAAACCAATCCTAAGGAAGGATGGGAGGAATCTTAAGGAGGGCACAAAGAACCATGATTGGTTAGAGTAATCAGTTTTTCCCATAGTACAAATATCACTTCGTTCACTGAATATTATTGTCTGGAAGACCATTTGGCCCATTGTGTGTGTGACAGTTGCAATGGTCCTGAACAACATTGGCTACAAATTTCATAGGCTCATCTTGTGGCTTAAAAGTTAATGGATCAATGCAAATCTCTTTCTTTGAGTGAGCTATCACACTCACTCACTCTCTCTCTCCTTCTGTAGATACTTTTCAGAGCTTGTTGTGCACAAAAGGGCTGATTGTAAGAGCAATTACAGCTGGGAAGTCCCTCAGAAGCTGCAGGGCATTGGTTATTGAAAGATTGTTGAGAACATGATCAATTTTTCACTAAAAATAGCTATAAACTGAACAGTTCATATTATAAGGTTAATTATATCCATAAGGCAAAGAGATCAGACTTACTTAGTTCACTTCTGAATGCCTCTCTCGCCAGAATCCACTCTGGTTTTTCATCCTCTACCTCTCGGCGCATTATCTCCATCATCAGGTACATAATGTTCAGTAGAACTCTAGAATGGCACATAACATTCAGTAGAACTCCAGAACGGTACATAATGCTCAGCACTATTCTAGAATGGCACACGGTGGCCAGCCGTACTCCAGAACGGCACCCGATCTTCGACAATACTCTAGAACAGCACTTGGTGCTTGGCGGCGCTCCAGAACTGCATGTTGTGTTCAGTAGCACTCTAGAACATTCTGTGGTACTCTAGAATGGCACATAATGTTCGGTGGTGCTCTGGAACGGCAGAATTGCTCAGAAGACTAGCAATTTTACAGAAGGATTTAAAAGGATCAACATCAATGTGTCAATAAACAGATAGGGAAGGAAATTCCTCCAGGCTCTGATAGTCACCGCTCAGCATCCACAGATGTGGACCTGCGATGTTCATCGGACTGTTGTTTAGAAAGTAGATTTGGTCGAAGTACCAAAGTCTGACTCATAGCCCAGAATCCTGGAACAGTGTAAGAGGAGGAAATGTTCTACAGAGCATTTGTTAATCAGAAGAGAACCATTCTTCTCAGGAGCCCAAACGCCTGTGACATACCTTACAGCAGGTACTGCAGCCCTCATGCTGAAACCTATCCATACGAGGACTTTGCATTTAGAGGTGTGTGAAACCTTACCTCAGTTCAATGCTGTCTGCCAAGGAGATTGCTGGCTTCCTCAGGGAATGGCCACATGCTTGGCTGTTACTGTGTGTAAACACAACCATCATTACATTCAGTTGTATGCTTCCATTCACGAGGTAACTGTTGGAAGCTGACCTCCAATTTCACCCATCAACAATTTACAAGTGAGAGAAGCCTTTCACCCTCACACACACTTTTATGTAATTCTCCATATGACTATTTTTATTGCGATACAGCACAGAATCAGTACTTTTGGCCCTTTGAGCCATGCTGCCCAGCAAACCCCTGTCTTAACCCTAACCTATCTACAACGACCAATTAACTTACCAGTCGGTACGCCTTTGGACTGGGGGGGAACTGGAGCACCCAGAGGAAAGCCACACAGTCATGGGGAGAACGTGCAAGCTCCTTACAGGCTGCAGTGGGAATTGAACCTGGGTCACCAATCACGACATGTCTGCCCATGAAGTTCATGTTCTTCCTATTCTCTATAGAGGCCTTTCCAGGAAGGACCACTCTCTGTTTGAAGAAGCTGCTTCTAATTTCTGAATGCTCTTAATTAAAACTATGCTCAGGTGCAACCCACTCTCGACCGCTTCATTTTTGAAATGTCTCTTTTAAGAATAAAGCTGGATAAGTTCTTCAGTTTGGTTTTTGAGTGTTTTTGAAGGGTACTGCACAGGACAGGCTACCTGGCTCACAATATTGTGCCAATCTTGATGTCGATTTATAACTAATATCCAACCCCCCATTGATCATCCATTGCTTTCAAAGGTCCTTGAACACTGCTCTTCAGAGCCACAGATGTAGGTTGTGTATGGGGCCGCGGTGTAGACAACTGAATCCAAAACTTGCTTTCATTAACTTTGTAGAGGTGCAGCACATGACAGGCCCTTCCAGACCATGAGCCCGCGTTGGCCAATTGCAACCATGTGACCAATTTACCTACTGAGCTGGTACGTGTTGGGAATGTGGAAGGAAACCGGAGTATTTGAAAGAAATCAGTGTGGTCACAGGGAGAGCTTTACAGATAGTAGGGGAATTGAACCTATGTCATTGGCACTGAAATAGCATTACACTAATGACTACACTATACTGCCACCCACAAGGCTTGTCGATCCTCCTACTTGTAGACAAAAAATAAACAACAATTTCTTTTTAACTAAGAGAAAAGACTTGTAGTATATTTTAAGTTATGATGGTGTTTGATATGGTAGACAGAGAGAGGACATTTCCACCTGAGGGAGGATCTAAGACCATAAGATATAGAAGCAGAAGTCGGCCATTTGGCCCATCAAGTCTGCTCCACCATTCAATCATGGGCTCATCCAATTCTTCCAGTCATCCCCACTCCCCTGCCTTCTCCCCATACCCTTTGATGGCCTGGCTAATCAAGAACCTATCTATCTCTGCCTTAAATGCACCCAGTGACTTGGCCTTCACAGCCACTCGTGGCAACAAATCACACAGATTTACCACCCTCTGACTAAAGTAATTTCTCCGCATCTCAGTTCTAAATGGACGTCCTTCAATCCTGAAGTCGTGCTCTCTTGTCCTGGACTCCCCTACCATGGGAAATAACTTACCATATCTAATCTGTTCATGCATTTTAACATTCGACCAGAAAGAGTCATCATCAAATCCAAACCCAATTCAGGGGAAACCTGAGTGTTAAACCTGATGGGGAAAGCATCGATACAAAGAGTATAATATGAGGCAAACAGCAAAGACTTTGAAGGAAACATAAGAATATTATTCGAAGTAGAGGAATAGAAAGATTTGTCAACAAGGTCAGAAGGGACAAGAGAGAATTACTTGAAGATTGGACAGAGGCAGATTCAATCTTTTAACAAACATTTCACTCAACAGTAATTTGAAATTGGCTTCTTGATGAAACCACTACATTTATTTCTGTTTACACTGTAAATGTTTTTGTTTCATTGCCTATCATAAAGATGTTTTATGCCTCTTCCCTCCCCCAGTGTCCTTGAAGTGTCTTCCACCATCACAAACCATAAACCCGAAGGGATTTACTAATAGATTATTACTGCTGGGTCCATAAGGTTGTCATAGCCATGGGTGGTAATGGGGACAAGCTCCCAATGGTGTTTATCTCAAAGAGCCTTTGACAACCAAGTCCAGCTCCTGGCCTTCTCGTGTGGGCTTAGCTACTAAGCCCAGTGGAACCATTTCTACTGAGAGGAGAAGAGGCAAGGGCAAGGCAGGTTACTGGCTCCTTAAAACCAGTCGCTTTGGGCAGATGGGACTCATCAGCTGTGGTTGGCAGCTAGCTCATTTAGGAGAAGGAATACTCTGATCTGAAACCTCCGCTGCCTTGTGGCTGTACCCACTCATGGGGAGGGCTTTGGGAGAAAACCCTGGGGAAAGCATCCGGAGCTGGAGACCCTACGGCAGTGCTACATTGAGTTCAACACCGCCTGGCAACTCCTGCAACGCTATTGGTATCAAACTGCCTCGGTCTTTGCCATTCTTTTGGGTTCATCAGTTGCATGGAGAGGGGGAGCCTGGTACATGGGTAACAGCTTGCTCTCCACATCGTACTGTCCAGGCTTGCATATCTAGACAGATAGGAAGCAATATCCATGGTCAACCCCGACTGGAGGCCTCACTCACTCCTGCAACTCAGTATTTACTATCACTCACTTGATCTCCATATTGAGAAGCTCCACTAGTGCTCCAAATGTGCCCATCTCATAGAGGAGGAAGACATTGTAACGGGCCCAGTGGATCACTTCAGGCTCTGTGTAGCAGTCATCAAACACACCTGTAGGGGGCAGCAAAACCAACAGGTCAGGTATATTAGGGAAGAGAAGGCAGTTCTACTTTGACCATGTAAAATGCGGTGTGGGGTGGGGGGGAGGGGGGCACCAGCAGAGAATGAAGAACCTGCTGTTTGTAAAGTTATGGCAATACCACAGGAAAAGAGTGGCCTTTGTGCAACTGTACACTGGAAATGGCAACAGAAACTGTCCTCAAGTTTAAACTTGTTAAATGGTAAGGAATAATACAGACTGAAATTTCCCTGTGTAGAGTTCAAACTCCATTCCCATGTTTAACACCTGTTGTACACTTGCTTTCTTACGGCACATTACACTATATATTACAAATTACCATAATTTGCACACTGCCCATTCAGATGGAGATGTAACATCGAAACATTCAAAATTT
Organism: Hypanus sabinus; assembly: GCF_030144855.1. Taxonomy (NCBI): domain Eukaryota; kingdom Metazoa; phylum Chordata; class Chondrichthyes; order Myliobatiformes; family Dasyatidae; genus Hypanus; species Hypanus sabinus. Next base: position 5,723,947 of record NC_082718.1, on the reverse strand, counting down.
TGAAAGGGATAGATAAGATAGAAGTAGGAAAGTTGTTTCCATTGGTAGGTGAGACTAGAACTAGGGGATATTGCCTCAAGATTCAGGGGAAAAGATTTAGGATGGAGATGAGGAGAAACAGTTTTTCCCAGAGAGTGGTGAATCTGTGGAATTCTCTGCCCAGGGAAGCAGTTGAGGCTTCTTCACTAAATATATTTAAGAAGCAAATAGGTTTTTACATAGTAAGGGAATTGAGGGTTATGGGGAAAAGGCAGGTAGATGGAGCTGAGTTTACGGACAGATCAGCCATGATCTTATTGAATGGCGGGGCAGGCTCGATGGGCCGGATGGCTGACTCCTGCTCCTATTTCTTGTGCTCTTTTAAAGATTTTTGCTCCTCGTGTATGTGAAGGATGTAAGAAATAAAGTCAACTCAATAAGAACCGATCTGACTGTTTAATTTCTCTTGATGTCCCGGTGAAAGGTCTTGGCCTTAAGTTTCTCCCATTCACTCTTTTCCACAAGTGCTGCCTGGCCTGATGAGTTCCTCCAGTATTTTGTGTGTGTTGCTTTGGATTTCCAACATCTGCAGATTTTCTTGTGTTTGAGTTTAATTTTTCACTTTGAGTTGATAGAGCAACTGCAATCAGGGAAAACACTCTCAGAAAAGCAGATAAACTGGCAAATTGCTAGTTACCTTGGGCCAGGTAAAGGATGGCTCTGGCAAACTTCAGTCTCTTCTCTCTGTTTATTACCTCCAGCCCATCCAGCAGCCTCATTAGGTAGGTCTTATGTTCAGTCTCTTCCAGCTCTACCCACTTATTGCCTTTCCCTGGAACAGACATTAAGGCATTAAAATTACACAGACTCCACCTCATCTGTCCTGATAGCCAGGGAGAGAAACAAGACTCCGTGGGGCCCAGTCCAATTCAAACCACTTCCCAGAGGATCAAACTGAGCCTCTATCTGCAGGAACTCAAGGCCGACTGTAAAGAAACAACTGGGGGAGAACTACGCCCACTCAGTGGTGACTTTATTAGGTGTATAAGTGGAACCCGGTGTGGTCCTCCGCTGGCCATCCACCAAGGTTTGAGGTGTTGTGCATTCCAAGGTGATCTCCTGCACACCACTGTTGTAACAGATGCTCATTGAGTTACTGTCAGCTTAAACCAGTCTGACCATTCTCCTCTAACCTCTCATATTAACAAGGCATGTTCACCCACAGAACTGCCATTCACTGGATTTTTTTTTTGTTTTATGCACCATTCTCTGTAAGCTCTAGAAACTGTGCTTGAAAATCCCAGGAAATCAGCAGTTTCTGAGATACTCAAACCACCCCATCTGGCACCAACAATCATTCCACGGTCAAAGTCACTTAGATCACATTTCTTTCCCATTCTGATGTTTGGTCTGAATAGCAACGAACCTCTTGACCATATCAGCATGCTTTTAAGCATTGAGTTGCTGCCACATGACTGGCTGATTAACATTGAGGTGAGCTAATAAAGTGGCCATTGAGTAGAAAACATGCCATTGATGATAAACCTGATTCTGAAAACCCCTTCTCAAATGCTTTAAAAAGCCACCTCTTCAAACCATTCAAAACCAACCATTCTCAGCCTTTGTTCTCATCAACCTGAATTATGTTCATCTGTCTGGTGTGGGCTTTTGATTGTTCATCTGTCTGGTGTTAAGTGGGCTTTTGATTATCTTTTGTAGGTTCATTATAAATTTATTAAGGCAAATGAAAATGAGCTCTCAGGAACAATTGTGACATGGATGACAATTTCACTGAGTGAGCTTCAGTCAGTAGCCACAGTATGTCCTTAGCTCAATCTTCTGTACAATTCCTTGTTATACAGCAGGGAAGCTAGTGGAAGACTCATTGAAACAGAAAGGTTGCACTGATAAATGAATGCTTCTAATAGTAACCAACAGGACTACCAGGAAGCAGGAGAGAAAACAGACCAATTGAAAGAATTCACACAAAATGCTGGAGGAACTCAGCAAGTCAGGACGGAGAAAGCTGTTCATGTTTTGGGCCATGACCCTTCATCCCTTCCATAGATTTGCCTGGCTGCCGAGCTCCTCCAGCACTTTGTGTGTGTTGCTCGAGAATTCCAGCAAAATCTCTTGTGCAACTGAAAGAATCATCTTGTCCATCCTAACTTCCTGCTCTGGTTTTGACTATAGAATCACAGAATGGTGGACCTGCAGCACAGGTGAAGTCATCATTGCATGTAAGAAAGTCCCCAGGACTGTCCTATTACCCTGCACTTTCCCAAACCTATCAAATATTGCTGTAAGTATTCTACCAATTCCTTGTTTTAAAAAAATGTTATTAATATACCAACTTTCATGGCTCTTTCCGTGGATTCCAGTTAATCGGACGTTCGGTTAAACAGGGCAGCCACTTACTTGGGACAACTCTTAAAAAAGAAAAATTAATTGAGAAAATATCCAAGATTCCTTTTGTCTATTTGGAACACGGTGCCACTTAATCGGGACAAGTGACTGTTGCCAAAGAGTTTCCAACTACTGTCAGCTGCGAGCACTTGTGTGGCCATTTACACAACATACCCTGCTTAGAGCAGGCAGTTTTTAAAATAGTGTCAGTTTCATGTGCTCGTGCTCAAAAAGCAGTGTTTTTTTTTGTCACTGATATTGGTGAGAAATAAGCAGCAAGACAATTCAGAACTTTTGCTCAGATGTCAGAAATGGCCCAGAGTGAAAATGAAGCGACTTCACTACTTGAACAAGTGACTGTGAAACAAGAAGTGCTAGAAACTATTAAAAAAATGAAGGTATTGACAATCATGTTACAATGAAAATAAAGATTTGGAGAATGCAATGTATGAAGGTAGTCTATCGTCTTCACTGATTTTTAGCTAATCAGAAGTACATGGCAATGTACACTGGATAGATTTCTCTGTCGATAACTATTAGGAACAGTGTAATAGTACAGTAGTAGCATTGATAGTGTACTCATTTATTCTGTATTTATTTAAATACATAGTTCTTTAGTTAAAAGGTACTTTGTCTGTTTTATAACTTTTTAAACTATTTCCATGAAATTTTGTCGAATTTGGTCAGTTGCTTAATTAGGCCAAAAATGTACAGGTCCTGACATGCCGCAATTAACCAGAGCCCACTGTATCCATATAGCTGCCTGATGATAGGTGTGACACAGTGTACCAATGGGCCAGTTCTGTGTCGTACAATTTTATAACAATTCGTTCCACAAAGAAAAAGTCTCATCACACCCCTGATTACTTTTACCAATCACCTTAAATTTGTGCACGAGTTCCCAACTTTCCACTACTGGAAAAAGTTTCTTCTATTTTACTGTGTCAACATACAGACGGTATAGTTTTACATTAGGACTAATTAAAAGTTTACATTCCTTCCCTCACCTTCTACACTTACCACTCCTCCTCCCCCCACCCCAGTTTCTCTGGTCCACTGGGTGTCATTCCAGTAAATATCCATTCATCATCAGGAGGGGCTATTGTCAGAGGCAGCTTTCCCTATTCAGCTCTCATCAAAACCTCACTCAAGTTTGAGAGTTAATGAAACAGAAGCCCGTGGCATTATGAATAGTTCCAATGCTGTCCTTCACAAGTATTAGTACCGTGAATAGCAAAATCCTCTTCAAAGCAGTTCCTGTTCATGGCAAACTCAGGCTCCTCAGTGTAGCTGTACAGCTCTGGAGAAAAAGAACAGAGTATAGCATCATAAATAACCAAGGAAACTAATATGGGTAATGACTCACTCAAGACAAGTGATGAAGTAAAACTAAGATTTAAAGATTGGCTTTACTGGTCACGTGAAAAAATACTGCAAAATGCATCGCTCTGCATCAACAACGAACACAGTCTGAAAACTGTGCTGGGGGCAGCCTGCAAATATCACCACGGTTCCAGCACCAACACAGCATGCCCACAACTCCCAATCCCGACTCTAACTGTGCACCTTTGGAATGTGGGAGGAAACCGGAGGAAATCCACAGTCGCGAGGAGAAACTCCTTACAGACAGCAGCGGGAATCGATGACCACTGGCACTGTAAGATAATTGCTCGAACCACTATGCTGATGTCCTGCCCTAGAGACATTGATAAATTTGGTGAATGGGAACATCTGCAGCTAATAGAATACAATGTGGGCAAGTGCAAGGTTGTTCACTTTAGAGGGTTAAAGAGTGGAAAGGGGGGAGTGGTAGGCATCTACATAGATCATTAGAATGGCATGAAAGAGGATGGGAAGTCCAAAAGACTAATTGGAAGCTGGGATCTTACATTTGGAGAACTGGGAATAGAAGTTGTACCAAACCTGTGGGAAACTCTGAATTAGGTCACACCTCAAGCACTTGAACAATCCTTTGCACCATCCCTCAAGAAGGACACCTTAGTCTTGGATGGTACACAGTGCAGATTTGTCATAACAATATCTGGACTCCACAGGTTAAACTGTGAGATTTGTTGAATTCCCTGGAATTTTAAAAACAAAGATGTTAAAGGACAAGGGTAGAGTAAAATTGGGCAGAGGGCCAAGGACTAGGGGCAGGCATTAAGGACCAATGTTATACAAAACTTCTTACAGAAAAGCAAATAGAAATTCAGATTTTCCATAAACCACAATCAATGTCCAGTCATTCAACATATATCTGAGATAAACAGATTTTTGTTAGCCAAGGTCATTGTGGAAATGGGCAGAGCAGATACTAAATGTAGAGTTGGACCAACACTGTTGGCAAGCAATGTTGATGTGGGATTGTGTGGCAATGGTTGTGGGATGACCCCAGAGCAAACAATGCATGTTTTGATGTGCAGTCGATATATAAATCTGAACCTTCCTTTTTTGCAGCTTTCTACGTGCTCACTAAATTCACAACAGTGGCCTAATTTTCCATTCCATCTGACTGACTCAAGGTCAGACAAAGGCTTTCCATGCCACACACGATGCACCTGCTCTGATTTTTACAAGACTCTATCATTGCCTACAGTAATTCTACGAACGTTTGTAATTACGTGGCCCTTCTGCAACATTCAATGACAGTGGAACCAACTTGTAAATGTCTTTCAAGATGACTTACACAAGAAAGAACAGTTATACAACTGTAAACCTTTGAATTGTTAGGCAGATGCAACTCATTTTGGACACAGCTCAGCACATCACGGAAACTAGCCTCCCTCCACAGGCTCTATCTAGAGCGTAACCAAAGACCCCACCCAGGCCAGATATTTACTCTTCTCCCTCTTCCATCTGGCAAAGGCCTGAAAATACATACCCACCAGGACACTGCTATAAAGCTATTGAATGGTTCCCTAGCATGATAAAACCACTTTTGACCTTATCACAAAGCTCATTATGATCTTGCGCCTTATTGTTTGTCTCCACTGCACTTTCTCAGCAGTTGTTACACGTTAAGGATCATATAACCATATGACATAGAATTAGTCCACTTGGCCCAGAGTCTGCTCTGCCATTCTACCATGGCTGATTTATCTCCAGCCCAACCCCATTCTCTTGCCTTCTCCCCAAGTCTGTATTACTTTGTAGCTTTACCTTGTTTTATCTCAATGCACCGTGAAATGATATGATCCATACGAATAGTAAGTCAGACAAGCTTTTCACTGCATTTTGGTCCATGTGACAATAATAAACCAATTCCAATACTAGTCAAAGCCCCTTCTGGATCAACCTCTTACATGAAGAATTTCTTCTTGAATCATACCACACGATTAGGGTCTGGATTTCATTCCCAAAGACAGTATTAGGTGCAGATTTATTTATACCATTCAAAACAGAACTGGATAAATATCTAAAGGTAAAAAATTGCAGGGTTGTGTGGTCTAGGATAGTTCTTACTGAAGAACCAGTGGGGACGAGAGGCCTAATGTATGTGCTCTAACCATCCTGCATTTGTGAAATGATCACAGTTGGTAAGGCAAGTCCCAACACTTGACCATAGACAAACAGTCCTGTTTAAAAAAAACTACCACCAATTAGAGCAGTTTATTCAGGCATCGATGCACTTTACCTGATAACTCTGCAACTATGGTGTCTGAATCCCCGTATTCGAACTCCAGGTTCGGGAAATCCACTGAACTCTAACGAGAAAGGCAAGAGAACAATTCAATTGGTTTCAACTCATCGGCATCTCTATTTCAATTCTTACAAGGTGAACAAACCTCAACCAATGTGTTCATCTATGACCGTAATTTCTGGAGAATATGTCTGTGCAGGATTAAATTTGGACAAACAGATTAGTGTCTGGGAGAAGGTCATAAAATGGAACTCCTACACATCAAACCTTTTTGTGTCACTGGAGGACTATGACCTTGAGTAGATATAGTCCACTTTAACCAGTCCTTGTGACATCCTGCGAAGTGTTGTCTCAGCAAGCTACTTTCCACAAGTCAAGCATCATTCTAGACCAGCGGTTCCCAATCTTTTTTATGCCATGGACTCCCACCATTAGCCGAGGGGTCTGTGGACCACAGGTTGGGAGCTCCTGCTCGAGATCATCCTTCGAACCTTATTACTGTTACAAAGTCTGCTCAGTTCTATCAGGTCAACAGAAAGTACGGCCGGTTAAAAAGCATGAAATGATGATGACCAACTGGAGAGAAGGTACAGATTAACCACCTTTGGCAGAATACATCCAAAGGGACAAGTGTTTTCTTCTTGTTTCAAGAGCAACACGCCTGTTCAAAGTGTGCATACCATATACAACATCAAGATTTGGCTTCTTGCAGGCAGCCATAAAACAAAGATAGACAATAGAATATTTAAAAAACCCACGCAACAAAGACCATCAAATATCCAGTCTATGAAAAAAGAACAAATCATGCAAACAATTTAAAAATAGTAAGAAATTAACACAGAGAACATGAACCTCAAGAGTCCCTGGAAGTGAGAAGTCCACAGCCATGGAGGCAACTTAACGCTGAGGATTTAATTTCCAGTCTCGAGCCTGAGACCTGCTGCTTTGATCCAGCCTGAAGCTCCAGTCCGATCCCAAGTCTGCTCCAGGAATGGCCTTCTGCACTCATCTCGATGTTTCAATCTTCCTCGATGCGAGAAATGGTGTCGAGCATGGGCTCCAAGCTTCAAGGCCACTCACCTCCCGGGACCTTCTTGGAGACAGCAAAGCACCAGATTGCTGAATCGGCCTGAGAACACACCTTCAAACTGTAGATCACAGAGCCCAGAACCACATTTTTAAAAAGGATGTAACAGAAGTGAGAGAAACTGTTCTATGGACTACCTAGAAGATTTTGCCCGTGTTACGAACCCCGTAACTGGGTATCTTACCAGCAAAGATAGGAGTATCCGTTGAAGTCTGATGATACTATTTTTAACAGTATTTATTAGTAAAAAGTACACAAAAATAATATCAATGCAAATATACAGATAATATACGTCATCAATACTAAACCTAAAAGTGCGGGTATAATAACAATCAATAAGAAATAAGCTCTATCGTTGTCTAGGGGATAATGAATTGTCTGATGGAAATATAAAGTTCAGTTCTGTTCATGCAGGCTGCGGTAGTTGTTGATCACTGTGTTGCAATTGTTGGAGAGAGAGAGAGTAACAGCTATTGACTTGCCGACTTTCCTTTTACGATCTCGATCTGTCGTTGTCGTGGCCATTCACGTATGACCCCTCTGTCCTTTAGCTAGACCATTCCGTGGAGGACTCGTCACCCAGGCAAGGGTGGACACACACACAAGCCCCCACTGGTCTTGTAGCGTCTCTCCTGTTGCGTCTGAGGGGTGTTTCCCCAGACCCTACTTTTATCCTCACTCACGGGGTCTCAGGTCTCAATCAGGTTGGGATGATGCAACACATCAACCAGACCACTCTGGTTGCCCCCTGAGGGGTTTCAATGAATAGAACAGTACTCAATACACAATCCTTCTCCAAGAGACAATAGCAGTCATCTCTCTTTTTGTCAATAGGAGGCATTCCAACCTGTGGCTTCTCTCTCATCAATTTTTCATGAGCGTTGTCAATAACAACTGCCCTTGCTGTTAACTCTCTCATTTCCTTGGTATCAGACCCGAAATAGTAGCGATTTTGCGATTCTCAAAAAGGGGGGGGGGCGACTTTGCACCCTTCTGCCCATCAGAGTTGCTCCTCATTCGTAACACCCGAGGTAGCATTCTTCGCTGGCACCATTTTGACCAGAATTTGGCTGAATCCTTCAGGATACCACAAATCACCAGATCACACAGACAATTCAAAAGCACAGCCCCCGAAGGTTGCAGATTGCAGTCCAGATAAAAAGTAAAATTAATAGAAAAGCCCTCTTTGCTGCCTACAAAATGTCACTGTGTCTCACCAGTACCATCTTGCTGGAGGAACTCAGCAGGTCAGAAAGGAATAAAGATGAAATGTTTCGGGCTGAGGCTCTTCATCAAGATTCTACATTCCTCTCTACGGTTGCTGCCTGACCTGCTGAGTTCCTCCAGCATCTTGTGTGTGTCGCTCTGGATTTCCAGCAACTGCAGAATCCCTTGTGCTTAAGTTCTTCTTGTCCCAATGTCATTTAAAATGCTTTTCAGGGACATAGCAAACAAGATATTGATACAATTTATGGAACGGCAAATATTGGATTTCAAGCTCAACTTAATGATGCTTTCCTCATGATTTGTCTTCATGTAAAATCAATGCCCACTCAACTTCGTTCGGGCTCTTGCTCCTCGTGTATCCATGATTAATCCGATGTCATCATCTCCTGGGAGGTTCCCCAAGAACCATTGTCAGGCTACTAACACTACTCAAGCTTTCCTTCACCAACAACCTTCTATTATATTATATTGCTATATTTCTTCACTATTCTTGGTTGGTGCGGCTGTAACGAAACCCAAGTTCCCTCGGGATCAATAAAGTATGGCTGTCCGTCTGTCTCTAGACAAAACATGTAGCAAAGGTCATGTTGAGATCATTTTGTTCAATATTTTGCAGAAACAATGTATAACTGGGAACCATGGGCTGATGCTACGAAGGGAATATGAAACAAAGGGGGGGGGGGGGAGACATGATCATCACAGTAAATATCGTCTGGATTGTCAAAACAGCAATTTTGTTCACTAAAGTCCTGAGCAAAGGAAATTAGTTTTCAGGGCAAATTGGACCACATAACCCTCAGAACCAAGTCTCTGAAATTTGCTGTAGGATTACCCAAATCTCTCTTACTGATTTTTTTTTAAAAAAGGGGAATTGGAGAATGCACAAGGTTTAAAAAACTTCAGGGCAATGAAGAAAAAGTGAAGAAACAGGGAATCCTGAAGTATCATACCTAATATCAACCATCGCACTCAGGCACAGTCGAGAACTGCTGATCAAATGAGACAAAACCCTACAAGTTGAATGACAGTGAGCATTAATTATTATAGGAGTATCTCTCTGAAGATTGTGTCTCTGGTTGAGGATATGATAACCTACACTCAGCAGCCCCTTTATAATGTACAAAAGTGGAACCCGTTGTAGCCCATCCACTTTGAGGTTTGACGTGTTGTTCACTCAGATGCTCTTCTGCACACCACTGTTGGAATGTGTGATTGTCTGAGTTACTGTCACCTTCCTGTCAGCTTGAACCAGTCTGGCCATTCTCCTCTGACCCCTCTCATTAACAAGGCATTTTTGCCCACAGAACTGCCATTCACTGGATTTTTTTTTTGTTTTCTGCACCATTCTCTGTAAATTCTAGAAACTTCGGTATGTGAAATTCCCAGCAGATTTGTCACCATCTAGATTGGAAAAATTCCAACTTTGATGGTATCAGAAAGGATCTAGCAAGAGTGGATTTGTTGTTTCTTGTCAAAGGAGTGGGTGGCATTCAAAAAACAGTTTTTATGCTCCTGTCAGAATAAAAGGCAAGATAACAGGTTTAGGAAACCTTGGTTTTTGAGAGATATTGAGGCCCTAGTTAAGAAAAAGGAGGAGGTGCATAACAGGTAGAGGCAGGTAGGAGCAAATGAGGTACTTGAGTATTAAAAATGCAAGAGAACACTTAAAAAGGAAATCAGAAGGACTAAAAGACAAAAGGTTGTTCTAGTAGACTACTTGAAGGAGAATCCCAAAGGCTTCTGCAGATATATTAAGAGTGAAATGATAGCAAGGGATAAAATTGGTCCTCTGGAAGATCAGAGTGGTCATCCATGCAGGGAGTCAAAAGAGAGGGGGGGGGGAAGACCTTAAATGGATGGTTTGCATCTGCATTTACTCAGGTTTATAGAAATGTTAACAGAGTCTGTAGAAGTGAGGCAGTAAAATCATGGACCCTCTGCAGATTACATAGGAAGTTTATGCCATCTTGAGGAAAATCAGTGTGGATGATTTTCCAGAGCCTAACAAGATGCTCCCTTGGACCTGTGGGGGGGGGGGGGGGGGAAAGAGTAGGTGTTATGATCCGGCAACAATGAATATAAAATTGAGTCCAGTTTTATAAACAAATAACCATTTATTTAAATTCAGCTCGACAACAAATGAAAAGTAAACAATTGACTAACTTAACCGGAAGTTAACTACTATACAGCAACTTGAACAGTTCTTAAAGCGATAAATGCAAAAGTACAAGTGATTTACACAATTAGGAGAGACTTTCCTGAAGTAATGAATTCCTCAACGACGTGACATTACTGCTGATCCCAGCCGAAATACGCCTTGCCCGAAGGATTTACGATGAAGGAAATAAAAACAGCTTAAAGGAACTGAGCTTTTCCTTGGCGAATAACACTGCGCCCAACCCTTTCTGCTTTCACAATGCAGGGGCTATCTCGGATGCAGGTTACTACTTCCTGAGCAAAGATCCAACAAGGTCGACCCTATATTACTGCCGACGATACTAACTTTACTCGATCCTTCGGGTTCCCACACTTCGGCAAATCTTCACTCTCCAATACTTAGACTTTAAAATTAAATTGAAGATACATCAAACATAACTGGCATTGTTTTTAAAAACCGCCCATATAACTTACAGGAAAAAGTAAAACTCCACTTTAAAACAAAACTGCATCATGAGACATAACAGAGTAACTGACGAATTAAACAACAAACTAACTCACGTCACAGCAAGGCTTTCCCGTTTTATACCTGTTGGAACAGGCCATCACATGACCTCTCACTGGCGGGAAATTTACATCATGCGACCTCACACTGGCAGGAAACTACATTACCTCACCATCACAAGACCATTACATCATGCTCACCAGATACTCAATTACATCATGGTCATAAGACAATCACAAGATACCCACAGGGTATGTAACAGAGGCTTGTGCAGAAATTGCAAGGGCCCTAAAGAAGATATTTATGACATCTTTAGCCGGAGGATAGTTAATGTTTTTCTTCTATTGTTTAAGGCAGGCTAGGATATTTCAGACTGATGAGCCTGACATCAAGTGTGGGTAAGTTATTGGAAGGTTTTCTAAGGGACTGGATGTACAAGTACAGTGGATTCCAGTTAATTGGGGCACATCAAGACCAGTATGTTTTGGCCCAGCTGACCCAGTTTCATGGAAATAGTTAAAAAGGTATTAAAAGAGACAAATTATGATTAGATTGAGTAACAGGTTAAAATGATATACAACATAAATTAGAATACTACCAATATTATTGCAGTACTATAAAACTGTATTACTTCATAATGGTTACTGACAGAGGAATTCATCCAGTGTACATTGACATGTTGTTTGCTTGACTAAATGAAGAAAATCAACACAGACACCTAGTGCAGATAACGGACTACCTTTATTGTCTTCCTGCATGAAGTAATATCGTAATTCAATAATAAATTTTCTGATTCCCAGATCCATTGGCTGCACCGACAAAGTTGTATTGAGAGGTAGAAATTCCAGCTGGATGTTTCTCAAACACTTTACATCAGGCTGTGCAGCACAATTGTCAACAAGCAGAAGAATTTTACTTGATTTCCGCTGTAGCTTCATATCCCAACTCATCAGCCATTTCTTCAAAAATTCAGAAGTCACTCATTCTTATTAGCATTGTACTTGATTGGTAAACTGTCCATTCTTAGCCCCTTAAAGCATCAAGGTTTAACGCTTTTCCCAATAACCAACAATTTATTTTTTATCAGTTCCTGACATATTTGAACAACACAACTCAGCTATGTGATCCACTGCTTTCTTTGAACCTGAAGTGTTGAGTGTTTATAGCCAAGGGAACTGTCTGGCGTGGCACAATTTTTAAAAAGCCTGTTTCATAAGCATTGTAGATATCAACTGCACAAAATATTTGAAGCAAGTTAGAGAGTTTTGTAGATTTCTGCACTTATAGCATCAGCACCATGTGCGTTCTTGGTGCCCACATCTCCATTGAGATCTGTTGCTTTAAAATCTCTGTGATCCAGCTTCTTAGCAAGCTCCTCTGACTTGCTTTTAACCCTGGTCCACTGGCACATACACAATTCATCCAGTTACAATGGAAAACCATTGACAGAGGGCCTCTTCAGCATCTGGATCCACACCGTCATGCTTGTGTTTTTGGGATGTTCCCTGTTGTCCCTCGTGTAATGCCTAATTCTTCTCACAGCTCATCTTGCTGACGTATCAAACGTGCAATTGTAGATTTCAGCGCTCCAGTTGACGAAGAATGTTGTTCAGTGGATGGCTGTTAATTTGGTCCCGTAGGGTAATTTCTTCAGCTAGTGTCAAATCTTTTCACAGCATCGTGGCAAGGATCTCATTTTTTTAAAAAAAGTTAAAATTAGAAAACAAAATCATCAAAAATTGCTGCTTTTTGAATTGGCATCCATCAGTCCAAATGAATAACATAACAAGTACACGCAACTGATGCAAGGCTCCTCTCTAAGCAAGGTGTAGTGTCTAATAGCCGCATGAGTGCACATGACTGATTGGTACCTGACCCAATTAAGCAGCACTGTGTCCCAAATAAACAAAGGGAATCCCAGCAATTTTATCTTTTCTTTTTGTTCCTTAAGAGTTATCCCAAATAAGCAGCTGGCCCAATTAACAGGGATCCACTGAATTTTGATAGACAGTGAATGATTAGGGATAGTCAACATAACAATGTGTGTGGTTAGACATGATCTACCAGTCATGGAGTTTTTGAGGAAGTTACCATGAAAATTGATGAAGGCAAGGCATGGATATTGTCTACACAGACTTTTAGCAAGGCCTTTGACAAGATCTGCATGAGAGGTTGTCAAGAAGGTTCAGTCACTTGGCATTGAAGATGAGGTGGTGAATTGGATTAGATATTGGCTTTGCCTCATGCCTCTCTTTCTGGAGGCCTGTGTGCCCCTGGGATCAGTGCTGGGTTCATCTACATCAACAATCTGAATGATAATGTGGTTGACTGGATCAGCAAATTGGCAGATTTCACCAAGATTGGGGGTGTAGTGGACTGTGAGGATGACTATCAAACCTTGCGGCTGGATCTAGACCAGGTGGAAAACTGGGCTGAAAAATGGCAGATGGAATTAAATGCAGATAAGTGTGAGGTTTTGCACTTCAAGAGGACCATTCTGGGTTAATGGTAGGGCACTGAAGATTGTGTTAGAATCAAGGGATCTGGGAATACAGATCCATAAGTGATGTCACAGGTAGATAGGGTCATAAAGAAAGCTTGTGGCTCACTAGCCTTCATAAATCAATGTATTGAATACAGGAGTTGGGATTTAATGTTGAAGTTGTATAGGATGTTGGTGAGGCCTAATTTGGAGTATTGTGTGAAGCTTTGGTCACCTACCTACAGGAAAGATCTCAGTAAGATTGAAAGAGTGAAGAGAAAATTTTCAAGGACATTGAGGACCTGTGTTATAGGGAAAGGTTGAATAGGTTAGGACTTTTCCCGGGAGTGTAGAGGAATGAGGTGAGATCTTATAGAGGTATACAAAACTATGAAGGTATGGATAGGGTAAATACATACAGGCTTTTCCCACTGAGATTGCAAGATAATAGAACTAAAGGTCATGGGTTAAGGATGAAAGATGAATTTCTTCACTCAGAGGGTGGTGAGAGTTTGGCTGATTAAATATATGCATTAACAAGCAGGTGTACATAATAAAATGGCAACTGAGTGTAGTAGGGTCACATTTGGGAGCTCCAAAACTCCTTCCAAAATCTGGAATTTTGGAAGCCAATAACCAGAACATTCACCATCTCTGTCAAAATTCTCCATGCAGCCTTGGTCCATTTTCAGGGCTCACTGACAGTTTTGATCCTTTTTCATTCTGTGGTGTTGATCAATTAGTTTAATTCTTCTACCATTTCTTTATTGCCCATTATAAATCCCCTTATCTGTTTGTGAGGAGCCTTCATTTTTCTTTTTTTATGTAGAAATCAATAAACATTACAGTTTCTGCCTCCTTCCTTAAGGTCCCAAGTTTTGTGCTCATTTGCTCTTACTGCTATCTCCTGTTATCAATATCTGGGTCCTTCATTGTTGAATTCTGAAATGATCCCAATCCCCAGGTTTGCTTTTACTCAGGCAACTATAATCCTTTGCTTTCAATTTAATATCATCTTTAATTTCTAATAAATAGTCAAATTGATTATTTATTTCAGATTCCCAGTAATTGTAGTATTTTGTTTTTTTGGGCGTTTTATTTACCCCTCCCGCATGCATCTATTTTTAACCATTTTAACTTTCACACAATTCTCTCAACAGCTTTTTTGTTCTCTATTCTGGCTCTCGCTTCAATTCTGTGTCTGAGTTCATCCCGCCGGTTTGAATCACGCTCCAAGCACCTGAGTGAGTTTGTCCCGTCCAGTTCATTCTCCTCCACTATGAGATTAATCTGCAGAAGATTGGTGGGGGGGGGGGCTGCCTATCCAAACTGCCAGTCCCAGAGCCGTATGGATACAAACAAGACCTTAAGCACGCATGCAGTTACAGGGACATTGTGCAAACACCTTACAGACAGGAGCAACCCTTCCCTCCGTGACACTGTGCTGCCCTTTTTGTTTTGTCTCCAGCTGCCTTTATTAATCTACACTTTATCACTCTGTCCTTCTCCCACTATCTTCCACACTTACAACCAACTTACTTTCTTTCCTTTCCAGTTCTGACGAAGGCTCTTTGACCTGAAATGCTAAGTCTAGTTCTCGTTCCTGATACTGACTTGCTCCAGCATTTTCTGTTTCTAGAACAATCAGAAAGCCTCTTAGAGAGACTGCCCTGGAGAACTGCGAACTAGTTTGGCCTGCACAACGAGAGGAGGATACTTGTTACAGAAGGAGTCCACGCCAAGAGTCTCGCAGAGTGGTTGCTGGGATTGTGAATCTATCACGAGGAGGGACTGGTTAGACCAGGTCTCCATCACGAGGACACCGCGTACACCAGACCGGTTTTGAAAGATGTCAGGCAACCTCATCTGAAACTGATAATTAACCGGCGAGACAGGATAATGCAGGAACAACGTTACCTGGGGCCAATGAATCTAGATCTAGGTTCTCAAAAACAGTCTCACCAGAAATGAAGAGGACGTTGCTCAGATTGTAATGAGCCTTTGAAATGCTCTAAACGAGAGTCGCCGAACGCATTCAGCACAGATTAACAATCGGGCGGAAAGCTACGTCGAAACATAAGATGAACCCCGATCTTGTCGAACGACGCAGCACACATGACGGAATCTTCCTATTTAATTTACTCTCTCAGCAGATGCCATCTGATCTACTTGCAGCATACTCTATTATGAGAATCACGATGGAATAACGATACATTTCCAGAAGCATTCTATGTTTAAACCACATTATTTAGATAGCTTAGCTTCCAGAGTTTTCTCAAAAGAATTTTCGTTAAAAGGGGCATCTTAACTCTTCACATGTTATCAGTTATATAAACGTCGCAAGTTTGCCTCGCACGTTATTCTTGCAAGAGCTACAGGGCACTTTGAACATTTAATGCAACTTTTGGAAGTTGCATGGATCCTACTTCCTCGGTCTTGTCGGTACCGGTCCTTTGTCGCAGAGAATGACCCAGGGTGGTACTGGCTTGGAATAGTTATTATTAGCCACTGACACCCGCTCCCATTTATTATTAGCCGCTGATACTCTCCCCGGTGATACTGTGGCTATAATTAGCCGCTAACGCGGCGTCCCGGCCTCTGAATTCGAGCGTTGCACTCACCTCCGAATCCTTGCGCAGGTTTCGGAAGAGTTCCTTCGCCCGGGCTGTGGGAGATCCGCTGCCCCCGCTCAAATTCGCAGACTCCATCCTTACTCCAATTCGAGAAAGTGTTAACTTCCCGTAACCAAGAGCCAGGTCCCGCAACTCCGCCCTCCCACTGTTCATTGGACAGTCTCCATTTAACGGTGGGCTCTTAGACAGATTTCGATGCTTCATTGGACGAACAGAGAGTTTGTCAATCGTCCGGCAAAGGAAGGCGCTAGGCCCCGCCCACTCTGAACCATCCCGCTTCTTCAGCGCTGCAAGTCGCTCATCTACACGGGAAGATTAACGTTGCTTTTTGTTGTCAAATGTCTGATGTACCTGGTGTCATTGGAGGGGCATAAAATCACCTAGACTAATCGTTCGGCGTCTGTACCACCAGCTAATTGCCATCTGTGGGACTCATTATTAATCCCTACGATTTCAGACATCCAGCCTTTTTCCAGTGTGGCCAAACCGACCGACTTCTGACAAGTGAGACTGCTGGGAACATTCTTAACCCTTCTCCCTCCGCAGGAGGCTGCTCATTTGCTTTGTATTTCTAATATTCGCTTTTAAATTTTGGATTGCCCGCAACAGTCCGTTCATCATCCCGGTTGTTTAAATTTCTAACCGCCCTCATCCCTCTTACTGTTTATATTCCTCCAACTGCACAGCAGTGACATGCTTCCTGGACGGTACCATAAGCAACCAACCCTACTCTCCAAGCCCAGCGCTCCTATTGCCCTCGTTATCACTGCTACTCCGAATATGTGTTCTCACTTTTTCTAGTTTGGTTACAATATGATTAACCCATAAACCTCTGCAGATGCTGGAAATCAAGAGTAACACTGTACAAAACGCTGAAGGAATTCAGTAGGTCAGACAGCATCTATGGAGAGGAATAAATATTTTTGGGCTAAGACCCTTAATAAGGACAGAACAGTCAACTGTTTCTTTGGCCACAGATGGGTTGGTTACCGCCAGTGTTTTTGGCATTTTACTTCAGATTTCCTACATGTGTTTTTTTTTGCTTTTTGACTCCAAGCTCAATCTTTGTATTTGCCACCTAACTCTTACAAAGATTGTAAAATGTCAGGTTTAGCAAAGATGAGGGCATTCAAGTCCAGAATTTCTGTACCACTGTAAAGTTACATGCAATTACTGGAAAATCATTAGACCATATGAGACTGGCACTTGGAAGTGTTGCAAGGCCTCAAACAATCCCTTCTGGGAATCAGTGTAGTGATTGCTGCAGTGTACCAGTACATCCACCATGTGGTTAGAAAACAGCTTTCCAAAATGGCTTGCAATCCAACTGTGGACACAAGGGTAAAGAAAAAATCATTGGACATTAGAACATGAGAAATAATATTGGGAAAAAACTGACTTTATTAACTTTATTTGAATTATGATTACAGCTGCATTATTTCTCATCTACTACAATACTTGACCAATAATACAGTACGTAAAATAGTTACCTCAATGTTAAAACTCAGTTGTGTAGATAGATGATTTGCTTTTCCTTTTGGAGTCGATTCTTCTGCTCTCCAGAGCAGGTTGCTGGTGTCCATTTTGCTTAAAGTTTTATTTATTACATACAACAATTATTACATTCCATGCCAACCTCTTCCCCTTAATCAAAGCAAGAATAAAAAAAAACAGCCACTAAATGGCTGGGATTTATTTAAAAATACTAGTTTTTGGCATTGCTGGGGAGGGAGAAAAACATAGCAATGTGCAGAAATGTACATGGGGTTAATATATTTGTGGGAATCCTAAGACAGATGTGGTAAAACATTTCAAATAAAACAGAAATCATCCAATATTATGATAAATAATTAAGACAGATAGCAACTGATAGTCTCGGCCCGAAACGTCGACGTCGCTTCTCCCTATAGATGCTGCCTAGCCTGCTGTGTTCTACCAGCATTTTGTGTGTGTTGTTGTAGCAACTGATAAGGCGTTTTTCCTTCAAGAGAAACAAACAACATAAAATAGCTCTTGGCCAGACAGCTTCACAGGTGCAGTTTGGTGAATGGTCTATTTTGGTACCAGTCCAAGCTTCCAATTGGTGACAATGGTTTTCAATTTGTTGCCTGGCAGGTGACAAGATATGTGGCGGTCCCTATCTCAGTGAAGATGGGTTAGCAGAAGGCCAATCAGAAGCATTAAGCACATGCAACAGTTTGTAACAATTACTACCATTTGAAAATTTTCAGATGGAGGGAAGTGAATAATGGAGTTGGATAACAGGTTCAATCAGACATATTTAAATACCAAAAGCATCTTCCACCATTCTATAATACAAGCCCACCTACAAACACATATCCTATCTTTCAGGGGGAAAAAAACTGAGCTTTATTCTACTTAAATATTGAAGTCATGAAAAAACCCATATTGAGTTCACTTATTTTAGAAAGCTTTATGGATTATCTGTGGTTCATTTGGTTACCCCATCATTTCTGCAGCCCATTCCAGACTTTATACACTCTACAGACATGAAGCTAATGTCCCAGCTGGGGGAAGCAGCTCACATTCTTAGGAATTGAGACAAGGTTGAAATAGTACCATGACTTAAGGAAACAATAGCAGTGCGACAAAGAAGGAGTCTTAATACTAAGCTACCTCACCAGTCACACCATCTACTCCGCTAAACCTGATTTTAATAAAAAGTTTCAGAAACAAAACACGTTATATTTTGAGAACCTTGTTATTTGATTTTCCAGGTTCTCACAACTAGATTTTGTTTGAAGAAAGTCTTGTAAGGATTCCCATAATGGCAAACCGTAAGCATCTAACTATTTCCTTACCTCTTTTACTCAACAAATTAAAAAAAACACATCTGAAATATGTGCACCTTAACAATTTTAAAACAGCTAACATTTTGCTTCCATAGTTTCTTTCCCGAGGTTAACAGCAAGGATGTTATAATTATATTAAAGCACAGCAGCAATAGAAGAAAAAAAACCACATTAAACATTTTTTGTCTTCTAGTGCAGTAAAAAAATTGTTTACAGAGATTATACACATTCTATGTAAATAAATAAATGACTAAATATTTAAAACTGTTTAATCAAGGCCAGCTCTAAAGAAGAGATTTTGTTCGTGTACATTAGTGATAAAAGGTTCCCCTCTTGTTTGATAGACTTGTAGTTTTGCATTTAATACCTAGGACAAGGAACAAAAACAAGGCTTTAGAAACACTTTGGTTAGTTGGGACAGAGACAGACTAAACTCCTTAATATTCATTTAGGTGTCAAAGATTCTTTTCCAGTCTTGAGCTGGACCATACTTCTCCCCATTTTTTAACCTTTTATTTTCCATTGTAATTTGGTCCAAACCAAAGTTACAATGATGTGGTTACACTTTATAAGAAACGCACTCTTTCAGGAAGTTTACAAATAATTCTCCTCCATACAAAACTGGTTATGACCAGGAACTGTTTGCTAATATACTGTAGGAAGCATGCTGTGTCAATAATTCAGACTGAATCTGAACACAGAGTGCTCTGTAGTTTAAAGCATGTTTAGTCACACACCACAAACAGGCCCTTCAGCTCAGCAGGGCTGTGCCAACTATCAAAGGCCCAATTGCACAAATTCCGTTTTGTTCCTTCCACACTCTACTGTTTACCTGAGGATCAGGGGCAATTTACAGTGGCCAATTACCCACTAATTCACGTCTTTGGCATGTGGGAGGGAACCAGAAAACCTGGGAAAATCCATAATATGAAAAGATGATGAAAATTCCACCTGGATATTGGAATTGAAGAGGATAACTCGAATTGTGAGGTGGCAGCTGTACTAGATGCATCATGGTGCTGCTCACATAAGACAAAGAAATCTTCATAAATTCTTCAATAAATTGATACTATTGTGCATTAGAAAACAATGTATAATCGTAGAAAAAATTCCATTGTCTGAACTCTTTGATTGTGCATTACCAGCTTTTCTGATTACTTAACAATCAAATTTTTAATAACTACAAGCTTAGTCACCATTTCCCAGGCCTCAACATTGGAAGTTTTAACCAGTTGACTTTGCCTCTTACCGATAGTAGTTTGGCTTGAAAGGTCCATTCTTGTTCAAACCCAGATATTTTGCCTGCTCGTCTGTCAGTTCTGTGAGATGTGCATCAAAAGTGGGCAAATGAAGACTTGCTACATACTCATCTGGAAAAAAACCCACAAATTAACAGTCCATTCAGCAGACATAACCCGATAGGATGAACAAAATGGAACATCTTGGACAAAAAAAAATCAAAATAATGGTTTGAAAGGTCTTGAAAACCTAGACTGACTAGTGATGACAGTTCGGTCTACCAAAAATGCTTTTTTGTTTGACTGTCTCGGAAATAAACTGAAAGTTTTCACTTCATCAGAAGAATAACAGAGGTCCTGAAGTTGTGGGTGAGCCCACCCTTGGTAAAGGTGAATAATCATACTGTACATAAAATGTTTAAAGTGTTTGGACAGGCTGAGAAAATGATTAAAAACAAATAGGTATCTGGTCTTTAGTAAACACAGGGATAGCAATAGAGTACTGAAGGAAGGAATTTATGATGGACTTCCATAAAATACCAATTTGAGCAGTACTGGGCACTGCACCCAAGGCTTAGGACAGCAAGCAGAGGGAATTTCCCAAAATGATTCCAGAGATGAGTGGCTTTTATTACAAGAATAGACTGGATTTAGATTAGATTTATTTGTCATGGGTAGGAGCCATGTACATTGTCTGTCTGTATCATATTTTGTGGTGCATTTATTACGGTACTCTGTCACGTGCATTGGGGTGTGGTAGAAGCAGATATTACATATTCACACTTTGCTTTTAGTTTAGTATACTGGAGGGAGTGAGCCACAGTGAATAACTTATTATTGTTGTCCGCTATTCACTTGGACCTTTAAATTTGGTATTTTTCTTAGTTACAGCAATTGAAACGCTTAGTCACACTAATTACGCCATACCGCTCAGTATCTCTAATATCACTAATAGACACCTACAGCGCTAATTTACTTTTATACATTTTCCCATCACTACAAGATCACTCATTTTTGCTGGTTTTGTTATAAAGGATCCAAAGTACCTCTTTCAATTTGGAAATTCGTTATTTGGAAGTGCATCATACAGCGTTGATAACCTGGCTTAGTTTCTCAGTGGTTCTGGTTTGTTTTCAAGTAACTGCTACAACACGTACATTGAAATATACAATTTTACGTCAGTGGGGGACATGCTGCCTTCTTATTACTACCGTTGGGGCAATGTACAGGAACCTGAATACTTGCACTCAGCCTTTTACGAACAGCTTCCTGTAGGAGCACAGGCAGGAGTGGAGGAATGGAATAAGTTGTACTGTTCTGCTGATAGACTGGAACCAGACACTTGGTGCCCCCCTCCCATCCAATTCTCATTCTGCTTCTCTACAACCAATAAGCAAATGCAGAGTAGTAGAACAGATCATTTCCTTGCCCTTTCACAATATATAAAGAACAAAAATAAAATCTTTCCTCAAACTCAGTTTTATTTTGGTTTTATGGACCAGATCACCCTGCAAGCAGAAAATTCTTGCTCTAGGACTTACCCATCTTCTTAGGCAGCAAGTACACATCTTGTTTATATCGTCCCTCTGGGGCATTATACAGTTCTATCATTGCCAGTGCCTAAGGACAAAGAACATGTTAATTTCTATATTTAACAGTGCATTTCTATCACAAATGATGAAACTGGTGACTATGCAATAATTACCCACTTTCACAATATCAGGAGGTATAATGCTCAGCCTCAGCAACACCTTAGCTCAAGGAAAAGAAACAAATTGACCAGTATCCTGACTCCCATTTGAACAAGTGTTTGACATCATTAGGCAAGACTAGAACTAGGTTCAGCTACAATCCCTTCACTTCTTCACACAATGATTTAATTATCATCACTTAACTCTACAGAAGACGAATGGGTGAAGTACCAGAGGACGATCTTTCCCTGTGGAACTGTATCTTGCAGTAAGTGTGACCCACATTGAGAAGGCAGAGTTGGGAAAATAAATTTTCTGTCACATTAGCAAGTGAATGCTATTACAATGTTCAAAATTCTGGTAAAGATCCAAAAGCATTTAGCTAAATTAGGGCTGCAATTTTCATTCAACATCTAGCTGACAGCCACAGAAATTAGTTTTGTGGACTCCTGCGACAGTGCTGTGATCAACTACTAGAGAAAAGAGGAAACATCTACTGAGACTGTTAATCTCCTGGGCCACTAAAATCAATTTGATATGGCTTTTGTAACTTCAACTGAGGCATAGTTGTACATAGCACAGATCAACAGCAGAATACATGGTCTAAATTGCTGATGAACAACTGCACCTACTGACACTCCCAGCAGCACAACTGCTATAAGCTCCACTTTAACATATGGCAATAGCTCCATTCTGCAGGCTTGGTATATAACAAACAATCTTATGATGAACAGTCCTGACAAATCAGATGAAATGTGTTTTACAGCTCTCTCTCTGGTTGACTGGTAGGTCTATCACAACTGTCAGAGAACATGTTGACCCATATCTGGGAAAACCCAATGGCCTACAACACTTCAGTTAGACACATTCAGGTCACTGTACAGCATCATAAACAGACGACTTAGCTGATCTGTTCTGAAGAACAGCACAAGCACAATTTACAAACACATCAATTTCAAATATATAAATTTGTGAATTCAATCCCTTTCAAATATGCAACAAAGTTACAATCTACAGAGATGTGTTTGCTGATAAAATTCAGTGGCTGTATAAAATCCCCAGTAAAATACATCTTCCTTTCCTCCTTTATGGATCAGTATAATAATGTAAGTATTATATCAGTATTATAATGTAAGGAGCATTTTCTGCACACCCCTTACCTGTGTGGTAGCAGTGATGGAAAGCACAAAAGTAGGAACCGTGGAACAACTCAGGTTAAGCAGCCGTCCCTGGATAATGTGCAAAGCAGGAATTAAGCTACTCATACTCAAATATTTTACAGAACACATCTTGAGAACCAAGGTTCAAGTGTACAGCAAGGTTATAACCAGAAACTTCTCTATTTTCATTACAAGGTCACGAGTCAAGTTAAGTACAGTAGGTGATCAAAAGACAGAGAAGCAGAATTAGGCCATTCAGCCCAGTGAGTCTGCTCCACCATTCAATCATGGCTGAATTTCTCCAGACCCATTCTCCTACTTTCTCCCATAACCCTTATTCCCCTTACCAGAGGCTATGGCCTCTGATCCTAGACTCTCATACAAATGGAAACATCGTTTTCAGTTTCTTTTATTCAACTATTTTATCCAAGCAAAGCTCCCTCTCCAGAATGCACCAGTCTCCCTGTGATGAGCTTCCTCTGAAGAGGAATAGTTGACTTTGTTCCCCTCATGCAGTAACCTTTACTGAGATAATGGGATACAAAAGAGTATCACATTCTAAAGATTCAGATTGCAACCTGCAACTAAAGATAATCTCCAGAAAGTTGTGATTACAAATGCATGGAAAAATACCTTCTGTACATAATAGATAACACAACTTGTGCCTTTTACACAAATACCTCAGCTAGTAAGACAATCCTTTTGCCATCTGGCCAAATGACATGATCTACTTGTGACCTAACACGCTCCCACGTGAGTTCTGGGGTCCGAAGGCTTGCCTGTAAGAGAAGTGGAAACTGGAATTACTGAGCCAAAAAGGTAGAAATGTATATCAGCTTTTCTTCATGAAAATACTTAGAAATATGTAAATAAGTCTTTTCAGGAGATTATACCTTCAGCAATACGGGACATTTAGTCTAAACAATCACTTGTTGTGTAAGACTGCTGGTAATGCACCAGACAAGGGTGGGGAAAACTGTGCAAAATATGCAAGATATTGGGAAATGTTTTTCAAAATTGCAAGTTTGGAATTATTTTATTAATTGAAATAGTTATTGCATGTTAAGTATACATCACATTTGGTTGAATTTTGGTTAATTACTTTAAATCCAGTTAGTATCCAAGTCAACTTTGTTTAATACAAACACATTCCACATTAATCTCACTAAGGGAAGTATTGCATTATATGGAATTGCTTTGGGACAAGATCAAGTATTTTATAAATGCAAACCTTTATTCCCACCCTCCTCTCCACCTTTCTGCCTATTGATCTCAGTACTGGAATATCCAGTGATTAATTAGTTCCCACCCAATTACTTGCCATACTGAATATACTAAAGGTGACTTCCTCCACAGTTAATTACATACCACATCTATCTCAGTATTGGAATGTCCCATGTTGCAGACGATACAACCGTTCTTCATGCGATCCAGGTGTTCCCTGGTTACTACATTTTTGTTTCCTAAAGACAAGGCAGATGCCCAGTATTAAAACTCTGGTTTGTTACACCATAAATGTTTAGAATATTGTGATGATTCAGAGGGTGACTCAAGGTTATTATGTGGGATACATGGAATTTTCTTGGGCTTCTCCTCATTACTGTAGCAACAGAATGAGGAAAATTACGGAAATCTTTGATAAATATTCATTTCCCAGAGCTATGAAATTCACAGCTGAGGCTGTTTTCCTGATATTCCTGTTTTACAAAGTTTTCAACAAATGTATATTTAAAGCTAATCTTTATCCATCTTTATCAACAAATTCTAACCAGGATTAAGTCATTTATATAAAAATCAACTCAAAAGGAGATTTTAAAATCAACGAGTATTCAACCATTTAACTGTACTTAACTTGTGGTGTTAGTATGGTCGTTGATTTACCTGTGCAAGTAATAACAATGTCCACTTGTCTAATTACTTCATTCAGTTTGACAAGTCTGAATCCATCCATACTGAAAAGAAAAGGTAGAATTGCATCAATGTGCAGAAACATGTCTGCCTGATTCGATGACCCTGGCTTGACACATTACCTGACTTTGCTTTAATCAAGACAAAGTGGGACACTATTTTCTGAATAACAAGCTGTGGCTAAGAGGTTATGCATGGTAGGTCAGAGTGATAGACAACAGGAAAGGGAAGCGAGCAGCAAGACAGCCACTTTCCTTTATAGTGGGAGCAGGAGACGCAAAACTACCACTGTGCACCCTCTCCATCATTCCCCTCAGTTGGCAGCACAAATCAGGCAAGATATGCTCAACTGGCAAAGTCCTCTCCATGATCGTTCTGATTGCCCAGGTGCACTGTGTGAGACAATGTACTGTATACTGTTCTAGCAGTTGCATGTCAAAATTGAGTTGTATAGAACTTTAAGGTATCACAATACTGAACACCAGTATTTTGCCAGCAAATGCCAGGGCTCATCACTACAATCATGATTACTGATACTCCAACGTCTTGTTCCCAAGCGAATGGATTATTGACAGGATATTCAACTTCAAATAGTATTACAGTTCTATGATTTGGTCTTTGCTTAAATACAAGATTAGTAGCCAGCAACTGGTTTTGCATGCTGCCTGTCAAATTTCTAAAAAAAAGATCACAGCTCAGTGGTTCAATGGTTGCACTTAATAGCAGAGAATGTATACAATATACAATCTGAAATTCTTGCTCTTCAGACATCCACAAAACAGAAGAAAATCCCAAAGTTTGAATGACAGAAAAACTTTAGAACCCCAAAGCCCTCAGTACTGTTGGCAGAGTCGCGAGGGTCCACTGTAAACAGTTTTATATATTCAGTGCTCCTTGTGCACAAGATACAATTTGAAGGTACTTATAGGTGGAGGAAAATTGAATGAGAATTAGAGGGGAAATAGTTTAGTTGATGAGCTGATGAACATTTTGGGCGTGCATTTAAAGAGGAAAGTGATAAAAGGGAAAGAATAAATTTCAGGAAGACAGAAAGTAACTAAAACGGCAAGAACAAAGAAAATCAGTACTGAAGAAATGAAATTTGTGAGAGAATGGAGGTGCTTGAAACTCTTCCACTGTCTTTAAGAAAAGTGGAGATATGAAGAAATTTAGGAGCAGCATTGTACAAGCCAGATGTGAAGTGGATGAGGATCAAGATTGCAGTGACATCCTAGATAATGCGTTCAGTTTCCATTTCTGCACCTCCAAGATATGGCATCCCTGGAATCTCTTAAATCTATAACAACACACTAAAATGGCAGAGATATCAATAACAACACACTAAAATTGCAGAGGTATCTATGTTACTTCATAACCTCAAACTAATGAAAGACTGGAATGAAGAAATAGGCAAGTACCCAAATTAAAGATGAAACATACAAATTGTTTAAGCTGAACCCTACAATATTCAAGTACCAAAAATTATTGCACAATCTTGTCCAGGGGCTGTACAGAAAATTCAGTATTTTATAAACAATATTTTTGGACTAATCACAGCTTTGCACTATTTCAACAGATGTAAACTAACAATGGCAGCACACATCAATCTGGCAGCCTTCCCAGCATGAACTAAAGACACCACTAAAATTAATAGCAGTTACTGCAAATGATAAAGATCTTAGTGGTTAATACAAGCTGTTGTCCACTTTATAGATAGGCAAAGATGTGGACAAAAATGAGATTATCATGTCAGACTAGCATGTGCTGTAGTCAAGATAAGAAAATTATGCTGGATAAGTGTGCACATTTTGTGAATTTTAAATTCCCATTTTTATTACATGCAAATATTACCAGCGATAGTAAATTCTTGTCCTTACCAGGCTTGGAGAGCACAAATTGGATCAATTTCTGTAACGTACACTATGGACCCCATTGCTTTTAAAGCAGCACAACAGCCCTTTCCAACCTGAAAGACAACATAGAACACATCTGTACAGATTATGAAACTTACTCATTACAGTATACTTTTTCCAAACAAAACTAATATTCCTTCCAACCTTCAGAAGGAAGGTTCTTACAAGGAAAAAATTAATGCTAAGAACCCATTATTAGCACATTTCTTCACACAGTTTGTTGACAGCTTCATATGAAATAGTCAATGACCTGCATGCCATTTCCGTATATCATTCCTAATTCCATTGATTCCCTTAATATTCAAAAATGCAATATTTGTCTTGAATAAACTGGCATGGAATCCCCAGATTCCAAAGACCACATTATCTTCATGATGAAGAAATACTTCTTATTTCAGTCCTGAAGACTATGCCCTTATTTTGAAATTGCATCCTCAGATCCCAAAAACTCAAGTCAGGAAAAACAACATCCCTTTAATTAACCTGTCAAGGTCCCTAGAATATTTTTTGGGGTTATTTGAGGTCACTTCTAATACTTTTAATGGGAGTATCAACTCTGTCCATTTGGTCTTGAACTTATTGTTTCCAGGGACTATGAACCATCTGATCTGGTGAACATCTGCTGTACTCATTCATTGCAGTTGGGTGCTTCGGCGCTCTGCAGTGTCTGAGAGGATTCCAGAGACAGAGACATCATGCACGAACTTCATGGCGAGAAGTCTGTGGGATGGGGCGCAAGCTGTTGTTCAACTCCATTGTTTACTGATGAAAGCAACGAGGGAGATTGAAGCATCAAGGCGAATGCACAGCATGAGCACCGGCTGCCTGTCTTGCTACGGGGAAGGAAAAGTCTGCTGCTGGGCCCAGAGGGTGGTGCCCTGGTTTTCTGTGTTTTGGATGTGGACTTGGACTATAGACTTCTCTTTCTAGTCTTATAGTTTTTTTTAAATATTCTGTGTTTTTGTCCAAACTGTCTTGTTTTTTTGTGCAGGAGGAGGGATGATTTGGGGGTTGATGTGCCTGTTCTGTTTTGTTTGCTTTTTTTTTTTGCTAGGTGGGGGAATTTGTGGGGTGGGGGGGTTGATGATCATGCTTTTTTTTTCCTTTCTTGGTTTCATGGCTACCCAGAGAAGAATTTTAATTTGTATACTTTGATAATAAATGAACCTTTGAATCTTTTGATTATATCCTTCCTTTTGTAGGAAATACTTAGGAACCTGCTGAGAAGCCAAGATCTTGGATCCAAAATTGGCTTGAAGGGGGAATGGTATCTATCACCAGTGGTGCTCCTCAAGGATTAGTAATGGGACTTCTTTAGTTAAATATACAAATGATTTGGATGAAAATGTAGGTGGGAAGATCAGCAAGTTTGCAGGTGATGCAAAAATTGGTAGAAGTGTGGAGATTAAGGTAGGTCGTCAAAGGATTGAACAGGATATAGATCAGCTGGAAACATGGGCAGAAAAACAGCAGATGGAGTGCTATTTGGTCAAGCGTTGCACTAATTTACAATCAATATAAAAGATATTGCATTCAAGTTGAATAGAAGAGGAAACTATACAGTAGCTGCAGGACTCACAGGAGCACTGATGTACAGAGGTATCCTGAATTCAAGTCTGTAGCTCCTTGAAAGTAGCAACACTAGTAGACAGGGAGTAAAGGAGGCTTAAGGCATGCTTGTGTTCAGTGGCTAGGGTGCCAGCTAGTAGAAAAGTTGGAAAGTCATGTGGCAACTTTGCTTAGGCCACATTTGGAGTATTGTGTGCAGTCTGCTTGCTACATTACAGGAAGGATGTGGAGGCTTTGGAGCAGACACAGAAAAGTTTCACCAGGATGTTGCCTGTATTAGAGAACATGATCTCTAAAGAGTGGATGGCAAAACTCGGAGTGTTTGCACTGGAAGATTGGAGATCGACATGTAGCCTGACAGAATTAAATAAAATTATGAGAGGCATAGATAGAGTAGTTGTCCAGAGTCTTTCCCAGGGTAGAAATGTCAAATACCAGAAGACATACATTTAATGTGGAAGAGGAAAGCTTAAAGGAGAGTTACCTTGCAAGCTTGAAATGAAAGAAAAAAAAGGTAGCTTGGACTGTCTGCTTGTTTGTAGGATTGTAAGCTGTGCCTGGAGTTTAGGTTGCAAACGCTTTATCACCAGCTGAGGTGACATCATCAATGCGCAATTTGATATATATGAAACCCCCTGTTCATGTGCTGTCTGTTCAACTTAAGATCTCTTTACGCTTGTACTCAAATCTTTTTGTAGTAAAGCCAACTTGCCCTCTACCTTAGTAACTGCTTACCACAGTTGCATGTTCTTTCAGCAATGTGCAACAAGGACACCCATATCCTGCAGAACACCACTTTCATTTCAAACAAATGCTCCCTTTTCTACCAAAGTTATATTTCATTAGCCATATCCTAGCCATTAGATTAGCTGATCTATATCACTGTGAAGCCCCTCTGAATCCTCCTCTGAACTGAAAATGACATCCCACATGCATCATCAGGAGTGCAGATGTAGCGTGATGTTACACGTTGATGTAATCCTTTGAAGTAAATTTTTCGTTATTAAATTCATAGTCTCTCCTCACCACTGAAAACCAATTGCATTATATTTTAGATAACGGTTTTATCATAAAACGACCATAACAGTTTCTCCATTCTTTCATTAACTACAATTTAGCATTTCAGATATTGTGGTGATATCCCTGCGGTCATGGTCCAAGCATTCTTCATGAACTGATTATTTCAGATGCGGGTATAGGTTTAAATGATAGAAGAGCACATGTATTCTGTATTTCTATTTATAAATGTGTCATCACATATTCCATTCCCTACCCTGCCCTGTGATGTAGGCTGCATCTATTCCAGTCTCTGTATTGTCTTATGTTGCAGTTGCCAACGTAACCCTGTTCCCCACTGAAGCATGCTTCTCTGAATGTACATATGAAGCATCTTTCTAAATCTTTTTATTAATATTAGTAATATGGACAGAATACAGATGATATATTGATAAAGAAATTACCAACATACACATTCCATTACATATGAAAAAAACCATACATAATAGTTACAATATAAATGAGTTTACCAAGACATAAGCCATAAGATATATGTATGGACATAGTAAATCTAAATATTTCATAATGTATAATATAAAAAAACAGAAAAAAGAAAGAAAAAAAAACAAAAAAAATTTATATAATGCAAAACTAACTAATCTAATCTAATAACTATAACTAATAAGTAATATAAAAGAAAAAAAACAAACAAAAGAGAAGGAAAAAAAAGTGGGCTGTTTATAATATCTCACAAAAATAAGTATTCATCAATGCCGTCACTTCCGGTCCTCTCAAAATACATAAGCTAAAAGCTGGGAAATCAAATGTACTTGGCACAGGGTCATATTACATCATATGAAAATGTTGAATAAATGGTCTCCATAACTTTTCAAATTTAATAGAAGTCTCAAAAGTACCACTTCTAATTTTTTCTAAATTTAAACATAACATAGTTTGAGAGAACCAATTAAATACAGTGGGAGGATCAATTTCTTTCCAATTCAACAATATAGATCTTCTAGCCATCAGAGTTAGAAATGCAATCATTCGACGGGCTGAAGAAGATAAATGCTCTGAATCTAACATTGGTAAACCAAAAATTGCGGTAATAGGATGAGGTTGTAAATCAATATTCAAAACCGCAGAAATAATATCAAAAATATCTTTCCAATATTTCTCCAAAAATGAACACGACCAAAACATGTGAGTTAAAGACGCAATTTCAGAATGACATCTATCACAAATAGGACTTATATGAGAGTAAAAATGAGCTAATTTATCCTTGGACATATGGGCCCTATGTACAACCTTAAATTGTATTAGTGAATGTTTGGCACATAACGATGATGTATTAACTAATTGAAGAATTCTATCCCAATTCTCACTAGAAATACTAAAACTAAGCTCTCTTTCCCAATCCTGTTTAGTCTTATAAAGGGGCTCTGAACATATCTTCATAATTATATTATAAAGTTTTGAAATAAGCCCTTTTTGAAAAGGGTCTAATTCAAATTAACTCTCCAAAGTATCTGAAGGCACAAAATTTGGAAACGTAGAGAGTACAGAACTTAAAAAATGTCTAATCTGTAAATATCTAAAAAAATGAAATCTCGGCAAGTTATATTTGTTGGATAATTGTTCAAAAGACATGAAACAATTATCTAAAAATAAATCAGAAAATCTTAGTAATCCCTTAGTTTTCCAAGCTAAATAAGCTTGATCTATAATGGAAGGGTGAAAAAAACAATTAGATACAATAGGACTATTTAAAACGAATTGAGTCAACCCAAAAAATCTCCGAAATTGAAACCATATACGCAATGTATGTTTAACTATCGGGTTGTCAATTCGTTTCGGCAATTTAGAAAGAGCAAAAGGGAGAGAAGTCCCTAAAATAGAACCCAAAGCATAAGCTGATACCGATTTAGTTTCTAAACTCACCCAACAAGGGCCAAAAGATCCACCCCCATCTTTCAACCAGCATAACAAATATCTAATATTAACTGCCCAATAGTAAAATCTGAAATTAGGTAATGCTAACCGGCCTTCCTTTTTTGTCTTCTGTAAATATGTTTTACCTAACCTGGGATTTTTATACTGCCATATATATGAAGAAGTTTTAGAGTCAACATTAGTAAAAAAAGATTTCGGGATAAAAATTGGTATCGCTTGAAAAATATATAAAAACTTAGGTAAAATAACCATCTTAATAGCATTAATCCTACCTATTAGAGATAGAGACAAAGGTGACCACTTAGTAAACAAACCTTTAATCTGATCAATTAAGGGTAAAAAATTAAATCCAAATAAATCTTTATGGTTCTTTGTGATTTTGATCCCTAAATAAGTAAAAGAGTCATTAACTAATTTAAAGGGTAAATTTCCATAAATTGGGACCCGTTTATTTAATGGAAACAATTCACTTTTATTAAGATTTAACTTATACCCAGAAAACTCACTAAATTGAGCCAATAATGATAAAACTGCTGGAATGGATTTCTCCGGGTTGGAAATGAATAGTAATAAATCATCTGCATACAAAGATAACTTATGAATATCTGTCCCACGATTAATACCCAAAATATCCTGTGATTGTCTGATGGCAATTGCCAAAGGTTCTAAGGCAATGTTAAATAGTAATGGACTAAGAGGACATTGATTATTGGTAACCACTGAGGCTACTGGAGTATGATAAATCAATTTAATCCATGATATAAATATCGGACTAAAATTAAACTTCTCCAACACATTAAGTAAGGCCATTCAACTCTGTCAAATGCTTTCTCCGCATCTAATGAAATCACGCATTCTGAAGTATCATGTGAGGGAGTATAAACAATATTCAACAATCTCCTAATGTTAAAAAAAGAATAACGATTTTTAATAAAGCCAGTTTGATCATCTGAAATAATTTTGAGTAATACCTTCTCCAATCTAGATGCCAGTAACTTAGAAAAAATCTTGGAGTCTACATTCAATAAAGATATAGGTCTATAAGAAGCACAATTAGTAGGGTCTTTATCTTTCTTCAATATTAGAGAAATGGAAGCTCTATAAAAAGATTGTGGCAAATTCCCTAATCTAATGGCCTCCTCAAAAACCTTACCTAACCAAGGGGAAAGAGTAGCGGAAAAAAATTTAAAAAATCCAACTGTATAACCATCTGGACCCGGTGCTTTCCCAGAATTCATTGAGGAAATAGCCCCTTTAATTTCTACATCCGTAATAGGAGTATCCAATATCAAAAGATCATCAGATGATAACCTTGGAAAATTTAATTTCCCAAGAAAATCAGACATGGTATTATAATCTTGAAGAAATTCAGATTGATACAGGGAGGTATAGAAATCTTGAAATGCCTTATTTATCTCATCATGATTAACTGTCAGATTCCCATTCTGCTGACCAATCTTAGTGATTTGACGTTTAACCAGAGCATTCTTCAATTGACTAGCTAACAGTTTACCAGATTTATCACTATGTATATAAAAATCAGATTTAGTTTTCATTAATTGATTTTCAATCGAGGATGTAAGTAATAAACTATGTTCCATTTGAAGTTCAACCCTTTGTTTGTAAAGCTCCTTACTAGGAGCAATCGAATATTTCTTATCAATCTCTTTAATTTTATCAACCAATAAAAGAGTTTCCATCTTGATACGTTTCCTCAAACCAACAGAATAAGAAATAATCTGTCCACATATATAAGCTTTAAAAGTGTCCCAAAGTGTTCTGCAGGAAATATCATCTGTAGAATTAGTTGAGAAGAAGAAGTCGATCTGCTCCTCCATAAATTTAATAAAGTCAGAGTCTTGCAACAAGGTAGAGTCAAATCGCCATTGTCTAGCATTAAAAGCTGTATCCGTAAATTTCATAGAAAGTAATAACGGAGCATGATCAGAGATAGCTATAATATCATAGTTACAACCGATTACCAATGGAATAAAACAAGAGTCTACAAAAAAATAATCAATTCTTGAATAAGAGTGATAAACATGTGAGAAAAAAGAAAACTCTTTGTCATTAGGATACCGGAATCTCCAAATATCAAAAACTCCATTGTCAGTCAAAAAAGAGTTAATACAAGTGGCCGACTTATTAGGTAAAGTCTGAATAGATAAAGATTTATCCATCAGAGGATTTAAACAACAATTAAAGTCACCACCCATTATTAACTTATATTCGTTTAGATTGGGTAAAGAAGTAAATAAAGACTTAAAAAAGTCAGGACAATCCACATTTGGAGCATAAACATTAACCAAAGCAACCTTTTTATTACAAAGTAAACCCGTAATTAACAAAAATCTGCCATTCGGATCCGAAAAAATATCATGTTGAACAAATGAAATAGAGGAGTCAATAAAAATTGAAACTCCTTTTACTTTAGCATTCGAATTTGCATGATAATGTTGACCCCGCCAAAATCTAAAAAAACGAAATTTGTCCTCCCTCCTCACATGAGTTTCTTGTACAAAAATGATATGAGCATTAAGTCTTTGGAATACTTTGAAAATCTTCTTTCGTTTAATTGGATGATTTAAACCATTAGTATTCCAAGACACAAAATTAATGGTCTGAGCCATAATTCTATAATCAACCCTTTGGTATAGAAAGGGTTAACCAACTTATAAACTCATGCACCCGGAAGAGGAACAAAAGTAGAGAGAAGACCCGGAAGTGACGACAACACAGACATATTTGAAGTTCAAAAACAGCCCGAATAAAAAAACTAACACAAACTGGTACAAAAAAAATAGAATTAGAAAACAGACCATCCCCCCACCCCCCGAGAAAAAGAGAAAAAGCCAAAATATGACTTAAAAAGAGAAAAAGTAAGACTAATCCTACCCCCATGTCAGCTGAAGAACACTCCATATAAAAAGGATATATATAAAAGAATCACCCCGACTTTAAAAATAAAATCGCTATAATAAAAACCATATTTCTAAGTATAGTTAGTTGTAAAAAGAATAAAAATATAATCACTAAAAACAATTATAACTCGGGCTCTAGCCCAGACAAAACAAAAAATATTTAAGCTGAGATAAGCGATGCCTTGTCTGGAAGAAACACGAAAAATATAAACATAATGCCATCTTAAGCAAAACTAAAAATCTTTTCCAAAAAACCACCATCTTAATCAAGGAAAAATTTACCTTCAAAGAATTAAAAATATACCTTCGAAGGAACAAAGTTAATAGACAAGTATGTAGTTAAATGATTAAAGTGTATAAGGCAAAACAATTAACATGACGCAAACACACTTTAACTTGAGTATAAAGTGTAGGATGAACCTACACCAATAACCAGATTATAATTCTGGTTTAAGAGATCGAGAACCATCTTACACGATCAAAATCATTCATTTATTAAAGACTGGTGTCTGTAGCAGTAGGGAAGTTCTCCTCCAGATATTTTCTCACTTCTGAAGTTGAAAGGAAAACTTGTCGTGGAGCATTCGACGGAGAAATTCGAAGCTTCGCAGGGTATAGAAGCGCAGGTTTCAGATTTTTCTCATAACATTCAGCCATCAACGGTTTAAAAAGAAGCCTTCTTTTTAAAAGATCTGAACTAAAATCTTCGATCAGGCGGAAGGAAAAATCTTTGATTTTAATCATTCCTAGTCGACAAGCTGCTCTTATAACTTGTTCTTTGTCATGTACATAAAGGAACCGGACAATTATCACCGAAGGTTTGTCTGTAACACTCGGTGATCGACGCCGAATTCTATGTGCCCGATCCAATAAAGGGGGGTTATTCGGGAAAATTGTCGGAAACGCTTCTTTTAAAAGTTGAGCAAAATATTTCGAAGGGTCATCTTTTTCTATGCCGTCTGGAAGACCAAGTATACGTACGTTCTGTCTTCTGGAGAGATTCTCAAAATCGTCACTCTTGGCTTTAAGGGCTTCCATCAGCTTAATGGTCGAAATTAAATCCTGTTGCAGTTTTCCAATAGTCAAATCTCGCTTCCGAGCTTCTTCTTGCAGAGACGCAATAAGAGCTTGTTGCTGTTTAATTACTAAATCCGTCTTAACCATGTACTCTTGAAAAGCCTTTATATCTTCTTTAAAAAATTGTTGTAGTTCAGCAAATTTTTGATCCAAAACCTCCATAAACAATTCAAAAGTTAATGGTGTTTGTTGTGTCGAAGCCTGCTTTTTTCCGTTACCGTTCGGATTACGTCCGGGATCCCGTCCCTTAGAACTGAGAGACATTTCTGTTTGCATATCATCAAAAGTTCACAACAAACGCTTGGCAGTAAATCCAAAAAAAAAGAATAAAGAAACTTTCGGTATAGGTAAAAATAAGCTGAATAAGGGTGATCAAAGGTTAAAAAAAGTAAAAGTTATGGAGCGAATCCAAAACGGTACTCACTCCATGAGCGTCTCCAGCTGACCATGAAGCATCAACTCTCCTCGACTGTGATTGCTACTCGGCCTCTGCAATATTTCAGCACCTGCAGTATTTTTCAGTATCACTATATTTCTTTAATGAGTGTCTATTAGTTCTCCTTCAGAAAATGTATCACCTCATAATTTCACCTTGTACCTGTTAAAATCTACTAACATCGGTTATATTTATCCTTGCAGTTAACTGCTCCCCCCACTTTTGTACGATGTGTATTTTTATATTGTATTCAAATAGAGATTACACAAACACTGGCTGTCTGCAAATTAAAAACTGGTACACGCACCATGACGTTGTCCCAAATATGGTTTCAGATTCAAACAGAAGAAACACTAAGCATATTCGTAGGTTGAATGGATTAGTAAGGATCCAAATTATCAGCTCTGGAAAATACCAGCATGAACCTGTTGTAGTGCACGATTATATTTAAAAATACACAATTAGAGATGTCATCACCACTGAGCACAATGCTTCTGATATTGAGAAAACTAAGTTTTTGAATATTTTATTTGTATCAGTCACATTTTCTTAACTTCTAAAGAACCCCAGCAAACAAATCTTTATTTCAACTGCTATAAAAATGATACACAGTGGGCTGCTAGAAACTGAAAGGAAAGCACAACTGATGCCAAGAACTCATGTTTTTAAAAGTACAAACTTCAAGAAAGTATCTTTTTAGTGTTTTTTTTTGAATCGGCACATAAAATCTGAAAGGTTGACAATTCTGTCAGAATTATAATCCCCTCTCACTTTAAAATATTAGCCAAGTGATTCTCTCAGCTGTCATAAGCTTAGTTATTGTTAAGTGAACAGATTTAGCTAGAGTCTGCAGATAGAAGTCAGTGAACAGATAAACTAAATGAACAGAGATGAAAAAGAGAACTCATCACTGATGTCATTGTCAAAGGTACAGGCTGCTCAGAGATAGAGGACAATGCTAATGCAGACAAATAAACTATGCTTAGAGTCTTACTAAAAGCTTGCAATCTCAAAAGTTTAGCACAACCAGTTGAGAACAAGTTTCAAAAGCCTGTTGTCATCACCCCCTCCAAAAAATTAGAAAGCAAATATTTACCTCCCCATATCCACAGACCACGACCTGTTTGCCTCCAAACATCACATCTGTTGTCCTCTTGAGGCTTTCATTAAAATGTGAAATTCACAGTTAATTTCCAATATAGTTCTACACACTGAAAGAAGTGGCAATGATATACTACAATAATTATGCAACTTTCTTAAAAACAAATTGAAAAAGAAACTTAATCAATGAAGCAAATGGGGACTTGGTATTTTATTTCAGTCATTTATTTACCTGTAGCTGCCCACCCAATAAAATAGATTTTCTCAATAAAGATAAAATGGCATATAGAGTCTAGATTTCTGCCAATCAAGAGATGAAGCCATAGTTTAATTTGGGATCTTGACACACATGAACAACAGAAATCAAAGGTCCTCATTAGTAACCTATAAAACATTGAGACTGAATAGTTAATTTTCAATATCTTTCCTTTCAGTCAAAAGATTCTTGAGTAATATCTTTTCTGGATTATTTCACTGACAAATAAATTTTATAAATACCGATTTATTCATAACAACATTGACTTGAGGTGAGCAGGTACTGAATACTTACCCATCCAGTATGGACTCTCTGCAGCAATAGAGATTATCAAACTTCTGCTTGGTTACAGAGTCATTTACATTCATGGCAGGAACACAGAGCTTACCAGCTTTAGACAACTGGTAAAGCCTTAAAAAGGAAGAGAAAAAGCAAAAGGATAATTCACATTGCTTTAGAATACATCAGATACACCAGTCAAGCTCAGGTTCATTGGCAATGAAAGAAGATATAGAACTGATGATGTTTGTGTTTTATTCCAGCGATGCAGAATTAGGACAGGCAGCTCATCAGAAATTTCCAAAAGATTGTTTCTCATCTCCATTACTTTCAATCAACATGTTTATGTTAATTCCATGGGAACTAAAGCTTGGTAACAGTTTTTTGAGAAACTTTAAATTTAATGTCAGCATGTATGTAAAAACAAACTGCAAATATAACCAGCTGCATGGCAGATGAGCAAATGTGGCAATAAGATGAAGTGCAACGAAAGCCTGAAGACGCAAGGCATGAATGGTGATCTCTGAAGGACCTTCCAAAATAAACTACAGTAAAAGCGCTATTGCCAGAATAAATCAGGTTGAGACCTTTTGTGGATTACATATCTCCAGTTACATGGCAACTCTTCAGAAATGTCTTAATTTTGAGATAACCAAACAAACATCAGAACTACATTCCAGAAAGAATGTTTATGCCTTCTGTGGGAGATTTAAATATGCTTTAAATCATTAGCTTTTATATTATTCTAAAAGCTAGAAAAATGCAGGCATGTGGGAAAACGTAGAAGAATGGTTCAGGATAAGGCTTTCTATTCTAAAATGCCTGAGATGTTTTAGAACGAGGTTTCCCTTCCACCACCATCGATGCTGCTCTCACCTGCATGTCCTCCATTTCCCACACATCAGCCCTCCCGCTGTCATCACAAGAATGGGACTCCCATTGTACCACCCCATTGGTCCATGATGTCCAGCATCTCCAACAGAACCCTACAACGAAGCACATCTTTTCCCTCCCCTCTGCCTTGTATAAGGATCACTCTCTATTTCCACTTGTCCCTCCCCACTGATCTTCCACCTGGCATTTAACCCTGCAAATGTGGCAGATAATATTCCTGCACCTATACCTCTGCTTTCAATTCCATTCAGAGCCTCAAACAGCTCTTTCAGGTAACACAACACTTCACTTGTGTGTCTATGGGGGGGGGGGGGGGTCATCTATTGTCCTTGCTGCTCCCTCCTCTACACTTGTGAGACCCGACATAGATTGGGAGACTGCTTTGTCGAGCACCTTCGTTTTGTTTACCACAAAGGCACTAGTGGCTTTGTTGTTGTTCAGTCATTAAATTGAGTTCAACTCTTGGACTCCTGCACACCAAGCCTTCTAGTTGGAAACTGCATCTCAAAGATCCCCCAAGATCATACACATTATCTGAGTAATATTATCTATCCATCATAGCTTCTGGTGTCCTCTCTTTTACCTAGCATGAGAGTCTTCTCCAAAGAATCCTGTCTTCTCATGATGTGGCAAAATATTTGAGCTTTTGTCTCATTATCAAGCCTCCTACTGAGCAGTCTGGCTGTATTCCTTCCAAGTATTGACTTGCTGGATTTTTTTGCTGTCCAATGAACTCTTAAAACTTTCTTCCAGCATCCAAGTTCAAGGGCGTCAATTCTTTTGTATTCAGCCTCACTAATAGTCCAGCTCTCAAAGCCATACATCACAACTGGAAATACCATAGACTTGACTATACAGATCTTCATAGACAATGTTATGTGTCCGCTCTTCAGTATTGTATCTAAATTGGTCTTTTGTGCCCTCCCCAGAAGTAAGCGTCGTTTAATTTCATGGCTGCAGTTACTATCTGTAGAAATCTTTAAACTGAGGAAGACCAAATCCGTCACTGCTTCCACTTCCTTTCCATTAATTACCACAGTTAATAGGGCTGGTCGACATAATCTTGGTTTTCTTAATATTGAGCAACAAGCCAGCTTTTGCACTTTCTTCTTTCACTTTGATTGGAAGCTTCCTCAGATCCCCCTCACTTTCAGCCACTAGAATAGTATCGTCTGCATATCCCGGTGGCTACCCATTTCAACTCAAACCTCCCAATCTCATGCTGTGATGTCTGCTCATATCCTCCTCTACAGTCTTGTGATCAAAATCAGGTCGGAGAGCAACACCTCTTATTCCCCACCTTCAACTTGATGGCATGGACAACAATTTCCCTAATTTCCAATAATTTCATCCTCTCCATTTCTCTATTTTTCCATTCCTTATTGTGGTTACCCTTTCTCTTTTCTTCACCTGCCCATCACCTCCCATTTCCCTTTTCCATGGTCCACTGTCCTCTCTTATTAGATTCTTTCTTCAGCCCTTTACCTCTTCCACCTATCCCCTCCCAGTTTCTTACTTCACCTATCCATATACCACCTTCCTCAGCTGGTCTCAGCTATCATCTATCAGCTTGTACCGCCCCCCCTTCTTATCCTGGCTTCTGTCCCCTTCCTTTCCAGTCCTGATGAAGGGTCTCGACTGCTTATTCCCTTCCATTGATGCTGCCTGACTAGCTTGAGTTCCACCAGTATTTTGTGTGCTACATAAGAATTAGAACATTTGCAGAAGCTCTTGTGCTGAAAAGCATGTTGTTTTTGGCTCCTAGGTTACTTATATTCACCTTTAAAGTTATTTCCTGAAATGATTCACAGGAGGAGACCCAGTCACAAATCTTTGCAGTGTCACAGAACACTGGCATCTTCTGCTCCACCTCCTAACTTGGCCAGTCAGCACTCATAGAGCATAGCAATAACCAAACAGACTTCAGCTCCAGAGGTGACCAAACAGCAACCAAATAGGAGATGCAAGATAACTCTTCAAAAACTGATAGAACCAGCTCTGCATTGCCCAAATTCAATCAATTTAGCAAGATAATTTGGCACAAACACCAAGAACTGAAAGTCCCCGACTGCTTCAGTTAACTGCTCACTGTTTGAGACAACTGGGAAATATTGCCTTACATCTCCATCTACTGAGGACCAGCAAATAATTCATATTAAAGTAATTTGCCTATACCGTTGCATATTCAAGTACACCAAAAGGAAAATCAAATCAAACCAAACAGTTTATCAACATAGGATAGATTTTTCACCTTCCTCATTGTAACTTTATTGTTGGAATGTACATAGAACAGTACAACATATGAACAGGACCTTCAGGCCACAATACTGATCCAAACTTGCTAAAGATTAAATCAACCCCCACCCCACCTTGAAACTAATCCCTTCTCTCTACACAGTGATCACATCCCTCCATCTTCTTCACATTCATGTGCCTACTGAAACATCTCTTGGAAGCTTCTATTCTATTTGTCTCGAACACGGTACCAAGCAGCGCATCCACCAATTAATTAAAAAGTTACCTCTCTCACAGTTACCTCTCCCTTTGAACCTCCCCCCACCACCTCACCTTCAATGCATGCCCTCTGATATTAGACATTTCCATCTTGGTAAAAAGATACTCCCTGTCTACTCTTATATATGCCTCTCATAATCTTATAAATCTTCTATTAGATCTCCCCTCAGCCTCTGTTGCTCCAACAAAAACAACCCAAGTTTATCCAGCCTCTCATGACATCACATGCCTCTAAACCAGGTAACATCCTGGTAAACCTCTTCTGCACCCTCTCCGGAACCTCAACGTCCTTCTTACAGTGAGGTGACCAGAACTGGAAGCAATACTTCAGATGTGGCCTGACCAAAAGTTACATAATAACCTCTTGACTTTTAAACTCAGTGCAACACCTCACATTTATCTGGAATAATCTCCACCTACCATTTCCCTGGTCGTATCTGCAACTGATCTATATTGCGCTGTACTCTTTGTCAGTCTTCTACACTAGCAACAACCCCAATCTTGGTATCATTCGCCAACTTACTAAGCCACCCAACTACATTTTCAGCCAGGTCATTTAGATATACCTATCACAAACAGCAGAGGCCCCAGTGTAGATCCCTGTGGAACACCACTGTTACACACTGGAGGTCTGTATCAAGTCCCTTCAACCATTACCGTCTTCCATGCCGGATAAAAAATGGCAGCTTAGTGTACTAAACCCGAATGGAGAAAGTAGAGTCGTAAAACAAAAAGGAAATCTTGTCTTTGTTGTTTGATCCAAGAGAACCACTGCTGTGTTAGCTAAACAAATCCCAAAGAAAGCCAAGATGTTTTCATGTTAACACTCACCTGTGAACACCAGTCACACTTTCTTCCACAATGCCCTTAATTTTCTTGAACATATTAGGATATTTCTTATAAATCCAGTGAGTGAGGTCTCCACCGTCATCCAGGATCTGCACCAAAACACAAATTATTCTGTTTCATATGAAAATCAGCATATTTGTAGCATCACCAAACCCAATCAGTCATACACATAACAAAGGAACATTGCTGCAACTCCACACACAAAATACTGGAGGAACTCAGCAGGCCAGGCAGCATCTATGGAAAAGAGCACAGTCGAGGTTTTGGGCAGAAACCCTTTGAAAGGACTCGGACATCCACTGTAACCTTTTCCATAGATGCTACCTGGTCTGCTGAGTTCCTCCAGTATTTTGTGTGTTGCTTGGATTTCCAGCAACTGCAGATTTTCTCTCGTTTGTTACTGCAGCTCTAGATCAGTTCAAAAGTTTTTGAATGAGAAGCCAAATCCTTCTTTCCACAACCTCAGATTTAGAACTAATCAACTGTGACCTCTTATTAACATAGAATAGTACAGCACAGTACAGGCCCTTTGGCCCACAACGTTGTGCTGACCCTTAAACCCTGCCTCCCATATAAACCCCCTCACCTTAAATTCCTCCATATACCTGTCTAATAGTCTCTTAAATTTCAATAGTGTATCTGCCTCCACCACTGACTCAGGCAGTGCATTCCACACACCAACCACTCTCTGAGTAAAAAAACGTTCCTCTAATATCCCCCTGAACTTCCCACCCCTTACCTTAAAGCCATGACCTCTTGTACTGAGCAGTGGTGCCCTGGGGAAGAGGCGCTGGCTGTCCACTCTATCTATTCGTCTTAATATCTTGTATACCTCTATCATGTCTCTTCTCATCCTCCTTCTCTCCAAAGAGTAAAGCCCTCGCTCCCTTAATCTCTGATCATAATCCATTCTCTCTGAACCAGACAGCATCCTGGTAAATCTCCTCTGTACCCTTTCCAATGCTTCCACATCTTCCTATAGTGAGGCAACCAGAACTGGACACAGTACTCCAAATGTGGCCTAACCAGAGTTTT
This sequence comes from Hypanus sabinus, assembly GCF_030144855.1. Taxonomy (NCBI): domain Eukaryota; kingdom Metazoa; phylum Chordata; class Chondrichthyes; order Myliobatiformes; family Dasyatidae; genus Hypanus; species Hypanus sabinus. Next base: position 5,681,228 of record NC_082718.1, on the reverse strand, counting down.
ATAGAGCTGCATCATTACTTCATGTCTCTTAAACTCTATCCCTTGACTTATGAAAGCTAACACCCCATAAACTTTCTTAACTACCATATCTACCTGTGAGTCAACTTTCAGGGATGTATGGACATATAACCCCAGATCCCTCTGCTCCTCCACACTACCAAGTATCCTGCCATTTACCTTGTACTCTGCCTTGAAGTTTGTCCTTCCAAACTGTATCACCTCACACTTCTCCGGGTTGAACTTCATCTGCCACTTCTCAGCCCACTTCTGCATCCTATCAATGTCTCTTTGCAATCTTCAACAATCCTCTACACTATCCACAACACCACCAACCTTTTTGTCATTTGCAAACTTGCCAACCCACCCTTCTACCCCCACATCCAGGTCGTTAATAAAAATCACAAAAAGTAGAGGTCCCAGAACCTATCCTTGTGGGACACCACTCATCACGACCCTCCTATCTGAATGTACTCCATCTACCATGACACTCTGCTTTCTGCAAGCAAGCCAATTCTGAATCCACCTGGCCAAACTTCCCTGGATCCCATGCCTTCTGACTTTCTGAATAAGCCTACCGTGTGGAACCTTGTCAAATGTCTTACTAAAATCCATGCAGATCACATCCACTGCACTACCCTCATCTATATGGCTAGTCACCTCCTCAAAGAACTCTATCAGGCTTGTTAGACATGATCTGCCCTTCACAAAGCCATGCTGACTGTCCCTGATCAGACCATGATTCTCTAAATGCCCATAGATCCTATCTCTAAGAACCTTTTCCAACAGCTTTCCCACCACAGTCGTAAGGCTCACTGGTCTATAATTACCTGGACTATCCCTACTACCTTTTTTGAACAAGGGGACAACATTCGCCTTCCTCCAATCCTCCGGTACCATTCCCGTGGACAACGAGGACATAAAGATCCTAGCCAGAGGCTCAGCAAACTCTTCCCTCGCCTTGTGGAGCAGCCTGGGGAATATTCCGTTAGGCCCTGGGGACTTATCCGTCCTAATGTATTTTAACAACTCCAACATCTCCTCTCCCTTCATATCAACATGCTCCAGAACATCAACCTCACTCATATTGTCTTCACTGTCATCAAATTCCCTCTCATTGCTGAATACTGAAGAGAAGTATTCATTGCTTCCACAGCCTCCAGGCACATCTTTCTACTTTTATCTCTAATCAGTCCTACCTTCACCTGTCATCCTTTTGTTCTTCACATAATTGAAGGAAAATGCCTTGGGGTTTTCCTTTACCCTACTCGTCAAGGCCTTCTTCATGCCCCTTTCTTGCTCTTCTCAGCCCCTTCTTAAGCTCCTTTCTTGCTACCCTATATTCCTCAATAGACCCATCTGATCCTTGCTTCCTACACCTCATGTATGCTGCCTTCTTCCACCTGACTAGATTTTCCACCTCACTTGTCACCCATGGTTCCTTCACCCTACTATTCTTTATCTTCCTCACTGGGACTGTTATGTACCCTGTAACTGGGTCACTTACCAGCAAAGATAGAGAGGTCCGTTGAAGTCTGATGGTACTATTTTTAACAGTACTTATTGATAAAATTAAACAAAAATAATATCAATGCAAACATACAGATAATATATGTCGTCAATACAAAATCTAAAAGCGCGGGTATAATAATAATCAATAAGAAATAGCTCTATCATTGTCTAGGGAATAATGTATTGTCCGATGGAAATATAAAAGTCACTCAAGTTCATTCAAGTTGCAGCTTTTTGGTTGGAGAGAAAGACGGAGGTTTAGCTTGCCCATTCCTTTTATGATGTCAATCCTTCGAGAGTCGTTGGGGGCGGATTTCCCCTTTGTGGTTAGCTAAAGCCGTGCTTCTGTGGTAAAGGCCCACCAATTCCGAGGCAAATGGAAAAGGACGCACGTGGGCTTTTCCACCGGCTTTCACTATTACGCTGTTACAGGAGTTCTAGCATTTCTTCTGGTGCGTCTGAAGGGGCTGTTCCCCAAACCCTCTTTTATCCTGAATCACAGGGTCTCAGATGTCAATCAGGTTGGGATGATGCAATCCCTCCACCAATCCCCCTCGGTTCATTGCCTGGGGACTTCGATGAATCATACAGTATTCAATACACAATTCCGTCTCCAAGAGACAATAGCCGTTATCAATAGTTCCGCCTTTCGGAGGCCAGGACACATTCCAAACTCTTTGTGGATTCTGCATGTCTTTTTCTCATTTCCTGGGTCTCCTGACCTGACTTAATAGTGATCTTGCGATTCTCAAAAAGGAGGGGGCCACAGACGTAACAGGACAAATTTATCCCTAACATCCTGCAAGAGATCGTTAAACATCGACCACATGTCCATAGTACATTTCCTTGAAAAAACATCATCCCAATTCACACCCGCAAGTTCCAGCCTTATAGCCTCATAATTTGCCCATCCGCAATGAAAAATTTTCCTGCCTTCTCTGATTCTATCCTTTTCCATGATGATGTTAAAGGCCAGGGAGCGGCGGTCACTGACCCCCAGATGCTCACCCACTGACAGATCTGTGAACTGACCCAGTTTGTTACCTAATACTAGATCTAGTATGGCAATCCCCCTCGTCAGCCTGTCAACGTACTGTGACAGGAATCCGTCCTGGACACACTTAACAAACTCTGCCCCGTCTGAACCACTGGAACTAATCAGGTGCCAATCAATATTATATTTCAGTAAACCACTCAAGGAAAGTTCTGATCACAAATGAGAAAATCTGCAGATGCTGGAAATCCAAGCAACACACACAAAATGCTGGAGGAACTAGCAGGCCAGGCAGCATCTATGGAGAAGAGTACAGTTGACATTTTGGGCAAAGACCTTTCAGCAAGACTGGAGAAAAGAAAGACGAGGAGTAGATTTAAAAGGTGGGGGTGGGGGGAGGGTGAAACACAAGGAGATAGGTAAAACTGAGAGGGGGAGGGGTGAAGTGAAGAGCTGGGATGTTGATTGATGAAAGAGATACAGGGCTGGAGAAGGGGGAATCTAATAGGAGAAGACAGAAGGCCCTGGAAGAAAGAAAGGTGGGGGGAGGGGTGGGGGGGGAGGAACACCAGAGATCGTCAGGCAAGGAGATGGGGAAAAGGGGATGGAGAATGGTGACAGAGGTGGTGGAGGGGGTGGCATTACTGGAAGTTCGAGAAATCAATGTTCATGCCATCAGGTTGCAGGCTACCCAGATGGAATATAAGGTGTCATTCCTCCAATCTGAGTGTGACTTCATCATGACAGTGGAGAGCACCAAGGGCAGACACATCCGACTGGGAGTGGGAAGTGGAATTCAAATGGGTGGTAGTGGGAGATTCTGCTTTTTCTGACAGAGTGCAGATGCTCAGCGAAGCGGTCTCCCAATCTACGTTGGGTCTCACCGATATATGGAGGTCACACCAGGAGCTCTGGACACAGTATTTGACCCCAACAGACTCACAGGTGAAGTGCAGTCTCACCTGGAAGAACTGTTCGGGACCCGGAATGGTAGTGAGGGAGCTGGTGCAGGGGCAGGTGTAGCACTTGTTCCACTTGAAAGTGCAAGCGCCAGTGGGGAGGAATGAATGGACAAGGGAGTCGTTTAGAGAGTGATCCCTGGGGAAAACAGAAAGTGAGGTGGGAGGGAGAGAGGTACTTGGTGGTGGGATCCCGTTGCAGATGGCAGAAGTTGCGGAGAATTACGTGCTGGACTTAGAGCTGGTGGGGTGATAGGTGAGGACAAAAGGAACTCTATCTCTGGTAGGGTGGTGGGAGGATGGGGTGAGAGCAGACGTGTGTGAAACGGAAGAGATGCAGTTGAGGGCAGTGTTGATGGTGGAGGAAGGGAAAAAGGGGGACAGCTCCTTAGCTCTAGAATGAAAAACTTTTTCCTGAGAGCAGATGTAGTGGAGACAGAGGAATTGAGAAAAGGGGATAGCGTTTTTACAAGGGGGGGGGGGTTACGAGGTGTAGTCCAGGTAGCTGTGAGAGTCCTTGGGTTTATCAGCAGATAAGCTGTCTCCAGATATAGAGGCAAAGAGATTGAGAAAGGGAGGGAGGTGTTGGAAATGGACCAGGCAAAGTTGAGGGCCAGATGGAAGTTGGAGGTAAAGTGGATGAAGTCAAAGACCTCTGCATGGGTGCAGAAAGAAGCACCAATGGGGTCATCAATGTAGCGCAGGAAAAGTGGGGGGCGTTCACCAGTGTAGGCTACGTAGGTACGGTTCCACGTAGCTGACAAGAAGGCAGGCATAGCTGGGACCCATGCGAGTGCCGTAGCTATACCTTTTGTTTGAAGGATGTGGGAAGAGCTAAAGAAGAAATTATTGTGAGGACAAGTTCCGCTACTCGGAGGACAGTGGTGGTAGAGGGGAACTGGTAGGGACCGGTGTCTTTTATATAATGCAACCTGATCAAACATTGAAATCATTTTATCAGCATTTTAAGCTGTTAAAGAATAACAACCTGTCTTTACCATGTTAGGCTGCCATCCTTCCACATTCACACAGCGATCAATGCACCACCAAAAATCATCTTCTGATTCTCCCTTCCAAGCAAAGACTGGATAACCTGACACAGAGCAAGAAAAGCAGTTCATCGTTAGTAACAAACATATTTAGGTACTGATGCAATAGAAAACTCAATGTCCCTTCAGCATAAAATTCTTTAATTATTTCAATAGGGGTAGAAGCCACATTATGAAGAAAGTTTGCCAGTAATTTAGCCTCCATAAACAAAATTTTAACATAAGAACAATGGATACTTCGGCAAATTATAGTCTCTACTCAGAATCAAGCCAGAAGCTAAAATTATAATGAAGCAATGCCAAAGAATAGTTATAAGGAATCATCTTAAAAGAATGCAGGTGTCATTAGGAACTTCAATGAATAACAAAACACACAATGAGGTAATGGAGAAGGTGAATGCACTCAGCATTCTTCTAGGTTTTGAGAATTAAGAGCTAGAAGGCAAAGGTTTAGGGTGAGAATGGGAAGATTTAATAGGAACTTGAAGGGTAACTTTTTATTTTACGCAAAGGCTGGTATCACTGTCGAATGGGCTGCCAGAGGAAGCGGTTGAAGCAGGTTAGTAACAACATTTGAACAGATATATGGATTAGAAAGGTGTGCCAAACACTGACAAAAGAAAGGGGGTTGGATAGAGCACCATGGCTGGCATGGACCGGTTACCATGCTGTTTAACTCTGACTTATCGACAATTGAGACTGTGCAATCTGCCTTCAGCCTGAGGTTTGAAAAGAGCTCCGGTGCTTTCAACACTTTTCAGCGGGCTGCAATCAGCACAAGAGCTTGTTCATTGGTGACACAGAGCAAAGTTTAAAAAGAGCTCCAGTGCTATCTATCAGCTCTTTTTGGTGGGCTACAATCAGTGCGGGGCCAATAAAAAGAAGGAAAGTGCAAGTGGAGCAGCCATTGTTGGAATGGCCCAGTGTTAGAGTGGTCAGGTTTGGGCAAGGGCAGGCAGAGGTTATAAACAAGCAAGTAAGTTTCTTTTCCTGTTACTACATAGATCGTGTGCTGAGAATGGGTTTGGAGGAAGTGACACGTTCTTTGTGTGAGATGTGGGATCTCAGGGAAACCACCAGCATCCCCGGTAACTACATCTGCATGATGTACAACGAGCTTCAGCTCCTTACAGATTGTGTGGAGGAACTGGAGCTGAAGTTGGATGAGCTCTGGCTCACATGGGAAAACGGATAGGAGCTACAGGGAGGCAGTCACCGGGGGGGGGGGGGGGTAGGAACAAGGGAATACGCAGGCAGTGGCCATACCCCATAATAATAGGTATAAGCGCATTAGATACTGTTGGAGCAGGTTACTAGCCAGGTGCCAGGGTCAGAGGTGTCCATGGCATTCTAGGGGGACGGTATGATACACATTGGTACCAATAGAAACATAGAAAATAGGTGCAGGAGTAGGCCATTCGGCCCTTTGAGCCTGCACCGCCATTCAGTATGATCATGGCTGATCATCCAACTCAGAACCCTGTACCTGCTCTCTCTCCATACCCCCTGATCCCTTTAGCCACAAGGGCCATATCAAACTTTCTCTTAAAAATAGCCAATGAACCGGCCTCAACAGTTTCCTGTGGCACAGAATTCCACAGATTCACCACACTCTGTGTGAAGTTGTTTTTCCTCATCTCGGTCCTAAAAGGCTTCCCCTTTATCCTTAAACTGTGACCTCTCGTTCTGGACTTCCCCAACATTGGAAACAATCTTCCTGCATCTAGGCTGTCCAATCCCTTTAGAATTTTATACGTTTCAATAAGATCCCCCCTCAATCTTCTAAATTCCAGTGAGTATAAGCCTAGTCGATCCAGTCTTTCTTCATATGAAAGTCCTGCCATCCCAGGAATCAATCTGGTGAACCTTCTCTGTACTCCCTCTATGGCAAGAATGTCTTTCCACAGATTAGGGGACCAAAACTGCACACAATATTCTAGGTGCGGTCTCACCAAGGCCTTGTACGACTGCAGTAGAACCTCCCTGCTCCTGTACTCAAATCCTTTTGCTATGAATGCCAACATACCATTTGCCTTTTTCACCGCCTGCTGTACCTGCATGCCCACCTTCAATGACTGGTGTACAACGACACCCAGGTCTCGTTGCATCTCCCCTTTTCCTAATCGGCCACTGTTCAGATAATAATCTGTTTTCCTCTTCTTGCAACCAAAGTGGATAACCCCACATTTATCCACCTTAAATGGCATCTGCCATGTATTTGCCCACTCACCTAACCTATCCAAGTCACCCTGCATCCTCTTAGCATCCTACTCACAGCTAATACCGCCACCCAGCTTCGTGTCATCCGCAAACTTGGAGATGCTGCATTTAATTCCCTCGTCTAAATCACTAATATATATTGTAAACAACTGGGGTCCCAACACTGAGTCTTGAGGTACCCCACTAGTCACTGCCTGCCATTCTGAAAAGGTCCCGTTTACTCCCACTCTTTGCTTCCTGTCTGCCAACCAATTCTCTATCCACATCAATACCATGCCCCCAATATTGCGTGCTTTAAGTTTGAACACTAATCTCCTGCGTGGGACCTTGTCAAAAGCCTTTTGAAAATCTAAATATACCACATCCACTGGCTCTCCCCTATCCACTCTACTAGTTACATCTTCAAAAAATTCTATAAGATTCGTCAAACGTGATTTTCCTTTCACAAATCCATGCTGACTTTGTCCGATGATTTCACTTCTTTCCAAATATGCTGTTATCGCATCTTTGATAACCGTCTCTAGCATTTTCCCCACCACCAATGTCAGACTAACTGGTCTATAATTCCCTGATTTCTCTCTCCCTCCTTTTTTAAAAAGTGTGGTTACATTAGCCATCCTCCAATCCTCAGGAACTAATCCAGAATCCAAGGAGTTTTGAAAAATTCACTAATGCACCCACTATTTCTTGGGCTACTTCCTTAAGCACTCTGGGATGCAGACCATCTGGCCCTGGGGATTTATCTGCCTTTAATCCCTTCAATTTACCTAACACCACTTCCCTACTAACATGTATTTCCCTCAGTTCCTCCATCTCACTAGACCCTCGGTCCCTTACTATTTCCAGAAGATTATTTATGTCCTCCTTAGTGAAGACAGAACCAAAGTAGTTATTCAATTGGTCTGCCATGTCTTTGTTCCCTATGATCAATTCACCTGTTTCTGACTGTAAAGGACCTACATTTGTCTTGACTAATCTTTTTCTTTTCACGTATCTATAAAAACTTTTACAGTTAGTTTTTATGTTCCCTGCCAGCTTTCTCTCATAATCTTTTTTCCCTTTCCTAATTAAGCCCTTTGTCCTCCTCTGCTGGTCTCTGAATTTCTCCCAGTCCTCAGGTGCACCGCTTTTTTTTTTGCTAATTTATATGTTTCTTCTTTGGACTTGATACTATCCCTAATTTCCCTTGTCAGCCACGGGTCTACTACCTTCCCTGGTTTATTCTTTTGCCAAACTGGGATGAACAATTGTTGTAGTTCATCCATGCGATCTTTAAATGCTTGCCATTGCATATCCACCATCAACCCTTTAAGTATCATTTGCCAGTCTATCTTAGCTAATTCACTTCTCATACCTTCAAAGTTACCCTTCTTTAAGTTCAGAACCTTTGTTTCTGAATTAACTATGTCACTCTCCATCTTAATGAAAAATTCCACCATATTATGGTCACTCTTACCCAAGGGGCCTCACGTGACAAGATTGCTAACTAACCCTTCCTCATTGCTTAATACCCAATCTAGAATGGCCTGCTCTCCAGTCGGTTCCTCGACATGTTGGTTCAGAAAACCATCCCGCATACATTCCAAGAAATCCTCTTCCTCAGCACCCTTACCAATTTGGTTCATCCAATCTATAGGTAGATTGAAGTCACCCATTATAACTACTGTTCCTTTATTGCATGCATTTCTAATTTCCTGTTTAATGCCATTCCCAACCTCACTACTACTGTTAGGTAGCCTGTACACAACTCCCACCAACATTTTCTGCCCCTTAGTGTTATGCAGCTCTACCCATAATCAATTCCACATCCTTCATACTAATGTCCTTCCTTTCTATTGTGTTAATTTCCTCTCTAACCAGCAATGCTACCCCACCTCCTTTTCTTTCCTGTCTATCCCTCCTGAATATTGATTATCCCTGGATGTTGAGCTCCCATCCTTGGTCACCCTGGAGCCATGTCTCTGTGATCCCAACTGTATCATATTCATTAATAACTATCTGCACATTCAATTCATCCACCTTGTTATGAATGCTCCTCGCATTGACACACAAAGCCTTCAGGCTTGTTTTTACAACACTCCGAGCCCTTATACAATTATGTTGAAAAGTGGCTCTTTTTGCTTTTTGCCCTGGATTTGCCTGCCTGCCACTTTTACTTTTCACCTTACTACTTTTTGCTTCTACCCTCATTTTACACCCCTCTGTCTCTCTGCACTTGTTCCCATCCTCCTGCCACATTAGCTTAAAGCCTCCTGAACAGCAGTAGCAAACGCTCCCCCTACAACATTGGTTCTGGTCCAGCCCAGGTGCAGACCGTCCTGTTTATACCGGTCCCACCTCCCCCAGAGCTGGTTCCAATGCCCCAGAAATTTGAATCCCTCCCCCTTGCACCATTTTTCAAGCCACGTATTCAACTGAAATATTCTATTTCTATTCTGACTAGCACGTGGCACTGGTAGTAATCCAGAGATTATTACCTTTGTGGTCCTACTTTTTAGTTTTATCTCCTAACTCCCTAAATTCACCTTGAAGGACCTCATCCCGTTTTTTACCTATATCATTGGTACCTATGTGCACCACGACCACTGGCTGTTCACCCTCCCATTCCAGAATGTCCTGCAGCCGCTCAGAGACATCCTTGACCCTTGCACCAGGGAAGCAACATACCATCCTGGAGTCTCATTTGTGGCCGCAGAAATGCCTATCTATTCCTCTTACAATTGAATCCCCTATCACTATAGCTCTCCCACTCCTTTTCCTTCCCTCCTGTGCCGCAGAGCCACCCGTGGTGCAATGAACTCGGCTGCTGCTGCCTTCCCCTGATGAGACATCTCCCCCAACAGTATCCAAAACAGTATATCTGTTTAGGAGGGAGATGACCTCAGGGGACTCCTGCACTACCTGCCAACTGCTACACTGTCTAATGGCCACCCCTTACTTTCTGCCTGTGTAGCCTTTACCTGCGGTGTGGCCAACTCACTGAACGTGCTATTGACGACTTTCTCAGCATCGCAGATGCTCCAGTATGAATCACCTCACTTGAAGTGAAGCTCTTCCTCAGCCCCTTCTCGTCGAAGCCTCTTCTCGTCAAAGCCTCAAATCTCCACTGCTACACTGGCTGGCTCACTCATTGGCCACTTTGCTTGAGGTAACCCTCTATTTATTTGTTTGAACTTTTCAAACTGCTTGGTCACCTGACCTCGATTGCCCAATCAGCCGCTTTCTGCTGAGTCTGAGCTATTCAAATCTTGATTGTCTAATCAACGGCTTTCTGCTGAGCTATTCAAATCTTGATTGACTTGACTGCACAGTCCAACTGCCAAAATCTCTCGAGTCAAAGCCTCAAATCTCCACTCCTTCACTGGCCACTTTGTACCAATGACATAGGTACGAAAAGGGAGATCATAAAAAGACAGATTTATAGGGAGTTGGGTAGAAAACTGAAAAGCAGGATCTCTAGGGTAGTAATCCCTGGATTGAAGCCTGTGTCACATGCCAGTGAGGATGATGTGTACTATGATCATTTGGCAGATGAATTTGTGACGAAGAATTGGTGTAATTCATTGCCCAGGCTAGTTCATTGGGTATATTTAAGGTAGAGGTTGATAGGTTCTTGATTAATCAGGGTTACAGAAAGAAGGCCAGAATGTCATGTTTACCTTCAGATTAAGTTATTTTGCTTACCATGTACATAAATACTTTTATTCTGTTTAGACTTTGTTAGTAACTGTACTAGACAAATATCGGGAGGAAATAGTAGCAAGGACAAAGGTAAATCGAGCCACATTAGCCTTCTCAATATTTTTACATAAACAGCCCAATAGTTTTTGATATGCATGGGTAATATGGACACTGAAATTGCATTCTAGATCTACTGCTTAATTGACAAACAAAATAGCATCGTGGCTAGTGCAATGCTATTATAGTTCAGGGCATCAGAATTCAGAGTTTAATTCTTACATCAGCTGTGATAAGTTTGTAGATTCTTCCCCGTGACTGTATAGGATTCCTCCAAGTACTCTCTCCCATTTTCTCCCACAGTCCAAAGACGGATTGGTTGGGAGGTTAATCAATCCCATGATTAGGCGAAGCGAGGGAGAAATAGGTGGGTTGCTGGCAGGTGTGGCTCCTTGGGCCAGAAGGACCTGTTCCGTGCTGTCTCTCTAAATATTTCTAAATAGGCTTCTTGTATTGACCGTTGTTGCAATTACATGCCAGTTATGAAGTTAACATGAGACTTAAAGCAAGCTGTCTGAAGTGATGCAAAGAACCTGTTTTGGTAAGATTTAAACTACATATATATTAATTATGGATGAATTACCTACTCAAGACTCTTTGAAGGAAGTACCCATTGTTAAATACTCCAAGAGAACTGCACAGGCAAGGAGTAACTATTACATTTTTTTCTTCCAACGTAGACTTGTGATTTCAGGTTTTAATTGTTATTCAATACCTAAAATCCTTAGTCTTTATTTTAAACACTTTTCAATCCAATCTGTTTTTTGTCCTTCAATATAATCTTCAATGCTTAGAACAAAGAGCTGTCGAGCAGAAGAACAGGCCCTTCAGCCTATAATGTTGTGTTGAACTAAGATAGCAATTAAAAGCCTAACTAAACTACTCTGCCTACCCAAGGCCCATATCCCACCAGTCTCTGCACATTCTTGTGCCTATCTAAGAGCTTCTTAAATAGCTCTATCATATTTGCCTCAACTACCAACCCAGGCAGCACATTCCAGGGACCCAGTATTGTGAATTTTTTAAAAAGAGAGAAATTGCCCCATGGATATTTTGAACTTTCCCCCATCCAACCTGGATGAGTGAAATGCCAGCGACTGAAGGCAAGGTATCCAAATTGAGTGGCAACCAACTGACTATACTGAAATTCACTTTGAGGTATGCGATCTTCAAAATACACTGCAGCCTCTTTCCAAGACCTCCTTGACAGCACTTGCCAATCTACTTCTACCAGAGGCATAGGAGCAGATGGAATTCCTGCCATCTGCAAACTCAATTATCCCTTCATTGTAACTGGCTCTCAGTCTCAGTGCTCCCTACCCAACGAATAGTCACTCCCCAGATTATAGTGGATCAAGATATCTTCATCAATTAATGAAAGACAACGAATAAATGGGCTCAGTACCAGTGACAGAGGTTGAATTCCTGCTACTATGTAAGAAGCTTGTATGTTCTCCCCGTGAACATGTGAGTTTCCTCCGGTGCGCTGCTTTCCTCCCAAAGTACAAAGACTTATCAGTTGGTAGGCTTATTGGTCATTGTAAATTGTACCATGATTAAATTGGGGATTGGTGGGTGGCATAGCTCGAAGGGCCTACTCAGTGCTGTATCTCAATGATTAACAAGAAGTTTAAACATTTAAAAAAAAATAAAAAGACCTCATAAGCCATAGTGCAAAAACTTGGTAAGAATAATGAGGCAAGGCCATCAAACTGATAACAAAAGTTGGTCCTTCACTCCTAAAATTTACTAGGAACATTAGCATATGGGACTATTTATTTACTTTATTTTAAAAAGTTCATTAAGTATTTGTAGAACAACACTGAGGGACACAAGACACTGGCAGACTTAGAAAAAAGGGGAGAGACAAAACACAATGATAAAAGGTACTGTGAAGAATGGAGAAAATGAACCCTATTGGTGAAATTTCCATTACCATTCTCAGCCAGAGCAGCAGCCACTTCATTCTGGGTAGAATAAATGTTACAGGCAGCCCACCTGCACTGTGCTCCAAGAGCAGCAAGCGTCTCCATCAGCACCTGCGCCACAAACAAACAAAAGGCCGTATTTGAAGTTTACATTATTGCTTTCTTTAAATTACTCTATATGACTGCACTGTCTGTTTCTACCTTCTGTAGTACCTTGCTTTATTCAGGAGAAAACTTATATTTATTATCCCAGAATTAGGGTAGAAACAGACACTGCATATATTTTATATCAACTGAAGCACACCCATTTAAACAATTAAAATTGCAAATTTTTGTTCATTTAAGGACTATTTGAACTTTCCTGATAAAAGTAATCTGTTGAGATCCTGGGTAAAATAGGCTGCTGCAAAATTCTAATTTCATTCCAGCAGGATTAACAGACAAGATATGCAATAAAACATGCAGAAGAGTTTTAATTTGTTGTCAGCACTCTCTGCTAATGGTCTCTAGCACCAAAGAATCAGGGTGGGTCACTCCTCCACCTTCAACAGCCATCATGAAATGAGAAGAGAAACTTTCAGTATGAATAATCAGTTAATGTGAGAGAAGTCACACTTTGGTGGAACTTAAGAACAAAAGGCATTGAGCGTAACCGTGTAATTATTACATTTTGTGCACAGAACAGTACAGCACAGGAACAGCCTTTTCAGCTCACAATGCTGTGCTGAAACAATTACATTAGTAATCAAATGGTTAACTAAATTAATCCCTTCTGCCTACACAATGTCCATATCCTTCCATTTTTTTCATATTCATGTGCCTATCCAAGCTATCTACCTCTATCCCAGGCAGCACATTTCATGCATCCACCACTCACTGTGTTAAAAAAAATTACCCCTCACACCTCCTTTGAAAATACCCCCTCTCACCTTAAATGCATGCCCTCTGATATTAGATATTTCAACCCTGGGAAAAGGTACCGTCTTGTCTACTTTACCTATGCATCTCATAAGCTTATAAACCACTATCAGTTCCTTCCTGCAATGGGGCAGCCAGAACTGTCTGCATTACTCCAGATGCAACGTAACTAGAGTTTTATAAAGCTGCAACACAACTTCATGACTTTTGAACTCAGTGCCTCAACTAGTAAAGCCAAACATGCCATTTGCCTTCACTGTGTAGCCACTTTCAGGAAACGATGGACTTTAAGATCGCTCCATTCATAAACACTGTTAAGGGTCTTGCCCTTAAAGATGCACTCTTCACATTTGATCTACATTTATATTTTCCCTAGTAGTGAGACTTGGGAAAAATAGTACAAATTTAAATACAAAGAATAAAAATTCTAATCCTGTATGAAATATAGGGATGTGCAGAATTTGACAACGTACAGCTCAAAAGTGCCATCTGCAGGAGAGGGCATATCAGAGCCTCTTCCTCAGCACACACTGAAGCCACAGAAACTGTTTTGGGAATAGTTACAAATGTAAAACTACACCAGTGACATCATGAATACACATATACAAGGTAAAAAGGACGATAATCATTCCATATAATAGAGAGGTGCTGGAGTTGAATGTAGAAGAACAAGTTATTGACAGCTCCTCACCCCTAGACGACCTAGGAGCCTTTCTCCAGCTTTTTTTTTGGCTGTACATAAACAAATATCACTATAGGAAACATCCAAGGGAGTAAAGAAGCAAAAACTAAAATAAAAAGTTCTTAGTGTCTAAAACTAAATTTAGAAGCAGCTGGGAAATCATTTATGGCTCACCAGCAAAGAGCATCAGAACAGAAAGAAGTCTTATCTCTGGCTCAAGGACAGAACACTGTAGATCTCTAGCAAAAGGTCCTTAATTCCATGAGCAAACTTCTTTAGCTTTCTGTGCCAATGTTCATTTTACACAAAGTTTTACAGAAAGAATTTTCATGCTTAGGAGAATGGACTAAATTAGATCTAGAGTTCTGCACAGTGTATCAAAATCAGGTTTATTATCACTGACAGTATGTCATGAAATTTGTTGTCAGCAGTACAGTGCAAGACTAAAGTTACAATAATAAATAGTGCAAAAGAGAAATAGTTAAGTAATGTTCATAGGATCATGAAATATTCAGAAATCTGATGGCGGAGGAGGAAGAAGCTGTTCCTAAAACGAGCGTTTTCAGTCTCCTGTCTGGAGGGCATGTTCTGGATGGCAAGTTAACAGACTCGCCATGCAGACTCCTGATTTTAATAATCAGCGTTCTAAAGCTGGACACTCACCGCAGTCTGGGCTGTAATGTGAGTACAGCCAACTATCTTTGCTCCAGCCAATGGCTTTTCCCCCTGTGCTCGTTTCCGTAGTGCCATAAGTGCTGGCATCTCTGCACCAGAATAAGAACAAACACATGATGAGTGATGAACTTTATTGATTCCTCTGGCTCGCAATTAAAGTACACTGGAACTCCAATTTGTTCCATTTTAATCCACAGACAAAAGAATAACACAAGATTGAAAGACACAGTTATATCACACAGGGATAATATTTAGCTAACATTAAATACTGGGACTATTTGGATTACTGGTTAAAACTAAACTTGATAAGGCTTAACACCAAAGCCACCCTAACTTCTCCTATGCAGTACTCATAGAAAAGTACAGCAGAGAAGCTGGCCCTTCAGTCCGTCTAGTTTGTGCCAACCCATTTAAACTGCCTGGTCCCATTGACCTGCATCCGGACCACAGCCCTCCAGACCCTTGCTGTGCAAACTTATCTTAAATGTTGAAATTGAGCTCGCATGCTCACTTGCACTGGCAGCTCAATCCACAATCTCACCATTCTACAACTGAAGTTTCCCTCATGTTCCCCTTAAACTTGTTAGCTTTCACCCTTAATCTCTGGTTGTAATCCCACCCTAACACAGTGGAAAAAGTCTGCTAGCATTTACCCTATCTATACCCCTCATAATCTTGTATACTTCTATCAAATCTCCCCTCAATATTCTATGCTCAAAGGAATAAGGTCCTAACCTATTCGATCTTTCCTTATAACTCAGGTCCACCAGTCCCCGCAAGATTCTTGTAAATTCCCTCTGTTCGCTTTCAACTTTATTTACATCTTTCCTGTAGCTAGGTGACCAATACTGCACACAATATTCCAAATTAGGTCTCACCAATGTCTTATCCAACTTCAACATAACATCCTGTACTCCTGTACTCAATAGTTTGATTTATGAAGGCCAATGTGCCAAATGCTTTCTTTAAAGCCCTATCTACCTGTGCTGCCACTTTCCATGAATTATGGACCTGTATTCCCAGATCCCTTTGTTCTACCACACTCCTCAGTGTGCTTCTATTCATTGTAGTAGGACCAGACTGGGTTGTGCTTACAAAATGCAACCGTGTACTTGCTGTATTAAATTCCAGCTGCCATTTTTCCAGCTTGTCTAGATCCCACTGCAAGCTTTGCTGTCCACTACACCCCCAATCTCTGTGTTATTTGCAAACTTGCTGAAACAGTTAACCACATGGTCATCTATATCAACGATCTGGATGATAAACAATGGACCCAGCACCAACCTCTACAGCACTACACTAGTCACAGGCCTCCAGTCAGACAGGCAACTATCTACTACCACTCTCTGGCTTCTCCCACAAAGTTGATGGTGCCTTGCCTTCATCAACTTTTCTGGTAACTTTCTTGAAAAACTATGCAAAATTAGTTAGACACGACCTACCTAAAAACGTACAAACCCATGCTGACTATTCCTAATCAGTCCACGTCTATCCAAATACTCATATATCCAGTACCTTAGAGTACCTTCCAATAACCTCCTACCTCTGATGTCAGGCTCACAGGACTAAAATTTCCTTGTTTATTTTTTGAACCTTCCTTGAACAGCAGAACAACATTTAGCATCCTCTTATCCTCTGGCACCTCACCTGTCATTAAGGATGATTTAAATATTCCTGCTAGGGCTCTGCAATTTCTGCATATCTCCCGCAGGATCCAAGGGAACACCTTATCAGACCCTTATTTGCCTCAAGACAGCACACACCTCCTCCTCTGTAATTTGTATAGGGTCCATGATCTCACTTCTATAGACTCAGTGTCCATTTAAGCAAAAAATCCATTTAAGATCTCCCTCAAACAACAGAACATTCGCACATGCTGGAAATCCAGGCAACACACCCTGCCAAAGGGTCTCAGACCAATACATCGACTGTACTTTTTTTCCGTAGATGCTGCCTGTCTGCTGAGTTCCTCCAGCATTTTGTGTGTGTTGCTTAAGATCTCCCTCATCTCTTTTGGCTCCACACAGTTCACCATTCTGATCTTCCAGAGAACCAATTTTGTTCGTTGCAATCCTTTTGCTCTTAACATATCTGTAAAACCCCTTAGGATCAAATTCTCCTTCACCTTGTCTGCTAGAGCAATCTCATGGCTTCTATTAGCCTTCCTGATTTCCTTCTCGAGTCTTTTCTTGCATTTCTTCTTTTCCAGAAGTACATTATTTGTTCCTCCCTGCCTCTACCTGCTATGCACCACCATTTTCCCCCCCTTAACCAAGGCCATATCTCTTGAAAACCAAGGTTCCCTAAACCTGTTATCTTTACCTTTTTATTCTGATTGGCATATACAAGCTTCGTACTCTCAAAGTTCACTTTTGAAGGCCTTCCATTTACCAAGTACACCTTTGCCATGAAAAAAGCCTGCCTCAATCTATACTTACCAGATGATTTCTGATACCATCAAAATTTGCCTTTCTCCAATTTAGAATGAACATGCAGACCAGACCAATCACTATGGTCACTGCCCTGTTTCATTCCCCAATATTGCACACTCTCACGATGGGACTTCTATGCACTGAATACATTTGACAAACTCTATCCCATCTAGTCCATTTACAGTATGGGAGCCCCAGTCAATACATGGAAAGTTAAAATCACATAGTATAACCAACTTTCATTTCTTGCAACAGTCTGCGATTCCTCTACAAGCTCGTTACTCTAAATCCTGCAGACTGTTGGGTGGTCTGTAATATAGCCCCATTAATCTGGTCATGTCTTTCTTAATTCTTCAGTTCTTCCTATAAAGCCTCACCTGAAGAGTTCTCCAGTCCTCCCTGACTGAGTACTGCTGTGACACTTTCCCTGCCTGGTAAAGTTACCCCTGTCCCTTCAATCCTTCTCTCGGTGCCACATCTCAAACAACAGAACCCCAGAAAATTAAGATGCTGGCCCCCACCCCTCCTGCAACCAAATCTCACTAACAGCCACAATATATTTGCATGTGTTGATCCATGCCCTGAGCTCACCTGCTTTTCCTATGATCCTTTTTGCTTTGAAATACATGCAGTTCAGAACATTAGTTGCACAATGCTCAACCTTTTGATTCCTGACTTTGTCTGATGTCTTAACACCATTTGTCTCCACAACCTCTCCACTATTTATTCTGGTGCTCTCATTCCCATCCGCTTGCCTGTAAGTCTAGTTTAAACCAACCCCCACCCATCATGCGGTAGTGGCAAAGCTTCATGCTAAAATATTAGTCCCCCTCCATTTCAGGTGCAAACTGTCTCTTCTATACAGGTCCCACCTTCCCTGGAAGAGAGCCCAATACAGATGTCCCCCACTTTACACCACTTCATTTTTATGAAAGACCTACATTAGTACCTACATTAGTAATCCAAAGAGGATTTTCGCTTTTACGAAAAAAGGTTCCTGCTTTAAACTTGTGTTTACCCCGAGAAAGTCTACTATGACCATGAAGCCTTGCACGGGCAGGTGTGTGCACGTGCCTGTACGTGCCGATTGTTTCCTACAAATCGGTTTTGGCTAAATCTTCCTGATTCTGTTAAGTGAAATTACACTGTACATAGAACATAGAATAGTACAGCACATTACAGGCCCTTCGACCCACAATATTGTGCCGACCCTCAAACCCTGCCTCCCATATAACCCCCCCACCTTAAATACCTCTATATACCTGTCTAGTAGTCTCTTAAAATTCACTAGTGTATCTGCCTCCACCACTGACTCAGGCAGTGCATTCCACACACCAACCACTCTCTGAGTGAGAAACCTTCCTCTAATATCCCCCTTGAACTTCCCATCCCTTACCTTAAAGCCATGACCTCTTGTACTGAGCAGTGGTGCCCTGGGGAAGAGGTGCTGGCTGTCCACTCTATCTATTCGTCTTAATATCTTGTACACCTCTATCATGTCTCCTCTCATCCTCCTTCTCTCCAAAGAGTAAAGCCCTAGCTCCCTTAATCTCTGATCATAATGCATACTCTCTAAACCAGACAGCATCCTGGTAAATCTCCTCTGTACCCTTTCCAATGCTTCCACATCCTTCCTATAGTGAGGTGACCAGAACAGGACACAGTACTCCAAGTGTGGCCTAACTAAAGTTTTATAGAGCTGCATCATTACATCGCATCTCTTAAACTCTATCCCTCGACTTATGAAAGCTAACACCCCATAAGCTTTCTTAACTACCCTATCTACCTGTGATGCAACTTTCAGGGATCTGCAGACATGTACCCCCAGATCCCTCTGCTCTTCCACAATGCCAAATACCCTGCCATTTACTTTGTACTCTGCCTTGGAGTTTGTCCTTCCAAAGTGTACCACCTCACACTTCTCTGGGTTGAACTCCATCTGTCACTTCTCAGCCCACTTCTGCATTGTGTTGATCATATCATTCCTGCTTTTACTATATGTTAGTGTTATTCTAGGTTTTATGTGCTATGATTTGGTAGGTTATCTTTTGGTCCTGGGAACACTCAAAAATTTTTCCCATATAAATTAATGGTAATTGCTTCTTCACTTTACGCCATTTTGGCTTACGAAAGGTTTCAAAGGAATGCTCTACTTTCAGATACCTGTCTAGTAGTCTCTTAAACTTCACTAGTGTATCTGCCTCCACCACTGACTCAGGCAAAATCCAAAAATCTAACGCCCTTCCTCTGACACCAACTCCTTAGCCATGTGTTAAACTGTATAATCTTCCTATTTCTGGCGTCATTAGCACATGGCATAGTAGCAACCCTGAGATCCTAACTCTCTAGGTTCTTCTTTTTAACTTAGCGCCCAACTCTCTGAACTCCTAAACCAGAACCTCGTCACTCTTTCTACCTACATGGACCATGACCTCTGGTTGTTCACATTCCCATTTAAGAATCCTGAGGACTTGATCCGTGATGTCCCAGACTCTAGCAACGCAAAATCTGGGAATCTTATTCTTGTCCACAGAACCTCCTTTCTGTTCCCCTAACTAATGAATCCCTATCACCACAGCTCAACACCGACCCTCCCTTCTGAGTCACAGAGTCAAATGCAGGACCAGTGACCTGACCACTGTGGCTTTCTTCTGCATGGTCATCCCCCCCATCCCGCCCCCGACCCTCCACCCTTGTCCAAAGTGGTATACTTATTATTAAGGAGCTGGCCACAGGGATAGTCTGCTCTGGTTGATTATCCCCTTTCCCCTTCCTGACTGGTTCCTGCACCTTAGATCAACTATCCCTCTATCACCCCTTCAGCCTCCCGAATGATACAGAGTTCATTAGTTTCGGCTCCAACTGCTTAACGCAGAGTGTTAGAAGCTGCAGCTGGATACACTTCTTGTAGGTGTAGTCATCAGTAATTAAACAACAGGTATTCTTGGTTTTTATTCAGAAAGTATCAAGTATATGTACCGCTAGTTTCAAAGTCAGACGTAGAAAGAAAATGATCAAGAAAAAAAAACAGATGATCATAAACTTTGTTTATCACTCAATGCCATGTTTTAGCTCAATACTACTTAGCTCCAGAAGTTGTCCAATAAATTCAGGGAACTAAAATAAAAATCAGGAAAACTCGAAGGATGATCAGAGGGAAACAACTTCATTTATCATGCTCAATTAAGCAAAACCAGTCAAGGTGATCTCATTGACCACATGCTTATTATCCGTTAATCCACTAACCTGCTACGTGACGCGATTGCTGCCCTTTCAACTTTCTCTTGAAAACATACAGCCGGAAACCCCACTACATCAGCACACCACCCATTCCAGAAGCACACTACTCTCTGGGAAAAAAACACCATCTAATATCCATCCAATCCATTGCTACATTTGCTCAGTTTAAACTCACATTCCTCTGGTCCAATCTGTTAAACTGGAACAACCTACTGTTTTCTTTTTGGCAAGAGTGTAAGCTTTGTCGAGCGGATTGCACCAAGTATTTTGCACTGAAATTCTGAGTTGGATCTGGGACGATGTAGAGATGAAGGACTGAAATGATTACTTTTTACCTTTCACATTGACTGGTGTTGTTGGCTTTATGGTGATGGTTCAGTCTGCTGAAATTGAAGCATAATTTCTGGAGACTGCTGCAAAAAGAACAGCCCAGTCTGTTTGGCTTTTAAAATACTTATTTATTATGCGGAGAGTAACATTTCAATGAAAACTTCAGACAGCTTCTGCAATTTGATGAAGCCCAGAGATTTATCGTATTTTGAGAACAGCTCAGGATGATAATTGAATAAAGACCACTGTTGATGATGACAAAATATAAGTACAAAACTCTCACCTTGTTCTGCAATTTCAATCTCCCTACGCCCAAAGTCTGCCTGTTTGATGTTCTTGATGCAGAAGTCACCAGTGCCCTTCGAATTTTTCTGTTGCTTATCACGAGGAGATGTTTCATCATCTGAGCTATCTGTATAAGATGCCGCTAGAGAACAACAATGAACAATTAGCATAACAGAGGAATACCACTCTTTTAGCTCCTGGCCTAGTCAGTGATTCTTTTCCCACAGGATCTCATTGGGACCATAGGGTCCACGCCAGTGCCTGGCACAGCAATCCTGTTTCCTACCCCACGCAATACCCTGCCTCCCAAAACATTCTTACTGACATGCCCAGCAACTCCTCTTTGACTCTTCTTGCCAATAATCTTTACAAAGGGCTCATTTAAATATTCAATTACAGTACCAGCACATTTCTGGGATGACAGCAAACTAGAATACCCAGAAGAAACCCATGTAATTAAAGAGAGAAAAATAAGTCCACACAGACAGCGCCTGAAGGATAACAAGGCTACAAAATCTTACAATCTCATTAAAGTCACTGTGCAGATGCACAAAAACAATTTTAAGAACACACTGTACAATCAAATTGCAAAATAGCTCTGATTAGGCACACGTACAGATAACCTGAATGGTTAAGCATTTACTGAACTGACCTTCTTAGGATGGCTTTATTCATGTAGATAAAGGTGAATAAATGCCTTGGAGAGTCACAGCAGGCAGCATAATTCTCAGATATTTTTCAGTAAACTAATACTATTTCAAGTGAGCATATATCCAAAAGAACATAGAACATTACAGCACAGTACAGGCCCTTCAGTCCATAATGTTGTGCTAACTTTTTAAACCTGTTCCAAGTTCAATCTAACCCTTCCTTCCTACATAACCCTCCATTTTTCTATCATCCATGTGCCCTCCAAGAGAGTTTCTTAAATGCCCCAAGGGAAGAGGAGGCCCGGCAATGAAACTTACTTCTTGACCTTAACATTTAAACATGTGTTGTAAGATTTCAAATTTAATATGATTATTTAGCTGAGCACTACTTCACCAAAGTCCAAGAAGTATTTATGCTCAGAGAAGTAAATTAGGTAAATTTTAAGTAAATGGTCCAGGTACTCTTAAAGGAAACATCCTCTCAACATTTATCCAGCAAAAATCACCCTCAGAGTCTCAGGGAGACACAGACTTCTGAGGGGAGAACAAAACAGTGGGACAACCAATGTATCACGAGCATCAGTGGGGAGTGAAACAAAAGGTACTTTTGAGGTCAAGAACCATTCATCAGAACTGGAAAAATAGCAAAATTAATGAGCTTTAAGCCACAGAAACAATTACTTTTGAATAAAATCAGGAAATTATGTGGCAGCAACTCAATCCATAAATGCACAACAAACTTTAGAATGGGAAGAATTGTGATCTAAGTGACTTTGACTGTGGAATGAAAGTTGGTGCCAGACAGGGTGGTTTGTGCATCTCAGAAACTGAAGGACTAAGAGTATCAAAGCGGGAATGGGATAGATATTAGTGATTGAAATCTCAGAGTCACCCTTGTGCAGTGAACAGAGGTGCTCCGCAAAGCGATTACCAAATCTGCCTTCAACCTCTCCAATATAGAGGTCACCACATCATGGACTAAATGGAGGAAGCCAATCACTGGCACTTCAGCCCTGCTTCTCTCGCTCTGATGCTGCTGGTCCTGATGAACACTCAGCAATCACTGTTCTTATTTCAGATTTACAGCACCTGCTATTTTTTGTTCCATATTCTGAGAACAGTTGACAAGCTAAGTTGTCAGACCTCACCTATGCAAGATGTAAATGAGGAGGAATTTCTTTCCTCATGAATCTTTCGAAATTTCTAACCCACAAGTATGGATGTTAAGACACTGAACTTAATCGAGGTTGAAATGGGAAGAGTTTTAGGACTACAGAGGAACCACTAGTTATCGAAAAATTGCAGGAAACTAGAATTGAGGCAAGGATCAGCTGTGGCCTTATTGAAAAGCAGAACAAAAGCAGATCATGACTACATGATCTACACCTACCCTACTGCTCCACTTTATTATCAGGTCTCCTGAAAAGACATCTACTTTTTCCACTGGTTATGTATAATTGGAAGACATTACCTCATTTCCATTACATAACTTTACACATTGGCAAATTGTGAACTGTACAATTAGTCTCCTCAAAAGAATGCTCCTTCCTTACTCTTGACCTACATTACAAATACTGCTTCACAACCGAGCTTTAAAGTGCCACCCAAGCTTTAATATTTCAACTCAGTATTCAACACCATCATCCCCAGAACTAATTAACAAACTTTACAAACTGGACCTCTGTAACACCCTCTGCAACTGGATCCTTGACTTCCTATATCAGGAGACCACAGTCAATGCAGATCGGCAATACAGTAACATTACCGCTTCGCTATCAATACAGGTACACCTCAAGGATGCGTGCTTGACTCATTGTTCCACAATCTCTACACACGACTGCATGACTAAGAACTGCCTGAACATCTTCGATAAATTCACCAGTGACAACTGTTGTTGGTAGAATCTCAGGTGCCAACAAGGAGACAAAGGAGTGTGTTAGATCAGTTGATGGAGTGGCATCTGAACAACAATCTTGCATCTATTGCTAGCAAGACCTAGGAATTGATTGTGAACTTCACAGAAAGGAAAGTCAGGCAGACAGACGTCACTCTTCATTAAAAGGCCAGCAGTGGAAAGGGTAAGCAGCTTCAAATTCATGGGTGTCAACATCTCAGAGAACCTATCCTGCCTCAACACAATGATGCAATCAAGAAAAAATGCCAGTGGCTCTACTTCACTTGGAGTTCAGAGGAGATATGGTACGTCACTAAATCTTGCCAGATCTACAAACTTGCTCTCTGCTCCATGTTGACAAATATGGTACTGTGCAAAAGTCCAGGTGCTCTAGCTATATGTGCCCAAGACTTTTGCATAGTACTGCGAAGATCAAATCTGAGGTGTTGTTGGAGCAGCCTAGTGAGTAACTGCAGTCCATTTTGTTTTCAGTAAATGCTGTCTGCCAATGGTGTACAGAATGAACATTTGGGTTTGTGGATAACTAACTACCAAATGGGTTGTTTATCCTAGAAGATGACAAGCTTCTTCTGCTCCCTTTTCCATTTCTGATGAGGAATCTTATCCCAAAATGCTAATAGTTTATTCCCCTCCATAGATATCGCCTGACTTGTTGAGTTTGTCCAGCATTTGCAGAACCTCTTATGTTTTCTGTACGTTAAGCTTTAGTGTTGTTGAAGTAACATTCATTCAGGCAAGTGCACAGTAGTCCATGATGCTCCTGACTTTCACGCAGTAGATGGTTTTGGATATCAGCCAATGATCTGCTCTTGTATTAATGTGCTGTTCCAGTTCAGTATCTGGTTAAGGTTGGCCTCAGAATGCCAATGGCGAGGGACTTGGTAATGATAGTGCTGTCAAATGTCAAGGGAAACTAGTCAGACTCACTCTGGTTGCAGCACAATTTTTTTTTACAAGGTGTCTGGGCTTTGCTGCATTTTTGCTGAGAAGTTGCAAATGGATGTGAGTATCAGGCAATCAACAAAAAATATACCCACTTGTGACCTTCTAAAGGAAGGCTGGTTGAAGATGAAGCGGTTGAAGATGGTTGGCTCCCGGACACTGTTGTGAGGAAATTTTGCACTGATTAGCTAGACAAAGATACCTGACCTCCAACCAACCTAAGCAATCTTCACTTAAGCAGGGTATAACTCCAGATGTTGAAGTGGTTTCTCATTGATGTCTATCAGCTGCCGTTTTACTAGGTTGCCTTGATGCCACACCTTGTCAAATGCTGTCCTGATGTCAAAGGCAGTCACTCATCTCATGTCCAAAGTTCAGCTCTCTGGTCAATGTACAGTATGCATCAAGACTGTGCCAAGATCTGAAACAGAAGGATCCTGCTGATACCCAAAATGTGCAATATTTAAAAGATGATTACTGAATATGTGCCACTTGAGAGCTCTGTCAATGATACTTTGCTGATGATTGAGAGCAGACGGATTGTGGTAACTATCTGCTATTGTTGAACAGGACACAACTTGCACATCATCAGATAGACACCAGTATTGTAACTGTACTGGGACAGCTTGGCTTGAGTTGTGGCTGGTTATCAAGAACATCTCCAGAACTATTGCTAAAATGTGGCTTGACCCCATAGTCTTTACTGTCTCAATTGTAGATTCCTGATAAACCTGACAAATAATATCGAATTAGGAACTGCTCAGTTCTCAATGATAACAAACATGTAGGATTGGTTTTAAGCTTTGATAGATCAAAAGAAGACTGCCAGAACAATGTGGAGCATCACACTTTTCCTAAATGCTCAAAAGGGTAGTTTCCCCTGTTCCCTTTCAATTTTCTAATGGTTACAATTAATAGTAGGGGTAAATTCTAGTTACAATGAGCTGGAATATGCAGAGTCTAGTCTGCCTTCTTGATGTGTATCCTCATTCCCCCCACCCCACCACTGAAATTAAAAACAAGCTTGAAGTCTGTCCACAGCTGTTGCCTCATGGGTACATTGCAAAAGGCCTTGAGCCCCTGAACTTGTAACATCCTTATAGAACTCAGTGCTATCCCAACTCTTAATATTTTAAAGGTGTCAGATAATCAACAGTATAAAAAAGTGAAAATAATTATTTTATATTTGAACAGCTAAACATAACAAGGTGAATTAAAGAAAAATTATGAAATGTACATGTACTTAATTTAATTAAACAAAGAACTGACTCTGAGCAGCCCTGGGATTAAGGCAAGGAGCTAGTAAGAAAGGACTCAACCCTTGGACCCTGTGCCAAGGCAAGCATGGAGGAGAAGGTCAAATTCAATACCACCTGACCTTGCACTCATCTCCAACTTCTGCACTCCAACGTGCACGTGTGAAAAACATTGATGTGCTAACCTGCAGAGTACGTCGCTGGCACAAGCAGAAACATTTCAGCTCAAGAATTAGGATCAAGAAGTTCAAAGCTCACACCTTCAAATACAAGTCAACAGCAAAGTTATGTTTCTGCTTGTGTATGCTAAAAGAAAAATATGCACAGCTCAGTGTCATCCAAAAGGGAGGAGGTAAACTAAAAGTCCCGCAAACTTGAGATTACAACTATCATAATACAAAAGTAAAGTAGGAAAATATGTGATTACTGCCCAATATAAAAGTAGAGCTTTTACATAATTAAAGACACATTTTTGTCATCCTTTTCCCAATTAATGATATTTTCTATCTATAACACCTTTATAAATCAGGAGAATACTTAGTAAACTGGCATTTTAAGTGTTTGAACTAACTTTCAAAAGTCTTAACATTGGGTACATTTACACTACTCACCTCCCTCTCAATAATTTTCAGTGGGTGTTTGAGTTACTTATAATCTGAAATTTAATTTAGTATGAAATATTATCTTTCTGTTTGAGATTATTAAACACTTAAATGATTTCCTACTTCACAAAATAAATAGATCCGTTTATTCAAGGTTTTTCTTCCTTAAAGTGACCTCCTTAGCAGATTCTACCTTCCATACACTACACAGATGTTGAAAGAACTATAAAAGGCAAGGCAGTTACTTTGAAAAATAAGTAATCAGGGATTTGTCATAGCAAGTGTGTGCAAAAAAAAATTAAATTGTCAAAACAGTATAAAAGTTAAAATAATCGGGGTGCTCCTCCCTCTTTTCCTTTCTTCCATGGCCTTCTGTCCCCTCCCTATCTGATTTCCCCCCCTTCTCCAGCCCTGTATCTCTTTCGCCAATCAACCTCCCAGCTCTTTAATTCACCCCCTCTCCCCTTCCCATTTTCACCTACCACCTTGTGGTTTTTCCTGCCCTCCCTCTACTTTCTTACTCTGACTTCTCATTTCCCACCACCTCCCCCCCCCAATCCTGATGAAGGGTCTCAGCCCAAAACGTCGACTGTATTCTTTTCCACAGACGCTGCCTGGCCTGCTGAGTTCCACCAGCATTCTGTGTGTTGCTTGGATTTAAAGCATCTGCAGATTTTTTCTTGTTTATAATTAAAATATTGCTAATTTACATTTTGTAACTAAAGTAATTAGACATTGGCTAGATTAGGATCACTAACTATGCTAAAATAGGAAATCTGGCACTAACAGATTAAGATTCAGTTTTATTAGAGTCATGTGATTTGGTATTTGAGAAGACAACCCCAGAGGTATGATTTATAACCATGAAGATTTCTAATTTACAATAGTTTAACATTGAACTGACAAAGAACTGCCTTCAGATATCTCCTAGATCAGTAAGTGTTCAAATTTATAGTAACTAACAGAATTTCACACACCCTCTAGCCTACAAGTTCAATCTGAAATGTATTAGTTGGATATTAAGCAAACAAAGCAAAAGACATAATAGGGTTTTGACTGCTAGATTTTGCTGTGTTAACTCAGACTCTGGTAGAAGTCATGTGACTGGGAAACCCCTCTTCCTTCAGGTTCAACAGCCTATTGCCGATGATTACTACGTCAAATGGTGAGGGGTGAGTTCCAATGAACAAATCTGCACAAAGGGGAGAAAAAAAGACTAAAATCTCCAAGAATATGGACCTGGAAATGTGTGTTGTGCTATTAGTGGACAAACAATAGTACCATAACTATTTATAGCAGAGCCATGGCTCTTTGTTACAAGTTAGCCTGTCTTTATAACAGCGATTTACATTTCCTCAAAACAAAAGAGCATTTTGAGTGATTGTTTTCAGCATTTGAGCTCTAATACTGTCATTAGTAATTTCTAGACATCTACCTCCTGAAAAGAAGCAAAATTAAATTCATTTTGTAACAGAGTACTAGCTCATAGTGATTTATCTTCTCAACTGCGGAATGGTTTCCTTTGTGTCCTTTGAGATGAGATGTAACTGCAGCAGTTGAGTATGTATTGGGATGAGTAATTGCTTTCTCATACCTGTCTCTATGAACAGCTTCATTTTTTTTCCAAACTATTTCTACCAACTGCTTACCATTATTTTGCATAGACATACCCATCAGTTCTGGAGAGGAAGAAAAAAAAGAGAAGCTGGTTAGTGGCTAGTTCCATCACTACAGAACGATGGTGAAATGCAGGCAGATTTGAATCAAGCAGCAAGTGTTTGCTTGAAGGTTAATGCAATCCAGTGCAAGCTGTTGGTTGTTTCCAGTAATATTTGCAGTAACTGGTGAGTACAGCCATTACCAGTGTATACAGAGGGTGGCTATTTCTAGACTTTCCTCTCAAAACACAGGATAATGCACAGAACTAATTTATTTAGAGGAATCCTTTGTACAGGCTACAAAGTGTTGAACACTTTTTCGATTCTTGAACTTCTTAACAAAATCAAAAAGTTCCATTCAGGGGATAAAGAGAAAGGCCAATCTGACAGCCATTGAAAAAGGTATTAAAACAATGTTCAAATAGATGGACTGGTGACTTATAGTTAAGACTCAATAACTATAAAAGAAAACCAAATACAAGACACCCATGCACCCCTGTTAGTCTCTGACTTTGTACCCTCTAAAGCCATTGCTGCTCGTCCTTCATCTACCTCGCATTATTTCAAAGTTTCAAAGACACTCCTTGGGCAAGGACATCCTATTATCATTATGTTTGAACAAGTTTCAAACTAAATTACACCAATAAGCACTGGTGATTCCTGTGAATTTCTGCCCCTATTATTTGCACCTCATGCCTAACTATTAAGTAACACTAGAGAATGAACTAGATGGTGTTAATGACTAGCAAAATGTATTTTGATATTTTGGTATTGTCCCTGTAATTTGGGGAAAGGATGAAATTGACCTGCTGTTCAGCCATGTTCCTGGAGAACATATCAGTTACAAAACTATTAGAAATCTCCCATCTGCTCTCCAGGAAGAACAGGACAAAAATGACTCCTCAAATTTTCTCTCCTCAATGTCTTCCTATGTTCAGCCCTTGAAGAACTTTAATTTTCTTCCCTCTGCAAGTGGCTGAGATCATAAATTCAAAGCCACGGTTGAAGCAAATGAATCTATATTATATCATTATTTACTGATTACCATTTTTCAGTGTCATGAATATATTTTTTCTCAACTGAACACACCTCAAATGGTCTTCAATCAGAATCTAACAAGAACTGTCCCATGGTTATGCCAAGATCAGCAACCTCACTAACTGCAGGTTCAAGTAACCAACTTGGAAAACTTGACATGTTTACGTCTTTGGACCTATTGGTAAAATACAAACTAAATTTCTAATGATTTGTTCAAAATAGCTGATTGTTATATATTCTATGTAAATATATAAACAAGCAAATTAGTGCAGGTCTTTTCAACTTCTAGGAAGTGAATGGCACATTACCTTTCATGCAGTAACAAAAGGCAAGCAGTGCAAATCAAATATGCTGCATCTTTACTGTAGAAGACACTAAGAAACTTCACACAAAGTACTATGAACAGCTCTAGTTGAGATATTGTATGATGAATACCACTCAGGCACATACACAAGCAAACAACAGTGATAACTTTGGGCTGAGGAAGGGATTGAAAAGGAAATGGTATATAGGGCATTTTATTGTATTGCCTACCTGAGCTGTAGCTGTCCGTAGAGGATTGTGAGATTGATCGAGAAAGGGAACGGCGACCTATTTTTGTTGGACGTTTGTTGAATTCTTGCTTCTGATCAGCAAACTGGATCTGCTATTTATAAAGGGGGGAAAAAAGAGTATTTACTCTAGATTGGTTTAAAAAAAAACTGGGAACAGTATTTTCCTCCAAATGTTTACTAACACCACAGACGTGGGATCTGGCCAGCATTTCGAAACCATTACCAAGGAAGGGAATAAGAGAAAGAGCGCAAGTCAGTTTGCCCCTAAAGGCAGGATTTAAAAAAAAAATTAAGGTTGCAGAACCCTTGTTTCAAATCTACTCTCTAGTTACAGTGTTCAGATCAGCAAGAACATTTTTTCCTCAGAATTTGCTACCAGAAAGCCCAAAGTCACCAGTCGTGCTGTTGATAAATCAAAAGAAACCAATGAAATGTTACCAGATTAAACAACCGTTTGTAGCACATACAAAATGTTGTAAGAACTCAGCAGGTCAAGCAGCATCTATAGAGGAAAAAAAGCAGACTATGTTTCAGATCGAGACCAAGGCGGCCTGACTTGCTGAATTCCTCCAGAATTTTGGATGCATTACAAATGTTTATTGAACAAGCAACACAAATTAAATTGTAAAAAGAGATAATAAATTGATTCGTTAAAGGCATAAACAAATACCGGATGCAGAAACTGAGAGGGATATGTGCCATATTTTGCCTGGTACACACAAACAACAAAAAAATCACTATCTTTGTTTGTCCTGCAACAATACACCAGTGTGGTTTTAATGGCCGGGGGGGGGGGGGGGGGGGGGGGGGTGAAATGTTACATGATGAAAAAAGATAAAAATTTAGAATAGATTCTAAATAGAGTTCAGGATGAAACTTCGTAAAAATGAAGTTGCATTATAATGTAAATAGATTAAATTACTTAAGACATTACTTTGTAGTCCACAGCTTTTTGAAATAGTTTTTTGAATAGGTGCAGAAAGTTTGAATCATCACTCCAGCACAGCTTTAAAAGTCAACAGATTTTATCTATTAAATGAGAAATGAGAAATTACTCACACATTTTGAAAGAAACTTACAGAAAATCCTGAAAGGATTACAAATAAAATAAGAAGATCAGAAAGTTTGATTTCTTTACTTAAAATATGGTTCCAACAAACAAACAAAATTTGGGAAAAGATGCCTAAAACCAAATATACAATATTCTGCACATTGCAATAAATTCAAGAATAAAACTCTAGAGTCTAAAATTAAAGCATTGCTGGGATCAAAATAATGCTACATAAACACAAGAGATTCTGCAAATGCTGGAAATCCAGAGTAACACACATAAAATGCTGCAGGAACTCAGCAGGTCAGGCAGCACTTACGGAGAGAAATAAACACTTGACATTTCAGGCTGAGAGCCTACATCAGGAAATAATATTGCTATAATATTGTTTAAAAATCCAAACAAATATTTTTCATACAAAATTTAAGACATATGTGTCTACAAATATCAACGCATTTCAGCAATTACAGTTGTTTCCTCATATACCTGTGTGGAGGTAAGGCTGGCTGCCGCATCATTGCGTTTGTTTGTTAAAGTCTTGCTGTTGGACATTTCTGTAGATCGAGCAGTTATTTACCTGCAATTCTGATCAACAATCAGCACCACGCAAAGACGCACTCAGTCTCAAATGCACTTTTTAAACTGACCACACTGTTTTTAGAACTTGGATTAGGTCAGCTTTTTAGAAAATCAACTCCCAGAACAATGAACAAAGCTTATCTGCAAAGAATTAATGAGGCAATCGTTCAGCTGTTAAATGATTTTCACTCTAAACAACTAATGACATTGTGCCACCAACATCCATGAAATCTTAATTGGAAGAAAATGTGCTAGATGATCAGCTACATTAATTCAATGATTATGGATCAATTTTCTCAGTTTGATAAATATTTGTTTAAGAATAAAATTTAATCAGCTATAAAAACAGCAGCAATAAAGATTTATCAACAACATAATTTCCCTCTCCGATACCAGAAAGGACTCATCCTTATTAATTAGTCACTTAACAAGCTATGGGACTACACAAGTGGCTAACAGCCCTCACCGGTGAATACAACTTCAAGCTATTTGGAATTATTTTGAAGTGGAAACTGAGAATTGATAGCTTTGAGGTTTAAATCAGACTAGGTTGATTAATCAGAACAGTTCCCTAAAAGGAGAGAAGAAATCTATTTCAAATATCAGTATCAGAGACAATAAACAGAATCAATTTCCATTTGGAGCTGTGATCCATTGCTTTCAGTGAGTTAAGATCAAAACCTTCAACCCAAACTCATGATCCATTGGCCTGCTACTCTGCTTCTAAATCTTAAGCTATCTCAAGGCACCGGAGAAACACCATAAACAGTGACTTAGAAAACCTGAATTCATTGGAAGGAATGTCAATGTTAACATCCTCTCCTAGGCCACTACCCCTAACACTGAGGCTTGAACTAGCAACATGCTCCATTTGACAGACCTTGCCATATGCATGCCTGAAACCAGATACACAAAGACTGCCCAAGGAGAAGAATCACATTCTTGAAGGCTCCTTGAAATAAACAGCAGCTTCCTAGCCCATAACCACTCAAAGAGAAGGGGCATGTTGGAATATCACCAAGAATCTCAAATCAAGGCATTACAAGAAGTACCATTCATATGGTGGAAGAAGTGCACAATCTCATAAACTACCCCCTGTCCATCCTGTCAGGAACCACTTGCCCCAGATGTAGGTCTCAGACACAACATGACTGCTATGGAAGCAAATCATTTTTGATTCTAAGGGATTACCTAAGAATATAATACAGCAATACCTATACTGGTAACTTCAAGCCAGAAGACTGTGCAGAAAGATCAAAACATAAATGTGCAAATAAGATGTAGATAATTTAAACAGAGCATCAATAACACTTAAAAGGAGTCAGTGTACAGTATTTAAAAATTAACAAGTACTTGATCATCACTTAAACAGGACTAAATGCAGAAGTAGCCAGTAATGTTCTTTCAGTAGAACATCAATTCATTTGTTGTATAAACAAAAACTGACAATAATTATCCTGCTAAGGCTGGAAGTCCAACAGGCCTCAGCCTCACAGCAAATGAAAGTGATCACTTTCCACAAAGTGATTCCCCATTTTACCTTGAGAATTTGGTAAGCAAACAAAAAGTTAGTTGCCAATATTTGTAAAACAAAAAATAAATCTACACTAATTAATTGAAGTTTTGTCCTGAAGGAGCTTAATCTTTAGGAGAATAAAAGATATCTTACATTCGACTCACATCGGCAAAGCAAATTGAACTAGAAAACTAAATCCCACCAATCTTCAGGAAAAAAAATAGATCTTTTGTTAACTGGTGAGGATTAGATTTCTGTAATCACATTACACATTTTTAGAATAATGAAGCACAAACCAAGATTTACACTTTTTCTCAAGGTTTTAAGGGCACATGGGTCAACAGGTAATAAATAGTAGCCATCTTTCCCTTCATCCATCCAGGGTACATCAGATATGAACACCCACAAAGTATTCTGAAACAAGGCAATATCTCACTCCAATAAGAGTTCAATAAGCAGCATTCCAGCTGACATTTCTGCATTAGAGAGATGAGAATGAATTACTTTTATGACTGATGAATCAGATGACATCAACCAGGCACAACATAGATTAGAGATTGGGCGCTTTGTGTTATGGCCATTAAGGTACAAAATATACCCACAGAGATGAACATTTTATACGACAGTTGGAGAGTTGTGGGTCAGGATGAAGGAGAAATGAGAAAAATTGGAGCTTCCATTTTCCCCCACTCTCAGAGTTTACAATTGAACCTCTGTCCAAAATGTATGATCCCAAATACTGCTGTGGATTATAGAGAAACTCCGGTTAGTTGTCTGAGTTCTAGATTTATAGCTTATAACCACAAATTTTGTGTTTTTTTTGGTGCTTTCACGATTAAAATAGTTCTAAGTCACAACCAGTCTACCAAATGCTATTGAGGTGTGCTCAGACACGTACGGTAAAATTCAATTGTGACGCTTACAGCACTTATATTGTCAAATTGGTCTAACACACAAGTAATTACAGGCAGGTAACATTAGGTTCATGGAATTTAGACATCCAATCTTCTCACTGAAGGATCACAATAGAGAAATCAGCAAGAAAAAATATCTATAAACTCCACCTTCTAAACAACACACAAACTTCTCAAAAGGGAATGGCTTATCGCTACTTCCCACTTCTCTTTTAGGAATTACCTTGATTACCAAAAATAGTCAATGACTTGCATAAAAGGGAGCCACACAAATAAACTAACATTGGGATTTGTAACTGCTGAGTATTTTCTACTTCAATAGAGAAAATTTTATTAATGGATTAATCTCATCACACGCTTAATATAATTTTACTGCACAGGCAGAGGAAAACTTATTTTTTGCACTTGGGAACAAGTTTTCCCCCAACAGAATTAGATGCACTAATTATCACCCGAGTCAGAAAAACTAAAAGCATGCAATGCGGACATCTGTAAATACTAATTATTGTTGTTATTCCTAAAGAAATACTCCATGGTGCTTTAGAAGCATAAGGGAGAAAGGGATACTAACCAAGGAGAGCTTGGGTAGAGGAGAGATGATCAGAGGGGTTGAGAAAGCAGCATGGCAATGTAATAGTTTGTGCTGTTGCTTCAAGGCCACAACCACCTAGGTTCAAAACTGATCTCCAGTGTCGCTTGTGTGGAATTTGAACCTGCATGGGTTTCCCCAGTTTACTCCTACATCCTAAAGACATGTTGGTTGGTACATTAATTGGTTACTGTAAGTTAGGTGGCGACAGGAGAATCAGTGGTATTGATGAGTATGTAGATGAGAACAGGTATAGGGGAATAAGTGGAGAGATCGGGATTGCTCTGAGATGACAGACCAGTTGGCCCAAATGGTTGCCTTCTCTGTAACAAGGAAATAGATGAGAGACAAGGGGATGGGGGAGGGGAGAGATTCAAGAAAGGAAGGAGGGAGAAGATAAATTTATTCATGAAACTTCAGAAGAGAGTAGTTGCTGCCAAATACTTTCGGCTTTTGCTTTCAAGTCCCTTATTAGAGGAATACACAAAGTCATGAGGGGACACCATACAAGAAGTTTCACAAGAGAGAAGCCGAAGGATTCAGGCAGGAAACAGCTGAGCATCATCAATATAATGGTAAAACCTGATCCCAAGTCCGTAGATATAACAGCACTCAAATATGGAAAGGTTATCCCATCATTACGAACTGGAGGCAATCTTCTATTCTTCCCCACAGAAAACATCACTACTAAGTCGCATGTGGATCATCATCCATCAAATCTGTAACTAGTTGGTGATCTCACACTGAAAATGAAAGGGAATGCAATGAGTAGCAAAAATAATTGTGTACTTTTTAAAACCATATGGCATAAAATCTGTAATTTGCAAGAGGTATTTCAAGGGTCATCATGTGGCAGAAACCAAAACAAACTTCTGCAATACTACTTATTGCTTTGTTTTTGTACCCAGTTAATAATGTTATACACCCCTAACAGGTCACCTCTCATCCTATTTTGTTCCAAGGAGAAAAGGTCAAAGGTCAAAGTACGATTAGCTAGTTTTGCCTTCACACTTTTATACAAATATTAATATCTGGCAGAAAAACATCTTCTTCTGTAAGCACATAAACTCTAACTCCAAATCACATTCACGCTAGTCTTGATGACAAGATATAATGCTCTCCCAAACTCACTCAAAATTGAAATTCAATACCCTCGTAGAAACATAGAAAACCTATAGCACTATACAGGCTGTTCCGCCCACAATGCTGTGTCAAACACGTACTTACTTTAGAAATTACCTAGGGCTACCCAGAGCCCTCTATTTATCTATGCTCCATGTGCCTATCCAGGAGGCTCTTAAAAGACCCTATTGTATCCACCTCCACCACTGTCGCCAGCACAGCCCATTCCATGCACTCATCACTCTCTGCATAAAACTTAGCCGACATCTCCTCGGTACCTACTTCCAAGCACCTTAAAACTGTGTCCTCGTGTTATCCATTTCAGACCTGCATAAAAGCCTGACTATCCATGTGATCAGTGTTTCTCATCATGTTATACACCCCTAACAGGTCACCTCTCATCCTATTTTGTTCCAAGGAGAAAAGGTCAAGTTCACTCAACCTATTCTCATAAGGCATGCTCTCCAATCCAGACAACATCCTTGTAAATCTCCTCTGCACTCTTTCTATAGTTTCTACATCCTTCCTGTAGTGAGGTGACCAGAACTGAGCATAGTACTCCAAGTGGGATCTGACCAGGGTCCTACATAGCTGCAGCATTACTTCTTAGCTCTTGAACTCAATCCCACGGTGGACAAAAGTCAATACACCGTATGCCTTCTTAACCACACAGTCAACCTTCACAGCAGCTTTGAGTGCTCTATGGACTCAGACCCCAAGATCCCTCTGATCCACTACACTGCCAAGAGACTTACCATTAATACTATATTCTGCTATTATATTTGACCTACCAAAATGAACCACCTCACACTTAACTGGGTTGAACTTCATCTGCCACTTCTTAGCCCAGTTTTGCATCCTATCAATGTCCAGCTGTAACCTCTGACAGTCCTCCACACTATCCACAACACACCCATTCTTTGTGTCATCAGAAAATTTACTAACCCATCCCTCTACTTCCTCATTCAGGTCATTTATAAAAGTCATGACGAGAAGGGATCCCAGAATAGATCCCTGAGGCACACCACTGGGTCACCAACTCCCATGCAGAATATGTCCATCTACAACCACACTTTGCCTTCTGTGGGCAAGCCAATTCTGGATCCACAAAGCAATGTCCCTTTGGATCCCATGCCTCCTTACTTTCTCAATAAGCCTTGCAAGGGGTACCTCATCAAATGCCTTGCTGAAATCCATATACACTACATCTACTGCTCTACCTTCATCAATGTGTTTAGTCACATCCTCAAAAAATCCAATCAGGCTGGTAAGTCACAACCTGCCTTTGACAAAGCTATGCTGACTACAGGTGGCCCCCCCCCCCGCTATTCAAACGTTCACTTTACGACAACTCGCTGTTACAAAAGACTTAAATTAGTACCTGTTTTCGCTAACCAAAGAAGATTTCCGCATTTACGAAAAAAGACGCCCGCTTTATATGTGTGTTTACCCCGAGAAAGACTAGAATGACCGTGAAGCCTTGTGCGGGCAATTGTTTGCGCATGCGTGTACGTGTGTACATATGCGTGTACGTGCCGATTTTTATCCCCCCAAATCAATTTTGGTTCACTGTCTTCCCGAGTTTGATAAGTGAAACTAAACCGTACCTACAATAATTCTACTTTATGTAGGGTGTAAATTTATTCTATCATTCCTGCTTTTACTATATGTTAGTGTTATTTTAGGTTTTATGTGTCATTTGCTTTGATTTGGTAGGTTATATTTTTGGGTCTGGGATTGCTCAAAAAATTTTTACCATATAAATTAATGGTAATTACTTCTTCGCTTTACGACATTTCGGTTTACAAACAGTTTCATCAGAACACTCTACCTTTGGATTGCGGGGGAAATCTGTACTTCTAATCAGATTATGCCTCTCCAAATGTTCATAAATCCTGCCTCTCAGGATCTTCTCCATCAACTTACCAACCACTGAAGTAAGACTCACTGGTTTATAAATTCCTCGGCTATCTCTACTCTCTTTCTCGAATAAGGAAACGACATCTGCAACCCTCCAATTCTCTGGAACCTCTCCCTTCCCCAATGATGCAAAAATCATTGCCAGAGGCTCAGCAATCTCCTCCCTCGCCTCCCACAAGTAGCCTGGAGTATATCTCGTCCAGTCCTGGTGACTTATCCAACTTGATACTTTCCAAAAGCTCCAGCACATCCTCTTTCTTAACATCTATATGCTCAAGCTTTTCAGTCTGCTGTAAGTCATCCCTTCAATCGCCAAGGTCCTTTTCCGAGGTGACTACTGAAGCAAAGTATTCCTTAAGTACCTCTGCTACCTCCTCCAGTTCCATACACATGTTTTCACTGTCACACTTGATTGGTCCTATTCTTTCATGTTATCCTCTTGCTCTTCACCTACTTGTAGAATGCCTTGGGGTTTTCCTTAATTCTGCTCACCAAGGCCTTCTCATGGCCCCTTCTGGCTCTCCTAATTTCATTCTTAAGCTCCGTCCTGCTAGCCTTATAATCTTCTAGATCTCTAAAATTACCTAGTTTTTTCAACCTTTCGTAGCTTTTCTTTTCTTCTTGACTAGATTTACAACAGCCTTTGTATAGCACGGTTCCTGTACCCTACCATCCTTTCCCTGTCTCAATGGAATGTACCTGTGCAGAATGCCACGCAAATATCCCCTGAACATTTACCACTATTCTGCCGTACATTTCCCTGAGAACATCTGTTCCCAATTTATGCTTCCAAGTTCCTGCCCACTAGCTTCACATCTCCCCTTACTCCAATGAAATGCTTTCCTAACTTGTCTGTTCCTATCCCTCTCCAATGCTATCTCCAAACTGCTCTCCCACTGAGAGACCTGACAAGGTTCTTCCCAATACCAGATTAAGTACAGCCTCTCCTCTTGTATACTTATCCACATACTGTGTCAGGAAACCTTCTTGAACACATCTAACAAGCTCTAACCCATCTAAATCACTCGCTCTAGGTAGATGCCAATCAATACTGGGGAAATTAACAGTAACCCTGTTATTACTGCATCGTTCCAGAATCTGTCTCCCTTTCTGCTCCTCGATGTCCCTGTTACTATTGGGCAGTCTATAAAAAACACCCAGTAGAGTTACTGATCCCTACCTCTTTCTAACTTCCACCTACAGAGACTTAGTAAACAATCCCTCAACGACTTCCTCCTTTTCTGCAGCCGTGACACTATCTCTGATCAGCAGTACCATGCCCCATCTCTTCCTCTCCCCCTCCTTGTCCTTTCTGAAACATCTAAAGCCTGGCAGTCTAAGTAGCCATTCCTGCCCCTGAGCCACCCAAGTCTCTGTAATGGCCACAACATCACATCTTCAAGTACTGATCCACGCTCTAAGCTCATCTGTTTTGTTTATGATGCTTCCTGCATTAAAATAGACACATCTCAAACCACTGGTCTGAGCACATCCCTTCTCTATCACCTGCCTATCCTCCCTCTCATACTGCCTACAAGCTTTCTCTATTTGTGAGCTAACCACCCCTTTCTCCCTCCCTTCAGTTCAGTTCCCACCCCCCACAATTCTAGTTTAAACTCTCCCCAATGGCCTTAGCAAACCACCCTGCCAGGATATTGGTCCCCCTGGGATTCAAGTGCAACCCATCCTTTGTGTATAGGTCATGCCTGCCCCAAAAGAGGTCCTAATGATCCAGAAATCTGAATCCCTGCTCCCGCTCCGATTCCTTGGCCATGCATTTATCCTCCCTCTCACTCTATTCCTGTACTCACGGTCGCGTGGCACAGGCAGTAATCCCAAGATTACTACCTTTGAGGTCTTGCTTCAACTCCATGTAGTCTTTTTTCAGGACCTCCTCCCTTTTCCTACCTATATCACTGGTACCAATATATACCACGACCTCTGGCTGTTCACCTTTCCACTTCAGGATGTTGTGGCTGAGATCAGAAACATCTCGGACCCTGGCACCTGGGAGACAAACTACTATCCATGTTTCCTGCATCCACAGAATCGCCGATCTGCTGCACTAACTATAGCATCCCATATCTTTGCTGCCTTCCTCTTCCTCCCCTACCCTTCTGAGCCACAGGGCCAGACTTTGTGCCAGAGGCTTCCCCCAGGTAGGTCATCCCCTCCCCCCAACAGTACTCAAAACAGGAGTACTTATTGTTAAGGGGGACATGCACAGGGGTACTCTAGTATCTGACTCTTGCCCTTCCCTCTCCTGACTGTTACCTACTTAACTGTTTTCTGAGGCCCCAGTGTGACTACTTGCTTATAGTTCCTCTCTATCGCTTCCTCACTTTCCCTGACCTGACAAAGGTCATTGAGCTGCATCTCCAGTTCCCTAACACGGTCGCTAAGGAGCTACAGCTTAATGCACCTGGTGCAGATGCAGCTGTACGGGAGGCTGGGGGTCTCCCAGGCATCCCACACCCGGTACAGAACACCGGCCTCACAGATATACTTCCTATTCCTATTCTTCACAAGTAACTTACCTCGCCTCGACCCGTTATCACCAAAGCCCTCCTAATCTGACTCCCTCTACTTCAACGCCTGCTCTATAAAGCTCTACATTTTAAAAATCCTTCCTGCCAGTCTAACTCGCTGACATCCACGTGCCTCAATCAAACTTCATACCTGATCTTCCATCTTAATACCATATTTCTGCACTCTGCGATACCATGTGACTTTTTTGCATCCAGAAATCAATTTACCATTAAATAAATGTAGTGACATCACCTCCACCTCCCCAAATGTCTTACCCTGCTCTGAATCCCCTTAACCAAGGGAAACATCTTCCTATTTTCAATTCACTGACATACATCATGAAAGGCAAAGGACTTGGCACGAGAACTCCACTGCAAACTGGCTTTGAGCACTCCTACAATGGAGCCAAAATTCTTCTTTCCCCTGGATCCCATGGGTTCTCATTTTTTAAACACAGAAATCACTGCAGACTACATGACATGTACTACCACTCGCCAATCCTAACACAAATAATTTGACCAAATCACACACAATATTCCCAGGCTGACAGCCGAAGATGAGTAATTATGATTAAATAATTTCCAACTTGCTCACCATGTCAGGCTGACCGACTTGCTGCTGCTGTTTATTCCACTCTCCTTTTTAAGAAAAGTGACCAACACATTTACAACGTTCCAGTCTCTGAAAAATGATCATAACCTCTCCCTTGCAGCTCTGAGCTGCTCAAGATCCATTTTTATCCAGGTCTCAATTAATCTATTTTTAAAGATGCTGAAATCCTCAATGTTTCCTCTTTTATTCTAATCATATCTTTCTGTATATCATTCTCTCCAAATTTTGGGAAGACAAATATAAAGCATTCATTTAGAGCCATGTCTATGCCATAAAACTCCATAAACCTATTATCTTTTTGGTTTCTAAAAATCTTGCTTTAGTACAAGAGTAAGATTTTAATTCCATGCTGCCTTGGTTTTGATGATTGCCTTTCATTTCTAAACATTTTTAAATTATCTATACTGTAATAAGTGAAAAATCACAACTCCATAAAACTCAGGCTGAT
The DNA here is from genome assembly GCF_030144855.1 of Hypanus sabinus. Classification (NCBI taxonomy): domain Eukaryota; kingdom Metazoa; phylum Chordata; class Chondrichthyes; order Myliobatiformes; family Dasyatidae; genus Hypanus; species Hypanus sabinus. The sequence goes on along the minus strand of NC_082718.1, from coordinate 5,640,374 downwards.
CAGCAGTGTTCTTGTAAGATGCCAATCACAAATATTGCAAGAAATTACAGGGATAATAGATCAGATTTCATATCTGAGCCACCCTGAAGCCCACCACAATTAGTACCATGAACAAATCTTGTGTCCTCTATAAGAAAACAGAAGAACAGGTTTGATGAGGATTTCGTTTTCAAGGTGGCTGGGGTTCTGTCAGAGTTCATGATCTACATCTGCACTTAAACTGCAGTTCATCATTGTGGGTTCCCACTCCGAGAGCAGCCTGACTTGCGCCTGCAGGGTGAGGCCTTGCACAGCCCTGTGGACGACTGATTTTTAGGCGGTGTCTTGAACTGAAGCATTGTGGGAGATCGGAACACTCAGACAGCCGGTGTGGCTGTCGGAGGCCTCTCAGGCAATCTGATGCTGATGCTTCCTGCTGGAACAAGTGGGGCGGACAGAAAGGGGAAGGACTGATGCCTTGCTGCCACTTGTGCGTGGGAGGGGAGGGGAGAGGGGTTTCGGGGTTCTAAAGTGTTTCTTCTGTTTTTGTGGATGTCAATTAAGAGCAAGAATTTCAGGTACAATACTGTATACATTCTTTAATATTATATGGAACCATTGAACCATGACATGCACAGACCTGAACTCTGCCAAACACATTTAGGACCCAAGCTTACAAGGACAGAAGCAGTTGGCACCTCGTGGAGGGACATGGAGGGAACTTGTCAACCAAGACTTTGCCCTTCACAATATAAATGCTCTTGATTTTATCCTACAGGAAACTATCCAGTCCACCCTCACCAACCCTCAGATCAACAAGCTGTCAAAAAGGCCATGGGCCAAAAGAAAAACAGCAAGGCCCACACGTTTTGGTTTTAAAACTTTGACAGTAACTCAAATCACACATTTACAAATGACACATTTGAATAAAAAATGCTTATGAAGCTTAGTGACACTATAATCATGACCTCCCTCAAAAACAGACAAATACAGCCGACTGCTAGTTGCTTCTCATAGGGGAGGTTCTTTCTCCTCCACAGCCTCCTCCTTGTGGCTGAAGAGCTACTTCTTGAATCACAACATATGTTCCATCCATCTTCCAGTAATATGGCAACAAGCTCAAACACAGCAGGTTCTGTGGAATCAATCATATTTTTAAACAAATTTAAAACAAATTTTATACAATCACAAAAGACTGCTGGATATCAAGAACTTGAAGTACCAGAGGTCTACCCATCAAAAAGTTGCTCATTGGTGGAGAAACTGAAGGAGCTGGACTTTGTGCAGGCTGTGATGCTTCCTGCAACAGATGGGCGACAGTAAGTGAAGGAAATGTGTAGTCCAACAGCAAGTGATCATCTTAGTCGCTACTCTTGTGATCGCAAGAACCTGTTGGATATTGATGGTGTGGAGTACTACAAGTCTGTTGTCTGGATTATTGGCAAACAGCAGGGGAACTGTGTGGCCTGGGTGGTAACAAGGTCTAGGCCTCAGGTTACATTGCTTGCAGCCACCCAGAGGGAGGCCTCGGAGTCGGGCACTCTACCAGAGTGCCGGAGGCAGTGTGGCACTGTGTAAATGCTGGAATCAGTACTGCCTCTAGTGTTCACTTGGCAGAAGACAAGCTGTATTGTGTTCGATTACAGACTACTGCAACATTCATTGACTCAAGAAGTTGGACTATGTTTTTTGTGTGAGTATTTTACTGCTCTCTTATACATGCTTGCTATCTTATATGTATGTGCCTTGTGCTGTGTATGACTGTTGGTACTGTGTGTTGTACCATGGCCCCAGAGTAATGCTGCTTCATTTGGCTGCATTCATCCATGCCTGAAATGACAATTAAGCTTGAACATGACCTTGAGGGACAACAGGCATGATCTTCACTACTCATCAACTTCAAATGAATGCAGGAAGCAGCAATGGTCTTCTTTGGCTCTATCAGCGAACGGGACAGTGGAGTATTTCATCTGAGACCAAGATTACCATCAGCCATTATTGTCCCAACACTTCCCTCAATCTTTCCCAGCACAATATTATGCCTAACCATTTTGCTAGTATACTTGATAAACTGAAACTTGCCCGATTATATTGTGTCCATTCTCTAACCAAAGTTACTCAAATTTCAGCCAACAGGCTGCTGTATGCTTGCATAGGTTCACATTCAGATGCTCAGCTTTAACTCATGGATTTTTTCCATGATATAAAGTTAATATCAGCCAACTAAAACCTGCCCCAGCACACTGACAATTCAAAGTCCATAATAAGATCTTGGAAAACATGGGCAACTTTCTTAATGTCAGAGCCATTTTTCAGAAGACTTTGACAATAATGTTTACTACTAGCTTCAGTGAACCAAAATAACCTTTAGTTATCTGAAGACTCAATCTCAACACAAAGTTTATGATCACCAAGCAGCAGTAATCCAAGATATCTTGTATACTCTGAGAAATAAACTATTTACAGCAGGTACCTCACACCTCCAAATTCAGCAGGATAAGCAAACCTCAACACCAAGGTCTTCTCAAGTAGCAACTGTAAGCAGTTGGTCAGTTCCAGCAAGCAAATCAGTAAGACAGATTCCCAAACCGTGCTACAATTCCAAATTAAAAACAGAAGATGTTGGAAATACAAGTAGACCAAGCAGCTTTTCTACTAGCAGAAAGAAAGTTAAGATCTTGGGTCAATGATTCACACCAATGACTGACAGGAACGGCTTGTCTGTGATAGACCAAAACTGAGAAGAAGTATTCTAGATGGCATCAAGCACCTGTTATGTCCGCAGCCCCCTCCTTTGTGAGAATCGCAAGAGCACTAGTTGAGGGGGGGTCAGTAGACCCAGGAAGTGGGAGAGAGAGAGACGTGCCGAATACCGCGTTCCACCGGGATGCAAAATAAGGCAACATTGACTATTGTCTCATGGAGACCACGTGTAAAGCTCTCGGGCAAAGTGGGCTGGTTGAGAGAGAGACTGCATCATCCCAACCTGATTGACACCTGCGACCCCGTGAGGAAGTATAAAGGAGGGTCTGGGGGGGAAACCCCTTCAGACGCACCAAGAAGACACGATAGCGATCCCTTCGTAGCGGGAAGCCATTTTGAAGGAAGCCACGTGCGTTAGATTCTGGGCCTGGAATCACGGAAAACCGCTTTTAGCTAACAACAGGGAAGCCCGCTCCCCTGATTCAACAGATTTGCTTCATAAAGACCCAGGCAAGTTTTTCTTCTCTCACCAATCTCTCTCTCTCTCCAACAAGTGAAAACCCAGCACCCCCCCCCCCCCCGAAAGCCAGAAGCCTGCAGGAATTTGAGTGACTTTTATATTTCCCTCGGACACTAATTTATCTCCTAGACAAACGATCGAGCTGTTTTCTTATTGATGGTTATTATTAGACCCGCACTTTTAGATTAAGTAGTGACTACGTATATTTGAGTGTTTGTATTAATCTTATGTTTGTGCCCCTTTCATAAATAAAGACTTTTAAAAATAGTACCATCAGACTTCAACGGACCTCTCTATCTTTGCTGGTAAGTGATCCGTTATGGGATTTCATAACAGTTGGGGTTCTCGTCTCAGGATTTGACACCAAATTGGAGGGCCAGTGAATCAGGTTCGTAGGTCCAAAACTTGGATCTGGTTACACGAATAGCCAGACGGGAAACCAGCAAAGATGGACGTGGGGGAATTTATAGAAAACCCGACTCTGGAGGCGTTGGAGGGGGCCTCCAAATCGGACTTGATAACATTGGCGAAGGAATTAGACCTCACAGGGGTGAGGTTGTCGATGAAAAAGCGGGAGGTGCGAAGGGCAATAACTCAGTATTATATTGGGAAGAATGTGTTCACAGCTGAGGTATTGGAAAATATCCCTGAAAAGGTACCAGCTACTGGGGCAGCTCAGTTCGAGTTGGAAAAATTAAGGAGGGAACATGAAATCAAGTTAAAAGAGCTGGAAGCGGCCGAGAGGGAGAAGGAGAGGGCCGAGAAGGAGAAGCAGAGGAAGCATGACTTGGAAATGGAAAAGTTGAGGCTAGAGCAACGAAGTCAGGGGTCGGACGAAGAGGAGCGGTGTGATGTCAGTCAGGCGTTGAGGTTAGTACCCCCTTTCGAGGAGATGGATGTTGATAGTTACTTCTTGCTTTTTGAAAAGGTGGCAGTGAATCAGAAGTGGCCCAAAGAGCAGTGGGTGGTGTTGTTACAAAGTGTGTTAAGAGGGAAGGCCCAGCGGGCATATGCGGCGTTGTCCATGGAGGGGGAAGGGGAAGAGAAATATGACCAAGTCAAGGCGGCCATTCTCCGGGGTTACGAGCTAGTAGCTGAAGCGTATAGACAAAAGTTCAGAAATTTACGAAAAGGGTGGAATCAGACGTATACCGAGTTTGCCTATGAGAAGGGTGTGCTCTTGGACCGTTGCTGCACCGCGAAAAAGTGGACAAGGATTACGGGCGTCTCAGGGAGTTACTGTTGATTGAAGAATTTAAAGGTTGTGTTTCGGAGGACATCCGGATGTATTTGAATGAGAAGCCGGATAAGTCCATTTCAGAATTTGCTAGGTTCGCGGATGAATATGCCCTAACCCACAAGACAAAGTTTTCCTCGAATAAAAGTTCCCAGAGAGACCGTGGGAACGATCGAGAAAGTCCGACGAGTGATGCAGAGGTCCCACCAGGAGCTAGCTGTGAGGGGGAAAGGCAAGAAGGCCAGAGGTTTCCGGGCTTGACCTGTTTTAATTGTGGACAGGGAGGGCATATTGCATCTCGATGCTTTGCTCGAGGAAAGAGATAGGAAGAGGGAAAGCCGCAGTCCCTATCGGGTGTGCCGTGGTAATCAGTAAATCAACCAGAGAGCCCAGGGTAGACAGAATACGAGAAGGCTCTGAGACTTGTCTGTCACGCGGAACCGTGTCTGTGAGGGAGGGAGACACACCAGTTCCCGTACGAATCTGGAGAGACACGGGGGCTGAGCTGTCGTTGATCAGCAGTAAGGTACTAGAATTTGGTCGAAAAACGGGCATGGTAAAGGTAGAGGGGATCAGCAAAAGAATAGAAATGGTGGCCTTACATGAGGTCATTATGGATTGTGAGTTGGTGTCTGGGCCCGTTGAAATAGGGGTGCCATCCAAGTTCCCGAGAATTGACGCGGACGTCCTTCTCGGTAACGATTTAGCAGGAGGTAAGGTTTGGGCAGCCACGATGCCGACCCGCCGACCGGCGAGTGCGGTGGCCCCGCCCCTAGTGTCCCAGATCTACCCTGCATGCACGGTCACTCGCAGCCTGTCGAGAGAGGCAGCGGAGAACGAGAGCAGTTTAAATCGGGCCAGTTTTGACTTGGCCGAGACATTTCTACCGACCCTGTACCACAAGGGTTTCGAGGGTGGTAAAACGAAGAGTAGTAAAGCGAAAGAGGAGAAGGGAGCAGAGGTAGATCTGCCTTTAGCGAGGAGAAAGGTCTTAGAGGCAGAAAATAAAGATGTGGAACCCATAGGGTGGTTAAAAGGTCCAGGGTTGGACACAGATGATCTGTCTGGTTTGGCAGAACTGTTTGAGGAAGTTGAAACTTCTAAAGGTGTTTCCGATAATGAAATGAGGGCAGCCCTATACGAAAAGGGTGCCCTTACCTCAAAGAAGTCTGCTGGGTTGGCAGATGGTTGTTTCAGCCCGCGGGGTTGAGTTTACTCTGGAAGGGAGTTGCCTAGAGAGTACCTGGGAGAAACGGGGGAACTTAGGATTTAAAAAGGATACGGGTATTGAACGCCTGGAAGAGGCCAATGTCCCGTTTGAGTGTGTCCAAAATCGGGATGCACCTGGTGCTGAACCTGGTAACGGAGCTCAGAAAAAGTCTGAGGTATTTGATTCAGTGGAATGGGGCGGCCGTCCTTGTGGATCAGATAGACTTGGTTCAGTGGGAAAAGGGTTAACCTTGGTAACCGTGGGAAGTGTGAGTTCCCCTGTGTTTGTACTCGAAGGTGGGTTCAAAGTTAATGCAGAATTTAAGAGTGGGGGGATGAGGATTATTATTGAAGGAAACGGAAAGTCTGTCGTTCCCAAGTCGAATGACGAAATTTTAAACCTGGCAGATCGCTCACAGAGTGAGCCGGGAGATAGCGGGGGAGGGGGGGCACTCTATTGTTATGCCAGGAGGGGTGTGAAGAGGCCGCATTCGAAATGCTACTTGAACAAAGAGTTCGAATTAAAAACCAATAGCCTGAAGGGTCCTGACAAAAGGGCTGGCCACCTGGGTAAAATTAAAGAATTGGGTGGAAATGGTCTAAGTTTGGGGCATGGTGTTGATAAAATAACCCCGATGAACGAGGCGGGCAGGAGTTCACCACCCCAAATTACTCAAGTTCCCCATGGGGGGACTCACCGGAAAAGAGGCGACAGTTAATGGGGATGCCATTTTAAACAGCAAAGCAGGTTGTACGGGATTGTGCCAAAGCCTGTGAATAATAAAGACAGCCCCTTTGGAGACCTGCCGGTTAAGTTAAACGACCGAAACGATTAGTATTCACATAAACTTTTGTAGATGCGCCTAAGCTAAGATCACACCTTCTTAGTTTTGTTGCTGAAGGAAAGGGAAAAAAATAAGTGGTTATTAAATTGAAGTCTGATGCTATAAGACTTTAGTACTGTACGCGATGTTAAGATATTAAAGAAAGGGACACTGTAATCGTTAACTGTTTAGATACTGACTTGAATGTATAACGGTAGTACTCTGTGAAAATAAAAGCTTGTGTATTGTGTTAGATTCAAAAATCCTGTAAGACTCTGTACGAATCCGTTTTCTTTTACTGCTGGTATAAACCTTTAAGAGGGGAGGTGTTATGTCCGCAGCCCCCTCCTTTGTGAGAATCGCAAGAGCACTAGTTGAGGGGGGGGTCAGTAGACCCAGGAAGTGGGAGAGAGAGAGACTTGCCGAATACCGCGTTCCACCGGGATGCAAAATAAGGCGACATTGACTATTGTCTCATGGAGACCACGTGTAAAGCTCTCGGGCAAAGTGGGCTGGTTGAGAGAGAGATTGCATCATCCCAACCTGATTGACACCTGCGACCCTGTGAGGAAGTATAAAGGAGGGTCTGGGGGGGAAACCCCTTCAGACGCACCAAGAAGTCACGATAGCGATCCTGTCGTAGCGGGAAGCCATTTTGAAGGAAGCCACGTGCGTTAGATTCTGGGCCTGGAATCACGGAAAACCGCTTTTAGCTAACAACGGGGAAGCCCGCTTCCCTGATTCAACGGATTTGCTTCATAAAGACCTGGGTAAGTTTTTCTTCTCTCACCAATTTCTCTCTCTCTCCAACAAGTGAAAACCCAGCGCCCCCCCCCCCCCGAAAGCCAGAAGCCTGCAGGAATTTGAGTGACTTTTATATTTCCCTCGGACACTAATTTATCCCCTAGTCAAATGATCGAGCTGTTTTCTTATTGATGGTTATTATTAGACCCGCGCTTTTAGATTAAGTAGTGACTACGTATATTTGAGTGTTTGTATTAATCTTACGTTTGTGCCCCTTTCATAAATAAAGACTTTTTAAAATAGTACCATCAGACTTCAATGGACCTCTCTATCTTTGCTGGTAAGTGATCCCGTTATGGGATTTCATAACACACCTCACATCCATTCATTAGGGACACGCAGAACTGAATGAAAGTAGTGGAAGGAGCACATAACCCACTTGCCTATAACATCAAGCACATTCTATTCAACCCCTAGCAGAATTAGAGAGTCTTTCATTGAACAACAGCCAGTTCAGGATGCATAAGTGTTGCAAGGAAGCAAGGGACTGCTTAACAAGGATTAATAATACTGCCCAAGAATCTCAGATTAGTCTCGTATACTGAAATTGTCAATTCCAAAAAGAACAGTGACAAATTGCGATATTTATTCTCAAATCCATGGACTGGAAAGGAAAATGAAATTCTGATTTAGAATTAGATTTAGCAACATGAACATGAATGCCAGTCCTCTACAACTTACAACAAAATGGACTTGCCTCTAGGAACCGTGCACATTCTAACTTGGAAACGTCATTTGTTGGTGTCATCATTTTTGATTGTATTTTTGCATCAGTACTTTGAATAAACTTTTCCCATCACAGTTCAGGCTGCAATTTCAGCTGCTCCACCACTGGCAGTGTTTCAACTCCCATGTCAGTCAGGGCACTGGAAGAGCTAAGCTCCATAGTCTGCACACACCTTGATGTCTTCCCTATCATCATGGAAGATTTCAACCGGACCACGCTGAAGAAGTGTCTGAAGAACTACCACTAATATATCATCCATGGACCCAGAAGAGCCAACACACTTGACCAGCAAAAATGCTTACCGTGCCATCCAGTACCGACACTTTGTAAAGTTTGATCATCTGGCTATATTTCTGCTCCCAGTGTGTAGGTAGAAACTAAAGACCTCAGCAGCGGAGAGGACCAAGTTATCGTTAAGGAAGTCAGAAGCCACTTACAGAACAGCTCTGAGTCGGTGGACTGAACAATATTCAGGGATTAATTGGGTCTGAATGAATACACCACGGCTGTGACCAACTTCATCAAGACCTGAGTGGACGAGTGTGTAGCTTCAAGAATATACCAGACATACCCAAACCAAAAGCCATGAATGAACCAGGAAGTTTGTTGTCTGCTAACAGCTAGATATGTAGCATTCAAGACAGTGATCCAGAAATACGCATCCAGATACAAACTTCAGGAGGCTATTTGAAGGGCAAAAACACAATTCAGATTGAGGTTAGAAATGGAATCAGATGAACATCTGCTCTCATAGGATTTGCAGGCCATTTCTTCCTACAAAGCAAAACCCAACATCATGAATGATGTTCACTCCCAGATGAGCTCAATGCCTTTTATATATGCTTCAATAGGGGGAATAAAACTACACCTATACAAATCCTTGCAGCATCTGGTGGCCCTGTGATCTCTGTCTCGGAGACTGATGTTAGGGAATCTTTCAAGGAGGTGTTAGGCCCTGATGGTATACCTCTGAAAACCCGTGCCAACCAAATGGTGGGAGTGTTCAGGGACATCTTCAATCCATCACTGCTGCAAGCGAAGGTTCTACCTGCTTCAAAAGGGCGACAATTATACCAGTGCCCAAGAGCAGAGAGAGCTGCTTCAATCACTATCACTCAGTGGCACTCACATCTTTAAGAGGTTGGGCATGGCTAGAAACAACTCCTACCAAAGGACCTGGACCTTCCCTTTTGGCACAGTCAAAAATGGATGCAGCTGACTGGCTCTCCACTCAGCCTTGGGTCACCTGGACAATAGCAATACCTATACCACTCTGCTGTTTATTGACTACAACTCAGCATTCAACACAATCATACCCTCAGTTCTAATTAACAAGGTCCATAACCTGGGCCTCTGTACCTCTCTCTGCAACTGGTTCCTTTACTTCCTCGCTCAGAGACCACAGTCTGTGGGGCTTGGAAATAACATCTCTTCCTCGCTGACAATCAACTCCGAAGCACCTCAAAGATACACGCTTAACTCATTGTTCTACTCTCTCTACACCCACATTTGTGTAGTTAGCACAGCTCAAGTGTAATTGATAAATTGTTGGCAAAATTTCAGATGGTGATTTGGAGGCACAGAGGGTGAGATAGATCAGCTGGTGGAGTGGTGTTGCAGCAAGAACCACCTTGCACTCAGTGTCAGTAAGACCACGGAACTGACTGTGGACTTCAGGAAGGGGAAGTCGAAGGAGCACACACCAGTCTTTATCATGGTACCAGAAGTGGAAAGGGTGAGCAGTTTCAAGTTCTGGGTGTCAACATCCCTGAGGATCTATCCTGGGCGCAACATACTAATGCAATTAACAAGGTGGCACAACAGTGGCTATATTTCATGAGGAGTTTGAGGGACATTTGTATGTCAAATTTCTGCAGAAGTACTGTGAAAAGCATTCTAACTGGTTGCATCACTGTCTAGTAAGGAGTGGGCACTGTACAAGATTGGAAAAACCTGCAGAAAATTGTAAATTCTGGTAGCTCCTTCATGGGCACTAGCAAAAGGTGATGCCTAAAAAAGAGCAGCATCCATCATTAAGGGTGCCCTCTTCTCATTATTACATCGAGGAGGAGCAGACACAGAAAGCCAGGGACACACACTCAACTTTTCAGGTATAGCCACTGCCATCTGATTTTTAAATGGACAATTAACCCACAAACACTACTTCACTATTTTTCTCTTTTTGCACCATTTAATATTCTTTTCTATTTAATACTTAATGTAATTTAGATTTTATTATTATACATTGTATCATACTGCTGCAGCAAAACAACAAATTTTACAACATATGCCAGTGATATTAAACCCGATTCTGATTTTCACCCAACTCTTTTGATTTGTTCCAGAGGCTACATTTGCCCAGAACCAATGGCAGCTGACTTTTAATTTTCTTTTCTCACTATCCAATGCAGGTCTGCTTTACTAACATGCTTATCCTTGCTTCAACCATCAACTAAAATTGATTCTCCTCTCCTATATGTGCTCATTTGCAACTTTTGTTAGCGGTTCAGTTTAACATCTCCTTTCAGCCTTTAAACCTTCATAATAAAATACATATTTTGTAATCATATTTTCATTAATAACTTGAATCATTTTGCTTTTTAAAAAAAACTTTATTTTTGGTTTGGCCCAACAGACACCATCTCCCAATCACAGACACTATTAGTTTCTGGCTCATTTACAGCTGGCCACCAATCTACCTTTTTAATTCTCCTTAAAATTTCTGGCATTTCTCTTCCCATTTTGCAGCAGATCACATTATCTCCAATACACCAGCCATTAAAGTCCTGCAAATGGTGTATTTTGCAAGTCTTAATACCTATAAATTATAATGAGGTGGCCTACAGGGAAGAAGTCATATCTCTGACACAGTGGTGTCAAGGAAAAAACCCTCTCCCTCACTGTTGCAAAAACAAAGGAGCTGGTTGTGGATGACATGAGGAATGGAGACCTGCTAACCCCTACTGACATTAGTGTATCTGTGGTTGAGAGGGTAAACAGCTTCAAGTTCCTCAGCATCCACATCACCAAGGACCTCACGTGGTCTGTACACACCAGCTGTGTGGTGAAAAAGGCACAACAGCACCTTTTTCACCTCAGACATTTGAGGAAGTTCGGTATGGGCCCGAAAATCCTAGGAACTTTCTACAGGGGCACAATTGAGAGCATCCTGATTGGCTGCATCACCGCCTGGTGTGGGAAATGTACCTCCCTTAATCGCAGGACTCTGCAGAGAGTGGTGTGGACAGCCCAGTGCATCTATAGTTGTGAACTTCCCATGATTCAGGACATTTACAAGGACAGGTATGTAAAAAGGGTCTGTAGGATCATTGGGGATCCAAGTCACCCCAACTACAATTTATTCCAGCTGCTACCATCCAGGAAGCGGTACCGCAGCATAAAAGCCAGGACCAACAGGCTCCGGGACAGCTTCTTTCACCAGGCCATCAGACTGATGAACTCACGCTGATTTTAGTGTACTCCATATTACATTGACTGTTCTATTTATTATAAATGACTATAATTGCACACTTAGATGGAGACATAACAAAGATTTTTACTCCTCATGTATGTGAAGGGTGAAAGAAATAAAGTCAAGTCAAACTGATGAAGAGTTATGATATACAAATGTGGTATTGGGAGTCAAAATGCTAGTGTCTCTGTGCGCCTTTACGTAGGATATTTTCCTCAGCTTGAATGGCTTCAACTCTTCCAGCTTTAATTTTAAAACATTCCTGCCTTAAAGCTCAGTTTATTACCCAATTCCAGTTTTGTTAGAAATTAAAACAGAGAAAACCTACAGCACAATACAGGTCCTTCAGCCCACAATGCTGTGCCGAACATGTCCTTACCTTAAAAATTACCTAGGGCTACCGATAGCCCTCTATTTTTCTAAGCTCCATATATCTGTTCAGGAGTCTCTTAAAAAAACCCTATCGTATCCGTCTCCACCACAGTCGCCGGCAACCCATTCCACGCACTCACCACTCTCTGTGTAAAAAAAAACTTACACCTGACATCTCCTCTTCCTATTTCCAAGCATCTTAAAACTGTGCCTTCTCATGCTAGCCATTTCAGCCCTGGGAAAAAGCCTCTTACTATCCACACCATCAATGCCTCTCATCATCTTATACACCTTTATCAGGTCATCTCTCATCCTCCGTCACTCTCAAGGAAAAAAGGCCCAAATCACTCAACCTGTTCTCATAAGGCATGCTCCCCAATCCAGGCAACATCCTTGTAAATCTCCTCTGCACCCTTTCTATAGTTTTCATATCCTTCCTATAGTGAGGCAACCGGAAATGAGCACAGTATTCCAAGTGGGGTCTAACCAGGTCCTATATAGCTGCAACATTACCTCTCGGCTCCTAAACGCAATCCCATGATTGATGAAGGCCAATACACTGTGCACTTTCTTAACCTAACTTGTCTGTTCCTATCCCTCTCCAATGCTATGGTAAAGGAGGTAAAATTGTGATTACAATTTTGTTGTTAAGTGTTAGGAATCTTTGCTTTCATAAATGTTTTCTATGCTACATGTATTGGCACAATAAGAGTAACTTCTTTTGGCTGATTAGGTTTATTGCCCTGGAATTTAAAGTATTATTTTGAATCACTGAAGGTGCAGGTTTGCCAATAAATAAGTTTTGATTTAAGAATTCTTGAATTCAAAAGGAACTATTTTCTTTAACTGATACTGAATTTTTTAATGAGTGACTCCCCCCCCCCCCCCCCCATGATCTCTGCTGCCCTCACACTCTCTCCTATCAGTTCCTTCTTCAGCTCTTTAACTTTCCCACCCACCTGGCTTCACCCATCACCTTCCAGTTAGCCTCCTCCCCCACCCCCACTTTTTTAAATTCAGGCATCTTTCCCTTTCTTTCTCAGTCCCAATGAGGGGACTTGGCCCGAAACTTTGACTGTTTACTTTTTTGTGAGAGAGAGCATGAGAGAGGCCATTTAGCTATTTATCCTTATTTAGAGATATGGTACAGACAGGCACATTCGGTCAACAGCCTAATCAAAGGGCAATTCACAATGAACGATTAACCCACTAACCAGTCGGGTCTTTCGACTGTGGGAAGAAACCAGAGCACGCAGGGGAAACCCACACAGTTCACAGGGAGAACATACAATCTTATTACAGATGATGCAGGAATTGAACTTTGATCTCCAGAACGCACTGAGCTGTAACCGCTTTGTACTAGCCAGTATGCTACTGAGACACTAGAATTGTTATAAATAAAAGGATTGTTTGGAATTTTGAAAATTTACAAATAATTTTACTGGTGATAAAGGCAACAATTTAGTTTGGAAAGCCATTGACTGCTTTTATTGTTGGCATGATTTGTGTTTTCCCACCCCTTTCACCGCACATTGGGTGTTGGTCTTGTTTTTAAACAGGGGTTCCTTCCGGTTTCTTGCTTTAAACAAACAAATCCCAATGTTGTATGATTTATACACACTTTGACAATAAATGTAGTTTGAATCTATTGAAATCACCACAGAAGCATCAATGTTTAAATATATTATAATTGCTTACAGTATTCCCCATCTTCTCAAAAGCACTTCAGAATAAGCAATAAATACTGATCTTGCCAGCGAAACCTACATCTCAACCTTATTATAGGCTGCTTTGAAATTAAACTTGTATGATTTTCCATTTCAATAATATGCAAAGGCAATTTTGCAACTGAACAAAATTTGCAAAATTTTTGCAGCTTAGACCTTTGCAGCTTAAAAATCACATCCTGTATTTTGTGACCACCTTCTGATTCCCCCACCTGCCTCCAACCCATTCTTGGTAAACAATTTACAAAAATGACCAGGATAAGCTGACAGTCCAGAACTCAAATACTGAAAATGAATAAAGGAAAATTAGGAGACATGGGAAACATCTCTATTCTAAACAACTCAGCCTGAAAACCTTTTATTATTGCTAAGCTGTGCATTGTAATTGTGATGCCAAGTGCAAAAATTATTTTGCACACAAACTGGGCCAAGGAAATTCAGTAATTGCTGGAATATCAGTAATGAGTGAAATAGTTATTAATTCACTGTCTCATACTAGATTTTCACACTAATTTCACCATCACAAAATATTCAAGATATTTTGTATCAGTTTGATTTTTATTTAGTTAAAAAAATTAAATATTGCATTGGCACCAAGAAGATTTTTAAACCCTGAAATGTGAACCCTAGAAGTTCATGGCCCATTGGTTGAGGATCAAAAGCACCATGAAGTCCAGGGCTGCTGAGTCACCATTTTCTCGCAGTACCACAGAAAACAAAAGGCGTGAACACTGTGCAAAGGTAGTGCTGAGCTGAACGTTGACATCTGATGGTCTAGTCACTTGACATATTCCTCTGGCTATTCGTCTGGGAATGAGTCGGAAAGTAAATAACCTTTTAGGTGAATGCAAAATATCCCATGGCACTAACTTGAAGAAGAGTTGGAGGCAAGCCAGAGTCTTGATCAATAACTGGTCCCCAATCAGTCACAATAGCAGCTAATTTGATCATTACAATGTTGCTATATGTGGAATGTTGCCATGTTTACTACATTAGTTACTATACTTCAAATCATATATCCCAAGGTAACAAAAAGAACCGAATAAATGTGTTGTCAACTGACTGCAAAGTTTAAAAATCACACAGACTGTATGAGTTGAATTAATTCCTCCCCAAGTATAATATTGTACGACCATTACAATGTGACAGGATGTTGGATCACTATTTCTTTTGGCTGAATAAAAGTAGGGTATGTATATAAGTTGCTTTCATTTTTGTGGTTTGGATGGAGTTCTGCATGTAATCTTAAGGAATTTCCATACTCCTCCCCACCCCCCAAAAAACCCGAGCTCCTTGACCTTTCATTTTTGTGGTTGTCATAACTTCTATGGCTCTGCTCTTTTCGGCAGCCCAGAATAATCTTTATAAAGAGCTTTTTGTTTAAAATAATCCTGTATTCAATTGATTTCCTTTGTTTTGCATCAAATGTGTGAAGGAAGTTATTTTTTCTTCTTGTTTTTCAGTTCTAGATGTTTCTCACCCATGCTTAAAGCCAGAAGCTTGCAATGGCAAGACCACAGATGCGACTCCAACTCAGCCTATGGCTCCCTTGATTCCTTTGATTGTTTCGTAGCATCATGGAGCTTTTTCACAAGAACCACTTGCCAGTGTGGACATATATCAAGAGCCTAGAAAATTAGAAAAGACCACTGGGCATGAGGAAAATAAATTTATAATCAGCCCATTCCGTGACTGTCCCGTGCATCTAGCCCCCAAGTACTAAGGTTTTACCCTAATTATTTGCTATGGGTTTTTAAAATTCAGTATCAAATGTGGACATCATTGGTAAAACTAATGTTTATCATGGGGTAGGTCCCCATGATGAAGATATTTAACAGGTAAGCTTTGTAGAGCTCCATATGCTGCCAGATATGCCAAAACAAACCATAGGAAGATGGACTAAACAGACAAGTAATATTTACATTGTATTAAAAAGGTATTTTGCAAAAGTAGGATTGGACATATCTGGGGGGAAACAGCTTGTAATATTTTACCTTAGTAGGTTTGTCCATAAAAAAGCTTCCAAATAAACATTGTAGTTTATTCAATGCTTGAATCCAGGGAGAGAACTGGTTTGATCCATATGCACTGTTACAGAGAGATGTATTAACGTTTGGGACTGGGTGGCTGAAGAAAACCCCACAAGTGATCAAGTGAGAGGTCGGAGAGTGGAAAACGAAAGATCTAGGGAATAGCTTAGATAATTAAAACCACTGTGGCGTTGTTGTCTTACTGCAGAACTATCATCTTAGGTTGAACTTTAGAATTATAGGTTAAGCCTAGCAATGATAAGGGAATAGCCACACACTTCAAATCTGGACTGCATGCAGTTTAGAAAGGGACCGGCAGATGGTGATAGTGGTTTCTTTGCAGCTGCAGAATGAGATTATAGGCTTGAGAGGTACGGTTTGAGCAGCTTTTGTGAGTAACAACAGTACATTTTGTATATAGCACTGCCATTATATATCAGCAGTACAGGGACTGAAGATTTGGGCTTGTGCATAGAATACCAATGCTTATCTAGTCATGGAACCACGCAACATTCAACATTGTACAAGAAAAACAAAATCCTGCAAATCAGTCTTTTTTGCTCCATTAAGTTTTTCTACTACAATATCCATTAGCACCGTTTAGACAATGGCTCTCTTATAATATACATATGCAGCATTAATAGACATTATTAACCAAATGAACTGAATGCAAGATTGGTAATATATTATCCTCCTAAGGACACTTGTGAAGTTTAAAACAAAAATTAACCTGCAACATTCATCAACAAAACTACTGAGGCTCCACTTCCAATGCTTAATGACAGAAACAGCAGATATGAATAAAACACCCCAGGTTAACTAGCTCACTCAATAAATCTGTAAAAAAATATTTTTGAGAGACAAGAATGTCATAATTTGTCCTATAATATAATTCCTGGTTCTGGATGCACAAAAAAACAGCATAACGAAATATTTTTTTGACTACAATTCAGCAACTACACTGCCATTAAACTGCATGCTACAAATAGAAATTGATGATCTAGGAACTGTTTCTAGCTATTAAATCCAGTTTATCCTGACTCATGTTTGACTTTATTCTGAAAATGTATTTATAGTAACTTCACATTCACCTGGTACTCATGCATCCGGACTTCATGCAACTAAGAAATCTTTATTAGAATTCCTAAATCTGCCCAGCTTGATAACTCCCTCTATTCCCTGCAGAGACAATAGCAATGCTCAAGTCATTCAGAGGGATACAGACCACACACGGGCATCATGGTCAGTGCCAGGCCAATTTGGAATGGTCGGGTATGGGCTTAAGTGTGGCAGCAGTGTCCGGACCCAGAGCGTTTGGATGATTTAAATGCCAGGCCAGTTAGATTGAAAAAGCAGGATGTCTGGACCAGAGGCGAGGGCTGGTCCAGTTCTGTTCACTGTTTCATAACATTTGCTCTACTCTTTGCTGCACTGAGACCGAGGCTGTGGGCCTGCTCCAGGCTTCATGTCCGTGGACTCACTTTTGTTCTGATTGCCATTGGTTACTTTTATTGATTGCATGATTTGTGTTCTTCCCCTCTCTGCGCATTGTGTGTGTTTTTAAATGGATTCTTTTGGGTCTCTTGTTTTGTGGCTTCCTGTAAAGAGATGAATGTCAAGACTGTATGGTGTATACATACTCTGATAATAAATGTACTTTGAACATGATGGGACTAAAGGACCGAGACCGATACTATACTGATCTATGTTATTAGGGGACTTGGAACACTGTAAATACATTACACCATCTTTTTGACAATCTGAATCATTTTAATTTAGTGATGCTGGACACCTGAGAATACATTGGTCTTTGTTTACAGCATTAGTTGGACATAAATTTGCAAGTTGCATGGATGCTGGTGTGCCATTACAAATTTACAAAGAAATAAAATACTTAATTCAACAGACATGAGCATTTTATGATGCTGGTGACATTGTGAGAATCACAATTTTTGACTTCTCTCATGCCTCCAACACACTTCCTTCTGAGCAAGAAGCTACAAAGGATGGGTGTAGACAAGCGGACTGTCACTTGGATTACTGACTACCTGACAGACAGACCCCAGCTGGGTAGCTCTGTCTGAGACAGAGGTGAGTGGCACTGAAGCACCACAAGGGACTCCGTTTCTGTTCACACTGTACACCTCAGTACAAATCTGAGTCTTGTCACTTGCAGAAGATCTCTGATCACTCTGCGGTGGTTGGGTGTATCAGAGATGGGCAGGAGTGGGAGTGCAAAGGACTGGTGAACAAATTTGTGGAGTGGTGCAGGAGGAATCACCCGCTCCTGAATGTGGCCAAAACCAGGCAGATTGATTTTTGTTTGGAGGAAGAAAACTGTGACGAGTCCTCTGTACACTCTGGGAGAAGTTGCTGTGAGGAGGTGTACAAATACTTGGATGTTCACCTCAGCAACAGACATGCAAACCAACACCAAGCCATTTACAACAGACTCTATTTTCTAAGAGAGTTGAGATCCTTCAATGTTTGCAGCAGGACGTTGGAGATCCTTTAACAGTCTGTTGTAGCGAGTGCACTCTCTCTGAGACTATGTTGGGGAAACAGCATTGGTGCTGGTGATGCAAAAAGACTAAATAAACTCAAAAAGGCTGGATCTCTCCTTGACTACACCAGTCTCCTGTCACAATTAAGCAGCAGAGTGACCTAAAATAAACAATGGAATCCCAGCTATTTCATTTAATTTCTGTTAAGAGTTGTCCCAAATAAGCAGCTGGCCCAAATAACCAGAATCCAAAGTATTTATAATCTGTAATGACAAGGGTGTTTATTTAAAATTATTTAAGCTATTAATTAAATCAGTGTAATAACAAGTACAGCCAACTTTGCTGATGATATTAAAACTTGGTGAGTAAGCAAGCTACAAGAGGGATGAAAGGAACCTGTGAAGTTTAGTGAGTTGGCACATAATTAGCAGATGGAGTATAATATCAGAAAATGCAAGGTTATCCACTTTAAAAAGTTCAGAATGAACTTTAAATTTTAAAAATATTTTTAAATCTTAAATTTTAAAAATAAAAACAATTTTAAAAATATATACAAAATATTGAGAACTACAAAAGGTATCTAAGGATCACTAGCATAATTTTAGAAAGGATATCTAGAATAAGATGACAATCTCAGATACAATGGGACTGAATGTGTTTTTATTTTAGGAGCTTCAGGAACCAAGTATGGCTCCATAACATTGACAATGTTCGCAGCAGGTGGTAAGTGAACCCATGAGGAACAGACCTTGGCCTCGCTAGTTTTCCTGTTGCAGAGGCAGTCACCTATGAAAATGGGGTTGGCTGCAATCATAATGAGTAGACCCTTGATTCTGTACTATCACCATCATGCTAAATCCAAGAGACACAGAACAGAAAATGAAAATCAAAGGAAGCTACAAACACTGGAAATTTGAAATAAAAACTGAAAATTCTGGAAACACAAAACAAAAGTCAAGCTCCATTTGGAGCAGGAGAAAAAAAAGGTTCATGTGACGGATACAAGTTCCTTCATCAATACTTGGAAAGAGAGAAAAGTCAACTTTTTAAATCAGGGAGTGAGAAAAGTAATGCATAGGACAAAGAGCCTATCTCTGATAAGTTGTAACCAAGTTAATCTTTGAGGCAGGTTGAATTTGATTACACTTCTTTACCCTTTGAATCAAAGGGTTCAAAGTACATTTATTATCAATGTATGTATGTAGTGTACAAACCCCCAAATTCACCTCTCCACAGACAGCCACTAAAGAAAGAAAACCATGGAACCCATTCAAAGAAAACATCACCCCCCACCCCAGCCTCTCATGCAGTCTGCAACAAGAACATTAACCCTCCCTCGTGCAACAAATCACACTAACAGCAAAAGGACAGACTGAACAAACACATTACTAAAAGCAAGATGAGGGGACATGCGCAAGTCATACCACAGAAATGGAGAAAGATGGAACCAAAAGCACAGATGGATGGCAAAATGAAAACGTCAGATCTGAAGCAGTAAAAAGGTTAAAAGGAACCACCCAAGGTTGAAGAATTTGAAGCAAAGTCTGGAAGGCTGCAATGTGCTCAGATAGATAGATATTATTCTCCAAACTTGTATCAGATCTCGTAACAGTGCAAGCTTCATGCAAAAGGATCTGCGTGAGAATGGGATAAGGAATAAAGTGGCAGGTATAGAGAAGCTCAGGATAAGGGGAAATTACGACCGAGAAGGTGCTCAAGAAGCTTAATGGTCTGAGGGCGGATTAAACACCTGGATGGAATGCAGTCTCGGGTTCTGAAGGAAGTAGCTGGAGAGATTGCTGAGGCATAAAAATGTTCTTTCAAGAACTGATAGATTCTGGCATTGTATCTGGGAGATGCAGCGAGTCAGGATGCTCCCAATTGTGCCCCTGTAGAAAGTTCTTAGGATTTAGAAGCCCATACCAAGTCTTATGTTGAGTTCAACAGTGACGGGTTACTCCTGTGATGCACTTGGTACCAGTCTCTGCCCCGCTCCTTTGGGTTCAGCAGATGCGTGGAGAGGGGAGCTTGCTTCATTGGCAACAGGTTGCTCTGCCCAGGCTTGCAAATCTAGACAGCTAGACTGCAACTCTAACCAATGGAGGCCTCAGTCAGGAGGTCACTATCAAACAAAAAGCAATAAACATTTAATGTTTTGTAGGAGGGGCATGTTTTTTTTACGCAGGGGCTGTTAATCTTTGGATTCTCTTCCTTAAAGGGCAATGAAAACAGAATCTTTGAATATCTATAATGCATAGGTAGATAAACAAGGGGGTGATAGATTCCAGCATAATTGGGCTAATCAAAGCAGTCATAATCTTTAAATGGTGCAGTAGGCTTTAAGGGCCACACCTGGCCCTAATTTATGCAAATTATGAACCTACCCAAGGTATGCAACTTTGTATTTTGTGGAAAAGAAAGATAGAGACAACAGTAAGGGCAGCAGCAAAGAAAACTGGGGAAGAATGGAACACAACAGGATGAGCTACAGGTGGATGGAAGATAATACTCCAAGTCCGAGAGATTCACTGAACCAACTTTGCCCCACAGAATTTGTGTTGACTAAATTTAGCCTCAAGGAAATAGTTACAAAAACTTACACATGCCTATTCATGTAGCACTTAATCAAAGGCAAGTCAACGGCTGAACTAGTCGTGTGTTATCAGATTCAGTCTGAAAGGGTAGGCTGTTAAATTTGTAGTCGCTACTTCTCCAACATAAATTCTGTTCCACCTAAGTAAGCTTAACCTCATCGGAAGCCCTGCTGCTTATGTCCGCAAGTGCATCGAGTCTGTTTTGCTCATCATTACAGATTGGCTTCTATTCCACAACACGGTAATCATAAAATTCACACGGGAATACTGCAACCTATTCACAGCCTCACACCTTCCTGTACTCAGCTGTGCCAACTTTCTCTAGACTCAATAGAACTAATTCTGTTCTCCAAACTCCATGACAAGCCTGACGACACTTGAATAAAGTTGCATATTACAGGTAAGATAAATTACTCCAAAGCAAATCAAATCAAGTTACACATTCCAGACAGTGCTGAGTGAAAATAATCTGCCCCACTGCTACCAACAACACCACACCCCTCCTCCTCTAGCTATTTTTTCTCCATGATGGATATAGACATTTGAAAATGGATTTAATTATAGTTCCACAAGCTTTAGCCACTTCATTATACTAAATTAACCTCTTTTCATAACATTGTTGGTGTTCAGGAAGGTTGAAATAGGCCATGAATCCAAATATGTATTTTGAGAAGAAGCACAATATAGGTTACAATTACTAAGATGGGCCAATAAATAGCAATATCTAATCTTCCACAAAGCAAGCACTTTTAGTTATATAAATCACGTGGCATATTTTTTCCAGTGGTAATATGACTCTGACCTGATCTGTCTAAGGCATATATGTTAAACTCAAGGCCCGCGGGCCGGATCTTTGGCCCGCGAGATAATATCTAATTCCTATTAAAGCTGGCCCCAGTAATCGAAGCGCCTATGGCGTATGATATGGCTAATGCTGAGTTTATTCAGGTACCAGGTTTTTAGTGTTTATTCGGTTTCCCTGGTTTATTTCCTGAATATCATTAATGAATAATTTTTTTCTCTATTAGAGCTGGCCCGCTGGTATATTGCATGCACCACTAATACTACAAATCCCACAATGCACTGCCAGTGCATTGCTTGCGCTTGCCTTACTCTCTCATCGGCATCCTTATGGCGCTAGTCACATGTGGTCAACTTTCAGCTATCCCTCACCCCAAAAATGGCTGAACGAAAGGTGGACTTTGAAAACGGGTTTTCAAGGCAGGTGGGAGGCAGAGTATATGTTCGCAGATATAAAAGTATAAAAGGCAAACCTGTTTGTCTTGTGTGTGGAGACGGTGTGGCTGTAATTAAAGAATATAACGTAAGACGACACTATGAAACGAAACACCACGACAAATACAAGCATCTGGACAAGAAACAGAAGCCTGCGATGTGAGGTCAAAAGAGTGGATTGGTGGGCAGGATCCGGGAGAAGATGCGGGAGGAAAACGGCACAGGTGAGCTGACAGCTTATCACTGCATCATACACCAGGAATCGTTGTGTGGCAAAGCCTTGAAAATGGAACATATAATGAGCACCATAACATGAGCAGTTAACTTCATAAGAGCCAAAGGTTTAAATCACCGCGAGTTCAAGTCGTTTCTGGAGGAGTTGGGTTCAGAATATAATGATTTGCCCTATCACACAGAGGTGCGATGGTTAAGCCAAGGAAAAGTGCTGAAAAGATGTTTCGAGTTGTGTGAGGAGATCTGTCAGTTCATGGAAAGCAAAGGGAAAGACACAACAGAGCTCCGGGATAAAAAGTTGCTTTGTGAAATGGCGTTTCTGTGTGACATCATGAGCCATCTCAATGCGCTCAACCTGCAGCTTCAGGGGTGGGGTCATGTGATCACAGACATGGACGCTGCAGTGAGGGCTTTTAAAACCAAGCTGCGCCTGTGGGAGACGCAGATGCAGCAAGAAAACTTGAGCCATTTTCCGTGTTGCCAAACTATGAAAGAGCAGGTTTCTACCGCAGTGTTCCCATGTGCAAAGTTTGCTGAAAAACTTAGCATACTTGGTGCCGACTTCACACGGCGATTTGCCGACTTTGAAGCCCAAAAAAGCAGGTTTGAACTGCTCAGTAATCCATTTGCAGCTGACGAGGAAAGCACACCAACCAACATACAAATGGAGCTGATTGAACTCCAATGTAGTGACACACTCAAGGCAAAGTATGACTCGGTGGGCGCTGCACAGTTTCTACGTTTCATTCCCGACACAATGCCCCAGCTGCCTACCCAAGCTGCTGAAATGCTCTCTATGTTTGGCAGTGTGAACAACTATGTGTGAACAACTGTTTCCTTTGATGAAGATAAACAAAACATCACACAGGAGTCGTCTTTCTGATGAACACCTTCACTCAATTCTGAGGATTTCCTCAGCTCAGAGCCTGACTCCAAACATTGATGAACTTGCATCCAAGATGAGATGCCAAGTATCTGGCTTAGACTAGTGTGAATCACAGAGTGTTGGCCTGTGGAAAAATGTTTTCATTAGAAATTACTCCGGAAAAGCTGCAGATAAAGCCATAAGAAATAAATGCAACTGATTTTTTTATTTATTTAATGTTCAATGTTGTTTTTATAGGCAATAACCTAAGCTTTGTTAGTTCCAGGTTAATATGTGTAATAAATTCATTTCAATAAGTTTTGCAATAAATGCTGAACCAGTCCACCCCTCGACTTGTACCGATTTTTAAATTTTGGCCCACTGTGTATTTGAGTTTGACACCCCTGCGTTAGGTCTACATTTGTGTTTGCTAATGCTTGATTTCAATCGGTTTATTAATGGAAAAGGTATGGCTCCCAAAACAATCTTAGCCGAAATAGCATCGTTTCTTTCTCGTTGCCTACTTTCTTGTAATCTACGTCTGTAAGTTAATACCAATCATAAAAAGAATGCTTGCTAGGCAATCTGCTTCATAAAAAATGAAATTTGTAAAGTGAAACAATTTTAGATATAGCAGAGACTGAGACACATGAGAGCAGGTTGAAAAAATGAAGACAACGAAAGCTGTGGGAGCACGCGCGTGCACAACTGATCCGGCCCGCATGAAGTCGCATTTTTCTCAATCCAGCCCGTGACCTAAAATGAGTTTGACACCCCTGGTCTAAGGTATAGGGCTCAAAGTCAGCAAGTGTTATATCTCTTCCAAGAATGACAAAATTAAACTCAAAACCAATTCCAAATAAATTCTCTTGGTTACAAATAAAACTTTTTTTTCAATATTCAGGTTTAAAGTAACAAATCTGTATCTTGACAGAACTTTAGTCATTATATATCAGACTAAAATTTACAAAGATGATTTATGGAAATAAATATGTATTTGCCAATTGATTTTTCTGTTGAGAATACTCCACGTCCATTTTCCACCACTCTACAGTAAACACAAAAATGCTTCCAATGGGGTTCCACACCATAAATCTACATCCAGCTAATATCCTCACAATGATGGTACAGACTTAGAGCAAAGCTGGGGTTCTGGGACCCCCACGGATACGAAAAAACACGGATGCTCAAGTCCCTCATTTAACCTGTCTCAGTGCAGTGGACATTAGGACCCAGCGGCGTCCTCTGAATCTGCAGTGTTTATGTTCATGAAAAGAATGACAATCATGATTGAAAATAAAGTGAAAGTAATAAAGCGATCAGAAAGAGGTGAAGCGGCATTGGTCACTGGAAAAGCATTAGGATACAGTCAGTCAACGATTGGAACAATTTTAATGAAGCACGTGAAAGCCCTGCCTCTATGAAAACTACAATGAAAACTAAGCAATGCAGTGGTTTAATTATTGAAATACATATGCTTCTTAAGTGTTTTATATGCATAGAAAGGTAAAATATATACTATATACTAAGACAAACATTTGACTGACGCTAAATAATACCGGATGTACCTGTTCCGACTTCAAATCTGACTTAAAAACGGACTAAGGAATGGTACTCCTTCATAAACTGAGGACTGCTTGTACTTTAAAATCATCTCTAGATACGGAATACAATGTAAATGCTATGTAAATAGCTGTTATACTGTATTGTTTAGGGAATAATGACAAGTAAAATAGTCTGTACATGCACAAACAATGAGTGCTGGAGAGAAAACTTCCAGATTTTCCCTATCCGCGATTGGTTGAATCTGTGCATGCAAAACCCATGTATAAGAAGGGCCGACTGTACTTCAAATACTTGCAATGAAAGAAGGAAAAACCTTGATGTGGTACCCAACAATCGATGGACAATTTATAAAAGTATGCCACATAACAAACCTGCTGACAAGTAAATACCATTTTTAAATGGTCGAGAAAAAAAACCTTAACCTACAAAATTTAAGGGAGAATTAAAATTCACAAAAAATTTCTAGGTATTCCTACAGAGTATGTTAGAAATAAAGGATCACAAAAGAGCCAACTAAACCCCATTTCTAGCCTTACCAAATGAAATTCAAGAAAATCTAACTACTGTACAAGATGCTGCGTATGATGCTGTATTTAAGTCCCAGCTTTTAGAAATCAGTTAGGAAATTCAAACAAAATCAATCCTTGACCTCCCCACAATGCTTCACTCTGGATCTACAATATGCTTTTGCTTCTTAAAATATGCTGTTATTCTTTAAAAACTATAAACCCATGGACAAATAAAGGAAAGTGGCAAAACAGTTTAAGAATCCTGTGAATAGCCTTAAGACATTAATCTGCAGTTTAAAATGCAAGTGTCTAAACTTGGAATAAGGATAAACTACTTAAGGGAACATCTAACACTGCTTCCGTCTGGATACATAGAAGGAACAAGTAAAGCATACTCAGTTATATCAAGTCAGGGTCATTAAAGAAAACTATTTGGTCCATCAAGCCAGTAGCACTGTTTACCAAATGCTTACCAAATTTAGTCATGGTGCTAGCAACTCCAGAAATAACATTTCTCCCTCTATCACCAACTTCAACTCTAACATACATATGATTCTGGTACTAACGTTACATCCACAACATGTACACATCGGGTTTTTTTTTACCATTGTTGATGTGTCTGCCTTGTATTCCCAACATTTGCAATTTTTTCCTTTCATTAGGAATCTCTGATCTGCAACCTCAACAGTTCTGATGATCACTATACCCCAACAATTTGTAGCTTTGCCTCCAAGTGTACGTTACACTGATGATGAGATTCTATAAGGGAGTGGTAGATAATCAGGGAGCTACAGTTAGAAATAGCACAATCACATATCCAGCAGTTTGCCAGATTAATAAAACTACAGAAATCTTTCAACTGAAAGATGTAGATGGAAAAATAATGAATTACTTACATAAAGACCAGATTGGAAACAGCAATAAAAGGCAGACTGCTCCAGCAAAAGGCCAATGTTAAGATTTCGAATTATCTGCAGCCAGTTCTTTTTTGACTGATTACATCTCAGGTGACAGAGATCAAGGATTACCATCACCAAGCAGATTATACAATGTATCCAAGATGCTTAGTAGAAGACATTAAAGATTTACACTATATATTAGCAATCTTCCATGTCCATTGTGATTCAAATATTTCTCCTGTTTGTCAATGTCAAAACATAGAATTTTCTGCCTGCTGGTTTGATGATGAACTTCAATAAAAAAATAAATTGCAAAAAAAAAATTTTCTGCCTGCTTAAATGTTCACAACAATGAGTTAGTTTAAATACCCATATTCAAGTTTATAAGATTACCAATGCTTCCAATTTATTTACACCTCTCATCTCATTAGTAATCCATTACAGTATGTTTCTCAAGATTATACAGACTAAAATGAAGACACTTATCAACAGTGCTTAACATTTCTCATAACAAAAGCTCCCGAGTCTTTGGATGGGTCTAGTCACTCGACAATTACGTACTGGTTCAAAACAGATCTTGATAAATAAGCAATTTTGCCCTAATGTGAAAGTCAATATAACATTACTTGGAAGGTTCAATAAAATAATGCTTAGTTCCAGTAAAAATCACTTTCAATGTTTGAATGGAATTTAAAGTATTCCATGAAGTTGCCTTGGTTTTAATATGTTGTTAACAATATCCAAAAGTTATTCAAACCAACAGCACTTATCAAATATCACAAGGACAAGGTCAACCGGACCTGGAAAACAAGCTGCTCTCCAAGTCATTCCGACTTGGAAATACATTCCTGTTCTTTCATTCCTCCCAACTTGGAAATAGATTCCTGTCCTTATTCCGGAATTCCCTCATCTACAGTACTTTCTCCCAAAAGGCAGAGATTTAAGAAAGCTGCTTATTGCCATCTTTTGAAGAGTACATAAGAAGGGGTAATAAATGTCGGCCATGCCAGAAAGCTCAATTAATAATACAATGACTTGCACAGAGTTCTCTACATTAGTCTGCAATTTTGCGAAAATGTCCCACTATTCATCAGCAAGAATATCTTAAATAAATGACACCAAACTCAAATTCTGGGTTCAATCAATGTCGTACACTGGATTTCTCTCACAATGATACAAATTTTAAAATATAATGCTGATTTTCTCCCTTCAGTAATTCAAGAGACCCCAGCCTTGATTTACACCCTCCATTTCCCCTTATAATTACTATTTTGTACCACTTGAAGTATAAATCTGACACATGACAGTAAACCCACTCAATAGCTTGGGGCCACTTAAGTACATACTCTAATCCAATACTATACTATATCCAACGTAGGTCAAAATGTACTTTTATTTAAACCAAGTTACCCTATCTGTAGTCACTTATCTAATCCCTTTCTCCCACACCTTATCCCATGCTGAAGCATGAATCCAAGTTCTTTAGAGGAGTGGGGGAGGGGGAGGGGGGGAAGAGATTAAAAGAAGTGAGCAGGGGCAGTCAACACATTTTGCATGTCACAGTTCCCAAGGAAACATTGGATTGTGCATAATAAGGTACTTGGCAGGGTACAATAAAAAGAAAGTAGGCACAAGTGGATCAGCTATTCTGTGAGTGGGCCGGTGTTAGAGTGGAGAGCTGAGGCTTTGGCTCATCGAGGCTTAGGCCATAGGTAGATTTTTTATTTATTTGTTCTCTTTCCTTTTTCACATTTAGAACAGTGGGGATGCCAGGCAGGATAGTGGATAGTGGAATGCTCCGCTTGCATGATGTGGGAAGGTAGGGAGAACTACAGTGTCCCTAATGACTACAACTGCAAGAAGTGCATCCAATTACAGTTTCTAGCTGACTGTGTTAAGGAGCTGGAGTTGGAACTGCATGAACTCCGGATCATTCAGAAGACTGAGGGGGTGACAGTAGATATACCCAAGGTTCAGGATACAGGTAACTGAGTGACTGTCAGGAGGGAGAAGGGGATAGGCAGCCATTGCAGGGCATCACCATGACTGTTTCCCTCAACAACAAGTATACTGCTTTGGATCCAGTTTGGGGGGGGGGGGGGCGCAGGAGAGAGTGGTATGACCACAGTGGTTAGGTCTTCAGCACTGAATCTGGCTCTGTGGCTCAAAAGGGAAGGGGGGAGGAAGCTGTAGAGATAGGTGATTAGGGCAACAGAAAGGAGGTTCTGAGGATGAGAACAAGGTTCCTGGATGGTATGTTGCCTTCTGGGTGCCTGGGTCAGAGGCATCTCGGATTGAGTACACAACATTAAGTGGGAGGGCGATAGGCCAGAGGTTGTGGTTCACATCGGTACCAATGACATGGGTAGAAGAGGTGGTATGTTAAAGATTCAGATTCAGTTCAATGTCATTTAGAAACCACAAATGCAATGCAGTTAAAAAATGAGACAATGTTCTCCAGAATGATATCACAAAAGCACACAACAAAACAGACTACACCAGAAAATCCACATAACGCTTGGCAATCCTTAATCCAGAGTCCGGAGAGGCTGCTGCGTATTAATATCACGCGAGCATCTTAGCGTGTACCGGAAAGGAGCTCCAATTCCACCAGACAAAACAAGACCAAAAACTAAAACTACAAGACCTGCACAAAACCACATAGTTACAACAGTGCAAACAATAGCATAATTGATTAATAAAAACAGACCATGGGCACAGTAAAAATAGTCCAAAGATGTTAAAAGACTATAAGTTCAAAAGAAACCACCACACAGTTTTCACAAGTCCTCAGGGTCCCTGATAGACTCATCATCCCACGCCAGCGGCAGAAGGGAATACCCCTGCTATGGACTTCCACGGCACCGCCCGACTCAGCCTTGCAGACGCAGTGCACAATGAAAGTTCCGTCAAAACCAGCCTCGCAGACACAGCACACACTGAAAGCGACCTGACCGCAGCGGACTCCTAGTCTGTCGAACCTCCGAGCCTCCGTCATCCCCTCTGGCACAGCTTCTCCGAGCACCATCCTCTGCCGAGCGTATTAAGACACCCCCACCAACGGCCGTTGGCAACGCAACCCCAAGGACTGGGGGCCTGTTTTTCCCAGCAGGGACCCGGACCTCACAGCAGCAGCAGCAACGAAGGAGGTCTTTCTGGAGATTTCCAAATGTTCCTCTGTACTCTCACTTCCGTTTTTCACCCGATTATGATTGCGCACAGCACCCTGCTTCACAAATAACAGATAATCAGCTCCGGAGTGGCCGCTGCAAGCTGCATTGCGCTGCCATCTTGGAAATGAGATAAAGGATAGAACCTCAAGGGTTGTGATCTCAGGATTGTTACCGTGCCATGTGCCTTTGAGGCCAGAAATAGGAAGATCATACAGTTTAACATGAGTCTAAGGAGATGGTACAGGAGGGAGGGCTTCAGATTTTTGGGCTTTCTTCCAGGGAAGGAGGTACCTATACTGAAGGGACATTTTACACCAGAGGGGTCTAATATCCTAGTGGGAAGATTTGCTCATGCTGCACAGGGAGGGGGTTTAAAACTAGAGTTGCAGAGGGATGGGAACCAGAGTAACAGAACAGATAGTGGACTGGTTGTGGAGAAAGATGTTGTTAGCCTACATACAAAGTCAGGAATCAAAAGGATGAGCATGGTGGGACCAATGTTCTGAGCAGCGTATATTTCAATGCAAGGTGTATTGTAAGAAAGGCGGATGAGCTCAGGGCCTGGAATTATATTGCAACCATTAGTGACACTTGGGCAGGACTAGCAACTCAATGTTCCAGGGTTCCTTGTTTTAGACGCGACAGAGCAAGTGGAATTAAATGGGGAAGGGTAGCATTACTAAACAGGGAAAATGTCACAGCAGTGTTCACAGAACAGACTGCAGGGCTCGGCTAGTAAGGCTTTACGGGTGGAACTGGGGAACAAAAAAGGTATGACCACATTAAAGGAAGTATATCATAGATCACCCAGTAGTCCATGGAATTTAGAGGAGCAAATCTGTAGAGAGATCGTAGAGAGATCGCAGATTGTTGCAGGAAACATATGGTAGTGGTAGTATGTGAGCTTAACTGTCCACATATTGACTGGGACTCCCATAGTGTAAAAAGGGCTGGATGGGAAAAGGTGTCAGGTATGTTCAGGAAGGTTTCCTTAACCAATACATCGAAGTTCCAACAAGAGAGAGTGCAATACTAATCTCATATTAGTGAATGAGACAGGGTAGGTGGCAGAAGTTTGTTTATGGGAACACTTTGCATCGACTGATGCCATGAGTTTCAAGGTAATTATGAAAAGGGAAAAGTCTGGTTCCTGGGCTGAGATTCCAAATTGGAACAGGCCAAATTTGATGGTATCAGAAATGATCTGGCAAGCATGGACTGGGACAGGCTGGTTCTTTTGGCAAAAGCATATGGGTAAGTGGGAGTCCTTCAGAAGTGAAATTTTGAGAGTACAAAGCATGTATGTCTCAAGCAGAATAAAAGGTAAATATAAGAGGTTTAGAGAACCTTGTTTTGAGAGATATTGAAACTCTAGTTGAGATAAAAAGGAGGTGCATAGCAGGTACAAGCATTTAGGAACAAATGAGGCACTTATGGAGTATAAGAAACACAAGAGAATACCCAAGAAAGAAATCAGGAGGGCTAAAAGAAGACACGAAGTTGCCCCAGCAGACAAGATGAAAGAGAATGCCAAGGACTTCTACAGATATATGTTAAAAGCGAAAGTATTGCATGGGACCAAATTGGTCCTCTGGAGAGCATGGTAAGAACTGCCAGAAGAAGTTACGCTTAAGAGTTCTATTTCAACATTTAAATGAAGTTTGGATAGGTACATGGATGAGAGGGGTATGGAGGGCTATTGCCCAGGAGCAGGGTGATGGAACTAAGCAGACTAATGATTGGGCATGGACTAGATGGGCCGAAGGACCTGTTTCTGTAGTGTTCTATGACTAATTATCAGTATCAGGCTGAATAATGACCAGAACAATGGTTCCATAATGTGTATTTTGCCTCCCATCTGGATGACTTACTTTTCCATTCTCAGAAGTAGCAGGAAAGACACCTCTAATATCAAACACCTTATTCTGTTTTTCTTTTACTACATACACATAAAACCAAAGCTTGAATACTGGTTGAGCAATAGTGCACTACCACTCAACAAGCTAAAAGATTTTTCCCTCTGATTATAGTGCTTCAACAAACAACTTCCTCCCTAATCTTTGCTTCTGCAGTCTGTGTTTCTTGCAGTCTTTTTTTCAGTCTCACTGCACTCCATACATTCTTTCTCTGCGAAATAAACAAGATTCACGCTATATTATCACATATTATCCTTAAACAAATTCAAACTTTTTTTTTTAAGGTCAAAATGCCAAAAATGTGTGGGGGGGTGAAAGAGGGGCAGAAGTCACTTTACATTTTGATAATATCCAATATTTAAAGTTAATAATGCAATAGTAATAAATTGTTTGAATTAGTGGTCGCCAACCCATCGATCGCGATCGACTTTGAGACTTTCCCAGTAGATCCAGTAAAAAAAGAAAAATAAATACACAAATACTGTTGAGAGGTTGTTTCTGGGTTGCGGGGTTTTGGTTCCGTTCTTTCTGCCCAGTGGGCATGCGTGTAGCTCCCCCGCACTACACAGTGTAATTCAGTGGTCCTCAACTACCAAGCCGCAAGGAAACAATAGGAGTCAGCTGCACCTTTCCTCATTCCTTGTCAGCCCACTGTTGAACTTGAACACACGCAAGGTCATCAGTCGCCTAAACGCAGTCATACCCTCGCACGACCGTCAGGAAGTGCCGTTGCTACCGAACTGGAGCGCGGACAGATGGGCGCCGCCTCTGAACCGGTTCAGCAGAACGAATGTTCGTGGGGAACCTGGTGCTAAAATATTCACAGACGACCTAATTTGGGCTCAGGGTTTCGTAAGTAGCAGAGCAGCTACCTCACTGTGATCTACTGAAACAAACTTTTGTCAGCCAATAGATCCTACAAGGGAGGCAGGCACGAGCCTGTCATTCTCCTCACTCAGTCGGTCACTCTCTCCAGACTGTGACTGCCGCGGCCCCGGTGCAGGGACCTCCAGCCCTGACCTGTCCTCTCACCCCACCCACAACCAGCCACACCTGGCCAGGGCGTCTGGCGGCGGGCAGGCAGAGGTTGGAGTTCGGGCCGGAAGGCTGTCTAATGAGGCAATGAAGCCCTCAAAACTGCTTTGGTATCCTGAGTCCAAGCACCCTGCGCTTAAAGACAAACCGGCTGAGATTTTTCAGCAGAAAAAACGCGAGCAGTGCAGGACAGCAGCTAAGTGCCGAGAGCCGTGAAAACTAAACTGCAGAATAGTCTGGACATAAGGAACCTGCTTCGAGTATCGCTGTATTCCCATTGTGTTTAACACCCCCCCCCCCCCCAGTCAGCCGGTCCGCAAGAATATTGTCAATATTAAACTGGTCCACGGTGCAGAAAAGGGTGGGGCCCCTGGTGTTTATATATTATTTCTACTTCTGGTCTTTTCTGCCCCTGTGCGCGTGCGTGTAACTAATCGCTCTGGGGTCAATCTCTCCTTTCAGTAAGGCCGAGGTAGGGGATCTTGGGCTTAAAAAGGTTGGTGACCACTAGGTTAAATCTATCTTAATTATAAGTATTCTATGCAAGTTACTATTTTTCAGAATGAGCTAAGAAATAGTTTGGCAGACTGCATCAAAAATATAGGCATCAAACTACACTATTCCTGTCATTCAATTTCCATTCAAAGTGTGTCTGCATGGAGCAGTAGTGATTACAGGTAGTTGTTCTACTATCTAAGTGATAGCTGCAGAGGCCATTCACAGATATCCCAAATGAGATGGAACTTCTATCTATAACAGCAACTTTTATGATCTCTGATTGTCCACTGCAGTCAAAATACTTTTTGAATTGAGCCAGTAATGCAAGGATGGTAGCACACAAAGTGTGCAGAGAGCTTGTAAAACAGAAATGTGATAATGATCAATTAATCCATTTTAATGATTTTGGTCAGGGTACCAGGATTATCTCACCTACCTTTCATTAAATCAATACCAAGGGATTCTTTTTAAACCTTTGATAGAGAGTAAACCATACCCTGGTGTGATTTATCACTGGAGAAATCCACTAGTAGTAACATAAAACACTAGAGATTCTGCATATGTAAAAGCTACCTAGCCAAGCAGGCCAGTGATCCACGTGTACACTGAGATGCGGCTTAAATTTAATGAGGGTTTATACCTCTACGCAACTGCCAAACCCAACCATTTGTTGGGTGAAAAATATTTCATCATGTTCCCTCTAAATCTAAACACATGACCCTGTTTTATGATCTTTCTACTAAGCAAAACAGTACCTATTTACTCAACCAAAACACTTATTTTTATACATCTTTATTAAGTCTTCCTACAGTTATCTATGTTCCAAAGAAAACTCCAGTTTTTCCCCACCCTCAATCCTTCCTCAAAACTATAATTTAATACTGGCAAAACCTTTGTAAATGTTTTCTGCATCCCCCAATACAATCATACTTTTCCTGCAATGCAAGAAGCAAACAGCATATGGTACTCAGGCTGTGATCTAACTACAGTTGTGTACAATTCATAAACTCCCTATTTCATTTTCCTTGGCAAATAGGGAAATTACATGCACCTTTTTAACTATTTTACTGAAGTATCCTTCTGTCTTTAATTATCTGTGTACACCTGAATTTGAGATCTCTCCTTTCTTCAATATCCTACTTATTCTGTACAGGAAAACTCAAGCCAGTACACTTATGCCTACCAAGCATTACTCCCTTAAATACTCCAATACAGTTCTACTTTACTTATTATGCATGAGTATAACAATTTTTCCAGTCATGCTGTGATTTTAAAAAGAAAGCAGGAGATGCACAGTCTGACTCTGGTTCCAGCCACAGATTTACCCACCTTCTTGAATTCAAACCCAGTTTTGACTGCACATCCAGGTCCATGCCACCTTCTTGAACACCTTCTCAGGTCACATGTCCATTTCACATTTTGGACTCCCAGATCAATCCAGGACTAATTTACAAATAAGATGCTGCACCCAAATCAGGATTTCTGAACAATATTCAGAGGTTTCCCACATCTTCCTGCATCTCCCCAAATGAATTATCTGATACTTCCATTTAAATTCCATTTGTTATTTTTCAACCCAGCTGACCACACCATCTAACAGTCCAAAATTTTTCTATCCATTGCTAGCCAGGTGGCCAGTGTTTGTATCAAATCTAAGTCACTTCACCATTCCTTCATTTTGGCCTAAATGTTAATAGGAATTACAAGAATTAAACACCAAGTACCAGACGCTGGAGAATTCGCCAGGCAACATTCTTCCATTAACAAAGCACCCATGAACTATTGTCCTTAGAGCCAGCTTGGAATCCCATGGAACTTTACTCTTTTGACCTACCTGCTACATGGAATTTAATCAAGAGCCATATTAAAATTCATGTGAACTTCATCATACAGTGCCATAATCAACCGTTATCCCTCTCACGAATTGTGATCTGAGTTTGCCTGTCTGTCTAGGTACCAGATCCAATGTGGACATTGGTGACCATGGTTTTCCATACAGACCTATCCCTTGTTCTTTGGATGACTTCCATTTCCTTGATGTGTAGCCACCTGGCTAGGCTTTTACTTTACTTAGATGTACATAAGCCAAGGTCTTCCTCTAGGTTTGCTCCCCTCGATCTTTCCAGAGCGTATGAATTTTTCTAGTTCAGCTTTCCGCATGATGTGTCCTAGGAATCTGAGTTGTCTTTCTCTTATTGTTGGTATGAGTGATTTAACTGCTTGGGCTCTTCGGAGAACTTCTTCATTTGATGTGTGTGTAGTCCATGATATTAACATGCTCCTGTAGAACCATAATTCAGCTGCTTCTAGTCTCTTTTCCATTGCTGGGGAAATGGTCCAGCATTCACTTCCAGAAGTCAGGATAGAATAAATGTAGCACTGCAGTATTCTGTTTTTAGTGTACAAGCTCATCTTTCTGTCTGTTAATATGGTCTTCATTTTCTGTTTTCCAGTAAAAAATACTTTGTTGTGCAGTTACCCCAGTAAGAGCCAGTCCTAAATTTGCAACCTTAAATCCCAATCACAAATAAGTTTAAATGTTGTTGCAAAAAAAATTAATCATTCAACAAAACATGAATTTCTTTTCAGTGCTTATTACTATTAGGCAATTAAGTATGTCCATCAAAAAAGCATTGAGTATCACATGTATTTCTTGCACCGCAGCCAAAGGTTCTATTTTTCCCCTTGATGACATACCGGCAACTTGTTTAAGCATTGTAGAATGCATTTAAAATATTACAGGACAAGCTATAAAAGTGCTCTAACATTTCTTCCAAAATAAATCCTGAACATATAAAGATGACTGCCACACTACCATTTGCATAACAAAAGCTTGCCCTTCCAGAATTCACAAATCACTACCCAAAACTTTCGGATACAAAATAAAATTCACTCATGGAATTCATGTGAAAACAAGCCAACTAAATTAGCCTCCCTCTCATCTCATTTCTTGATGTTTGCCCAGACAGCACACTTGCATTACAGAAAAAAAAATTAAGGTGCGGGCTGTTTTCTAAGAATATATCCCCAGCAGCCCCATCCACCTAAAAGGTAGTGGTTACCTGTAACTTCTGAAAAGAGCCATGCTTTTGTCAGATTATCCATCCATATGAGGGAGAATTACTATAGATCACATATCGGCATTTTTCAACATATTCCGAACAGCATTAGAAAGCTCTGGAAACAGCTCATTCAGTTGCCCAGCTAAAGACACCATCTGGAAAGCAACAAAATTGAGATTCACACAGAGGCTTTTTTCCAAAAAAGTGATCAGTTATGATCAGTTTTCATAGTGAAGCCAGAGTTCTTCCCATTCATTGTGTACAAGTTACACAGGATACTATGAAAAACAATCATACCATCCAATAAGACATCACTGGGTAACACCTTCCACCTTCAGCTAAATTAATGGTTCTTCTATCTTAAGATCAGAAGTATATATGCTTATGATTCAACAATGTTTTAGACCATGCTCAATTCCTCCGCAATGAAATCAGCCCTCACCTGCATGCTGCAAGTTATCTAGAGCATTCAGGTAAGTAAAATTCTTTCCAAAGCTTCAAGCAATGATTATCAGAGAATTCAAACCATACACCCCGATGTCCAATGGCATTATCATCTCCACGTCCCTGTCAAGCAACATCCCCAAGTGTCACGATTGACCAGGAATCCAACAAGATAACACACACAAGCACAAGTATTGCAACGATACAGCAATATCCTATGACAAGTAACTCATTCCAAGTCACTAAAGCTTAGCTGATCAGCCATCTACTACTCACTCTTTTGACCACTGGTACACAGTGCTTATAACACATTCCACTAACAATATACTGTGAAATGACTTGCTAGTTCAAGAAGGAAGATCACCACCACCTTTTCAAAAGGTATTAGGGATGGAAAATGAATTCTGCACTTTCCAATTTCATCCAGCAAAGAAAAACGAAAATCAAAATTGTTCGACACCATTAGATGTACAAGATGACGGGAGGCATTGATCCTGTGGATAGTCAGAGGCTTTTTGTCAGGGCTGAAATGGCTACCATGAGAGGGCAGTTTTAAGGTGCTTGGAAGTAGGTACAGAGGAGATGTCAGGGGCAAGTTTTTTTTTACTTATAGTGGTGAGTGCGTGGAATGGGCTGCCAGCGACAGTGGTGGAGGCGGATACAATAGGGTCTTTTAAGAGATTCCTGGACAGGTACGTGGAGCTTAGAAAAAAAGAGGGCTATGGATAACCCTAGGTAATTTCTAAGGCAAGGACATGTTCGGCTTTGTGGGCAGAAGGGCCTGTATTGTGCTGTAGGCTTTCTACGTTTCCATGCTTCTACTAAAAGGACCTCCAGAATAGAATTGAACTTCCGAGATCAGACAAGACACTAATTAAGATTACTCTGTCAGCAAACTAACAGTTCCTACGAGGCATACTGCAGTTCAATAGAGCAGGAAATACGGGAAAGGTTTCTATTATAACAAAAGTTCTTAACCACATGGGCTGCCTGGAATTTAAGTCTTATTGTAAATAATCACTTTTCTTATAAAGTAGTCAGAACTGCCAGGTCATGACTCCCTGCCCGCAAAGCCAAACTGTAAAAGCTAGAGTGCAAGTGGCTGAAACCGCAGGTGCTGACATTTGTCCTGATTTTAAATTATTCATACCAATCTTCCAGAAATTACTAAAACTCAATTCACAAATCGCTGATTTAATTATAGAATCTGTACTCAGCCAATTTAAATAAAACATGCCATCTTGCTTACACCACAGAGGAAGTTTTAATCATGATAAAAACTCTTCAGTAAACAAATCTTGACCATTATGTTATCATTAAGAAATGTACTTAAAACCTCAAATTACACTTTCTTACATTAGTTGACTTACATGACATACTTGCACAATTCAACTTCAACTGTAGCAATAGCATTTTCATTAAATAACCACAAAGCAGCTGCAATCTTTTTCTAGTATGTAGTAATGTGAGTCAGACATTTCCTGTTTGTGTACCACAATATATAGAACTTTGAATTTGCAAAAATCATAAAATATTGATCTATTTGTTAACACACCAAAACATACCTGTGCCATTCTGTAACATGATCTCAACTTCCAGGTTCGAAGCATAGCATTTAAACAAAATCAGCTGGTTTGAATATTTAATTTTGCAACACAGCTCACAAATTAAAATTAAAGCTGCTTCTCAAAAGATGTTCTTAAAACTTCTAAATTAAAACATACAGGAAGTGACTTTCATTTAAAAATCTTTATATATAAAGGCAAAGGAAAATTATTCTAGTCATTATTATACACAAATTCTTATCTGTAACAATGCTTTGTCACATTAAAATGCTATTCATTATACAGAATGTCATATCATAAAGCTGCAATTTTAGTTCACTTAACATTTACGATCTTCCTTACTTTTGTTTCCACTGCATTTTCAAAATTTCAAGCGAACAAAAAGTAAAACTGAATCTCAACTTGTCCCATATATATTCTTCGTTCTCAGTAATTGTGAAAAATCTTCCATAACCAACATCTGTTGTTCAATGCAAACTTCCAACATACAATTCTGCATTAATACCACTACCAAAACATTTTTGAATCTCTTTTTAAACCTGTTTCACTTGGTTACATGGGTTGTCACCAACACTGTTACAGTATTCTACATACAAAAACTATGTGTTCTTAGATTAAAATGTCATCTTATGGTGTTGATCAATTGCCATAATTAAACTAGTTTAAAAATTATTTTGGATTTCGACAATGACATGCAAATGTGTGTAATTATTCAGAACAGGATAACAATATTATTTTATTACAATATGGCACTTAAGTCAGCTAAAGTTATCAAAAATGGAAATGTTTTAAATAAAGCGATCCAATGAATAAACAAAAGCAATATCCTGAACTATCTAGCCTGTGCACCAGCCAGGCAGATAGGATTGCTGAACAAAAGGATAAACTATTTTTAGAAAGATATTCATTCCCAAGGACTTAGGGAGGTCAAGACAAAATAGGGTTACAAGTTCAAAATACATGCTTTCCAAATATCCTTTAGAAAGCAATGTTTGAACACTGAAAATATTTGGAATCGTAAGAGATAATCAAAGGGTCCTTTGTATCAATGTTGGCTTTCAGAAAGAGCTCAACTTCAATTTCCAATCTTTCTATAGCCTTATTTTTTTCTTCACATCTACTTAATTCCATTTGAAAGTTGACTTTGAAAACCTGCTTCCACTGTATTTTCATTCAAGTTGTAGCTTTTCAGAAGGTAGGAACACATAATACTTCACAAGAAACTTATCTTGCATCTCTTCACTTTGTTATGACCCTTTCAGCCAACTATCCCACATTCTTGTTCAATTATTAACTATCAAGTCAGTCCTCTTTGGTTGCTATCCTCCTGTCAATGGAAACTATCGAACTGCTTTTCAGGTTGGAGCTCCAATGCAGCAAAAACACACGATAATTGTAGAATTTTTAAACAGTCCAGGAATCATCTTGCTGATCTCTGACATAGTATCGCTGCTAATGCTCTGCCAAATTACATATAAAATATAAAAGCTTACTGTATTGAACCACTGATGTGTCCAAAGGCCATTAAGTCAGTTGGATCATTTAAATTCAAACAAATTTTTAAAAAGCAGGCACCAGTAACAGCAGTTGTCAATTTCCTGGATTATAACAATGTGGTTCACTTAAGTTCTTCAGGTAACTTGATTTCTTATTGTAACTCAGCATTTTTGTGACTTGCACTATACTACCACCACAAAGCAACACATTTCACAGCACATGTCAATAAAGATAAACTTGATTCTGAAGTCTCACTTCAGTGGTTGGCAAGTTGATGGAGAAGATCCTGAGAGGCAGGATTTATGAGAGGCAAAATA
Organism: Hypanus sabinus; assembly: GCF_030144855.1. Taxonomy (NCBI): domain Eukaryota; kingdom Metazoa; phylum Chordata; class Chondrichthyes; order Myliobatiformes; family Dasyatidae; genus Hypanus; species Hypanus sabinus. The sequence continues at coordinate 5,600,856 of NC_082718.1, read as the reverse complement.
TGATTAAGAATAGTCAGCATGGCTTTGTCAAAGGCAGGTCGTGCCTTACGAGCCCGAATGAATTTTTACAGATGTGACTAAACACATTGATGAAGGTAGAGCAGTAGATGTAGTGTAGATGGATTTTAGCAAGACAATTGATGAGGTACCCCATACAAGACTCATTGAGAAAGTAAGGAGGCATGGGATCCAAGGGGACCTTGCTTTATGGATCCAGAAATGGCTTGCCCACAGAAGGCAAAGAGTGGTTGTAGACGGGTCATATTCTGCATGGAGGTCGGTGACCAGTGGTGTGTCTCAGGGATCTGTTCTGGGACCCTTACTCTTCGTGATTTTGATAAAAACTGTCCTGCAAAGTGGCAGATGGAGTTCAACCCAGATAAGTGTGAGGCGATTCATTTTGGTAGGTCAAAAATGATGGCAGAATATAGTATTAACAGTAAGACTCTTGGCAGTGTGGAGGATCAGAGGGATCTTGGGGTCTGAGCCCATAGGACGCTCAAAGCTGCTGTGCAGGTTGACTCTGTGGTTAAGAAGGCATACGGTGCACTGGCTTTCATCAACCGTGGGATTGAGTTCAAAAGCTGAGAGGTAATGTTACAGCTGTATAGAACCTTGGTCAGATCCCACTTGGAGTACTGTGCTCAGTTCTGGTCACCTCACTACAGGAAGGATGTGGAAACTATAGAAAGGGTGCAGAGGAGACTTACAAGGACGTTGCCTGGATTGGGGAGCATGCCTTACAAGAACAGGTTGAGTGAACTTGGCCTTTTCGCCTTGGAGTGACGGAGGATGAGAGGTGACCTGATAGAGCTGTGTAAGATGATGAGCGACATTATCACATGAATAGTCAGATGCTTTTTCACAGGGCTGAAATGGCTAACACCAATGGCTAGCACAGTTTTAAGGTGCTTGAAAGTAGGTACAAAAGAGATGTCAGGGGTAAGTTGTCATTGTTGTGTTTGTTTTTTTTACACACGTAGAGTGGTGAGTGCATGGAATGGGCAGCCAGCGACTGTGGTGGAGGCAGATACAATCGGGACTCTTAAGAGAATTCTGGATAGCAGCTTAGAAAATTAGAGGGCTATGGGCAACCCTGAGTAGTATCTATAGTAAGTACATGTTTGGCACAGCATTGTGGGCTGAAGGGCCTGTATTGTGCTGCCGATTACTTATGCCTATGCTTCTATGAAATTAGTCTAGTTTTAGAATTCGCAACACGGTGGACTCCAAATTCACTCTACAGCTCAGCAGGAATTAGAGATATACAATGTGGGCCAGTAACATCCATCTTCAAAGAACAGTGTCAATAGCTTTAAAGGGACCTGCAAATTCAGCTTCCATTACTTTTATATGCATTGAGTTACTAGTCATCACCATAACCTGCACAAGTTCTCTCTTTAACCCCTCCCATGTATCTTCACCAAGCGAGGGGGTCAGGGATCGTTATAGTCACTGTTCCTTTGCAAGTGACAGGGTCCTGGATTGTTATAGTTACTGTTCTTTTGCGAGTGACAGGGTCTTGGATTGTTATAGTCACTGTTCTTTTGCGAGTGAGGGGGTCAGGGATTGTTACGGACACTGTTCTTTTGCGAGTGAGGGAGTCAGGGATTGTTATGGTCACTGTTCTTTTGCGAGTGAGGGGGTCAGGGATTGTTATGGTCACTGTTCTTTTGCGAGTGAGGGAGTCAGGGATTGTTATGGTCACTGTTCTTTTGCGAGTGAGGGAGTCAGGGATTGTTATGGTCACTGTTCTTTTGCGAGTGAGGGGGTCAGGGATTGTCATGGTCACTGTTCTTTTGCGAGTGAGAGGGTCGTGGACTGTAACAGTCACTGTTCTTTTGCGAGTGAGGGGGTCAGGGATCGTTATAGTCACTGTTTTTTTGTGAGTGAGGGGACTCTGATATTGTCATTGTTGATTTTTTCTGCAGGGCAAGGGTGGGGTTTTTTGGGGTCTACAAGTTTTGTTTCTTTTCTTTTTCATGTAGGGGAATTTGATGCCTTTTCTTTCATCAACTTCCATGGTTTTTCTATGTTTCATGGTTATCTGGAGAAAGCAAATATCAGAATTGTATTGTACATGCTACCTTAACAATAAAATGAACGCTAGTGCCCCATCAGAAACTATTTTCCACCCGTAAGCACACAATCTCAAAAATCGCTATAAAATTTTCCAATTGTTTTTGTTGCAACAAGCTCTTTCTGTCCCCTTCTCTAAAGCCATCAAATAAGAGTTTACAGGAATGTAGCACATGCCAATGGCCATGTGCCATGGCCCCAGTGTACAAAGTCAAGGATTAGTTTTCAAAAAGAAAATTTGAATGAAATCTCACCCAGATAGTGAAGTAAAGGAACAAGACTGGGTAATGAATAATCAGACAGCTTGTCTTACAAGCAGAAATGGAGGGATGGTTTCTTCCTGGGCAACATTGGAAATGAAGGACCAGCCAAGGGGGCGGAATAATACACATGTCACAGCTAAGCGAACCAGAAGCCCCGCCCCCGCGGGGCTCATTCATTCAGCGGCGCCCACGGGTTAACCTTCCGCCACGAAGGGAAAAGACCGGGATGGCAGCTAACCGTCAGCCCGGCTCCTGAAAAGGCGCCCCAGCCGCAAAGCTGTCCGCAACCGAGTCACTCACCTTCTTCACGGTCCGCGGCGCTTCCATGACGGTTCCGTCCGCGTTGAACGTGTCCCCGTTCTGCGCCGCCTCCATCCGCTTCATTGCCGACTTGGAGTCCTTGGTCGCAGTGCTCAGCGGCGGCAGGTGATGATGCTTGACTTGCTCCGCCGAGGTCGTTGCCGTGGGCTCCCCGTCTTTTGTCTGGACGCCGCTGCCCTCGGCGCTCGGTTTATCCGAGGCCACCACAGCCTCCTTCAGCTCCACCTCGGCCAGCTTGGCCGTGACGACCTGAAGCGACATGTTGTGTTGTGTTCTCTCTGGAAATACACTCGTTCCTGTCGGTCCAAGTCGCCGCACTGCCGGGCTGAGTACGCCCCGCCTCTCCGCTTCCAACAGCCCCGCGCTGTCGGGCCTCGCAGCTCTCCGCTGCCACTGGGTCGTCGGCGACGTCAGCGGCGCCACGTTGGCCGCAAAGGTTACTGGTTAACGTAGTCCTTCCGCTCTTCCCTCAAAGCCCTTAACGCGGTGTGTGAACTCCATGTTCCAGAACACCATTCGGATACGCTCCTGCTGGGCATTTCGCACTGTGATGGGTGTTGTAGTCTCTGCTCTGTTCCCAAGGACGGAAAATTTAGGTAGGATTTTCCAGAACCCCTTCTCCATTCGTGAAGTCAAAAGCTATTGTGAAATCAGACGGGGTGGTGAAGAATCAAAAATTGACAATCTGATATTGAAATCATGAACAAGAGATTCTGCGGATTCTAGAAATCCAGAGCAACACATACACAATGCTGGAGGAATTCAGCAGGTAAGGCAGCATCTATGAAAATGAATAAACAGCGTTTCGGAAATGTTGACTTGTTTATTCATGTCCATAGATGCTGCCTGACTGCTGATTCCCTTCAGCATTTTGTGTGTGCTGCTAAAAATAGGAAATGCAGGATATAATCACCATGTCTCACCACATTTCTAATGAGAACACAATTAATGGTACACGTCATTGAACCTTCATCATTTCATTAACTGTCTTTCGCGCTCTACAAGCGATGCTTCAGCTGTTTCCAGCATGCCCTGTTTTTATTTCATGTGAAACAGTTAATGCTGTTCTCTAGAGTTGGCATAGGGTGAAAATCATCTCTTGGATCTGTAGTGTACCACTGGGAAAAGCTCTTCTGCCACTGGACAGAGGTAATAGAAATAGACAAGAAAAATTAAAGATATTTTCATATCAAAGGAAGCTTATAAAATTACTAGAAAATTAGGAAGGAAAGAGAATATGAGAGTAAAGTGGCAAGGAACTTAATGAACTGTAAACTTCCATGAATATGTTTAAAAAGCAACTGGAAGTCGTTTGTGGATAGAGGGATGAATTTATAACAGAGAATAAGGATACGGCAGAGAACTATAGATTTTCTACACTTTATATTTCCTAATGATATAGAAGTGGGTCACTTGCCTCATTAATGCCTGCTCTCATTGGCATTCTATGAACCCATTCACCCCACTTATTCCTGATAACTTATTAGAAACGTAGAACATAGAAACCCTACAGCACAATACAGGCCCTTCGGCCCACAAAGCTGTGCCGAACATGTCACCTTAGAAATTACTAGGCTCACCCATAGCCCTCTATTTTTCTCAGCTCCATGTACCTATCCAGGAGTCTCTTAAAAGACCCTATCGTATCCACCTCCACCACCATTGCTGGCAGCCCATTCCACGCACTCACCACTCCCTGTGTAAAAATCTTACTCCTGACATCGCCTCTGTACCTACTTACAAGCACCTTAAACCTGTGCCCTCTTGTGCTAGCCATCTCAGCCCTGGGAAAAAGCCTCTGACTGTCCACACGATTAATGCCTCTCATCATCTTGTAAACCTCTATCAGGTCACCTCTCATCCTCTGTTGATCAAAGGAAAAGAGGCCGAGTTCACTCAACCTATTCTCATAAGGCATGCTCCTCAATCCAGGCAACATCCTTGTAAATCTCCTCTGCGCCCTTTTTATGTTTTCCATATATTATCTCACATATTCCCATTGAGCCCACTTGAGTTGGCTAACGCTCTCCCACCCTGGTAACTTACAGAAAGTCACAAACACAAGCCATTCTGCAGATGCTGGAAATCCAAAACAACACACACAAAATGCTGGAGGTCAAGCAACGTGTATGGAATTGAATAAACAGCCTATATTTCCAGCAAGACCTTTTTCGAGACTGGAAAGGAAGGAGGAAGACACTAGAATAAAAGGTGGGGGGGGGGGGAAGAGAGAAGGAGGATAACATAACTAGAAGGTGATAGGTGAAGCCAGATGGATAGGAAAGGTAAAGAGCTGGAGAGGAAGGAATCTGGTAGGAGAGGAGAGTGGACTATCGGAGAAAGGAAAGGAGAATTAATAGTGTATTTGTGCGATGTGGGAGCAGAAGCCCCTGAGGAAAATCCAGCTGGAAACAGGGAGGCAGCGCAAGCTTCACACGTACAACACTGGAGGTCAGGATCAAAACCTGCTCATTAGAGCTGTGAGAAAGCAGCACTACCTATAGCACCTCTGTTCCACAGCACAGAAGCAAAATCAACTGTTATACATTCTAGAGAAACAAGAATGGAGTGATAATGAGGAACTGAAAGAAATTATAACAATTCTTTTTTAAAAAGTGCTAGAGCAGCTGGTATGTCTGAAAGCTGAAAAATTCTGAAGATTTGTTTCTTATGTTTCTTTTTGACTTAGAAAGCCATATGGTCCGTTGAATCAATGCTGGCTCTCTGGAGCATCCTGATCTGTCTACTTCCCTCTGTCATTTCTCTGTCACCTCTTCTCTCTTCCAATCCCATCAACTTCTCATTCATTCTTTTGGCACCCACTTATTCTAATTTACATATCAGCACACTTTTGGGGTATGGGAGGAGAACTGGAGCTCCAAAGGAAACCTCAGCATCACAGGAAGACCCGACAATCTCCATGGAGGAAGCTCCCAAGATCAAGATTGCACCCAAGTCAGTTCAGCAGTGTGGTAACTGTGCCATTGCTCTGCCCTATAATACATTTTCCAGAATTTTGAAAGAGGTGACTAGTAATGGATTTGTTGGTCATCTACAGATTCTATAATTGTTCCATGAATTACAGAACAGATGTAACTTTCTTTATTTAAGCAAGGAAAAACATGAAGTTGGAAATGCCAATTTTTTAGCCAAATTTTATTTATTTATAGATAGCATGGAATAGGCCCTTTGAGTCGTGCTGCCCAGCGATCCCCAGTTTAACCCTAACCTAATCACAGGACAATTTACAATGACCAATTAACCTACTAACCGGTATGCCTTTGGACTGTGGGAGGAAACCGGAGCACCTGGAGGAAACCAACACATTCCATGGGGAGAACATACAAAACTCTAAAGAGGATGTAAGGATTGAACTCTGAACTCTGATGCCCTGAGCTACTATAGTGTCATGCCAACCTCTACTCTACTGTGACATCTAATATCAGTAGTAAGGAAATTGCTGAAATGTCATGTAAGAAGTAATAAAAGATGAGTTGGAAAAGAATGATTGAATTGAGCTGAGTTAATATGGACTTATGGAAGGGAAACCTTGTATGAATAATGCATGGGATATGGCAGTAGAATATTTAAGAAAGAACTATTGAGTGTGAAGTGTTTGGATTTTCAGAAGGCTTTTATTAATGTCCAACATGGCAGATCAAAAGTAGAATTGAAGTGGGTGACCACCAGAGATCCTGCTTTTTCTGGCAGGTGGAGCATAGGTGCTCAGTGAAGCGGTCTCCCACTCAGGTCTCACCAATATACAGGAGCACTGGACACAGTATGACCCCAACAGACTCACCTGAAGGAACTGATAGGTGAAAGAGAAATGACTGGAAAAGAGGGTTTCTGATAGGAGAGGATAGAAGACCATGGAAGAACATGTCTGAATGGGAATGGGAAGTAGAATTGAAATGGGTGGCCAGCAGGAAATCTCTGGACACAGTATGACCCCCAACAGACTCACCTGAAGGAACTGTTTGGGGCCCTGAATGGTAGTGAGAGATTTCCTGCTGGCCACACATTTCAATTCTACTTCCCATTCCCATTCAGACATGTTCTTCCATGGTCTTCTATCCTCTCCCATCAGAATCCCTCTTTTCCAGCCATTCTTTCACCTATCAGTTACATCAATAAGAATCTCTAATAAATAAAACTTTAAAAAAAATGTTTTCAGATGAGGAACCATCTGTAAAGTTTCTGGTCGGTGACCTTTCATCACAATTGTAAAGAGTTATGGATTTTATTATTTCTAGAGAGAGACAAGGGAAGGTGGAACATAAAAGATTCATGCAAAAGAGATCCAAATGACAGTATAAAATTACAACTATCAATGACTACATAAAAATAGGAGTGCTGAGAAATTATCTGAAATCAATGGTATTTACAGAAGTCAGTAAAATGCCTAATTAGAAGATGAGATGCCATTCTTTATATTTTCATACAACTTTGATGGAACGTTAAAGGTGGCTAAGCTCAGGGTGAGTGTTAGAGAAATGAAGGAGAATTATTCATTGACTAGGGAAGTTAGTGATATTAAGGATGGAAACAAAAAGAACCATATCTTGATTTGGAAGACAATGAAAATGGTTGGGGCAGAATTGGGGGAAGTCAGATGAACATGGTTCCAATACTAAGATGAGAATGCTATCCAGTTAAATCAAGGGCACTATCAACAACAAATGGAGGAAAATGGAAGGCATATCAATGCAGAAGGTGCCATCGTCAGGAAAAATGCATTAAAGGCAGAGAAACTGGATTAATAAAATTCTTACATGAAGCAGTTTTGGATGAAGTTTCATTAAGGTAGCTTTGCTATTGGAATAAAGAATTTCCGCATAATCACACTAAAAGATCAGTGGGAAGGACCAACATTATTTATTGTAAAATGCATTTGAGTGGAATTAAGCAGGTCATTCAATATAAGAAAATTTGTTTTTAGATGGAGGGAACTGTTATTGGCCTTGCTGAATACAACATACCTTCTAGTTTCCAACATTACAACACTTAATCTTCACATTTTTGGATCTTGGTCTGGTGAACTTGATAATTCTTAATTCCAGCCTGAAGTTCTTCTAAATGATTAAAGATTTCATGAATAATCATGTTGAATAACTCGCACAGAATCATAAACATAATACAAGTTAGAGTGGGGAAATTAACCTGGCACTTCCAATTAAAGAGAGTTAAGCATCATCATAAATTCACTCTAGGAAAGCTCATTTTCAGGGGCTCCTCAACTCAAGTTCTCACTATTTATTGTTTATTTATTATTATTTTGTTTTCTTTCATTTTGTATTTGCTGTTTGTTGTGTTTTGTACATTGGTTGTCAGTGTTTGGTTGTTATGTGCTGTTTTTAATTGATCCTATTATGTTTCTTTGTATTTACTGAGAATGCCCACAAGAAAATGAATCTCAGGCTAATAAATGGTGACATACAGGTACAAGTACTTTGATAATAAATTTAAGTTTAACTTTGAAATTTGAACCAAAGATTTTGTGTTTTGGCAAAAATGGTAATGCATGGAGTCAACTCTTGGTAATAAATATTGGATGAGCACTCCTTATCTTAAATACTTGTGGCCAAAAGTGTTTCACATTTTGGATTTTGGAATATTGTGTCTATATAATGAGGTAGCTTGGAGAGGGGACCAAAGTCTAAACACAAAATCAATTTACATTACCCGAAGGTAGTTTTATATAGTATTTTTAATAATTTTGTGCACAAAATAAAAAGATGTGCATTGAACCATCAGAAAGATAAGCTATCACCACCTCCGCCACCCAGGTGAACAGTCATTGGCTGTTTGGCATCGCCATCATTCCTGACTCTAAATTTATGTGCTACCTACTGGTAACAGACATACTTTATTGATCCCAAGGGAAATCGGGTTTTGTTACAGCCACACCAACCAAGAATAGTAAAGAAATATAGCAATATAAACCCATAAATAATTAAATAATAAGTTAATCATGCCAAGTGGAAATAAGTCCAGGACCAGCCTATTGGCTCAGGGTGTCTGACATTCCGAGGGAGGAGTTGTAAAGTTTGATGGCCACAGGTAGGAATAACTTCCTATGACGCTCAGTGTTACATCTCGGTGGAATGAGTCTCTGGCTGAATGTACTCCTGTGCCTAACCAGTACATTATGGAGTGGATGGGAGTCATTGTCCAAGATGGCATGCAACTTGGACGGCATCCTCTTTTCAGACACCACCGTCAGAGAGTCCAGTTCCACCCCCACAACATCACTGGCCTTACGAATGAGTCTGTTGATTCTGTTGGTGTCTGCTACCCTCAGCCTGCTGCCCAGCACACAACAGCAAACATGATAGCACTGGCCACCACAGCCTCATAGAACATCCTCAGCATCGTCCAGCAGATGTTAAAGGACCTCAGTCTCCTCAGGAAATAGAGATGGCTCTGACCCTTCTTGTAGACAGCTTCAGTGTTCTTTGACCAGTCCAGTTTATTGTCCCCAGGTATTTGTAATCCTCCACTATGTCCACACTGACCCCTTGGATGGAAACAGGGGTCACCAGTGCCCTAGCCCTCCTCAGATCCACCACCAGTTCCTTCGTCTTTTTCACATTAAGCAGTCTTTGTCTTAGAACTATATGTGATACATAAAGACCTTCCCAGAACCTTGTGGAATTTTCTACTTTTGGCATCGGATTTCAGAGGTTTTCGCACGTTGGCTTTTCTAATGAGGGGTGCTCAGCCTTTATTACTATGCACTCAGTTGGGTGGATGAGGATAAGATTTGACCATGATGCTTCTTGCCGTAGCACACTGTCATTCTCAGGTTCAAGTACATACAAACAATAGATCCTCAAAGCAAAGTAGGCTTGTCTTCAGAAGAGCCAGCCTGGAATAAACAAACTTCCATAGAATCTGGGGATAAACTGGAAAATAACCAGTTGAAACAAAGTTTATTGGCTTAAGTCTTTTTTATTGTAAAATGATCAGGTGAAAAACCTTTTATGAATGGAATGCAAACTAAGAAATTAAGTAATAAAAATGACATTTTTGCACTACTGACCTCTGTGTCAGTTGATGACAAGTTTTAAATGGCTATATAAGATAGAAAAATAACCATTTCTATAAGAAAATATCTTCTTCAATATTTGACAGAGATAGGCTACAAGTTGGCAGAGAGAGTGAGTTAGGCGAGCATCAGAATTTCCAAGATCTCATTATGTTAGACCATTTAAAAGTGGGTTCACACATGCATACACATACAAGGTATGTAGATTTACCTGTATTTATGTACAATGAATGATAGCAAATCAGCAGTGATTAGGCAGTAAAAGTGAGAACTGAAAATCTGCTATCACCCATTTTGGTCTATCAGATAATAATAAAATCGCTCCTGATAAAGTGCACTTCACATTTCATGAGTAACAATAACCACTAACATTTTACCTTTTTGAGTAATTGAAGGTAACATAGATAAATAATGTATTTTTAAAATGCAGGATGTATATAAATATCAGAGTGGGATGGTGGGCAAGCAGACCAACTTATCACTTGAAACTGTATCATCAAAGACTGATTTGCTAAGGACAGATCGTCTTGCCCAGCAACATGCAAGGAAGCACATAGCTCCTCATTTTCAAGCCAAGCTTGGAAAACTCCAACCCTCACCCTAATTCAGCAAATTGGAATGGTAGGCAGTGAAATCTTTGCAATCAAAAGTGCACAGAGCAATTCCTGATTATAGTCATTCAAAATCTACTCAGTTGGAGACAGCACTTTGATTTGTACAATATTGGAAAAAATGTTTAGGGTTACAGGAGTTAGGTGGGAATGCAGAATAGATGTTACAGATAGATTAACCACATTTTTACTGAATGGTGAAATAGTGAAATAGAGCCATTACAGAGTAATGTATTCTCTATAGTTTATACATTCATATATATCAGCATATGTTCTCATTCAATTAGGCATCTGGAGTACCACCTCTTCCAGTGTGACACAAGAATGTCCATGGACTAGTTAACATCTACTACCCTCTGGATCTTGGACCAAACATGCCTTCAAGCTCACTGATTGTGAGTATAGCTCGCTGGAGTCAGAGTAAGGCCGGGTAACAGGAGGAGCATTGTGAAGCAGAATTACATTCTGGTACAAATTGCCATTATTATTGGGAAGTCATAGGCAGCTGTAAGGAAAATGTACACAAGTAAGTGTTTAGTGCAGGACTTTATGAGATTATCCTCTGCATCTGCCAGCTTCCAGTCCAATGAGAATAATCAGAGGTCTGCTCCTCATTACTGACAACTCACTAGCACAAAAATCACAACCAGAAGGTGATGGCATACTGAGCCAAGTAAACTGACCATGTTGGTTAAAAATTTCTTACTATGATGTGTTCCTCTGAAATATCTCCCGTCAGGGAGATTCATTTAAAAATTCTTGGTGATTCACAGTTAATCATCAAAGACAAGTGGGATTAGCAACAGGATAGAATGAGAGCAATGTTGTTTTGAATAACATGGAAGTTATAAGAAGTTAAGATTGCCAGTTAACTAGAAAAGTAATGGATTAAAAGTAAAAAGGATGAAAAGTTCACTGGGGCAGTGACCTGTTTGAGCAGGATTAAGACAGACGAATCCTTCATTTGCTATCCAGCAGGTACAATAATTACCACAAGCATGTATCTGAGGAACAGTCCAACATATATGCTATCTACAAACATGAAGTATAGATGACAATATTATAAATGCTAGGGAAGCTTTAAAGGAGCAACTGTTGGCTCTAATGTATATTAGACTGCATAGCCATCAAAGATCTCTGCTGCCAAGCAGTTTTGGGCACCTCAACTAACATTCCTCCTTCCTTTTGGAGAAATTAAATCTGATACTTTCCTGGATAAACCCACTAATAATCATTACTCAAATCTGATCAAAATTGCTTCATTATATTGAGTTTTAACAAATGATTTTAAGGTGTCCCTAATTTTTAAATGTTCAAAATGTGATAAACAGTAAAGTATATCTTTGTGAAATATGACACATCAGCACTAAACAAAAATGTGAATGGTTAAATTGGGCGGTGCTATTCAGTGGCACTGCAAACATTTTACAATGAAGTTTTAAAGGTAGAGCCCCATAAGAAATTTACTCATTATTCAGCTGGATGCAGTGAAGTGGATCATCAAGTTTAAATTAGTACTCTCCGAGAATGAAAATTCTTCATACAGACAATTACTGGAGCCTGGAACGCTTTATTAAAGGGCATAACTAAAGGAGAGACATTGGATCTAAGAAGGAAATTGGATATGAATTCAAAGCAGTACGGACAAGCAAAAGGATTTACTTTATATTGTTCTAGGAAGCAGCCAGTTCACAAAGGCTGGAATGAATGGTCAAATCTTATTCTGGAATTTTCTATTTACAAAATGCAATTGAAGATAAAGTGTAAAAGCATAACTAAGTTTTTATCAAGATCAGTGAACAATCCTCATCTACCAGAACACAAAACCATAGATGGATGCTACTTGCGTTCCCAATCCTGAATGAATCAGAGACTCTCTGAAAATGTCTTGAATAACTTCACCTTACTGGCCTGTTAGGAAAGTTATTAACAATGTGGCCCATAAACTAGGGCATTAAAGTCAAGAGCCTCTTTTCAGTTCATCATATACTGGGTTACTCTGATTACTTTGAGAATGGTATTAAACCACTTCTTACTGATTCCACGATCTCATTCAGGCAATGAATTTGCCTGTAGTACCAGATTTTCATACTTCTAACTGCTCAGTAAAGTACCTTCGCTGGTTTCTACAAACGTATTTGAAATGACATGGGCATTCACTGAAATTCCCAGTAGGAGTCAGATGGTGCTGCTCCTTGTGTTGTTATTGCTTAGATAATTCCAAAATACCCAAGGTTCAAAAATCTGAATCAGCATCCATTAACTCCGTATCTACCAAATTTGTTCTTGAATGCATAGGTGCAATAGCAGACCTTCTCCCCTGGGATGTGGGCACACTGGGAATATTTATTGCAGGGAGTCCTCTGAGATCCACATTGGCAGAGGATCGGGTGACCACATGATTGCATGGTCTCTGTGGAGGCCTGAATCGATCTCCATTAGAAAATCCCAGGCCACTCTGGAGTTTGTCCTCAAATGAAAGGGGATTTACAATCAAGTTTAGCGGTGGATTCCCTCTGTGCCCTGAAGAGCTACTATGTGCTCCTCTGAAATGTCTCTCGTCATGGTCTCCAGGGCTGAGTCCAAACTCTATGAAAGCACCTGGTAACATATCCTGCACATTAGCTGGTTCTGCTACTTTAGAAACCAAGCTTCTTTGCCCAGTCAACTTGGGCAAGCGTGGAACGGTACTGGATGCTCTTTCAGTGCAGTAGCCCATGTCTTGTGGCTCCTCTGGAGAACCAAGAGGTCCAACACGTTTCTTCCTCCTCTTCTTCTTTTTCTTCTTCCCAGTTTTCTTCTGAAGTTCTGGGAGAATCTCAGCCTCAATAATCCAGAGGTCCTTCTTATTGTCATCTGGGGGAACTGAAATGGAACAAGGTAGTGTCAAGCAGTATTTCCTGGCTCCTCCATCTCTCAGTTTCAAACTGGTATAACTCACAACTGAAATTGTACCCTTTACCATCAAAAACAAACAGTATGACTCCTGACTTAATGATAACACAAGGTCATAGAAGAAGAAGCTGATGATGACGATACTTCTGCACCAAAGTTATGAGGACAATAATTAGAACAAGGTTCCTTTGCTCTAAGTATGACTCCAACCAATGGAAAAGTTTTTTCCCTTTGACATCCAATAACTTCAACTTTATCTGGATAACCTGATGTCCCATCTGGTCCTATTAGATCCTGCCATGGAGTAACAAACAGTCACTCTCAACTCACTTCTCTGATTCAGCTCTCTATCCCATGTTTGGAACAAGGTGGTGATGAGGTCAAAAGCTGAATCATCATGACTAAACTCAAACTGAGCATACTTAGTTGGTTACTGAAAGAATAGGTGCTGCATGACAGCATTTTTTCCATCACCTTCCCAACTTCCCCCTGGAGTTCTGGGGTAACTGTCGAGAGCAGTTTACTTGGATTGGACTAATTAGACTGATTTGATGTGCAATACTTTTAGTAAGCAGGAAATAATTGTTAGATAAATTCCAGTGTTGAAAGAGAAACAGCCAACCACATTCTGGAGCACAAGTGTTCAGTATCACAGCTGAATAATATATGGCACTACTGCCTTTGTATCTCTCCCTCCATTTGCCACAAGCCACTAAAGTTTAAACTGTTTTGATAAAATTGTACCAGTACTTAAAAGTTACGTAGGTTTATTAATTGACTTATCAAAGTGGCAAACTCACCTGGTGTCTCTGCTGAAGTGACAGAAATGTCCTGAGGTAAAATGGCTCCCCTTCTGGCCACCATCTTGGTTATGTGTTGAGCCCAAGCAGATGAAAGATCAGCAGATGGCTCATTCAGATCAAAGTTGATTCCAGCTAAAAATACAGGACAAGAGAAAATCTGGAGATGCTGGAAATCCGAGCAACACACACAGAATGCTGGTGCAACTCAGCATTCAGGAAAAGAGTACAGTCAACGTTTAGGGCCTGCTGAAGGGTTTCGGCATGGAATGTTGACTACTCTCTTCCATAGATGCTGCCTGACCTGCTGAGTTGCTCCAGCATTTTGTCTGTGTTGCTAAAAACACAGGATGTCTTTTAGATATTGATTAAGCTTGCTAATCCTCCCTTTCCCTCCTCTAATACGTCTTATGTGAAACTCCTGCCACCTGACCCTCGTAATGTTGTTGCTTAGAACTAGGCACCCAGAAGTTCTTTTTACTAATCTACTTTCTTCTATAGCAATTGTACAAATGTTTATACAATGTTATACAAATTGTACAAATTATTTAAGAACTTTTTAAAAGCTATTTATTAATGCTTTTTGGGAGGGTGATTTTAGATGCATATCATATTTATACTGAGTTAAATACTGTATGTAATTAGTTTTGCTACAATAAGTGTATGGGACACTGGAAAAATGTTGAATTTCACCCTTGGGGATGAATAAAGTATCTATCTATCAATCTATCTATCTAAAACACCATCCACAAGAGAAAGACTCTTTTTTTCTAATCCCTGTGTTTAAATGCATCAATAGTATAGCCCCTTACTGGAAGTTGGAGGCCAATTTGCTTTGAGGAGGGATAGAAGATTACAGTCGAACACAGAAGTGCTTTTTGCTGTGGGATAGCAGATTGGAGGAGATAGTGTCAGATTGCCTGGGATGTGGGGATAGGGAAGCTAATTCCTGGTTAGGATGGTTAGACAAATAGGACAAAAGTAAGATTGGTAGTTGGAGTGAGGGTTGTTGAACTGGGAGTTTCAAGGGCAGGCAGATTCCTGTATTTGTAAAATGTCTCTTTGTACTCCACAGATGGATAATCCGAGGTAAATCTATTCAACTGAAATCAAAATAATTTCATCAAAGCCAAGGCACTTAGCCAGGTAAACTTGTTCTGGCTTGTAGAATAGGATCCATGATTCTATCATTTTTTGAACTGGTTAATGAATGAAGCCTAGTCTAATTAGACTCTACTCAGCCTTGGCCTTCCTATTTAGCATGACTGCGGCCCCTAAGAATTCTTTTTTAACAAGCACCAACAAATAATCCTCTTTCAATTCCACTCTTCCCCTTTGTTCAGGACCAAGGGCAAATCATGCTTGACTAATCTGTTGGAGTTTTTCGAGGATGTAACCAGGAAGTTAGACAAGAGAGATTCAGTGGATGTAGTGTACCTCGATTTTCAGAAGGCATTTGATAAGGTCCCACATAGGAGATTGGTGGGTAAAATCAGAGCTCATGGCATTGGGGGGAAGATATTGACATGGATAGAAAACTGGTTAGCAGATAGAAAGCAAAGGGTAACAGTGAATGGGTGTTTCTTCGAATGGCAGGTGGTGACTAGTGGGGTGCCACAGGGTTCGGTATTGGGACCACAGCTGTTTATGATTTACGTCAACGATTTAGATGAAAGCATTGAGAATAACATCAGCAAGTTTGCTGATGATACTAAGCTGGGTGGCAGTGTGACATGTGATGAGGATGTTAGGAGAATTCAGGGTGACTTGGATAGGCTGGGTGATTGGGCAGATACTTGGCAGATGACGTTTAATGTGAATAAGTGTGAGGTTATCCGCTTTGGGAGTAAGAACAGGAAGGCAGATTATTATCTGAACGGTGTAGAGTTAGGTAAGGGAGAAATACAAAGAGATCTAGGAGTCCTTGTTCATCAGTCACTGAAGGTGAATGAGCAAGTGCAGCAGGCAGTGAAGAAGGCTAATGCAATGTTGACCTTTATTACAAAGGGAACTGAGTACAAGAGCAAGGAAATCCTTTTGCATTTGTACAGGGCCCTGGTGAGACCACACCTGGAGTATTGTGTACAGTTTTGGTCTCCAGGGTTAAGGATGGACATCCTGGCTGTAGAGGAAGTGCAGCATAAATTCACAAGGTTAATTCCTGGGATGTCTAGACTGTCTTACGCAGAGAGGTTAGAGAGACTGGGCTTGTACACGCTGGAATTAAGGAGTTTGAGAGGGGATCTGATTGAAACATATAAGATTATTAAGGGATTGGACAAGATAGAGGCAGGAAATATGTTGCAGATGCTGGGAGAGTCCAGTACCAGAGGGCATGGTTTGAGAATAAGGGGTAGGTCATTTAGGACAGAGTTAAGGAAAAACTTCTTCTCCCAGAGAGTTGTGGGGGTCTGGAATGCACTGCCTCGGAAGGCAGTGGAGGCCAATTCTCTGGATGCTTTCAAGAAGGAGCTAGATAAGTATCTTATGGATAGGGGAATCAAGGGATATGGGGACAAGGCAGGAACCGGGTATTGATATTAGATGATCAGCCATGATCTCAGAATGGTGGTGCAGGCTCAAAGGGCCGAATGGTCTACTTCTGCACCTATTGTCTATTGACCCAAGATATTCCAACAAAGTTAAACAAAGTCACTTACAATTTAGTATACTGTATCCATTGTTCATAATGTGATTGCTCTAAAACAGAATTAAACGCAGATCACTGTTTAACCTCGGGCAGAATGCAAGTGTGATTGCCTGAGATTTTAATTCTCTGTCCTACTCCTGCATAGACTCACCTTTGCTTAATTTCTCAATGAAGATCAACAAAGGCTTAAGGAACTGCAGCTCCTCTTCTGATTCATTTCACCTGTCCTATCTTTTCAGACGTATAGCCACACAGATCACAGCTTTTACCAGCTATGGTAACAACTGTTGCTGACGTCTACAGCTTCTTATTTAAATTTTTCATTTCCTGTCTTGGGCCATGATCACCTCCCTTTGTTTTGTCCCTTATTCCTTTCCATCATTTAATTGCTCCCTTATTTCCTTCTTGGCACCAACCTTTACTATCTCCTCCCTCCCCAGCCCATTTCCAACCCATTTAAAATATTACCTGACAAAGGACTCTAATGCTTTAGAGTCCAACATTAACTCTAATGCTGCCTGAACCTACAGAGAACTTCCAGTTTAATTAGTCATCAATGGAACAAATTCATGTAGAATGAGTACTCACCCACAGGGCCTTCGTGAGAGACAGTCTGCATGCTGAATGACAGTTCTTTATCTGGGTTTTTCAGTAATTCCTTTCGCTTTGAGAAGGCTTTGGCAATCATTTTGCTCTTCTTGATTCGCTTTGGCTCATCATCACTTCGGCCAATAATTCTGAAAGTAATTTTATTTTTGAAAATGATTTAATTGTTTTAATTTTATTTACAGATTCAGCATAGTAACAGGCCCATTTGGCCCAACAAGTCTATGCCGCTCAATTACACCTATGTGAGCAATTAACCTACTAAACTACATGCCTTTAGGATGTGGGAGGGAACTGGAGCACCCAGAGGAAAGCCACACGGTCACAGGAAGAATGTACGGGCAGATGCGGGAATAAGAAGACATTCAACTCAGGTTGAAAAGGAGGCTCAGGAGATGTGGGAGGGTGGAGTTGTTGAGAAAACTCCACTGACCAACAGCTGTCCTTATCAATAGTTCGTTTTGCTATAACTTCAGACATTATATCCAGTCTAAGCCATGTCACAGATCATTTCACATAACTTGCACCTTCAGAATCAGGATATCAAACCTTTAATCTTTTCTGTAAAACACAAAATGGTGGGAGCTTCTTGGCAGTGGGAACTTTCACTTATGTAGTGCAAAAGGAAAAGTTCCACCATGAGTTGATTAACAATCTTTATCAGATTGGGTGCATGGCCTTGATTTACTATGCCCTTGAGGTAATCATCATTCAGGAGGATGAACTCAATGGAAAGTAATATTGGTGAGGTCTAATAAAGAAGAAGGTGTAGTATCAGTTGCATGGTTTATTTAAAATCTTGCTAAAATATCCCTCCAGAAGAATTCATCATATCTTGGAGCCTCACTCCACTAATACGTTGATTGATAGGATTTAATTGAATTTGTATCTTCCTGACTTCATCATGGATTCTTCATAAAAGACCTTACTTATTGTCTTTTATTTAGCACAGTCGTGATTTGATCAATCCTATACAGAGTATCTGTATAAAATCTTTTCTAACACAGTACATGTCAAGCCAAACATAGTCCTAACCTGTGATAATGTCTCGTGTTTTATTAACTACCACAAAATTCTCATCGTACTTGATGGTATTTTCCTGAGTGCAATTATTTCCTGAGTGTAATTAATGCCGTCTATTGTTTGTCTAAATCAATGAAAAAAAATCTTTGTCAGATTATTTCTTTCTCCGTCTCTCCCATCTCCTCCAATTGAAATGGTTTAAAAATTGAAGCTTCCTGTCACGTACTCAGCATGTTTTATTTTTACCTGCTTTCTTTCAACCATTCTGACAACCTGCTTTAAGGGTATTAGCTGTTTTGTCAAGGGCTTCTCAAAATTAACAAACATCCTATTCAAAGCAACACACACCAAATACTGGAAGAACTCAACAGGCCAGGAAGCATCTGTGGAAAAAAGTAAACAGTCAACGTTCCGGGCTGAGACCCTTTATCAGGACTGGAAAAGAAGAGAAGATGGTGGGGGGGGGGGGGGGGGGGCGGGTAGGGAGGAAGAAGTACAAGGTGATAGGCGAAATCAGGAGGGGGAAGGATGAAGTAAAGAGCTGGGAAGTATATTGATAAAAAAAAACAAAGGGCTGGAAAAGGGGGATTCTGATAGAAGACCATGGAAAAAAGGGAAGAGAAGGAAAAGGGAAGAAACATCCTATTCAGACATCCATGTATATGACATTGTGCATGTTCCATTACTGAAATGAAATATTAAGAACAGGGTGTTCTGATTGTTTAACTAGTGAACAAAGCATCTATTCAGACCTCTAATGTTTGGCTGATTAATGGTGTTAGCATTAGAAAGTATAGAATATTGTGCTGTGGTTCATTTCTTCACATTATTAGGATCTTGATCTCACATAAGTAGTCACCAGGCAGTTAAATTATCAAGATGGGTTTCTCAGATTTGGTTGTATTCCTTGAGTGTGGATATTATTGGGTAATTTAAGTGAATGATTTAAATAATTAAATAAGTCAGCCAGCAAGACAAAGAGAAGCTATTCATTGTGGTGGGAACATCCAGATGCGGGTGTAACATTAAATTTTAAGCTAGGCTTTCATGGATGAGGTTAGAAACTACTTGTCAATATAAAAGGTGGGGTAAATTTGGAACTCTCTACCTTGAAGGATGTTAAGGCTGGGAATCAAATGAAATTTTTCAAACTGAGATAACTCATTCTTAGGCAAAAATGTTGAAGAATTATGGAAATCAGGAAAGAGCTGGAGATCAACACTGATTTATTTGAATGTTGCATTTAAGGGGACCTATTCAGAAATTGAAGAGCTTTTAGAGACAAAGGACACTTTGGGAATATTCATCCCCTTTCTTAGCAAAATTATTTATCCTTCAAGAGGGATAGCAGGGTAACCAGACATGATAACAGCGCATTAAAGTTGCAATAAAATCACTTTTGCTTGCAGTAATTTTAACTTTTCCACCATCTTACAATGCCAAAGTGAATTCTCTTACCTTAGCCATGTCCTTTTCCAGATCAAGACTGTAGCTTTGGTCCATACCCAGGTGCTCATGGCGATACCTGTCCCAAACATGGCAAATATGTTTATCTTTTCCACCAGGAGACTGGGGCGATTCTTGATGCTACATTCAGGGATAGGCGTGTTGGTTTGCTCAGCAATGGAAACATTGGCTTCGCACCTGCAGAATTAAACATAAAGTCAATCAAATATGAAAACTCCACCAAATGTGTGCGTTGAGCTACTATACGCACAAACATGCACACACATTTTACAAACAGGATAATAAATATTATCCAGACCACAGAGCACATATAGACAAAAATGCAACAATTATTCATACGTACCTGAATATATCTATGCCCAGCAATAGCCAGCTATAATATACAATGGTCCATTATGTCATATCTTATTTAATAACTCCAATGATATCTCTGTGAACTGAAAATTAGTGTTGAATTTTAGGAAGGAAGAGAATATACATTTGACTATCTCAAAGTGTTTAATGAACACAATGATGTCGTAGTCAGCATGGTTTCCTCAAGGGAACATCTTGCCTGACATACCTGTTGGAATTTTTTGAAGAAATAAAAAGCAGGATAGACAAAGGAAAATCCGTTGATGTTGCGTACTTGGAGTTTCAGAAGGCTTTTGACAAGGTGCCACACATGAGGCTGCTTGACAAGCTATGAAGCCATGGTATTACAGGGAAGATTCTAGCATGGATAAAGCAGTGGCTGGTTGGCAGGAGGCAAAGCGTGGGAATAAAGGGGGCTTTTTCTGGTTGACTGCCAGTGAGTAGGGGTGTTCCACAGAGCTCTGTGTTGGGACCAATTCTTTTTAGGTTATATGTCAATGATTTGGATGATGGAATTGATGGCTATGTTGCAAAGTTTGCTGATGATATGAAAATAGGTTGATGGGAAGGTAGTTTTGAGGAAATAGGCTACAGAAGGCTAGATTAGGAGAATGGGCAAAGAAATGGCAGGTGGAATTCAGTGTCAGGAAGTGTACAGTCATGCACTTTGGTAGAAGAAATGAAAGAGTTGACTTTTTTAAATGCAGAGAAAATACAAAAATCTGAGGCACAAAGGGATTTGGGAGTCCTTGTGCAGGATTCCCTGAAGGTTAATTTGCAGGTTGAGTCTGTGGTGAGGAAGGCAAATGTGATGTTAACATTCACTTCAAGAGGACGAGAATATAAAACGAAGGATGTAATGTTGAGACTTTATGAAGCAGTGGTGAGGACTCACTGGAATATTATGAGTGGTTTTGGATCCCTTATCTTAGAAAGGATATGTTGAAACTGGAAAGGGTTCAAAGGAGGTTCATGAAAATGATTCCAGAATTAAACATCTTGACATATGAAGAGCTTTTAATGGCTCTGGACCTGTGTTCACTGGAATTCAAAAGAATGAGGAGTGACCTAATTGAAAGCTATCAATGGTGAAAAGGCCTTTACAGGGTGGATGTGGAGAAGATGTTTCCTATGGGGGTAGTGTCTAAGATTCTTGATTGGTCAGGAGATGAAGGGATGCGGGGGGAAAGCAGGAGATTGGGGTTGAGAGGAAAAATGGATCAGCCATGATAAAATGGCAGAGCAAAGTTGATGGGCCAAATGGCGTAAATCTGCTCCTATATCTTATGGTCTTATGGTCTAAACGTGCCAGTCAATTTTCACACAGTTAGGACTCACAGTCAGCTTTGAAATAATTGATCATAACCTGCCTTTTAGTGATCTCTACCAGAGGTAAATACTTGTCAGGGCACCAAGGTCATAACCCCTGCTTTTCAAATAGTTTACATGCAGTGGCTGAATTTTACTACCTCAAATGTAAGACTGTAATTCTTACGCCTTGTCTTCATGCTCAAGTGTCAGCCTAGATTGTGCTCAGATCTCTAAAGGAAACCTGAAACCACAACCTGCTACCCACTGAGTTCAACACTGATAATTGGAGTGTAAATCATATTTAGATTTAAGGAGCTCCAGTTCTATTCCTTCCTTGCTGCTTCTTGATATCATCCTCCAGTAAACAGAATACTCGGAAACAGCATGAACCTATGAAACACAATTCCTAGTACAGGTAGCGCACAGGAAGATTCTATGTGCCTCACTGAGTCTGTGTCTGCAGGCTAAGATGAATTCAAACCAATGTTGAAAAATGCTACGCAAACTCCTAACTTTTACTATGTTTAAGATCAATCTGTTCACTATTAAAGTTAAATGAAAGTTTTCCGAGATCAGAAATTTTCAAAAGATGCAGGGAATCTTCCTTTGGTCAACATCTTCTGGATAGATCATGAAACCATATAGTTCACTTCTTTTATGTCCTTTATAGAAACATAGAAAACCTACAGCACAATACAGGCCCTTCAGCCCACAAAGTTGTGCCAAACATGTCCCTACCTTAGAGATTACTAGGCTTACCCATAGCCCTCTATTTTTCTAAGCTCCATGTACCTGTCCAAAAGTCTCTTAAAAGACCCTATTGTACCTGCCTTCACCACCATTGCCGGCAGCCCATTCCACACACTCACCACTCTCTGCATAAAAAACTTACCCCTGACATCTCTGTACCTACTCCCCAGCATAATAAACCTGTACCCTCTTGTGGCAACTATTTCAGCCTTGGGAAAAAGCCTCTGACTATCCACCAGAGACTAATGCTTCTCATCATCTCGTACGTTTGTTTTTTGTGTTGAATGTTGGACTGCTGTGTGTCAATGTCCAATTCCAATGTGCTGATTAAACCTTCCATTGTTCATCTATTAATGCAATGAAGGAGACTGAAACATTGAGCTGAATGTGGAAGATGAGCCCCAGCAGCCTGCCTTTTTAATCACTGGGGGATCACTCTGCTACCGGAGAGGGGAGACTGCCTTTTGATCACTGGGGGGATCGCTCTGCTACAGAGAGGGGAGACTGCCTTTATATCACTGGGGGATCGCTCTGCTACAGAGAGGGGAGACTGCCTTTATATCACTGGGGGATCGCTCTGCTACAGAGAGGGGAGACTGCCTTTATATCACTGGGGGATCGCTCTGCTACAGAGAGGGGAGACTGCCTTTATATCACTGGGGGATCGCTCTGCTACAGAGAGGGGAGACTGCCTTTATATCACTGGGGGATCGCTCTGCTACCGGAGAGGGGAGACTGCCCTTATATCACTGGGGGATCGCTCTGCTACCGGAGAGGGGAGACTGCCTTTATATCACTGGGGGATCGCTCTGCTACCGGAGAGGGGAGACTGCCTTTATATCACTGGGGGATCGCTCTGCTACAGAGAGGGGAGACTGCCTTTATATCACTGGGGGATCGCTCTGCTACCGGAGAGGGGAGACTGCCTTTTGATCACTGGGGGGATCGCTCTGCTACTGGAGAGGGGAGACTGCCTTTATATTGCTGAGGGATCGCTCTGCTACCGGAGAGGGGAGACTGCCTTTATATCACTGGGGGATCGCTCTGCTACTGGAGAGGGGAGACTGCCTTTATATCACTGAGGGATCGCTCTGCTACCGGAGAGGGGAGACTGCCTTTATATCACTGGGGGATCGCTCTGCGCTCTGCTACCGGAGAGGGGAGACTGCCTTTATATCACTGGGGGATCGCTCTGCTACCTGAGAGGGGAGACTGCCTTTATATCACTGGGGGATCGCTCTGCTACCGGAGAGGGGAGACTGCCTTTATATCACTGAGGGATCGCTCTGCTACCGGAGAGGGGAGACTGCCTTTATATCACTGGGGGATCGCTCTGCTACCAGAGAGGGGAGACTGCCTTTATATCACTGGGGGATCGCTCTGCTACCGGAGAGGGGAGACTGCCTTTATATCACTGAGGGATCGCTCTGCTACCGGAGAGGGGAGACTGCCTTTATATCACTGGGGGATCGCTGTGCTACCGGAGAGGGGAGACTGCCTTTATATCACTGGGGGATCGCTGTGCTACCGGAGAGGGGAGACTGCCTTTATCTCACTGGGGGATCACTCTGCTACCGGAGAGGGGAGACTGCCTTTATATCACTGAGGGATCGCTCTGCTACCGGGGAGGGGAGACTGCCTTTATATCACTGGGGGATCGCTCTGGTATTGGAGAGGGGAGACTGCCTTTATATCACTGGGGGATCGCTCTGCTACCAGAGAGGGGAGTCTGCCTTTATATTGCTGGGGGATCACTCACTGCTGGAGGGAGAAAGGCCAGCTGCAGTGCCCTGAGAATGTTATCCAGGTTTTATGATCTTTGGATATAGATTTAGACTGTAGACTTTTTTTTCTCTTAACGTGTTTTATATTGTGTTTTTCACCTGATCTTTCTCGTTTTTTTGTGTAAGGAGGGTTGACGTCCCTGTTCCACTTTTTCTTTGTGCCAGGAGGAGGGATTTGGGGTTGCTGATTGTGTTGCTGTTCTTTTCTTTCTTGGTTTTTTGGCTATCTGGAGAGAAGAATTTCAGAGCTGGTAATAAATGATCTTTAAACCTTTGAAATGTGGCATTCTAATGAGGAGTTTCAGCACTCCTTTGACTCAAACAGGCGATTAATGTCCCAAGTTCACTGCAAGTCTTCACTGAGTAGATAACTAGTAGCTAAAGAGTAACGCATTACAGGGTAGGAGGTGAACGGGTTACTTACAGAACAAAATCACGGAAACTCCTCTCCCAATCAGCCTGGTTAAAGAAGTCGTAAAAATGGCAGCCAAATGTGATGAAGACAAAGCCAAATGCCAAGAAGCCAAAAATACCTGAAAAATAAAGCTCATCATTTAAACATCACAGTTTTACATCTGCACAAAGCTAGAATGATTCAAACACTTCCCCTCCACATGTAAACACCCTCACAAACATACACATGCACACAGACATCAAGAACTGCAGCCAATCTCATTTCATGGCAATAAGCTTGAGTTCTTTCACCTACAGATAGAATCACCTTTTGTTGTTTCCATTTACCTGCAACAGTGCAGACCGAGAAAAAGAACTTGGTGGGGAATTTTATTTTAACATTACAAGAAATTACCTCAAGTCAACCTTTGTAATCTTAGAAAATATGGATAAGAGCAATTCAGGTGTTTTCTCCCATGTTATAAATGGAGAGTGTGTTAGTCGCATAGAAAGGGGTTTCAAAAAGGAATCATGGAATAATAACTTGTGCTAATGATGAGGACATAGAAGTCGTGTCTACTGCTATATTAAATATCTTCCAGTAAAGATTACCTATAATAGTTACTTTCCATTCTTATGATTAAACCCACTGCAAAATTGATTTAGTCAGTTCTATTCTCCAGCTCTTTTCCCATAGCCCTAAATGTTTTTTTCTTCAAGAATCCAACAAATTCTCTTTTGCAAGCAACAGCTGAATCTGCATGCACAATACATCAGTGAATTTCAGTTCATGAGTACTCAACGTGTGAAGAAGTTATTACCTCAGTCACCTGTCGTATCTATCCCAAACACCGATTTCTTTGTCCTTTTATTGCTTGTTTCCCTTTTATCTCTGTCTCTGGTCTATCCATGTAGCTCAAGTCCATTATGGTTCATAGCTTTCCCAAGGGGAAATGACTAGAATTGGACACAATTTCTGAGATGTGGCCAAATCAGTATTTTACAGAGGTTTGACATAATTTTCTTTTGCTCTCTAGGGCTCCACATACCTAGCAGAGAAACCAGAGGCTTTCTAACTGCAACTCTGTAAGGTATAGAGTTGAGATCTTACGCTGACCAATTCTTACCGAGACGAAGCATCGTTTCATTAATTTTACTGGCTGCTTTCTCACTCAGGAGCCCAGGGTGGTTACTCTTTATTGAGAACAAGGTCATGACACCTGTAAAAGAAATAGTGGAAGCTGAAATAAGCCAGTGACCAATTTAAAAATGAAACATTCTGTAAATCAAAAGAAAATCAGGATCTTTGTGCAAAGAGAACCAAGAACCTAACACTCCGTTCCTCCTAGAGCAGTTGTTGAGGATGGACCATAGGGTTAAATGTGGGGGGGGGGGGGGGGCTCTCCTCTAAGATGTTCAGAAGTAATTCTATTGGTCACTTAGTAATTGGGTGCCATGGTAATGTAGCATTTAGAGTTGAGAGTTCATTTCCAAAACCATCTATAAGAATTTTACATCGTCCCTGTGACCACGTGGGTTTCCTCCATGTGCTCCAGTTTCCTCCCACATTCCAAAGATATACTGGTTAGTAGGGTAGTTAGTCATTGTACATTGTCCTGTGACTAGGCTAGGGTTAGATAGGTAGATTGCTGGGTGGTGCAGTTCATTGGGCCAGAAGGGCCTGTCCCACACTGTATCCCTAAATAAAGTAAAATAAAATAAAACTATTTGTCTAAAACCTGAAGGATTACAGAACTAAGATAGGCAGATGGAGTTAAGATCAACCATGATCTAACTGAGTGGTAGAAATAGCTTGAGGGATTGAATGGTTTCAGTTCTGTTTCCATCTGTGGAAAGACACATTTTTCAAACTAGCCATATTTCAGAACTGAGAGTGAAGATCTCCTTATATGGACTTTGTCAGTGTAAAGAGAAAAGGGGAAAAAGCTTTTAACTCGTCGTCAATATTTTTGCTAGGGATTGGAACTTTTCTCCCAGGCAGAATTTGCAGTATGATGGATAAGCAATGGATACCCAGAACCCTTCCTATCAAGCCAGAGATGCTGAACTCACCCGAGATTACAAGGCAGAGATTGACAGGAATTTGTTGGGAGAGTGTGTCAAGGGCTACACAGCCACTGTGGCTAAATAGCATTGTAAACAAGCAAGCTATGATTTAACTGATTGGTGGAACTGGTTTTGCTTTTGAGAACTGGGCATTGCTGGCAAGGCCAACGCTAACTGCACTTCATTAACTGTCCTTAAGAAAATGGTGGTGGACCAACTTCTCAAAATGCTTAAGTCCTTAGTGTTGTAGTTTTATAGACCACACAAACTAGGCCCTTCAGCCCAACGGGTGAATAAGTGCACACAGAGCTTACAGAAAGGGAGTTACAGGATTTCATACATTTCCACATCAGGATGGTGTGCAACATGGAAGGGAACCTGTGGGTGGTGGTGTTGCAATGCACCTGGTGCCCTTTTCCTTCTTGACGGTAGAGATTAGGTTTGAAAGGTGCTGTCAGGGTGACGCAGGTGAGTAACTGCAGTGCATTCTGTAGACGGTACACACTGCAGCCACCAGGCTTGACTGATGTGAGAAACAAATGCATAGGATGGAGGACTGGATATTGATGAGCTGGCTGCTTTATCCTGGATGGAGGTGATGCATCTGTATTCATTCATTCAAATATACAGCATGGCATTTTGTTCCTGATGTAGATGGTGGAGAGGCCTTGGGAGTTACCTAGCTCTCAACTGTCTTTGTAGCCAGGGTATTTATATGCCTGATCCTTTTGAGCTTTTGGCCCTCAGGATGCTTATAGTCATGGCTTTGGCAATGGTAATGCCATTGAAATTAGTCACTGCCTTGCATTTTTGTGGCACAAATGATGCCACTTATCAGTCCATCCCTAAATATTATGTAGGTCTTGCTGCATGAGGTCTGGCCAAGGAATTATCATCCGCTGGGGATTTGCTAATGTCTGAAATTGGGTCAAAATACAACTGCAAAAACTTAGTTGAAAGAGTGGGATCTGACTGAAGATGGACAGAGAGCTCCGACTGCTGCTATACTGCATCCTTAAGGCACTTTAAATAAGGAGCATCACGAAATTGATTTGAATTAATTTTGGATTTTATTCTTTGTATGACAGGTCCATGCTACATACCTCTAATAAGAAAATAGCCGCCAACCAGCAAAACCAGTCCAATTGGAGCCAGGACAAATCCTGCCCGGAAGTGATAATCCTTATATCCAACAAAGCAGATCCCACTGACAGAGTCTCCATCCACCTATGGAACAAGACCAAACCAAATTATGAGGGGATTAGACAGGATAAATGTAAGCTGGTTTTTACCACTGAGGCTGGGTGAGGCTAGAACTAAAGGTCATGGGTTATGGGTGAAAGATGAAATATTTAAGAGGATCTTCTTCACTCAGAGAATGGTGCAAGTGCGGAACGAGCTGCCAGCGGAAGTGGTGGATGTGGGTTTGACTGCAAGATTTAAGAGAAGTTTGGATAAGTACATGGTTGGGAAGGGGTATGGAGGGCAATGGCCCAGATGTAGGTTGATGGGACTAGGCAGAGTAACAGCTTGGCACAGGTTACACAGGCCAGATAGTCTGTTTCTATGCTGCCGTGCTCTATGATTCAGTCATTTTACTGCAGTGTCATTTAGGTATGAATATTCTAGGGGTGCAGACTCAGACCATGAATATGTCAAGGATCTAACTGTGACACACATTATAGAGTAAATACTAAACCCAGCGAGGATTAATCCAAGTCATCATTATCAACTCCGCAGCATCCTTTTTCAATCTAATATGTATTTAATTATCTGTTTAGTATCAGTTCAAATGAAGAATGTTGGCGTTAGAGCCAAGTAAATTTACATTTTGTATTTGATCAGTTGTCAAGGGTAGGTTCAGAAAATAATTAAAAATGTCAACATTTTTGTTGACAAGCTATTATCACTAAAGATCTGGAGTAAGTTACAACCAAACCAATCCCCAAACAAACATCAATCTGTGAGTAACTGAGTAGGGATTTGAAAGCATTTTGGTGTCCTTGGAGGGAATGCAATGCAAATTCACCAAAATTATACCTTTACTCTTGGTTTAAATTATGAGGAAAGATCACACAAATTGTTGTATGCCCAGAAATCTGGGAGGTTAAGCAGTGATTTGATGATAATTTTCTAGATGTTGAGGGAACTGAAAAGAGTAAATAGAGAAAAACAGTATTTTTGCTCGTTAGGTTGCCAAAACCAGGGGACAGTGTAAAATTTTGTAACACCAAAACCTAATCAAGAGCAAAAACACAGGAGGAATATCTACTTAGTTTTTACTTTATTAGGCATGAACATATATAACTTGGTGGCATGACAATGTATGCCAATAACAAGGTGGCCTACAGGAAAGAAATCATCTCTCTGACACAGTGGTATCAAGAAAACAACCTCTCCCTCAATATTGCAAGAACAAAGGAACTGATTCTGGATTACAGGAGGAATGGGGATGGGCTAACCCCTATTGACATCAACGGACCTGGAGTTGAGAAGGTAAACAGCTTCAAGTTCCTCAGCATTCATATCACTGAGGACCTCTGTGCACACTAGCTGTGTGGTGAGAAAGGCACAACATCACCTTTTTCACCTCAGATGGTTGAGTAAGTTTGGTATGGGCCCCCAAATCCTAAGAACTTTCTACAGGGGCTCAATTGAGAGCATCCTGACTGACTGCATCACTGCCTGGTATGGGACCTGTACCTCCCTTAATCACAGGACTCTGCAGAGAGTGGTGCGGACAGCCCAGCACATCTGAAGTTGTGAACTTCCCGTGATTCGGGGCATTTACAAAGACAAGTATGTAAAAAGGGCCTGTAGGATCATTGGGGACCCAAGCCATCCCAACCACAGTCTATTCCAGCTGCTACCATCCGATAAGCTGTACTGCAGCTTAAAAGCCAGGACAAACAGGCTCCGGGACAGCTTCTTCCACCAGGCCATCAGACCGATGAACTCATGCTGACTTGAGTGTACTCCATATTACATTGACTGTTCTATTTATTATAAATTACTATGATTGCACATTGCACATTTAGATGGATTTGTAACATATGAGGAGTAAAAATCTATGTGAAGGATGTAAGAAATAAAGTCAATTCAATTCATTCATGTAGTTCAAACATATCACCCATAATGAATCACGTAAACAAGCAAAGAATGCTTAAGCAGACAATATATTTACAATATTACTGAATTTATGGCCTTAAAAAAACTAGAGCCTAATTTTTAAGAAGTGAAATTAAGATACTCTGGATCTTTATACAGATGATGGTGTATATTTGGTGTTTCTCTACAAATAGTATTCGATGCAGAGTCAATTGCCAATTTTAATCTAAGACTAAAAGACACTGATACCAATAAAGTATTAAGGAACATGGAGAAAAATAGGTACGTGGAAGTACATAACAGATTAGCCATGATTTTATTGAATGAACCTCGAAGTGGACCACGACCTTGTCAAAGGGTTTGGAGGCTTGTGTGTCTAAATGACCCAGAGAGCTATGTTGGCTAGCATCAGGGCCTGTGCTTTGACTCTTGGTAGGGTCATCCATGCCAAATAGGTCAAAGGGTAGAGGTCAGACTAAGAGTAGTCCACCAGTCCTCCAGCTTTGGGGGTTCAGCTCAGGGTTAAAAACCCTGCCTGGTCAAAAAAAAAATATTTTTGTGGAAACAGCAATGAAGGATCCTTCTATATCTGTGTGCAATGGTATGGACAGAAAGAGATGGGGAACCTTTATTGCAGCCCTAAACACCAGCAGCATAATGGGCAGTAACCTAAGCTAACCTTACTGACAGAAGAAAATACTTACATACTTCAGGGGCTAAATAACCAATTTCTGTTCCTATGTTTCTATCACCATCAAGCTAACATCACTCAATACTTAAATTATCATTCAAAATCTTACATGACTTCCTAATCCTGTTTCAACCCCCACTGCCATCTATAATCTCCATCACCACATTCCCAAAATAAAAATATAAATCCTTCACGTTATCCACCCATAACTACATTGGACCTCCAAGTTGTTACCCTCCAGCCTGTCCCATCAAACATATCCAATTTCTGGACAATGCAATTGGGTGTACTTTTACCTGAGCCAGTGCTAGGATGGCAACGGTGAGTATAAACGGGATTGACCAGGTGATAAGGTGGAAGTAGGA
This sequence comes from Hypanus sabinus, assembly GCF_030144855.1. Classification (NCBI taxonomy): domain Eukaryota; kingdom Metazoa; phylum Chordata; class Chondrichthyes; order Myliobatiformes; family Dasyatidae; genus Hypanus; species Hypanus sabinus. Next base: position 5,570,267 of record NC_082718.1, on the reverse strand, counting down.
AGTCTTGCCAGACAGAGGCTGATAGGTGGTGCCAAGAGCCTTGAAGGACATGTGCCAGGCGTACGTAAGCATCACAAACCAGATCACTCCAGACATGAGCGAGTAATAGACAATCACAAAAATTATAACACAAGAGAGTGTTTCATTGGACCTGTCAGAGAAACAGTATTACAGTGAGATTATTCTCTTTGTCCATTAACACTTAAAACATAGCAAGCTCACACAAATAGGACGGCAACTTTTTAAATGAATGATGTTGAATAAGGGATAAATATTGCTCATGTCACCAGGAAAAAAATTATTATTTTCTATGAAGTAGTGATAAAAATATTACAAAGATCCATCTTTCACAATAATCTAAGAGGGCAGAGAGGTTTCAATTTAACATCTCAACCAAAGCAGGATTTTAATTAGCGACACACACAAAATGCTGGAGGAACTCAGCAGGCCAGGCAGCATCTATGGAGAAGAGTACAGTTGACATTTTGGGCCGAGATCCTTCAGCAGGACCAAATAGCACGTCAGTCTCTGAGTACTGCAAAAGGTCCAAGTATAGGCATGTAGGATTTAGTATGGATAAGCATGATAGCTGGCAATGAAATGGTGGGGGGGGGGGGGGGGCTAGAGGGATGGTTTTTATGCTATACAACTATGACTCTGGCTTAGAGGCAAATGCACTCTTTTTGAACTTTTCACTTTGCTGGCAAGGGCATCTGGTCTAATCAAGACTTCCTTCTTCCTTGAAATGACCATCAAGAAATGTCTGTGAAAGAGTTAAATGGCATTGTGGTTAGATTTAATTAGTATTTCATAAACTTGAGGAAGTCTGCAGATGCTGGAAATCCAAAGCAACACACACAAATGCTGGAGGAGTTCAGCTGGCCAGGCAGCATCAATGGAAATGAATAGATAGTTGGTTTTGGGCAAAGACTCTTCTTCAAGACAGAGAGGGAAGGGAGAAGACGCAGAATAAAAAGGTGGGGGGGGGGAGGGTGATAGGTGAAGTCAGGTGGGTGGGAAAGGTCAAAGGCTAGAAAAGAAAGAATCTGATAGGACAGGAGATTGGACCATAGGAGCAGGAGGGGCAGGGAGGGGCAAATGAGGGAAGTAAATGTGGGTGAAAAGTAAACGGTCAGTGCAGAATGGGGTAGAGGGATTTGTTTACCAGAAGGAAAAATCGATATTCACGCCACCAGGTTGGAAGGTACCCAGACAGAATATACTTAGTATTTAAATATCTGGATTGTTGATCTGAAGGCAGTAGTTCAATCCCTACCACAAAACATTCAATGTCAAGTAAATCTGGAATGAATAAAAGCTGGTACCTTTTACAGTGATTATAATGATAAATCATTCCAATCTCTAACAAATCAACAAACTATGCAGCTATTTCATGTAAAAATGTCTCTTGTGTTTTACATCGCCAACATAACAGGTGAACAACAATGACAGAGAGGAACAATGAAGTTCTACATTTACCCTTTCATAATCTTCATTCCCCCTTCACTATTCTAGTAATCATGTTCCACCCATTTCTTAGCTTTGCTACTGATCCTCCATTTAGTGTCAGGAATTCAGAAACAAAATGTCAGGGAGTCTACCGAGAAAGCAAGACTGTCATGAGGTTAGCGAGACATTGAAGAATAAACTAGACCAGGGTGAACATACGTTGGCTCTCCAAGTCGCATGGTCCCATCTGCCTTGCAGACAATTTCCTTCCTGGCCCCGTCCATGAACTGCGCAAGCCACCCAATGCTTCCGATGAAGAAGCAGGTATTGATGTAGAACAAGATGACAGCAGGATAACGATTAGAATTCTTCCAGTCAGCAATAAAAGTGGCCTTAAAAAACAAGGAGAAAGACAGAGATGGAGCTTCAATCTAAACAAGACCTTTCAACAACACTTACGAATATCAACAACCTAATAAGCAAACCAATGACATCTAGTGGTAAGGCATCAGTATCACTTTATTGACATCAGCGTGAGGAAAGAGTCTTCCTTCAAATATCTTCTTTGAATATTGACAAGTGTCATGAGCCTCATTACATACTATATCAATTAAACAGGTTCTGGATCAATCCAAATAATAGATTTTGGCTTACATTCCAGGGATTAATACGGCGAAAAAAATATTAAACTATACATTTCAATGTATATGCTAAATAATGATTACCGTAACCACCAGTCACCTATTGAGAATTAGGTCAAAATCCTTCAATATTTTAGAACATTTTAAGCAACATATACTGTGCCACAGGATTCGAGTCACTTGATGATGCAGAAGGCAATGTCTTTATATCCTGACCAGCAACAAACACTTATAATAAAAAGAGAGAACACAAGAAATACTCAACAATTCAAGCAGCATCTGTGGAAGGAGAAGAATTAACATTTCAGTCAATAACATTTCATCAGAATTCCTGCTTCTATTTATACTTTTATGCTCCCTTTGTTCTCTCCATTGTATGCTTCACTGAAAATTAAAACATTTGATTTCTAACTTCTAGTTCTGATGAAAGGTCATCTACCTGTATCATTAAATCTGTTCATCCTTCCATAGATGATGTCTAATCTCAGTATCTTTAGCATTTTCCATTTATTTATTTCTCAGGAGTCTGCAGAGATTTGGCACAGCATCAGAAACCCTGGCAAATGTCTATAGATGTGTGGTGGTGGAAAGTGTGCTGACAGGCTGCATTACAGCCTGGTATGGGAACACCAATGCCTTTGAGTGGAAAATCCGACAAGCCAAGGTGCTAATGGCTCCTAACAATGACTCCTTTGCTTGCACCAACAGAAACAACTCTATTTCTACCTTGGTATAGTTCTACTTTTCCCTTTCAGGGTTCTTTTGAAGACCCTGACCTGGAGTTACACACTGACTTCGATTCTTTGCAGGAATGGGACCCGCTCTCGGGATCTCACGAATGGCATTATTCGATATCGTTGTTGTCATCATCCTGCAAAGAACCAAAGTCAGTGTGTATCTCCAGGTCATGGTCTTCAAAAGAACCCTGAAAGGGAGAAGTAGAGCTATACCAAGGATGCGGCCTAGAAAATTAGTTCGCCTTTGGAGTTCCGGGATTTCATGGCTCTGGAGGTGGGCACACTCAAGGTTAATGTCACTGCAGGGAACTGGTGTGTCGTGGGAGACGAAAAATCGAAAGGGGTTAACTACACTCATTTAAGAACTCTTTTATTTTGTTATTTCATGCTCATTATTTATCGCTATTTATTTATTTCTATATTTCCACAGTTTATTGATCATTGTATACAGTTCTATAGATTTGCTAAGGATGCCCACAGAAAAAGAATCTCAGGGTTGTATGTGGAGACATGTAAGTACTCTGATAATAAATTTTACTTTGAGCTTTATATTTCAGATTACCCGTAAGTAACATATTTTGTTTCTATAGTAACAATTGAGGGCTCCTTAGAATAAACTTAAGCATAACCTGTTTTTATTGACATTTAACATCTCTATCTGAATAGGTAGGTGTGAGTAGTTACACAGAGGAATATGATCAAGGGCTTGTGGCAGAGCTTAGTCTATATAGATATACGGAAATCTACTTGTGGGGTTTCAGGAAATGGATCTTAACAGAATTGAATTCCACTGGGAGTCTAAGGCTGTTTACAAATAGATTAATGGAGTGATCCGCAGACTAGTCAATAAATTTACGTGGTTTGTGTATATTGAATAGCAAACATCTGCAAAAAATATACCAGTTGAAATCTAATCAAGAAGTTCATGTAATGAAAGGAATGAGTGTTTTACAATCTGTGTAGAATTATTTGTATTCACTTTCCAAGAATAATTTTATTAAGTGAACCCAGACTGCCACAGGGTACTGATTTAATCCATGTTTTTGACATATATCCATCGCAGTGTCTTTACCTTGTGGTATCTTTAAAAAATATGGGAAAAAATTCTATGAAATGGGGATCCTTCTTGGGACCCATATAAATACACCTTTAAATATGCAAATTAGGTAAGCCAGTAGGATACTGAGAACTTTGGGAGAACTGCTGAGCCCACCCAATTAAATGCCATTGACAAAACTATGAACTGTTTTTGGTGTAAAAAAGACAAAGTAGGATTCTGTGGAGGCTTCTCATTTTTCCACTACCTAGAGTATTTTTTACCAGCCACCTTGCTCTTGCAAAAAAGAGCCTCGCAGCACCCCTACACCTTTACTGATACGCTGCCCAAAATCTCTACGTTTACTTTCACATACAGGTGTCCCCCGTTTTTCAAACGTTTGCTTTACGAGACCTCGCTGTTACGAAAGACCTACATTAGTTACCTGTTTTCAATAACAGAAGGTGTTTTCACTGTTACAAAAAAAGGCAGCGCACGCCGAGCAGCCAAGCTCACCCCCCGGAACTACATTCTAGCCGGCATTGCTTAAACATGTGCCTGTGAGCATCTGTGCTTTATGTCGATTTATTTTGTATATCCGTTAGCAAGATGAGTTCTAAGGTATCGGAAAAGCCTAAAAGAGTGCGTAAGGGTGTTACACTTAGCATAAAACTAGACATAATAAAGCATTTCAATCATGGTGAACGAGTAAGGACATAGTGAGTATGGCTAAGGGTTTGTGGAAGTTGGTGTTGAAGAGGTTTTGGCATCCCATGACCAAGAACTGAGAGATGAAGAGCTGATGAAGAGGAAAGGATAACAATTGAAACCGAACGCAGTAGTGAATGGCCCGAAAGTGAAGTAGTCAAGGAACTGAACGTGAAGCAATTGTGTGAGATTTTCACTGCGATTGACAATTCTGCAATGATTGCAGAAAAGTACAACTTTGATTTTGAAAGGGTGCGTAGGTTTAGGGCATGTTTGCAGGATGGTTTGAGTGCTTACAAAGAACTGTATGATAGAAAAATACGCGAGGCTAAGCAATCAAGCATACTGTCGTTTTTCAAGCCTTCCACATCAGCCACAGCAGACGACAAACCTTGACCTTTGACTTCGAGGCAGGCAGACATAGAAGAAGATGACCTGCTGCCCTGATGGAAACAGACGACGATGAGATGACACCCCAGTGTCCCACCACCCCAACCTCCCTAACACACCATCATCAGTGTGCTCACTGTATTCCCGATTCCAGTAAGTGAGACTACACTGTACATACATTATTTCTACTTTATATAGGCTGTGTATTTTTATGTGTTATTTGGTATGATTTGGCAGCTTCATAGCTTAAAGGTTACTGGAAAGAGTGCTTCAGCCAAGAGCGCTTGCGTGAGATTTTCGCTACCGGTGGGCAGAGCTGCAATGATTGCAGAAAAGTATTTGTACTTTATATAGGCTGTGTATTTATCAGATCATTCCTGCTTTTGCTATATATTACTATTATTTTATGTTTTATGTGTTAATTGGCATGATTTGGTAGGTTATTTTTTGGATCTGTGAACACTCACAAATTTTTCCCATATAAATAGATGGTAATTGCTTCTTCACTTTACGACATTCCGACTTACGAACCATTTGATAGGAACGCTCTACCTTTGAATAGTGGGGGAGACCTGTACTTGTGAAACTTAGCTCCAACTAGAAAAAGGGGCAAGAAAAACTTCCCTTCAATTAGTGCTGAAATATCATTGAAGTCAAGCAATTTGAGTGCTGGTCATAAGTAGCCAAATGAGGACAGTACTCACCAGTGTGAAAAACGTACACAGAATGGTCACAGAACCAAAGATGGCAATGAAGATATGCATGGCATCATGCTCGCTGTTTGTGAAGAGGGGATTCTGACACTGGATCCCACAGCCTTCTACATCTTCATACCAGCTCTTTGGGTTCTCTGTGCGCACCAGAGGAGCCTCACAGCGGCCAGACGTGTTAAATTTTATGTTCTGTACTTCATTCTGAAAAATACAATTTACAAACAAAAAATTAACTTCATAACTTTATGAACCTTCCTCTGATCCAAATATGTTCTCGTACCACTTTGGTACCCTCTTAACAACAATAAAATGCCAGGTTGGTAGCCTGTTCCCTACAGCAGTTGTCTCCTCTGCAATATATCCATGTATACACAAGATAGATTACAATTAGTGCAGCGATTACTGCAACGCTTTATAGACCCAGCAATCGAGATTTAAGGAGTTTTACATTCTCCCGACGATCGCATTCCAGAGAACTGTGGTAGGTAAATTGCTACTGAAACCCTTCCTTGCTGGGAATCTCTGCAAATGCAGCTTATTAGCCCCTCACTAACAACCATTAGGGTCTGCAGCAGAAACCCATCTTTCTCGGGCTTTGAGCATCTAGGGTGCATAGAACTTTGGTTCCGCTAAATCCGTGAGACTGGGATGTCCCGCCCACCCAAACCGCTGTGTGTGAATGTTGTGTGATTTGCTGCCCTCAACAATCGCCCATCAACAAGAATAACAGATAATACACTGCACACAATTATAAAGAAGTACATTTAAGAATGTCAACCTAAGCCAATGGTTATTAAAGAAAGACAAAGACATAAAGGGCCCATTATACTTAAACAGTCACCTGCTCGGTGAGCTCAAATCCTCCAGAAGCTGTTGTTTATGATGTACACACTGTACCTTGTGAATGTTGTTCGAAATCCATCCCAAACAAACAGCCTTTCCCACATGAGTATTGGTCCTTACTCCATTCATCTGCACAAAGCACCTTGTGCAACAGGGGCGGCATTCTCAGCCATCTTCCCCCTGTCTGCTCCCAGCTCCCACCAACAAACACCTCGACCCACACCAGTGTCCGTTATAAAAACCTCCCCACCCAGCATTCTCCAGAACCTTCTCCCAGTTCCACCATCCTGATTGGCTGACACCACATTATGAAGTTGAACAACAAAACCCCTTATCTCAGCTCAAACCCAAAACAGGCTGAAAGCAGAACAGCTAAAATGAAATACCCACAGCATGGCGGTAAAAACCTTAACCAGGGTGTTACACTATATTGCCACTGGAACCATGGCGACATCTGCAGGCTGCCCCCAACACATTCTTAAACTGTGCCAGTCGTTACACCAAAGCACATTTCACTGTATATTTCAGTGTTTCAATGTACGTGACAAATAAAACTAATCTTTAAAAAAGAATCTCCATCTCACAGTTCACACATAAGGAACCCCTCTTGGATGAGATTGGGAGGACTGCATCACTGTGTAAGGGTTTCTTTACGCTGACTCCCAGTTACTTACCTGGCAATCTTCAGGAAAGCGGTCAATCGAACACTTCAGAAAGTCAGGCCAGCCTCTCTCCCGCTCCACAATGGCACAGGGGCTTCTCGTGATCTGGCACATACGCTGACCTGGAAGTTCCACTTTGCCATTTTCACACTTCGGCATGTAGACCGCGCATAGAAGTTGCTGAATCACCATCCAACAGCCTGGAGCATTCCGCAGCCCTGTGAAAGATAATGGCACCATTAAAAAGTTTAGCTTCAAGCCTTTTCTTAAACTCCAATTGAGAATTCAGGAAATAAAGATATATCTGGCTTCTGTGGTATTTATAGTCCTGAGCCAGGGTCTCAGCCAGCAATTCCTCTTTTGCCACCAATGAGTACACCAGAACTTTGATTTTTGCTCCATGTTTCAGGATATGCAGTCCCCTGCATCTCTGTAACGCTAATGGAATTTGGATGGGAGTTTCTCATCTCTAAACTTTTTCATAATGCTCTACCTGTCTGAGTAATAAGACATGTTCACTAGACATTATAGCATCCCTTCTTTAACCTCTAGATTCCACCTTTATAACAACCAGTTATTTCTGATGATGTTATCAAGATTAACCCTATCTTGAACTTTATTGCTGAAGCAAATAGTGGAACTTACAGGAAAATAATACATAACAATTACTGCACAGAAACAGGCCATCTAGTTCGTGCCGAACACTTACTCTCACCTAGTCCCACCAACCTGCACTCAGCCCATAACCCTCCATTCCTTTCCTGTCCATATACCTATCCAATTTTTTTTTTAAAATGACAAAATTGAACCTGCCTCTACCACTTCTACTGGAAGCTTGTTCCACACAGCTACCACTCTCTGAGTAAAGAAGTTCCCCCTCATGTTACTCCTAAACTTTTGCCCCCTAACTCTCAACTCATGTCCTCTTGTTTGAATCTCCCCTACTCTCAATGGAAAACAGACAGACAGACAGATATACATTATTGATCCCGAGGGAAATTGGGTTTTGTTACAGTCGCACCAACCAAGAATAGTGTAGAAATACAGCAATATAAAACCATAAATAATTAAATAATATTAAGTAGATTATGCCGTGGAAATTAATCCAGGACCAGCCTATTGGCTCAGGGTGTCTGACACTCCGAGGGAGGAGTTGTAAAGTTTGATGGCCACAGGCAGGAATGACTTCCTATGATGCTCAGTGTTGCATCTCGATGGAATGAGTCTCTGACTGAATGTACTCCTGTGCCTAACCAGTACATTATGGAGTGGATGGGAGACATTGCCCAAGATGGCATGCAACTTGGACAGCATCCTCTTTTCAGACACCACCATCAGAGTCCAATTCCACCCCCCACAACATCACTGGCCTTACGAATGAGTTTGTTGATTCTGTTGGTGTCTGCTACCCTCAGCCTGCTGCCCCAGCACACAACAGCAAACATGATAGCACTGGCCACCACAGCCTCATAGAACATCCTCAGCATCGTCCAGCAGATGTTAAAGGACCTCAGTCTCCTCAGGAAGTAGAGATGGCTCTGACCCTTCTTGTAGACAGCTTCAGTCAAGTCAATTCTATCTATCCCCCTCAGCCTATCCAAGTCAACTCTATTTATTCCCCTCATAATTTTAAATACCTCTATCAAGCCCCCCCTCAACCTTCTACACTCCAAGGAATAAAGACCTAACTTGTTCAACCTTTCTCTGTAACTTAGGTCCTGAAACTCAGGTAACATTCCAGTGAATCTTCTCTGAACTCTCTCTATTTTGTTGATGTCTTTCCTATAATTCAGTGACCAGAACTGTACACAATAATGTTTCCCCCTCTTGGATATTATTAAAAATAAGTGAACAAATATAAACTTTAGTTTCAAACATACAGACCTCTCTAGATTTAGAAAATGTTGCACTTAGATCAGAAAGTTGCACCTCATTCCTTTCTTTCTTCCACATTATTGCTTCCTAAGACGGAAGAAAGGGAAGGGGAAGCCATAAAGGGAAGGCTCCAGACTCTCAGCTCCATTGCTTCAGTTGTAACTTAGAAGTCACTGTAAATAACTCGGACATTATTTTAAATTTAGTCACTGTTTTTAGTAACTGAATTGACAGTGTGATGTTTAGCATTGAATGGAGTTGTACTGCAATCTCGTTGTCCTCAGCAATGACAAAAAAGCTCTAACGAACAAAGGTGAGATAGATAAATAGGTGAGCTCAAGACAGAAAAGGGAATCGAGTGCCATGCTGAAAGGCCGAGATGACACAAACGACATGAGTGGAGATCTGCACAGATGCAGGAAATTGTTTCTGAGCTGCAAAGTTCCCATAATTCACTATTGGAATGATACTATAAGTAATAGAAAGTGGAAACCACTCAGCTGCTCATCCCTTTTCTGTCATTACACAAGAATCAACTGATCATTTACCTCAGTACTTCTTTCCTGCACTAAGCCCATATCATTTCATTTCTTTAATATCAAAATATCTATTAGCCTTGGTGTCAAATAGATTTAGCGATCGAGCCTCCAAAACCTACTACAGAATTCCAAAATATTCATTAACCCTAATGCGGCCACGAAACTACTTCACATCTCTGAGCTAAATGGTTAAGCCAGTATTTTCTGTCTCTGACTAATTCCAGTAATCCCAACCCAGAGAAAATAGCATTCCTGTATCTACCCTGTCAAGTCCTGTAAGAATTTTGTCCATTTCAAAATTGATGCCTCATCCTTGTAAACTCAGGAGTGTATAGTATAGCCAGTCTATTGAATAATTCTTCAGTCAACAAATCCACCATCTCTAGAATTAACCTGGTGAACCTTAGTTGTATGTTGTATCCCCTTCATTATAATTATATACTCCCTTAGCTGTGAAGACCTAGCCTCTATAGAATATTCCAGAAGGGGTCTTGTCTGAGCCTTATATAATTGGGTTAAAACATCTCTATACTTATAATCAAATACTCTTGCAATAATGGCCAACATGCACTTGCCTTCCTAAATTCCTTGCTAAACTAATATGTTCACTTTCAATGACACTCGAGACACCCAAGTTCTTCTGGCACCAACGGTTTTTAGTCCTGCATTTCCAAAATACTCCATCAAAGACCAAGACTTCACACGTTTCCCCGTTGTATTTCACCCGTCAAGTCTTCATCCATTTCCTTATCTGTCTATGTGTCCTGAAGCCTTTCTGCATTCTCCTCACACTCAGAATATAAATATAGATGATACTCAATTAATTCCCTTATCCAAAAAAATTGATGTGGATTGTTAATGCCAGGACAAATCCCTGTGGTGCCTCATTAGTCACAGCCTCCCACTCCAAATATGGCCCGTTTATCCCCATTCTTCGATCTCGCACCCTTTAATTAACACCAGTCTATTCCATGTCAGTCTTTTACCTCCAATACTGTCTGCTCTCATTTTCATTAATAACCTTTTATGTGTCACCTTGCTAAAACCTTTCTGAATGTTCATCCACACCATGTGCTTGGCTCATCCTGCTCAATTCTGCTATTTACAGCCTCAAAAAGCTCAAAATAATGTCATCAAATCTGATTTCCCTTTCATAAAACCATATTGATCTTGCACAATCCTATAATAATTTTTAAAGTGCCCTGTATGACTTGTTTAATAATAAATTCCAGCACTTTCCCTACTATTTATGTTATATTAACTGGCTTGGAGTTCCCTGTTTTCATTGTCTCCTTTTCTTTAAATCAAAGTTACACTTGTTACCTCCCAATCCACAGGGATTGTAAACCCATAAAATGTTTACACTACAGAAGGAAACCACTTAGTCCATCATAACAGCTTTGACTTCTTACAAACAACTCTAGTTCCACCCACCAACTCCTTCTCCATTGCCTTGCACAGTGTTCACAACCACAGTGTATTTGTTGGATTGTCTTTGGAAGGCCACAGTGCAGCCCCTCTCCATCCCATCTGCAGGCATTGCCTCCAGATTCCAACTAGTGCACGCAGAAAGTTTTCCTTCATGTCATTCTTAATTTTCTTCCTCTTTGTTTCGTACCTGCGCCTTATAATTCTTGACCCTCCACATAATAAATTCCCTTCCAATCTCCATTCAGTATTTTAAATATGTTTATTAAACGTCTCCTCAGTCGAAGAAAACACCCCGGCCTCGATAATCTATCCTTGCAAATGTAGTTCCTCTTACCAGAAACCATACTCATAAATTTTTCCTCTCTAACGTTTTCATATGCTTCTTATAAAAGTGATGAGAATTCGATACAATAATCCTGCTGAGAGCACAATAACTTCAGATTCATTGTGACTTTCCTGTACTTACCACATGTTCTACTGATAAAGCCCAGGGTTGTGTGTACCTCATTTTCCATCACCTTCAATGATTTGTGAACACGTGCCTGCAGGTTCCTCTGTTCCAGGGCCCTTTCACAACAGGACCCTTTATTCCATGTTGCCTTTCCGCATTCTTTTCATCTCATGAAATTTCATCTGTCACACATCTGTGCATTATATTCTGTTCCAGTCTTTTATGCAGTTTATAGTAATGCTTAGAAATTGCAGCTGGATACCCTGGGTCTAGATCAAACATATGGATAAAATAAAGACTATGGTCCTAACACCAATACTCAAGGTTCTCTGACCTGGAACACCACTATTCACCACAACCCTTTGTTGTCAGTCACTGCTACTTTTGTATCCATGCTGCCAATGTCCCCTTTGTGCTCCAATCTTCAACACTGTCAAAACCCTTCTGCACAACACTGGCTGCATTATCCCCATTAACTCTATCTGTTACCTCCTCAAAGCAGCTGAAAATGATTCACCTTTACAAATCTGTGTTAACTTGCCAAATCCACTTTCCTCCCAGTGACTACGAATCCTCAGTCAGATAAATGTTTCCCACCACTGATGGGTTCTGGTAACTGGTTAATCCTTACTCCTTTTTCAAATAAAAAGCTCTGAAACATCACAGTCAGGGCACATGATTTCCTCCTGTGCTTCCCACAAAACACTGGGATGTATCCCATCCATTCCTGGTAATGCATCTCCTTTAAGTTCAAACAACCTTTCTGGTACATCTGTACTATCAACCTTTACCTATCTAGTATCAACACGAATTGCTCTTTTATGAGCAAACACGAAGAAATCTGCAGATGCTGGAAATTCAAAACGTCGATAGTGCTTCTCCTATAGATCCTGCCTGGCCCGCTGTGTTCCACCAGCATTTTGTGTTTGTTGTTTGCTCTTTTATGATGCATTATACTCACTTAGTACAACACTGCATTCAGCATTCATGAGCAAGTTGCCATTTTTGGTCTTGCCTCACTCCTGTATGTAGTCATCATCATTATGTGCCATGCCGTATGACATCATCATTGTGTGCAATCATGGTCTTGACCATGGGCAATCATGGTCTTGACCATGATTGTTCTTGACAAACTTTTCTACAGGAGTGGTTTACCATTGCCCTGTTCTGGGCAGGGTCTTTAAAGAATGGGTGATCCCAGCCATTATCAATACTCTTCAGAAATTGTCTGCCTGACATCAGTGATTGCATAACCAAGGCTTGTAATGCCCACCACCTGCTGCCATGGCTTCATGTTACCCAGATCGGAGGGCTAAGCAGGAACTACACCTTGCCCGAGGGTGACCTGCAGGCTAGCGGAGGGAAGCAGCACCTTACACCTCCTTTGGCAGAGACATATCTCCAACCCGCTACCCACCTGTATTTACTATTTACTGCTGATATGCCTATAAACATGTAGATTTTCATTTACATTGACATCTTCTCTCTTTGCCTCTCTGATTTGAGCGTTCATTTCCCCATTGACTCTTTTGGCATTTAGAAGCATTTAGAGAGGCAATTATACTGGGAATGGAGGGAAATAGACCATGTGAGGGCAGATAGAATTGGTATTTTCCATCTTCTTATTTGACTTGTTTTTTACTAGTCTTAGCAATCTGACATCTGTCATAAGCATCCTTTCTTGCATTGTCTTCTCCTGGATTTCTTTTGTCACATAGTGAGCTTGGATGTCTTCTTGCCCCTCAGACATATACAAACCAAACCAACTTTTCCTTCAAAGTAGCCAATAATTCTATTTCAGTTTTGTCTGTCAACCTATAATTCCCTTTTTCTCTGGTTTAGATCTATCATCCCACTGAAATCTGTCTTAATTATAATTATTAATTATTTGCCTTAATTACTTTTTACTGTACAGGGCTCCACTTGTATAGCCAATCTAAATCAAGTCAAGTCACTTTTATTGTCATTTCGACCATAACTGCTGGTACAGTACATAGTAAAAATGAGACAATGTTTTTCAGGACCATGGTGTTACGTGACACAGTACAAAAACTAAAAAACACAGGGGAAAAAACCACTACAGACCTACCCAGGACTGCGTAAAGTGCACAAAACAGTGCAGGCATTACAATAAATAATGAACAAGACATTAGGGCAGTAAGGTGTCAGTCCAGGATCTGGGTATTGAGAAGTCTGATAGCTTGGGGGAAGAAACTGTTACATAGTCTGGTCGTGAGAGCCCGAATGCTTCGGAGCCTTTTCCCAGATGGCAGGAGGGAGAAGAATTTGTATGAGGGGTGCGTGGGGTCCTTCATAATGCTGTTTGCTTTGCGGATGCAGCGTGTAGTGTAAATGTCTGTAATGACGGAAAGAGAGACACCGAAGATCTTCTCAGCTGACCTCACTACCCACTGCAGGGTCTTGCGAACCGAGATGGTGCAATTTCCAAACCAGGCAGTGATGCAGCTGCTCAGGATGCTCTCAATACAACCCCTGTAGAATGTGATGAGGATGGGGGGTGGGAGATTGACATTCCTCAGCCTTCACAGAAAGTAGAGACACTGCTGGGCTTTCTTTGCTATGGAGCTGGTGTTGAGGGACCAGTGTTATGTTATGGCACAGTCTCATTAACAACTTGAACAATTGTCACAATAGTTTTCAATTTATATATTCCACCAGCTTAGCAATAAAATTAACTTCGCATTTGCCCTTCCTAATAACCTACCGTGGTTTCATGCACAAAAACACCTAGGTCCCTCTGTGCTTCACTCATTTACAGTCCTTCATTCCAGGAACAGTCTACCTTTTGATTCCTACAAGAGAAATGTATGACCTCACACTTTCCTACATTAAACTCCATTTGCCAACTTTCTGTCCATTCACATAATCCATCTGCATCATCTTACTGAATATAGACATCCTCATCATGGCTGGCCCTCTTAACTATTTTTGTGTCATCAGCAAATTTAGGTAACTAACACTCTACTCCATAATACAGATGGAATATAATTGGGAGCCAAGGATTAATCTTTAGGTAACTCCACTTGTAATGTCTTCCCAGTTTGTAAATACACATTTATATAAACTCTCCACTTGTGTGTTAAACTGGCTTTATATTAACATATTTCTTCCAATATCCTGAGGTCTTGTGGATTGGCCTTTTATGTGGCAACTTATCAAGTGCCTTCTGGAAAGTTAGATACACTGCAATGATAAATAAGACATAAGACATAGGAACAGAATTAGGCCATTCAGCCCATCAAGATTGCTCCACCATTCCATCACAGCTGATCCAGGATTCCACTCAATCCCACACACCTGTCTTCTCACCATATCTTTTGATGCCCTGACCAATCAGGAAACAATCAACTTTGCATTAAATATACCCACGGAGTTGGCCTCCACCATAGTCTGTGTCAGAGCATTTCAGATTCACTACTCACTGGCTAAAAGAAAATCCTTCTTACCTCTGTTCTAAAGGGTCACCCCTCAATTTTGAGTCTGTGCCCTCTAGTTCTGGATACCTCCGCTATAGGAAGCATCCTCTCTGTATCTACCTTAACTAGTCCTTTCAACATTTGGTAGGTTTCAATGAGATCCTCCCGCATTCTTCTAAATTCCAGTGAGCACAGGCCCAAAGCTGCCAGATGCTCCTCATAAGTTGACCCCTTCATTCCCAGAATTATCCTTGTGAATCTCCTCTGAACTCTCTCCAATGATAACACATCCTTTCTGAGATACAGGGTCCAGAACAGTTGAAAATACTCCAACTGTGGCCTGACCTGTGTCTTATAAAGGCTCAGTATTATCTCCTTGCTTTTATATTCTATTGACTGCCTCCTGCCTGTCAGCCATTCCTCTATCCTGTCCAGTATCTTTCCTGTAAAACCACAGGATTTTATCTTGTTAAGCAGCCTCATGTGTGGCACCTTATCAAATGCCTTCTGAAAATCCAAGTAAATGACATCCACTGCCTCTTCTTTGCCCATCTTGCTTGTTACTCTAACAGATATGACAGGCAAGATTTCTCTTTACAGAAACCATGCTGACTTGGACTGATTTTATCATTAGTCTACAAGTACCTCGAAACCTCATCCTTAATAATGGACTCCAACACTTTCCCAACCACTTCTTTTGCCTTCCTCCCTTCTTAAAAATTGAAGTGACATTTGCAATCTTCCAGTGCTCTGGGACCATGCCAGAATCAAGTGATTCTTGAAAGATCGTGACTAATGCATCTGTTATCTCTCCAGCAACCTCTCTCAGGACTCTGGGATGTATTCCATCTGGCCCAGGTGACATATCCATCTTAAGACCTTTAAGTTTGCCTAGCCTTCTTTCCTTTGTAATAGCAATGGCACTCACTCCTGCTCCCGGGCACTCATGGACCTCTGGCACACTGTGAGTGTGAGTGACTTCCACAGTGAAGACTGATGCAACGCCCATTGCCTCCCTCTGGTGCTCCTTCCCCCTTTATCGTTCTTCTGTGGCTTTCTGTCTCTTTCACCAATCAACTTCCCAGCTCTTTACTTCATCACTCCCCCTCCAGGTTTCACCTAACACCTGGTGGTTCTCTCTCCCCTCCCCCCCACCCTTTAAATCTACCCCTCTGCATTTTTCATCCAGTTCTGCTGAAGGGTTTCGGCCCGAAACATGGACTGTACTTTTTTTTCCACAGATGCTGCCTGGCCTGCTTAGTTCCTCCAGCATTTTGTCTGTGATACTAATACATATGACTTATGCTTCTCCCACTCAAACTGCAGTATGAATTTAATCACATTATGATCACTGTCTCCTAATGGTTCCTTTACCTTAACCTTCCTAATAAAATCTGGGTTGTGACTTGACACCCATTCCCCGAGTAGGCTCGAGCACAAGCTGCTCTAAAAAGCCATCTCACTGGCATTCAACGAATTCCACCTCCTGTGATCCGACAACAACCTGATTTCCCCAATCCCCTTGCATATCGAAGTCCCCCATTACAATTGTGTCATTACCCTTATTGCATGCCTTTTCCAGCTCCCTTTGCAATCTCACTCCCACATCTTGGCTCCCATTTTGAGGCCTATATATGATTCCCATAATGTTTTTTTTAACCTTGTGGTTTGTTAACTCCACCAAGATTCAACACCCTATGTCACCTCTTTCTAAAGATGTAATTCCATCTCTTTCCAGCACAGCCACACCACCTATGAAGCCTATTCCTTCCTGCCCGTCCTTTCCATACAAAGTGTATCCTTTGATGTTAAACTCCCTCCTATAGCCTTTCAGCCACAACTCAGTGACGCCCATGTCATACCAACTAATCTCTAAATGCACCACAAGTTTGTCCACCTTATTCTGAAAGCTATGTGCATTTAAATATAGCACCTTCAGTCCTGCATTCCTTTTGATTCGCCCTTTTGAATCTTGCCTATGTTATAAAATTTAACTCTTTGCTCTGTCTGTATTTGTCCTTCCTTACATTCATGTTACACCCATCATCTACTTGCCCACAAGAATATTGGTCGTGCTCATATTCAAGTGCAACCCATCCCTTTTGTACAGGTCATACCTGCCCCAGAAGAGGTCCCAATTAGCCACAAATCTGAATCCCTGCCTCCTGCTCCAATTCTTCAGCCACACGTTTATCTGCCACCTCATTCTATTCCTACCTTCACTGTCACATGGCACAGGCAGCAATCTTGATTACTACGCTTGAGGTCCTGCTTCTCCGCTTCCTTCCTAACTTTCTGTATTCTTTTTTCAGGACCGCCTCTTTTTCCCCCTATGTTGTTGGTACCGATATGTACCATGACATCAGGCTGCTCACCCTCCCTTTTCAGGATATTGTGGACATGAACGGAAACATCTCGGACCCTGGCACCTAGGAGGCAAACTACCATCCGCCTTTCCTTTTCACGGCCACAGAATCGCCTACCTGTCCCCCGAGTATAGAATCTCCTATTACTACTGCCATCCTCAATTTTCTGCCCTCCTGAGCCACAGGGCCAGACTTAATGCCAGAAGCACGGCCCAGGTAAGTTGCTCCCCCCCAACAGAGCTCAAAATGGAGTACTTATTGTTGAGGGGATGACCACTGGGGTGTTCTCCCTTCCCCTCCTGACAGTCACCCATTTATCTGCCTCCTGTAGCCTTGGGCTGACTACCTCTCTCCAGCTCCTGTCTATCACTGCCTCACTTTCCCTAACAAGCTGAAGGTCATCGGGCTGCAGCTCCAGTTCCCTAACTCAGTCTCCAAGGAGCCGTGCATCTCGATGTGGCCATCGGGGAGGTGAGAAGTGTCCTGGAAACCCCACATCTAACACCCAGAACAGAAGGTTGGGTCTGTAGACATACCCCTATTCTCTCTAGAGTTGAATAAGGAATAAGGAAAGAACTTAATTAGCCTCCGCCTATTAACGCCGAAGACTTTTTGAGCCAAAGCCTTCCTGCTCTTACTCAAGACGACACTGACGATGACCATTCCTGTGGGCAGAACCTCTCTTTGATAGAGACTGGGTTTTTAAACCTCTTTGCTGGACCGGCATGGGAATGCTGCTGTAACGTCCATACAGTACTCCAGTCAAAGGCTCTCATGGAAAGGCCTACTGCTTTGTCAAGTTCTTTGTCAGACCTGTGCGGGAACACTCCTCTTGCATCTCTGCAGTCCTCCAAATGTCACTCTTTCATCTCTACTAATTGTATAAACAGATTAAAGTCTCATATGATTACCCAGTAAAGGCATCTTTACTTTTCTAACCTATCGATCCCTTGTATCACCCCTACAGCTTTGGGTCGTTGAAATATTTTCTTTCCACTTGCTCTTTCTTTTCACCCCCTTCCCCCAGATTGATCTTCTGAGCTGCGAACCTTTCTCTCTACAGGTTTTATCCCATTCATTAATTTTAGGACTACCCCCACTCCATTTCTAAACGTCCTGGAGAACTTCATTTCTAACCTTGGTAACGTGGCAACCATGGCTCTGTAACAGCTATTAGATTATACCCACTAATGCACCTACCTTCTCACAAATGCCATTTGACTTCAAGTAAAACGTCTTTAATTTTGCCTGTGTACCGCTATCACTTCTCCATCTCTCAATGAAAATAAATTAAAGCCATGATCTCTGTTTCTCTTCCCACAGATGCTGCCTGGTCTGCTATGTGTTTTCAGAAATGTTTATGTTTGTTTCTTGACACAGTGGGTATTAGACAACAGACAATAGACAGTAGGTGCAGGAGTAGGCCATTCGGCCCTTCTAGCCAGCACCGCCATTCACTGTGATCGTGGCTGATCATACACAATCAGTATCCCGTTCCTGCCCTCTCCCCATATCCCTTGACCCCGCTATCTATAAGAGCTCTATCTAACTCTCTCTTGAATGCATCCAGAGACTTGGCCTCCACTGCCTTCTGGGGCAGAGCATTCCACATATCCACCACTCTCTGGGTGAAAAAGTTTTTCCGCATCTCTGTTCTAAATGGCCTACCCCTTATTCTTAAACTGTGGCCTCTAGTTCTGGACTCACCCATCAGTGGGAACATGCTTCCTGCCTCCAGCGTGTCCAATCCCTTAATAATCTTATATGTTTCAATCAGATCCCCTCTCATCCTTCTAAATTCCAGTGTATTCAAGCCCAGTCGCTCCAATCTTTCAACATATGACAGTCCCGCCATTCCGGGAATTAACCTTGTGAACCTACGCTGCACTCCCTCAATAGCAAGAATGTCCTTCCTCAAATCTGGAGACCAAAACTACACATAGTACTCCAGGTGGGGTCTCACCAGGGCCCTGTACAGCTGCAGAAGGACCTCTTTACTCCTATACTCAACTCCTCTTGATATAAAAGCCAGCATGCCATTAGCTTTCTTCACTGCCTGCTGTACCTGCATGCTTGCTTTCATTGACTGACGTACAAGAACACCTAGATCTCGTTGTACTTCCCCTTTTCCTAACTTGACTCCATTTAGATAGTAATCTGCCTTCCTGTTCTTGCCACCAAAGTGGATAACCTCACATTTATCCACATTAAACTGCATCTGCCATACATTTGCCCACACACCCAACCTGTCCAAGTCACCCTGCATTCTCATAACATCCTCCTGACATTTCACACTGCCAACCAGCTTTGTGTCATCAGCAAATTTGCTAATGTTACTTTTAATCCCTTCATCTAAATCATTAATGTATATCGTAAACAGCTGCGGTCTCAGCACAGAACCTTGCGGTACCCCACTGGTCACAGCCTGCCATTCCGAAAGGGACCCATTAATGGCTACTCTTTGTTTCCTGTCAGCCAGCCAATTTTCAATCCATGTCAGTACTCTGCCCCCAATACCATGTGCCCTAATTTTGCCCACTAATCTCTTATGTGGGACTTTATCAAAAGCTTTCTGGAAGTCCAGGTACACTACATCCACTGGCTCTCCCTTGTCCATTTTCATAGTTACATCCTCAAAAAACTCCAGAAGATTAGTCAAGCATGATTTTCCCTTCATAAATCCATGCTGACTCGGACTGATCCTTCTACTGCTATCCAAATGTGTCGTAATTTCCTCTTTTATAATTGACTCCAGCATCTTTCCCACCACTGACATCAGGCTAACCAGTCTATAATTCCCTGTTTTCTCTCTCCCTCCTTTCTTGAAAAGTGGGACAACATTAGCCACCCTCCAATCAGCAGGAACTGTTCCTGAATTGTCACTCAATTTGCTGCCTTATGATTTTGCTTTAAGCTTTCCGTTTAACTTTCTAGATTTTCCCTTTTTGAACCCTTCCCCACTACATATAGTACAGCACAGGGATAGAGCACTGACTTCCATGATTAGCACAGTCTCTAGTGATTACTCCAGTAAACGAGTGTTGTATCCTTGTACTTAATCTCATCTGGCTGCTCGAGGTCCATACCCCTCTATTTCCTGCCAGTTTGTGTGCCTGTCCAAATCCCTTGTAAACTTTGCTATTATATTTGCTTCCACCACTTCCCAAGGCAGTGTGTTCCAAGCACATAGTACCCTCTGCAAATTACCTCATAAATCTTCTTCATACTTTCCCCTTTCTCATCTTAAAGCTGTGTGACATTTCCATCCTGGGAAAAAGACTCTGACCACCTACACTATCTAATTTTACACACTTCTCTCAGGAAACACCTCATCCTTCAACACTCCAGAGAAAATAAGTTTGTCCAATCTTTCCTTAGGACTAATACTCTCTGCTGCAGGTGATGCCCCAGTGAACACAAAGTACACTGCAGATGCTGGGGTCAAATCAAGACATACAAAAAAGCTGGATGAACTCAGCAGGTTGGGCAGCATCTGTTGAAAGGAGCAGTCAACGTTTCGGGTCAAGACCCTTCGTCAGGACTGAAGAAGGAGGGGGCAGGGGCTCTATAAAGAAGGTGGGGGGAGGGTGGAAAACCAATCAGAGGAAAGATCAAGGGGTGAGGGAGGGGAAGCAGGGAGGGGATAGGCAGGAGAGGTGAAGAAGGAATCTAAGGGGAAAGCACTATGGGTAGTAGAAGAAGGCAGAGTCATGAGAGGTGATAGGCAGCTAAAAGAGGAGTCAGTGAAGGTGGGATGGGAGAAGAGAAATGGAGGGAATTACCGCAAGTTGGAGAATTTGATGTTCATACCAAGGGGCTGGAAACTACCCAGACGGTATATGAGATGTTGTTCCTCCAACCGAAGTTTGGCCTCATCATGGCAGTAGAGGAGGCCGTGTATGGACATATCAGAATGGGAATGTGAAGCAGAGTTGAAGTGAGTGGCAACCAGGAGATCCTGTCTGTTGTGGCGGATGGAGCGTAGGTGCTCAACAAAGTGGTCCCCCAATATGTGTCGGGTCTCGCTGAGGTGTAGAGGAGGCCGCACCGGGAGCACCAGCTGCAATAGATTACCCCAACAGGTCTTGACCCGAAACGTTGACTGCTCCTTTCAACGGATGCTGCCTGACCTGCTGAGTTCACCCAGCTTTTTTGTACATCTTTATGCCCTAGTGAACCTGTTCTGCACACTCCCCAAAGCCTCCACATCATTCTGTGGTGACCAGAACTCTATGCGAAACTCCAAATGTGGCCTAACCAAAGTTGCTTTTCTGTTGCAACGTTGTTTCCCTTTTGTTAATTCACCATTCCAGTTGATGAAGGCAGGTTTGCCACATGCTTCCTTTCGCATCATATCTGTTTGTGTTGTCATTTTCAGGGAAATACAGATTTGCACCACAAGATCCCGCTTCACATCAATACTCCCAAGAGTCCTGCCATTTACTGTATACAATCCTCTTACAGTTCACCTCCAGACTGCAACCAGATTTAACTCCATCTGCCATTTCTCTGCCCACATTTCCAACCAGTCCATAGCCTACTGACAAATTCCATGTAATCTCCAAACTTACTAATCAGTCAACCTATATTTTTGTGCTAAATATTTATAACTCTAACAAAGTTCCCAGCTTTAATCCTTCCCAATAACACTGGTCACAGATCTTCACTCAGAATAACATTCTCCACCACTACCCTCTGCATTCTATGGCCAAGCCTATTTTGAATCCAATACACAGAGTCTCCATGGATCCTAGTACCTTAATCTTTTTCAGCCTACCATGAGGGACCTTGTACAAGCTTTACTAAATTCCATATAAATTTGAAAGGATTATCTACAGCGCTAATTCTTCACTTCACAAAGACACTGCTCTAATCCGTCCACCTCACCTGGTTTCACCTATCAGCTGTCAGGTTGTACTCCATCCCCTCCACCCCACCTTCATATTCTGGTTTCTTCCCCATTCCCATCCAGTTTCTCATCTCCATCCTAAATCTATTCTATCCCCCAAATCACCAGACTATGAGGGAAAGCGAGGAGGTGATAGACAGGAGCTACAGGAGGTAGTCACCCCAAGGCTACAGGAGACAGATAAATGGCTGACTGTCAGGAGGGGGAAGGAAAAATGTCAGATAGTGGAAAGCACCCCTGTGGCTGTCCTCCTCAACAATAAGCACTCCATTTTCAGTACTGTTGAGGAGGGTGGGGTGTTAAACTAATCAGGGGAAGTAACAACGGCCGTGCCTCTGACACTGAGTCTGGCCCTGTGGCACAGAAGGGTAGGACACTGAGGAAGATGGCAGCAGTAATAGGGGACTCTATAGCTAGGGGGACAGGTAGGTGATTCTGTGAAAAAGAAACACAGATGGTGGTTTACCCCCCCCAGGTGCCAGGGTCCACGATGTTTCTGAACAGGTCCACAATATCCTGGAAAGGGGGGGGGGGGGTGAGCAGCCAGCAGTAGTGGTACATATCGGTACTAATAAAATAGGTAGAAAAAAGGAGGCGGTCCTGAAAACAGAATACAGGGACTGAGGAAGGAAGCTGAGAAGCAGAACCTCAAGGGTAGTAATCTCAGCCTGTGCCACCCAACAATGAGGATAGGAACAGAATGAGGTGGCAGATAAATGTGTGGCTGAAGAATTGAAATGGGGGCAGGGATTCAGATTTCTGGGTCACTGGGGCCTCTTCTAAGGCAGGTTGCTCTTGAACCCAAGGGGGACCGATATTCTTGTGGGCAGATTTACTAGCTGTTGGGAGTGGTTTAAACTAATATGGCAGCGGGATGGCAACGAGTATGAAGGAGCTGAGGATGGACCAGCAGATTTACAAGTAGCTAGTGGGTGTAACATGAATGTAAGGAAGGAGAAGCCGATGATTGGGTACAAATGCAGACAGTGCAGAGAGTTAAATTGTACCACAGAGGCAAAATTCAAAAGGGTGAAGGGTGCAGGACTGAAGGTGCTGCATGTAAATGCATGTGATATTCAGACTAAGGTAGATGAACATGGCACAATTAGAAATTGGTTGTTATGACGCTGCAGGCATCTCTGAGTCATGGCTGAAAAAGGGTCATAGATGGGAGCTTAATATCAAAGGGTATAATGTCAAAAGGCATAGGTGGTGGTGTGTTCCTTGGTAAGAGATGGAATTCCATCTTCAGAAAGAGGGGACATAAGATCAGAGAATGTTGAATCTTTTTGGGTGGAGTAAAGGTAAAAAAAAAACTGCAAGGGTTAAAAAAGAATTATTATGGGATCATATCTAGGCCTCCAAATAGAAGCCAAGGTGTGGGGTTGAGATTGGAAAGGGAGCTGGAAAGACCGTGAGATGATAAGACAAGGAGCAGAAACTACAGAGTTTGTTCATGGCTGACACTTTTCTCCCCTCCTCAGCCCAACTCCCCGGCCTTCTCCCCATAATCTTTGATGCCGTGTCCAATCAAAAACCTATCAATTTCTGCCCTAAATACACCCCACAACCTGGCCTCCACAGCTACCTGTGTTAATAAATTCAGCTTTTGGCTGAAGAAATTTCTCTGCATCTTTGTCTTAAATGGGTGCTTCTCTATCCTGGGGCTGTGCCCTCTTGTCCTAAGTGTGTAATGTAATAAGGGTGCATGTAAAAGTGGTATTGCTACAATTACCCTTTGAAACAGAGGACTTCAATATGCAAGAAGATTGGAAAAATCAGATTGGTGTCAGATCACAAGAGAGGGAATTTGTTGAGTGCCTACGAGATGGTTTTTTAGAGCAACTTGTGCTTGACCCTGTTCAGGGAAAGACTGTCTTCAATTGGGTGTTGTGTAATAATCCAGATTTTATTAGGGAGCTTAAGGTAAAGGAACCCTTAGGAGACAGTGATCATAATATGATTGAATTCATACTGCAGTTTGAGAGGGAGAAGCATAAGTCACATGTGTCAGTATCGCAATGAAATAACGGGAATTACAGAGGCATGAGAGAGGAGCTTGCCCAGGTGGATTAGAGGAGGATACTTGTGGAGATGACAGCAGAGCAGAGATGGCTGAAGTTTCTGGGACATTTCACAAGGTACAGGAGAGATATGTCCCAAAGAAGAAGTTGTTCTCAAATGGCAAGGGTAGGCAACCATGGCTGACAAGGGTAGTTAGGGACTGCATAAAAACCAAGGAAAGGGCATATAAGGTAGCAACATTGAGTGGGAAGTTAGATGTTTGGGAAGTTTTTAAAATCCAATAAAAGACAACTAAAAAGGTATAAGAAAGGAAAAGATGATATATGAGGGCAGACTAGCCAATAATATAAAGAAGGATATATAGTTTTCTCAGCTATATGAAGAGTAAAAGGGAGGTAGGAGTTGACAGTCGACGAGTGGAAAATGATGCCAGTGAGTTAATAATGGGGGACAAAGAAATGGTGGAAGAAATTAACAAATACTTTGTATCAGTCTTCACTGTGGAAGACACTAGCAGTGTGCCAGAGGTCTGTGAGTATCATGGAGCAGAAGTGAGTGTTGTTGCCATTACAAAGGAAAAAGTACTAGGCAAACTCAAAGGTCTCCAGGTGGTAAGTCATCTGGACCAGATGGACTATATTCCAAAGTTATGAAAGAGGTTGCTGAAGAGATAGCAGATGAATTAATTATGATCTTTCAAAAATCACTTGATTCTGGCATGGTCCTGGAGAAATGGAAAATTTCAAATGTCACTCCACTCCTTAAAAAGGGAGAAAGGCAAAAGAGAGGAAATTATAGGCCTCAGTGGTTGGGAAAGTGTTGCAGTCCATTATTAAGAACGAGGTTTCAGAGGCTAATGATTAAATAAGTAAAAGTCAGCATGATTTCCATAAAGGGAAATCTTGCCTGACAAATCTGTTAGAGTTCTTGAAGGAAGTAACAAGTAGGGTGGACAAAGGAGAGGCAGTGGATGTCAATTACTTGGATTTTCAGAAGGCACTTGATAAACCGCCGCACATGAGGCTGCTTAACAAGATAAAATCCCATGGTGTTACAGGAAAGACACTGGCATGAATAGAGGAATGGTTGACAAGCAGGAGGCAGTGAGTGGGAATAAAGGGGACCTTTCCTGGTTGGCTGCTGGTGACTAGTGGTGTTCCGCAGGGTCAGTATTGGGACCGCTACTTTTCACATTGTTCATCAGTGATTTAGGTAATGGAATTGATGGCTTTGTGGCAAAGTCTGTGGATGATATGAGGACAGGTGGAAGAGTAGGTGGTGCTGAGGAAGCAATGTGATTACATAAGGTCTTAGACAAATCGGAAAAATGGGCAAAAAAGTGGCAAATGAAATACAATGTTGGGAAATGTATGTCACTGCATTTTGGTAAAATGAACAAAAGTGCAGACTATTATCTAAACGGAGAAAATTCAAACATCAGAGGTGCAAAGGGAGTTAGGAGTCTTCGTGTGAGAATTTACAGGTTAATTTACAGGTTGACTCTGTGGTAAAGAAGGCAAATGCAATGTTGGCATTCATTTCAAGGGGAATAGAATATAAAAACAAGGAGATAATGCTTTATAAAACACTAATCAGGCCACACTCGGAGTTTTATCAACAACGCATTGTCATTGTAGAGAGTTCAGAGGAAGTTCACAAGGATGATTCTGGGAATGAAGGGATTAACATATGAAGAGCAATTATTAGCTTTGGGCCTGTACTCACTGGAATTTAAAAGAATGTGTTGGGGGGTGAATCTCATTGAAACTTTGTAATTAATTTAGATCGCTTTGTAGAGATCTGTTTTTATTTTTACACGAAATAGTCTTTTTCTGTTAATCAGTGTCAATAAAAGCTAAATTAAATCCACTGTGATTCAATGTTGTAAAACATGAAAACCTCCAAGTGGGGTGAATACTTTTCATCAACACTGTAGCTGAAATATCTATCCAGATGTCTCAGCTATTTCTTCAAGGGTAGCTGTGAGAATTTTCCCAATGATAGACATTAAGCTAAATGGCCTATCTTTACCTTCACTTTGCCTATGTCCTTCTTTTCAAAACAGTGACATGACATTTACTATCTTCCAATCTGACGAGACCTGCACAGAGTTCAGAGAATTTTGGTAAACGATCACAAACACATCTACTACAACTTCCACCATTTCTTTCAGTACCGTTTGATGCATCCCAACAGGACCACAAGACTTGCGAACTTTAGGCCCATTCGTTTGCTTATCACTACCTCTTTAGCGATTGAGATCGCCTCCCATCATATCCATAACATCTCTCTTTGGCAAACAGACATGGCCTCCACTGTGAACACTGACAAAAAGCAGTTGCTCAAGGCCTTCTAATCTTCCAAGGGACCTGCATTCATTCATCTTAGCCACCCTATTCCACTCTATATAAAAAGTTCTACTCTCCATTTTTATATTTTGTGCTAGTTTACTTCCATAAACAATCTATCTTTCCTGGTTAGACCGTAGGTTTCTACATAAAACAGCCTTGAGAAGGTCCCATTTACTGAGGCGTCAGACGGTAACCACAGCCTTACTTTCAAGGACATAGTGATTGAACACTTGGATGAGCATGGGCTGAGAAAGGGCTGCGATTGTACATCATGGTCTTGGTATGCTGATCGTTATGTTGATGATCTTTTCAAAGAGTTTAGCAAGATTAGTCAGGCTGAACCTCTGTGCCTGACTAGTCATCAGATGTGCGATGATTAGCAGATTGTCTCTCAGATGAAATATAAAACCAAGTCTTGTCCTCCCCTTTTACCTAAAAAAAAACAAGTAAAGCAAGAATCTTCTTCCAATTTCTTCACAATATTTATCCTTCAATAAATAACACCAGCAGGTTTTTTAAGTTATTGATACTAATGGGAATTGGCTGTGTATAAAATGACCGTTCTGCTTCTTGCATTTCAACTATGAAGTAAAACAGCTTGGGATGTTTTGATTTTGTGAAATACTTCTTAAACATGCAAAAATTCTTTCTATCCCTATTTTCCTCCTCTTGCATATTTATATGTTTCCCCTCTCCAAAATCATCAGAAATATAAGGCCATAAGATATAGGAGCAGAATTAGGCCATTTGGACCATCGAGTATGCTCTGCCATTTCATTATACCTGCCCCTCCACCTATCTTCATATCATCTGCAAATTCTGCAACAATGCCATAAATTCCATCACCCAAATCAATATAACATAAAAAGAATCGGTCCCAACACAGATCCCCCGTGTGGAACACCACTAGTGACTGGCAACCAGCCAGAAAAGGCTCCCTTTATTCCTACTCTTTGCCTCCTGCCAATCAGCCAGTACTTTATCCATGCTAGAATCTTTCCTGTAATACCATGAGCTCGTAACCGGTTAAGCAGCCTCACGTGTGGCATCTTGTCAAACAGCTTCTGAATATGCCATGATGATCCACATGTCCGCTGAGAAGACCTCACACTACCTCACTGAAGTCTTTCACCATCCATCTACTTATTCTGTGGTGTGAAGACATTACTCATTCTGGACATAGTGACATTTTCTACAGAGACCCCAACAGCTGGGCTTCTGTCACAACCTCCACACCCTTGTCAGCACTTTCTTGTTTCTTGCTATTATCTCAAGTTAACACAGTTTACCATCTAATGGGACTTTGTGCTGTGTATTCAGCATCATCATATTATTTTCATCATCAAGATCAACAACTTTCACCTCAGTAACACCAGCAGAGTCCGTTCTTCTGTTGTCACTGGGGTTCTGTATTCCATTGATCAACAGGCTGTTTCATGAGCATGTCCATCCAAAACTCCAATTGCTACACCTGAATTCACACCAGATCTATAAGACCCTAAAACTATTCTGCTCTTATGTTGTACAGTCGAAGGATAATATATCAGCCACGATGGAATGGAGGTGGAATGGCCTAATTCTGCTCTTGTGTCCTATGGTCTTAAATCCATTCAATCAGCCCACGTCAAATCTCACTTCCCTTACCTCACTATTTCAAAATAACCTTTTTCATTTTCAGGTCCCTGGTTTCCCATTATCTTTGCAGCATCCTTCCCTCTGAAATGCTGTGACTATTAGGGCCTTGTGTGCATTTGCCCACTTTGCCCTCCACTGGTGAACTTTGACCTCTGTCATTTCTTCTTTAAACCTCTTCATCCTGCTTTAGAGACTGTCATTACGATCCAAAATTTTAATACAAACTTGGCTTCTCGGTCTCACTTAAGCTTTTTTTTTGACTGTTTACACTCTTACAAAGCATCTTAACATGAGTTATTGGAGACAAAACATTCAAATGAATTTTCACTATCCCTATCTGGTATATCTGAATTTTACCCTCCACCCATTCTACAGATGACAAGATATGATCTTACGATTTCCTTCCATGTGTAGAATCTGAGGGTCACTGACAATGTCAGCTGCCCTTAAGGAGATGACAAAGAGTCAACACCTGGAACAAATGCAGTCCAGGGACAGCACAGAATTGAAGAGCAAAACACAAAATGCTGGAGGAACTCAGTTGGTCAGACACATTCTTTGAAAAGGAATGAAGAGTCAACATTTCAGGTTGAGATCCTTCATCAGCACTGGAAAGGATGGAGGAAGAAAATAAGAAGTGAAGAGAGAGGAAGGAGTAGAAGCTGGAAGATGATAAGTAAGGCCAAGTATGTGGGAAGGTGGGTGGGTGGGAAGGGGGGGATGAAGTGAGAAATTGGGAGGTGATGGAAAAGGTAAAGGACCGATGAACTGTAGGAGAAAGGGAAGGGGGGGCATGGGGGTGAAAGGCAGGTGAGAGAAGAGGCAGGGTGGGAAATGGAAGAAAGGCGAAGGGGGAGGGGGAAACATTAACAGAAGTTGGAGAAACCCATGTTCATGCCATCAGATTGGAGGCAAGCGGACAGAATATGAAGTGTTGCTTCTCCAACCTGAGACTGGAAACCTTACTCCTTCCTACAGATTCTGACAGAGGTGTTGATCCCTCCAGCAGTGTGTGTGCCTTACTCTGGATTTCCAGTGTCTGCTGAACCTTTTGTGCTTACAGCATTAAAGAATTTTCATGCATCCGAACGACTAACCAGCTATTTCCAACTCAGCCACTCTGCACTGTCCTGGCATTAGGTTTAAGCCAGATCCGGTAAGCATGGCAAGATTCTTCCTCAAATAGAGCCGTAATTTTGTTTACAACAATCTGGAAGCTTCACTAACTGTTGCTTCCTATTCCAGATTTCCTACAATAAATATCCAAACTTGAACTGAGCGTCCACAACCTTCTGGTGTGGAGGACTCCGCAGATTCACAACTCTGACTAAAGGAATTTGTCATGGTAGTCCTGCACTGCAGATCCCATAACTGGTACTACAGGAGCCGTTTTCAGTTATAACAGAACCACATTAATATTGACGTTTTCGCAAAGTGAAGTCCTGTATAACTGAAAACCACCCAGTCCTCTCCCCTCCGGGGGCCATTTTCAGGCTGTGAGGGCAAACAATCACAGTTTACTCCCTACTAACGGCATCCTAAAGTTAAACTATTGCAAAACGCGGGAGGGGTGCACTGGAACTTTCGGTATTTTCTATGGTTATTCATAAAGAGAAAACGGCTGGTTTTTGATCCGAACGAAGGGTCTGCATGCAGTACCTGACCACAGGACCAGCTTGTCGTGAGCCTCCTCTTGAGTTGCCGAGTCCTCGGCCAGGGCGAGCGAGGTGTGTGTGTAAGGCAGTGTGGAGCCGAGGCATGTGTTGTATCTCAAGGGCTCGCAGTCCGAAACCCTCTTGCAGCGGTCGTACGGAGACGTGTGGTTGGTGCCGGTGCTCAGCACGGAGATCCAGAGGAGAAGCGAGCAGGCTGCAGCCGCCTTAACAAAAGACTCCCACCCGGTAGACATCTTGGACCAGCAGTTACAAAGTTAGAGAAATCCTTTCTTCCCACACTCCGCGCGGGCCTCTTTGTACAATAAGTCTCGTCCCTCTCCGGTGAAGCTTCGTCCAGCTGACTGCCGGCTCCTTCGCCCGCGTCCGCTTGCTGCAGATGTGCCCGCTTCCCAACTCGCAGCGAATGTCATCGCGTCAATTTCCATTCCTCTCTGCCTGCGATCTGATCATTCCACAACCCCCACCCCCCTCCTTCCCCAGCTCGGCCAGGAACGAATCTTTTCCTTAAATGCCGTCACATTCAGCAAGAAACACAAAGACTGGGGTCGGGGGCGGGGGGAGTGGAATGCAAACGAGTTGATCTGTAATAATAAAGAACGCGATCTCGACTCCCACTTTAACGAGTGATAGCGAGGTGGAAAAGAAGATTGTAATTTGATAGTCGGCCGAAAATTTTCTTCTCCACTTCCTTCCTTGTAACTTCTCCCAGTGATTGTTCAAGTTGCGGGTCTTCAGTTTGTACGAAGGAGGACTGATACACGTCCATTAAAAGAAAACTTTTTTTGCGCTCTAGCTCTTCACCATATCTCTGTATTCATGGTGGGGAGTGGGAGGCACATGGCGAAAGTAAGCCGACCCCCCCCCCTCACCACCACCACCCGCAACCAACTCGCACTCAGGCAGAAGCTGCGGTGCGAAGAGAGAGCTCCCTTCGCAGGCCCCCGTCCACCTTCCCAGGCGGTTCAGCGAAGAGCATGCCCCGCTAGATCCAAACAAAAAGCCCTTGTGGACAGCAAGTTCACACACGACGTCAGCAAACTCGAGCACAGGAAAGCTTCAGACAGACCCTTCAGTTTCTGAACATGCAGCCATGGTGGACTCTATCCCCAGAACTGCTCAGTTAATGGCGGGGCTGAGTGATCCCGGCTCACTTAAACCTCTCCCTGCTTCCCACAGTTTCTAAACGCAGGCGAAACACAAATAAAATACAAGGTTTCTCTACCACCCACCCCTCTCTCCATATTCATCCAAAGAATTTATTAGGCAGAGTTTCAGCCCCTTCTGACTGGAGTTGGCTAATCTACAGAACATATGGGTGACTTCAACCTCCACCGCTTGCACTCCAGACCCAAAGGCACTCCAGCTTCTTTGTCAATCTGCAGACAACACTCACCCAGCTCCAGGTCATTTAATGAAGCCTACAAGAGAATGCTCTTACATTTAACAGTGAGAAAAAGTAAAGTTCCTGTAATAACCTGCCCCCACTCTACAACACCACCCCAATAATAACAAGACATTGGAAAAGGCAAAGATCTTGATCATTGTCCATCTTGGACAATGTCTCCCATCCACTCCATAATGTACTGGTTAGGCACAGGAGTACATTCAGCCAGAGACTCATTCCACCGAGATGTAACACTGAGTGTCATAGAAAGTCATTCCTGCCTGTGGTCATCAAACTTTACAACTCCTCCCTCAGAGTGTCAGACACCCTGAGCCAATAGGCTAGTCCTGGACATTTCCGCTTGGCATAATTTACTTATTATCATTTAATTATTTATGGTTTTATATTTCTATACTGTTTTTGGTTGGTGCGACTGTAACAAAACCCAGTTTCCCTTGGGAATCAATAAAGTATGTCTGTCTGTCTGTTAGAGAAATGGGCCAAGGAGTGGTAAGTGGATAAGTGTGAGTGATGGATTTTTGGAAAGTCAAATCAGTGACACCATTACACTCACTAGGGCACTACAGGGACAGAGTACAAGTGCATTGAAAGTGGTGATACTGGCCAACAAGGTTGTGTAAAAGGCACATTGGCTTTAGCAGAACACTGAGTACAGGAGTTGGGATGTTATGTTGCAGTTGTATAAGTCATTGGTGAGGCCACACTTGGGATACTGTGTACAGTTTGGTTATAGGGAAGATATGGCTAAACTGGAAAGGATGCAGCGAAGTTGGCCTGGCTAGATCTTTGCTCCTTGGAGTGTAGGAAAATGAGAGGAGGCCTTATAGAAATCTTTAAAAGCATGAGAAACACAGATAAGGTGTGTGAGCAAACAGGAGGAAATCTGCAGATGCTGGAAATTCAAACAACAGCACACACAAAAAACTGGGTCCTGAAACTGGGAAATTGGGTCCTGACGAAGGGTCTCGGCCTGAAACGTTGACATCGCTTCTCCCTATAGATGCTGCCTGGCCTGCTGCATTCCACCAGCATTTTGTGTGTGTTGTTGTAGGGTGTGTGAGAACGGTTTTCCTCAGGGTAGGTAGTCCAAAACTAGGGGGCACAGATTTGGGATGAGAGGGGAAAGATTTATAAGGGAAGTGAGTACAGTATATGGAGCGTGCTGACAGAGAAAGTGGTTGAGGCAGAAAGCATTTGGATAGGCACATGGAGGGGTGGGGCTCAGACGGGTATAGGCTGAACATGTGAAATGGGTGAGCATGGATATGTGGGCCGAAGGGCATGTGTCTGTGATGTATTGCTCTATGAAGAGCTGAGAAAGGTACTGCTGACTCCACCCACCCTAGCAGTCACCTAGTCACCAAATTGCCATCAGGGAGACATTACATGTCCATCACCAGTAGGACTACATGTCATCTTCAAAGCTTCTTTCCTGTAGCAATCCAGTTTCTTAACAAAACTCATACTGGTGTAGTACCCTAATTGTCCCTGTACAACATCCATTAAATAGTCTTTCCTGCTGTCTTTGTTCTGTTGATAAATATTTAGTCTGTTCCTATGATCGCATTTATTTAAATTTGATTATTGATATTTATGCTCATTGTTGTTTGCTCGTGGCTGTTTTTTCTGTTGTCTTGTAAATTGATGGTTGCTATTGTGTGTTGTCAGTTATGATATTGCCCTGTGTTTTATGCTCAGCACCGAACCACAATCAATTCTGGTAATGTTTCACATACTGGCAATAAAGTCATTCTGATTCATCTCTCATTGAAGGCAAACTTTGCTGATGAAATTCATCAACCCATTTCCTGTTTGAGGAGAGGTGTTTTAAAATCCAGACCTTGAAGCTGATGCACAGTTAATCATACACAGGGCAGTATAATTCCCGCTATCTCATACACTACTTACCCACTGATTACCTATGCTGATTCCTCAAAACTCTCCTGGCAATTCCACCAATAGTGCCTCAGTAAGTTCCTCTAAAGCCAGTAAGAACATAAGTGAACTGACATTGGTTTCCTCCCTCAGGCCAATGCTCCAGCACTGCGGCCCCAGTTACACTCATTTAGAAGACCATACGACATGGGAGCAGAATTAGACCATTTGGCCCATTGAGTCTGTTCCACCATTCCATCATGGCTGATTTATTATCCCTCTAAACCCCATTCTCCTGCCTTCTCCCTGTAGTTTTTGATGCCCTGACTAATCAAGAAGCTATCAAGCTCTTCTTTAAGTATACCCAATGACTTCGCCTCCACAGCAATGAATTTCTCAAATTCACCACACTCTGGCTAAAGGAACCTTCTCTGATCTAAATGGACATCCCTCAGTTTTGAGGGTGTACCCTCTGGTCCTAGACTACCCCACTATAGGAAACACGCTCTCCACATTCACTCTATCTGTGTCCTCTGGTCCTAGACTCCCCCACTATAGGAAACTTCCTCTCCACATCCACTCTATCTGTGTCCTCTGGTCCCAGACTCCCCCACTATAGGAAACTTCCTCTCCACATCCACTCTATCTGTACCCTCTGGTCCTAGACTACCCCACTATAGGAAACATCCTCTCCACGTCCACTCTATCTGTGTTCTCTGGTCCTAGACTACCCCACTATAGGAAACTTCCTCTCCACATCCACTCTATCTGTGTCCTCTGGTCCTAGACTACCCCACTATAGGAAACATGCTCTCTACATCTGACCTATCCAGGCCTTTCAATATTCAGTAGGTTTCAATGAGATCTCCCCTCATTCTTCTAAACTTCAGTGAG
Source organism: Hypanus sabinus (assembly GCF_030144855.1). NCBI lineage: Eukaryota > Metazoa > Chordata > Chondrichthyes > Myliobatiformes > Dasyatidae > Hypanus > Hypanus sabinus. The sequence continues at coordinate 5,536,219 of NC_082718.1, read as the reverse complement.
CACAGGCCCAGAATCATCAAACCTTCTCACGCATTTAGTCTTCCACTCCTGGAATCATTCGTGTAAACCTCCTCTGGACCCTCTCCAATGCCAGCACGTCCTCTCTTAGACTATGGACCCAAACCCCAAAAGCCTCAGCATTACGGCCTTGCTTTTATATTCTAGTCCTTTCAAAAAGACTGCTAACATTGTATTTACTTTCCTTTCCAACCTGCAAGATAACCTTCAGGGGATCCTGCATGAGGACTTCCAAGTCCCTTTGCATCCTGATTTCTGGAAATAGTCTAACCGTTTATTCCTTGTCCCCAAGTGCGTGAGCAAACACAGCCCTACACGACAGGGAAATCCACTTCTTTACCCTTTCTCACAATCTGTCTAAGTTCTTCTGCAGACTTGCTACTTCCTCAATTCTACTTGCCTCTCCACTTATTGTGATATCATTTGCAAACATGGCCACAAAGCCATCAATTCCATCAACCAAATCATTGCCATATATCATGAAGAGACAGTTCTTACACAAATCCTTGTAGCACACTGGCAGCCAACCAGAAAAGGCCTCCTTTATTCCCACTCTTTGCCTCCTGCCAGTCATCAATCTTCTATCCATGCCAGTATCTTTCCTGTTATACCATGGGCTCTTATCTTATTAAGCAGCCTAATGTATGTCACTTTGTCAAAGGCCTTCTGAAAATCCAAGGAAACAATGTCCACTGATTCTCCTTCATCTATCCTGTCTGTTATTTCTTCAAAGAAATCCAACAAATATGTCAGGCAAGATTTCCCCTCAAGGAAACCGTGCTGAATTTGGCCCATTCTATCACAAGCCTCCAAATACCCCGAAACCTCAACCTTACTAATGGACTCTCAACATCTTCCTAGCCACTCAAGATGATCTAAATGTCTATAATTTCCTTTCTTCTGCCTCCCTCCCTTCTTAAAGAGTAGAATGGCATTTGCAATGTCCTTGTCTTCCACAACCTTTCTAGAATCTAGTGATTTTTGAAAGATAATTACTATTGCCTCAACAATCTCTTCAGCCACCTCTTCCAGAACTCTGATCAGTACACTATCAGGTCCAGGTGACTTATCTACCTCCAGATCCTTCAGCTTTCCAAGCATCTTCGCCTCAGTAATAGCACTACACTTACTTCTGACCCTGACACTCCTTGTGAATTTTTTCAGTTCCCTTCTGTTGGTTTTTTAAAGCTTCCCAATCCTCTACCTTCCCACAAATTTTTGCTTATTATATGTCCTCTCATTTGATTTACTGCTATCTTTGACTTCCCTTGTCAGCCATGGTTGATTCATCCTCCCTTTAGAATACTTCTTCATCTTTGGGATGTATCTTTCCTGCTCCTTCCAGCCATGGTGCTTTGCCGTCATCCCTTTTGGTGTCCCTTCCAATCAACTTCGGCTGGCTCCTCTCTCACTTTACTCCACTCCAATACTGGCACATTTGACAGGTGTTTACATTCATTGATTTGATTTGGATTGTTGGATTTATTGAGTTGAGGTTGAGGGCCTTTGTTGGTCAAAGTTAACCAAGGATATTGCTTCCCAGCTGTCTAGATACAGAAGCCTGGTCAGTACGATATGGAGAGCAAGCTCCCCCATACCTGATGAGCCCAAAGGAACAGCAGAGACCAATACAGTTTGGTCCAGCAGCATCGCAGGAGTTAACAGTCTGCATTGAATTCAATGTAGGACTGCTTTAGCTGTGGATTTTTCCCTCAGGGCTCACTCCCCAAGCCTTCCCCATGAGTGGGTATAGTCACAAGGCAGTGGAGGTTTGAAATCCGAGCTTTTCTTCTCCTAGATGAGCTGCCAACCATGGCTGACAAGCACCATCTGGCTGAGGCGACTGGTTTTAAGGCACCAGTAACCCACCTTTGTCCCTTCTCCTGTCAGTAGAAATGGTTCTGCTTGGTTTAGTAACTAAGCTACACATGATGGCCAGGAGCTGGACTTGGTTGTTGATGCACCATCAATAACTCTCAGAGACATGAGGCAAGATATAGGCTTTTATTGGCTGCAAGAAAGAACAAGCAGCAAGTGACCACCACCCAACATCCTGGAGAGTGAGGGCCGGGCTCAGGCCTCAATCGCCTTTATACCGGGGTCTGTGGGAGGAGCCACAGGAGCAGTCAGCGGTGGGGGGGGGGGGGGGGGCGTGTCCAGACAGGTATATGTAGTTCACCACAGTTGTCAGAGGCTATTTGAGGCATACCCCAATGGGAGCATTTAATAGGTCGTGGGAGCTTGTTCCCATTACCACCCCTCAGCTATAACAACCTTAATGAACCCTTAATGAGTATGCTTGCAACAAAATTAATCTCAGAATCTCAAAATTAATCTCAGATATAGTGACATCTGTGTATTTCAATAATAAATTTACTTAGAACTTTTCTATCTTCTGCAATAATTTGTAGCCCACATCTTGTCTACTGTTCAGAGGTCTGCATATAAATCCCATCAAGGTCTACTTACCCTTGCATTTTGTCAACTCTACCCACAAGGATTCTATATCTTCCAATCCTGTGTCTCCTTTTTCTAAGGATTTGATCTAATTTTTTTACCAACAGAGCCACCCCACCCTCTCTGCCTACCTGCCAGTCCTTTTGAGACAACATGTATCCTTGGAAGTTAAGCTCCCAACTATTATCTTCTTTCAGCCACGTCTCAGAGATGCCCACAATATCATTCCTGTAAATCTCAAGAACATAAAATGAAGAGTCCCTTGAAAGTGAGTCCATTGGTTGTGGGAACATCTCAATGATGGGGCAAATGAAATTGAGTGAAGTTTTCCGCTCTGGTTCAAGAGCCTGATTGTGAGGGGTAATAACTGCTCCTGAACTTGGTGTTGTTGGCCCTGAGGCTCTTGTACCTTCTACCTGAAGGTAGCAGAAAGAAGAGAGCATGGTCTAGGTGGTGTGGGTCCTTGATGATGGATTCCCTGTTTCACTATGACAGTGCTCCATGTAGCTGTGCTCAGAGGTGGGAAAGGTTTACCCATGATGGACTGGGCCATATCCACAACTGTTTGAAGGATTTTTCACTCAAGGGCATTGGTGTTTTGATACCAGGCTGTGATGTAACTAGTCAATATACTCTTCACCATATATCAATAGAAATTTACCAAAGTTATAAATGTCACTGTAGTTATAGGTGTTACTGTGCTTTCTTCATAATGACACTTATGTGCAGGGCCTCTGAAATTATAGCACCAAGGAGTTTAAACTTGCGACCCTCTCCACCTCTGATCCCCTGATACGGACTGGCTCGTGGACCTCTGGTTTTCTCCTCTTGAAGTCTACATTTAGCTCCATGGTTTTGCTGACATTGACAGTGAGAGGTTGCTTTGGCACCACTCAACCAGATTTTCAATCTAATTTCGTCACCACCTTTGATTTGGCTAATGACAGTGACGTCATTGCCAAATTTAAATACATCACTGGAGCTGTGCTTAGCCTCACAGTCATAACTATAAAGTGAATAGAGTAGGGGGCTAATCACACAGCCTTGTGGAGCATCGGTGCTGACAGAGATTGTGGAGGTGATGTTTTGCCAATCTTTGCTGACAGGGGTCTGCAAGTGACAAAATCAAGGATCCAATTGGACAAGAAATTACGGAGGCCTGGGTCTTGGAGTTTACCGACTAGTTTTGAGGGCATGATATTATTGAATACTGAGCTGTAGTTGATAAAGAGCATCCTCATGTTTGCACCTTTGCTGTCCAGGTCCAGGTCTTGAGTGAAGAGCTGATGAAATGGCATCTTTTGCGTAACTATTGTGATGGCAGGCAAATTGAGTGGATCCAAGTCGCTTCACAGGCCAGAGTTGATAAGTTTCATCACCAGTCTCTCAAAGCACCTCATCATAGTGGATGTAAGTGCCTCTTTCATATCCACAGAATCTCCTCTAAATATGGAATCCCCTATCACTACTGTACTCCCCTTCTTTCCTCTTCCCTTCTGAGCCACAGGGCCAGTCTTCATGGCTTACCCCTGACAGAGTTCCCACACCCACCCCAATAGTATACTTACTGAGTGGAATAGCCACAGAGGTACTCTGCACTGACTGTCTATTCCCTTTCTCTCTCCTCAGTCACCCAGGTACCTGTCTCCTGCAACCTCCCTGTAGCTCCTATATGTGCAAAATGTCATCGAGGTGCCCCTCCAGTTCCATAACGTGGTCTCTAACGAGCTGAAGCTCAATGCACTGGTATTCTCCCACAGTTCCCAAATCTTACACAAGAACATACCACTAAGTCTAGACCCATTCTCACTGTACTAGTTATGTACTAATAGACAAAGAAAGAGAAAGAAAAAAGCTATTAGAAGCTTACTTGGAGTCTCCACCTATTCTCATCTAAGCCGGTTGAGCCAATGCCCGACCACTCTAACACTGACCACTCCAGAAACTGCTGCTTCTCCGATATCCCCAGTTTGCATGCTGCATCATCCATGTGCCAGCACTGGACTTTTAAAACAGACAGCATCGGAATCTCTGTTCCAGACACTACCAGGTGGACAGAGGAAGCAGTTCAAGGACATTCTCATTTTCCAACCATGTCAACATCCCCACCTGGCTCATGAAGTGGAAAAGGAGCATTTGGGATGACACTGGAAAATGAGCCCATTCTTTCCAATGACCAATCCGTGTACTGCCTGCTGCTCAGCTCTGTCCCCAAGCAACTCATTTGTCATAGCGACCACAGTCCCACCTTGAAACTCACAGCTCAGGGGAGAAAGTTAATGATCCTGTCCCCAAAGGACTTTCTAAGAAGGTGCTCTGTAGAAGTGTGTCAGTAATTAGCTAACGACAGTCAACTCTCCTCCTCTCCCACCAATCCCTGGCCAAAGCAACTTAGCAGTTGTCCCAACCCTAGGGACAATGCAATCTCCTCATTCCAGATACCAGTCTGTCCTCAAACCTAATCTTACACAGATCTTGAGCTATTTGGACAGGTGATCGAAACACAATTGAAGATACAGGTTTTAGGAATTGACTTGAAGTATAGGGACAATGATTTAGAGCACAAAAATCAGTAATGGATCAAAGGAAGATGGAAAAGTGAGGTCTGTTCATGGATGGATGGATGAAGTTACAAAAACAAAGAGGAATGAGGACATGGACAACATTAAGAGGAAGAATTTTCTTGGATTGATTGAATGTAGATCAGAGACCAAGGGATGTTCAGGACTTTTGGTGTTCATCAAGACACAGGCAGCAGAATTCCTGAGCCAGCCCTTTCTCCAGTTTCTCCTCACTGTATTGGGAGTCAAGATTCATAAAGTGAGCCCGAGCATGAAGAATCTCAGTCACAGATCACTCAGTGTATCCAGTACACAGCCAACACATCACCCAGGTATCCTCGGACATACCCAATATGAAGGGATAAGGTCCATTATTTGCTTTGAACGGTTCTTAAAACAGAAGCTATCAGGTTCATAGGAATGTAAAAAGATGCACAGAAGTTTGCCATTTGATCCATCACGCCTGTGCCAACTTTCTGTATCCCACTTCAAAGTAAATTATATTATCAGCGTACATATATGTCACCATGTACAACCCTGAGATTCTTTTACTCAGCAAATCTATAGAAAAGGAGCTGTAACAGAATCAATGAAAGATCAAGCAGAGAGCAGAAGACAATAAACTGTGCAAATGCAAATATAAATGAATAGCAATAAATGCTGAGAACATGAGATAATAGGATGAAGAGTCCTTAAAGTGAGATCATTGGTTGTGGGAACATCTCAATGGATGGGCAAGTGAGTGTAGTTAGCCTCCTTTGTTCAAGACCCTGATGGCTGAGGTGTTGTAACTATTCCTGAACCTGATGGTCAGAGTCCTGACATCCTTAATCCTTTTGCCTGACAACGGCAGTGAGAAGAGAGCATGGCTTGGGTGGTGAGGATCTCTGATGACGGATACTGCTTTCCTACAATGGCGTTTCATGTCGATGTGCTCGATGGTTGGGAGGGTTTCACCTGTGAGGCACTGGGCTGAATCTACTAACATCCTCCCTGTCTCCTTTTCCCTTTAAACTTTCCTCTCCCTTCCTCCCCCCACTGTAGGTTAACAGTTTACAGTATCACACAGCATAGAGAAATATCCAGACCTCGCCTCCTGACTCTTTGAGCAATTATATTAAACTTTCCAGTTGGTGTCACGCCATGACATATTTTCATCAATTTGAAAGCCTTTAAGTCTCCCCAATGCCCCTCCTAAACCTGCGTTGTTCTAGATTAGGTATAGCCAGAATTTAATGAAAGAAACAGTATTACTTGGTAAGCAATAACTCTCCTGCTAACCAGGATGAGTTTAGTGATGGCTTCTGTGATGGGTCAGTACAGAGCCGAGTCCACAAGGGAGTACAGACGGTCGCCAGAGTTTCCCCAGGAGGGGAAAGCAGGCAAGTTCCTGCTGAGTTACACATGCCACCTGCCCCTTCTGTGAACGAGTATGAAGACCCCATTTGCCTCTGCGCCCCCAGAAACTGATCTGAAGGAAATCATCTTGAATCTCAGGAAATTGCCGAGGAAGCAGCAGTGGCTAAATACAATCACACCCAGGAACTCCTTGGATTTGACCTGGAATTTTCAATAAATTTCCAGGGAGTTTGGGAGTCCTCCGATTTGCTCCCACCACAAGCAGAAAGGTCCCCAAAGATTCTGCAGTTCCCTGGCTGCCTTGTACACTCTGAACACCCAAAACACATGGGAGGCAGGAGAGAAGACTCCCCATGAGCTGCACTTGTACATTCAGCAGGTGTGAAAAATGTTTGTTTTAATTGTGCTTCGTGCATTCTATCCTTCATATTAGGGTAAAGAATGGAGTCGCATTAAATCAACACAATCATTCTACAACAGGGATTGGGTGGTAATGCAACACATGGGCCCAGCCCAGGTCTGGCCCTGTTTACTTTGCCTCATTCTGGAGGGAAAAAGTTGCCAGCTCCTCCCACCTCGTCCCATTTGACTCCAGTTACGTGATGGAATCAGATGAGTGGAGGTGACTGTAACTGGCGGCCTAGGCTCTCACTCGTTTTCTGCTATTTTATCCGAAGATTACAACACAAGTATATCCTGGGAGAATGCAGAAGTGGAGAAGTGAAATCTCATCTTCATGGGCAGTATAAAAATTATGATCGCCATTTCTGTCGGCACCAGCTCAGAAGGTTCCGCCGAGTCGAAAAGAAATTGCAGTTGGTGGCATTCATTGGTTCTTGTTATTCCTCTCCACACCCCGTGGTGCATCAGGAGACAAACTTGCCATTCCTTTAGCATTTTGTCTTGTTTCTTTTTTTATGAGGTCAAGTTGCCTGCTCAATGCTCGAACCAGCATGGATGGAAAGTGTGAGGAGCCGGCCAGATTCGAACCCGATACCACTCGCCTCGAAGTCCGGTGTGGATGCCGCCACATCACTAGCCAGCTATTCATTCAAGGCAAGGCTTAGCGTAGCAAATTCTGAGCTATTTTAAGCAAGGCTTTAAAACTGATTAATGTGTACAAGCTGGCCTGAAAGTAATTTATATTTTAACATTCCAGGAAAGAGCTTGGAAGTAAAGTTACCACCTCCACAAGGAAGTGGAGCTCACATCTCAGAATATCCACTCACACTTGCATTTGCCCAGATTATTTACCCAGCATTCCAATAACCTCATTTGCCAGTCAATGGAGGTACTATATAATTAGTCTCAGGATTAGCAGAGAGTAAACACTTTTCGGTACCAAAACACCACAGGCAAAAGTTACACTTGTGGGGGTGGCAGATTTCCATAGGCAGGGGAGATTATTTACTGTGTTGTAATTCTATCACATTGCCTTCCTGACAAGGTTGGTGGGCGGGGAACTCTGCACTGACGTCAATGGGGAACTGCAGACTGCTCCCACCATCCCCCCCCCCCCCCCACCACCCTATCCCCCCATGTATAAGATTGTTCGGTGTCTGGAGATGCAGTTCCAGCTTTCTTCCTGCCCCTCTCTCTCTCCCCCCCTGTTCAAAATAGGGGAGCAAATGAGGAGGGAAGAGCCAAGACTAAAACATTTTAGGGCAGGACTTTGAATTCAAGCTGACAGCAATAAACAAGTGGAGCACTCGTCTGCTGGGAGTGCCCGCCTTGGCAAGTCTTTGGGACCACACACAGACAGGGCCTCCACCCTCAAAGCAGCCCCCGAGTCCCTGTGCAGACAGGCAGACTTGTATATCTAATTGCCAGTTCATCTCCTGTAATATCCATCATGGAAAAAGAGACACATTTAAACAAGAGCTTGTTTGAAATATTTCGTGGTGCGTGGAGCAGCCTGCCAACAGATAAACAGAGGCCTGTTTTTAAACATGTAGGAAGCCGGGGCCTGGCTGATCTTTGACCTCCCACCCAGCCTTTCAGCTTTTCAGCTGGTTATCAACGCAACAATCGCCTTTGTTCCAACACTCTCCAGCAACAATTGGTTGAGAGAGGGGTGGGGAGGGGGCTACCATCTCAAAACTAGCAGTGGTGGAGTCTGATCACTTTAGGAAAGATGTGGATTTTTTTTTAAGGGGACTTTAATTTATAAACGGGGATAGGCTCCCCTCTCCGAATTTTAAACTCTCCACTTTCGACAGAGACTCCTTTATTTATTTATTTGGAGATACGTCACAGTAACAGGCCTTTCCAACCCAATGAGCCCATGCTGCTCATTTACACCTCCGTGACCAATTAACATCCTAACCCACAACTCTTTGAAACGAGAGTCTCTTGAGGAAACCCAAGCTGTCATAGGGAGGATGTGTAAACTCCTTACAGTTGATGCACCATCAATAACTCTCTCTGAGACGTAAAGGCAAGATATCGGCTTTTATTGACTGGAAGAAGGAACAAGCAGTGGTTGACCACCACACTACATCCTGGAGACAGAGAGGCCGGGCTCAGAGCTCAATCGCCTTTATACTGGGGTCTGTGGGAGGAGCCACAGGAGCAGTCAGCAGGGGACGTGTCCAGACAGCTATATGTAGTTCACCTCACCACGTGACTGTCCCAGGTAGGTTTTGTTAATGACCTTGCCCACACTCCCCACCCCCAACCCCTCACACTACTCTAGGCCTTTCTGGTATCTCCTCACACGAGCTTGGACAGTGAGCTGGACTTTGATATCCACCTGCCTTCCCTACAATCTGTGGCTGAGGGGAACGGTATCTGGGAAGGTATTACCCATCAGCCCTTTAAAATGAACCAAGACCCAGGGATAATCATGGGCCCTGATGTTACAGCCTGTGACCTGCTTACAGAGTCATTTGTAAAACAAATTTGCTGAAAAACACTTCACCACAGGTTAATATTATTTTTATTAAAAGACAAAAAATATCATTTACCAAAAAATTTACATTAGACATTAAGATTATATCCCAACATGTGCACGTACATATTAACAAGACTCTTCAAAACATCAACTGTATATCACCAAGTACTTTCTTCTCTACAGTTAGAGGGTGGCCAGAAAGCACAATGGCCGTGAACCAAACCACCTTTGATCGGTATCTCTTGAGCAACACACACAGACAAAATGCTTGAGGAAGTCTGCAAGTTAGGCAGCAACTATGGAGCAATATCACCAGTCAACGTTTTGGGCCAAGACCTTGCATCATACATCCTGACGAAGGGTCTCAGCCCGGAGCATTGACGGCTTGTTTCCCTTCACAGGTGCTGCCTGACTGGCTAAGCTCCTCCAGCATCTGCAGAATTGCTTGTGTCTTTGATGGGTAGATTGTTTTCATTTATCTAGAATAATACAATGCAGAACAGGCCCTCCCGAACCTTCGAGCTATGCTGTCCTGCAGCCCTGACAACCCTGACCCAACCACAGGACAACTTTCAATGATCATTAACCTACCAGGTTCGTCTTTGGACTGTGAGCGGAAAGCGGAGAACCCAGGGAAGACCCTGCATTCCATAGGGAGGACGTACAAACTCCTTATAGCGGCTCGGGGTGAACTCTGAAATTCAACATCACTAGCTGTTATAGCTGTTGCACTAACTGCTACACTATGTGGCTGGGAATCCCCCACAGTGATGTTAGCTGTTCCCATCCCACATCGTCCTACTTCCATCAACAGGACAGTAAACGAGAGCAACACTAATGAACGGGTTAACAGGAACAGATGACTGACTGCAACAAGCAATGGGAACCGATAAACCCAACTGTAACGGATGAAAGTTCACCAAGAACTGAACGAGACGAGAAATGCGACTGTGTCGCGGTTAGATGGGACACCGTGCTTCATACTTGGAGCAGAGAGACACCAGCACAGAACCACAGGTATTGCAAAACAGGCAGGTTTATCTCACAGTGGATGGGATGGGATGATCCATTTAAAACCGAGTTCAAAGCACCTGCACATCCAGTGGACAAAACACATGCAACCCACTGAGAACAGAGTGGCAATCTGTCAATCTGATGGACCGAGGTCTTGTCTGAGCAATTATATTCATCCAAACGAAGGACCACTCGGGGCAGCAAAGCCTCTCCACTCTGAGGGGACGGAGACGGTGTGTTCAGTACCAGGGGTCTGCTCTGTGCTGGCAGTTGTACTTCTGGAGCTCAATCTGATCTTTGATCTGATTGATGAGGATCTGGGAGAGCAGAATTCCCACCAGCTGGAAGCAGCAGCCAAGGAGAGAAGAGAAAGAAACAGATAAACAGATTTGTACAGAGTCCACACCACTCAAAGCAGCTTGGCTATGGCTCACTCGTACCTACAAACCCATTGATGGATTCAAATCCTAAGCACATTATTTATTTATCGAGCTGCAGCGCAGAATATGCTCTTCTGCCTCTTTGCCCAGCAATCCCCGATTTAACCCTCGCCTAATCACAAGACAACTTATAACAATTAACCTACTAACCGGAAGAAATCAGAGCACCCGGAGAAAACCCACACATTCTATGGGGAGGATGTACGGGTTCCTTACAGATGACATTGGAACTGTACTCTGAACTCCGAGGCTCCGATCTGTAATAGCGTCACACTAATCACTACGTTATAACAGGGTGCAATAATAACAGGGTTGTTGTGATGGGGGATTTTAATTTCCCCAATATTGACTGGCATCTTCCTGGAGCAAGGGGTTTAGATGGGGTGGAGTTTGTTAGGTGTGTTTAGGAAAGTTTCTTGACACAATATGTGGATAAGCCTACAAGAGGAGAGGCTGTACTTGATTTGGTATTGGGAAATGAACCTGGTCAGGTGTCAGATCTCTCAGTGGGAGAGCATTTTGGAGATAGTGATCACAATTCTATCTCCTTTACCATAGCACTGGAGAGGGATAGGAACAGACAAGTCAGGAAAGCATTTAATTGGCGTAAGGGGGGATATGAAGCTATCAGACAGGAACTTGAAGGTACAAATTGTGAGCGGATGGTCTCAGGGAAATGTACAGCAGATATGTGGCAAACGTTCAGGGGATATTTGCATGGAGTTCTGTATAAGTAGGTTCCAATGAGACAAGGACAGGATGGTAGGGTACAGGAACCGTGGTGTACAAAGGCTATTAAAAAGCTAGTCAAGAAGAAAAGAAAAGCTTTCGAAAGGTTCAAACATTAGGTAGTGATAGAGATCTAGAAAATTATAAGGCTAGCAGGAAGGAATTTAAGAATGAAATTAGGAGAGCCAGAAGGGGCCATGAGAAGACCCTGGCGGGCAGGATTAAGGAAAACCCCAAGGCATTCTACAAGTATGTGAAAAGCAAGAGGATAAGATGTGAGAGAACAGAACCGATCAAGTGTGACAATGGGAAAGTGTGTATGGAACCAAGGGAGATGGCAGAGGTACTTAATGAATACTTTGCTTTAGTATTCACTATGGAAAAGGATCTTGGCGATTGTAGGGATGACTACAGCAGACTGAAGAGTTTGAGCACAATAGACATTAAGAAAGAGGATGTGCTGGAGCTTTTGGAAAGTATCAAGTCGGATATCCACCAGGACCAGACGAGATGTACCCCAGGATACTGTGGGAAGTGAGGGAGGAGATTGCTGAACTTCTGGTGATGATCTTTGCATCATCAATGAGGATGGGAGAGGTTCCGGAGGATTGGAGGATTGTGGATGTTGTTCCCTTATTCAAGAAAGAGAGTAGAGATAGCCCAGGAAATTATAGACCAGTGAGTCTTACTTCAGTGGTTGGTAAGTTGATGGGGAAGATCCTGAGAGGCAGGATTTATGAACATTTGGAGAGGCATAATCTGATTAGGAGATTCCACGTGACTTTGTCAAAAGCAGGTCTTTCCATTACGAGCCTGACTGAATATTTTGAGGATTTGACTAAACACATTGATGAAGATAGAGCCGTAGATGTAGTGTATATGCACTTGATAAGGTACCCATGCAAGGCTTATTGAGGAAGTAAGGAGGCATGGGATCCAAGGGGACTTTGCTTTGTGGATCCAGAACTGGTTTGCCCACAGAAGGCAAAGAGTGGTTGTAGATGTGTCATGGAGGTCGGTAACCAGTGGTGTGCCTCAGGGATCTGTCTGGGACCCCTTCTCTTTGTGATTTTTATAAATGACCTAGTTTAGGAAGTGGAGGGATGGGGTAGTAAATTTGCTGATGACACAAAGGTTGGGGGTGTTGTAGATAGTGTGGAGGGCTGTCAGAGGTTACAGCGGGACATCAATAGGATGCAAAACTGCCCTGAGAAGTGGCAGATGGAGTTCAACTCAGATAAGTGTGCAGTGGTTCATTTTGGTTGGTCAAATATGATGGCAGAATATAGTATTAATGGTAAGACTCTTGGCAGTGTGGAGGATCAGAGGGATCTTGGGGTCCAAGTCCATAGGACACTCAAAGCTGCTCTGCAGGTTGACTCTGTGGTTAAGGCGGCGTACGGTGTATTGGCCTTCATCAATTGTGGGATTGAATTTAGGAGCCGAGAGATAATGTTGCAGCTCTATAGGACCCCGGTCAGACCCCACTTGGAGTACTGTGCTCAGTTCTGGTCGCCTCACTACAGGAAGGATGTGGAAACCACAGAAAAAGTGCAGAAGAGATGTACAATGACATTGTCTGGATTGGGGAGCATGCTTTACGAGAATAGGTTGAGTGAACTCGGCCTTTTCTCTTTGGAGAGACAGAGGATGAGGGGTGACCTGAAAGAGGTATTAGATGATGAGAGGCATTGATCATGTGGATAGTCAGAGGCTTTTTCCCAGGGCTGAAATGGCTAGCACAAGAGGGCACAATTTTAAGGTGCTGGGGAGTAGGTACAGATGAGATGTCAGGGGTAAGTTTTTTACTCAGAGAGTGGTGAGTGCGTGGAATGGGCTGCTGGCAACGGTGGTGGAGGCGGATACGATAGGGTCTTTTAAGAGACTTTTGGATAGGTACATGGAGCTTAGAAAAATAGAGGGCTGTGGGTAACCCTAGGTCATTTCTAAAGTAAGTACGTGTTCAGCACAGCATAGTGGGCCGAAGGGCCTGTATTGTGCTGTAGGGTTTCTATGTTCTATGTTATCATGGTGCCCTCTGTTCTCCTAGGTGTGGGACTGCCATGCCAGGGGGCTTAGGCTCTGTTTGAACTCCTGACTGGTACAATTTTGTGTAGCAGAAGTTCTCACTGGTGTCCTGGCCAGTATTTAATATTTAACCAATAACACTCTCCTAGTTGCTGTTTCCAGGACCTTGCAGGATACAACTTAGGTGCCAAATATTTCTTATTGCACAACAACTGACCATTTTATAAGCTCTTGATTTTAAAGCTGTTTGAGACATTTCAAGTTGAAGGATGTTTTATAAATGAAAATTAATGTATTGTTAAACTTCCAAGAGGACCACAACCTTGCTGTTGGGTTTGGAGGCTTGCGTGCCTCAATGACCCAGAGATCTATGTTGGCTGGAATCAGGGTATGGTGCTTTGACTCTTAGTAGGGTCACCCACGCCAAACAGGTAGAGGCCAGACTGAGTGGTCCACCGGTCCTCCAGGTTAGGGGTTCAGCTCAGGGCCAACAACCGTAACCAGTCAAGAAAAAAGATTGTTGTGGAAACAGCACAGAAGACTCCTTTTACATCTGTGTGTAATGGTATGGACAGACAGAGATGGAGAACCTTCATTGCTGCCCTTAACACCAGCGACGTAAGGGCAGTAAGACCTTTCAATACGAAAGATTTAAAGTTTATTCATCACGTACATCCAAACATACAGTGAAATACATCATTTGCGTCGACGACCACACAGCTGGGTCCAGCCTGCAAGTATCACAATAACTCCTTAATGCAACTCTAAGCGTAAGCCTTCGGCATGTGAGGACAGTCTGGAGCACCTGGTGAAAACCCACTCAGTCATGGCGAGAACCTACAAAACTCCTTACAGACCCCACTTGATGATCAATTACGCTGTAAAGACATTGCACTAGCTGCCACATTACTCTGCCATCCCTGGCACTGTTGTCTCCCCAACCTCGCTATAGATGGCCAATTCCTTGCGGAGGGCTGCTGGGTAATTTCCTGTTCATTCTGCACGCATCACTGCTACTGAACATTTGGGCTTGCATCGCTTTTCCCCACCTACCCGCTGACCCCTAAGCCAAACTTGCTCCTTTTAAGCAGCCAATGCCACCCCAAACACAGCCAGCAGTGGGGCTGGAGAGTGAAGGAAACAGCTAGTCCCAAGAAAGCAAAGCGCCCATGGTGAGGAACCTGAACAGCAACATTTGCCTTGAAAATACTCCATCACACGATTAATGTTAACTTTCTGAAGAGACCAAAATATTTCACTTAATAAATGTCATAAGGAAAGATTTCCCAATTAACAATTGAGGTAAGTTTTGAGGACTTTACTTCCACAGACTAAGCTTGTGGTCTTGACTTTAGACAAAACTTAATCACTCAGTTACATGGTAATAACCCTAAAAATGAATTTCAAAAATTCTGTATTAAAAATGTTCCTTCATAATGATGAAACCCAAGAATAATATCATCCATGAACATTGTTTTGGATATGTGGATCTTGCACAAAGGCTATGGGCCAATTGTATTTATTCAAGAGATTATACAAGTCAGTGATGTTACCTGGTGGGTGGGAGAAGGTTCCAGAAATAAAATTTGGATCAGCAAAAACATGGATAACAACAGACGACTATGAATGTAGTGTGTTATCTGCCATTACCAATTTGCTCTTGACGATAGAAACTGAAGGTGGGACACTCGCCTCAGTATTTTTGTAACACCCTGGAAAAGGTTTCACTGTTAACAGTTTTGCTGTAGAAGCAGTGTTCGGGTTATGGTTAGAGATAATGGGTGCTGTCCAATCAGGGGAGTGGGTTTTATTGTGCTCCTGACTCTGGTGTGAGCTGGGCTCTTTGTTCGGCAGGAAATGGAGAGAGAAGATGGTGGGAAGAACCGGTTGTAGGGTTTGACCTGGTGGGGGGGGGGGGGGGGCCGTGATTTGGGGTCGACTGAGGATCAGTGAATATGACTTTTGGAAGAGTTTAGATCCAAATTGTGCACATTTGGCTGTTTAATCATAAAGGGACCTTTTTGCTTTTTCTTTACTAGCCCTTTAGTTCTGTTAACATTCATAAATATAATTTCTTTAATCATATGCAGTGCGCTGTCTGTTATTTTGTAAAAGGGTAGCAAATTACACGGCATCCACACAAACCGGGGTTTGGGGTGGGAGGGCCATCTCAATCTCACAGACTTGGCGGGACCGGAGTGTGTACGCCCTAGACTTGCACAGCCCAAGTAAACCGAGAGTCAGTTTTGTTTTTAATTAACACAAACACCAGTCTCACTCCCATCAGGGAGGAGGCTAATTAGCATCCACACCAGGACCACCAGACTCAAAAACAGTTACTTTTATCAAGCAGTAAGACTGATCAACACTCCCCTCTACACCCCCTGCCACCACTACTTATCATTTCCTGTCAGAGTCACCTTAAGTACAGACATGCCTGAGCCTAGAGTCACTTTATGGACATAATACATGTATAAACTATCTCATGTGTTTCTATTTATTGTGTTTTTATTATTCTGTTCTTCATCTTTTGTATTTTTATTGTACTACGTCAGATCCTGAGTAAGTCAGGGGATTGTTGAGCAACTCCAAGGGCTCGAGGGGCCTACCTGCACGCCATCTCAATAAATAAAACAAAATTATTTTGTTCTCCTTTACATGTGTGTACTGGAAATCACGTTAAACCATCTGGAATCTGTTGTTAAACGACGACAACCGAGAAGAAAAACGTAGAACTGAACCAAAAAAGAAGCCTTAAGTTTAGAATTTTGTGTGAGGTAGGGAGGGGTGATCTGAGGAATTTATTTGATAAATGGAGCTGGTAACAGGAAATTATGGAACACTGAACGCTGAGCGGATGGGGAGAGAGAAGAAGAAAGAAAACGTTGCTTCTGTGAGTTTTTAACAAGAGAGAGTGATCCGGAAATTCATGCTGAGCCTATCAGGGATGAACTGCGGAAGCCACCCTCCATATGCAGGGCAGTGGAAATATGGAGCATTTACCCCCCCCCCCCAAAAAAAAACCCTATGGAAAATATTACGCTAATTTTAAAGGAAGGGGGATCAAGGCAGAGAAATAGAACTGAACACAAAGAGCCATGACCTAAGAGCGGTGGAATGAGTTTGAGGGGCAGAGTGGCCTGCTGAGATTGACAGGGAAGGCACTGACCTGTGGGATGGCAAGGCCCAGGGCCACCCCTCCCAATAGGAAGAGGTTGCTATGGATCCAGTTGACCAGCTTGTCGATACACCCATTGGTGTAGATAAATTCCTCAGCTGCCAGATACTCCAGGTCCTGCATGCCCTGTCCACACATGGTATTGATCACTTTCTGCAGTGAATACAGAAAGAAATG
This sequence comes from Hypanus sabinus, assembly GCF_030144855.1. NCBI lineage: Eukaryota > Metazoa > Chordata > Chondrichthyes > Myliobatiformes > Dasyatidae > Hypanus > Hypanus sabinus. The sequence goes on along the minus strand of NC_082718.1, from coordinate 5,519,365 downwards.
GGTCAGATGACAAGATAGCCAGTCTACCAAGGGAGAAGGCAAGCTCCCAGCCCCATCTCAGACACAGTGTACTGATCTTCTTTGTCCTGAAATCACTCTCCTCCCACTCCCGTACTCAACTGTGTTCAAAGATTATCTTTATTTGTCACGTGTACATCAAAACAAACAGAGAGACCATAGACTAAAATGACAACCCCTGGCCATGGAGTCGAAGCTGGCAGAAGAATAGATCAACACCTTGCTGAGCTCAGGAATCAAGATTAAAAAGTTTAAAGACCAAACAGTACCTTTTTTTCAGATCTACATCAAAACATGCAGCGAAAAGTGTAACTTGTGTCAACGACCAACACGGTCCGAGGATGTGCTGGGGGCAGCCTGCAAGTGTTGCTGAGCTTCCAGTGCCAACGCGGCTTGTCCAGAGCTTACCAACTCTAACCCGTACACCTTCCGAATGAGGGAGAACGTGCACCTGTGAAGCTCAAACATGACTTGCCACATGTCAGCCCAGGCCCGGATAGTACCAGGGCCTTTGCTGCATTTGGACAGGGACCGTTCGTTATTGTGAAAGTGGCTGGACGTTGGCTGTGCCATGGACAATCACTCTGGATCTGGGACGACAAATTCAAACGTACGCTTATGAAAAATAATTACTGAGATTTTAAAATATTCTTACAAATTTTTGTGGAGCGCATGAGAATTTTGGATGCCCAAATACCGGATAGACAAGCACTTCCTGTATTATGAGCTGAGCCGAGCCATTTTCAGGAACTGGCAGTGGGATTTAGGGGCACAATGGTGGTGTAGGGTTAGCATAGCCCTGTCACTGCACCAGTGACCCCGGGTACAATTCCCACTGCTGTCTGAAAGAGTTTGCACGTTCTCCCCATAACCGCACAGGTTTCCTCTGGGTGCTCTGGTGTTCTCCCACTGTCGAAAGATGTACAGGTTAGTAGGATCATTGGTCACAAGGGTACAATTGGGGGGTATGGGCTCGTTGGTCGCAGGGCCTGTTACTGTGCCAAATCTCTAACTGAGGAATAAAGAAAGGTCAGAACAGGTGATATTTTGGACTTCTAGCTAAGCTTGAAAGAAAGAACATTGCAGAGAATTGCACAAGGGTATTTTTCAGAGAACATAACCCACCCAGTTATAAGCAAAGTGTTCTGCAGTGAAGTTCCTTTTGTGACTATTACGCTCAGTGGCCACTTTATTAGGTACACCTGCTCATTAATGGAAATATCTAATCAGCCAATCAACTCAATGCATAAAAGCATGTGGACATGGTCAAGAGGTCCAGTTGTTATTCAGACTAAATATCAGGGTGGGAAGAAATGTGATCTAAGTGACTCTGACCATGGAATGGTTGTTGGTGCCAGACGGGGTGGTTTGAGTATCTCAGAAACTGCTGATCTCCTGGGATTTTCACCCACAACGCACTTTAGAGTTCACAGAGAATGCTGTGAGAAACAGAAAACATCCAGTGAGCAGCAGTTCTGTGGGTGGTTCAGGAGAGAGGTCAGAGGAGAATGGCCAGACTGGTTCAAGCTGACAGTGACTCAGATAACCACACGTTACCACAGTGGTGTGCAGAAGAGCATCTCTGAACACACAGTCTGCTGAACCTAGAGGTGGATAGGCTACACCGGGTTCCACCCTTGTGCTAATAAAGTGAGCACTGAGTGAATATCACTGACAAGTCTATTCATGTTGATACGAGTATTTCATTTCTTCAAAACGGGTACTGGACTGCAGCCTCCGTCTGCCCTCCCACCTCGGTCACTCACCTCCTCGGAGCGCAGACAACAGGAATAGGGCACGGAACAGCGTTCCCGGCTCGGATTCTCCAGCGTGCAATTAAAGTACATGTTGTGGCTCCAGTCCTTGTACGAAATGCCCCCGCAGCAGCTGAACTGGCAGGGGGAAAAAGAATAAGCAACATGATACGAGGTCAGACTCTGAATATAACCCACAGAAATCAGGAAAGGATACAAACATTTGCCCCCATGAAGACATGGACATATTTCATGCTTTCCCTCACCTTACACGCAGACAGCTTGGCTTCGCCCAGAGGAGAATAATCAGATTACTCGCCAGCTCTGCACCCTCCCTCACACAGCACTGACAGACTCCACAACGACAGTCCGTACAGAACAACCCGTCAGACGGTAACCAGAATAGGGTCAGAGTTCAGCAGATCTTCCTCATGCTGACCAGGACGTCAATCTGAGATAGTCTGTCACTGGCCCGTATCCCTCTGAACCTTTTCTATCCCTGTATCAGTCCAACTATTGTAACTGTACCCACCTTTATCACTTGCTCGGGCAGGTCATTACCTCCATCTGAAACAAAAGCTACCCCTCAGGTCCTGTTTCCTCTGTCCCCTCTAGTTTTAGACCTCTCCCTCCACGAGGGGGAAATGAAACCCCAGACCATTCACCATATCCATGCCCCCTCATGATTTCACACACCTCTTAAGGTCACCCCCCCACCACCCTCGTATGCTCCATGAAACTGGGCCCAAATCCAAGAGCTCCCTGAATGACGGCGTCTTCATCACCAGCACCTCTACGGTTCACAACACAACTCACCACTGAGGGCAGTTGTGGCTCTGCCTAGAAAATAATGAGTCATGCAAAAGTACAGTGCAGAAACAGACCTTACATCTCATCTAGTCTGCGCTAAGCCATTTAAACTCCCACCAGCCTACACTCGGACCGTAGCCCTCCATGCCCCGACCAGCCAGGTACCTATCCAAACTTCTCAACCGTTGAAATTGAAGCTCATTCCACTCTCACCACCCTCTGAGGGAAGAATTGTCCCCTCATGTTCCCCTCAAACTTTTCACCTTTCACAACCCATGGCCTCTAGCAGTCGTCCCACCTTACCTCAGAGGAAAAAGGCTGCTTGCATTTACCCTATCTATACCCCTCATAATTCTGTATACCTCTATCAAATTTCCTCTCAATCTTCTACGCTCCAAGGAATAAAGTCTTTACCTATTCAATCTTCCCTTTTAACTCAGATCCTCCAGACTCGGCAACATCCTTGTAAATTTTCTCTGTACTCCTTCCAGCTTGTTTACATCTTTCCTGTAGGTCGGCGACCAAAGCTTCCCACGATACTCCAAATTAGGCCTCCCCAACGTCTTGTACAACTTCAGCATAACATCCCATCTCCTGTACTTAACATGTTGAATTATAAAGGCCAATGTTCCAAAAGCTGATTTTTAAAAAGCTCAGTATCACAATGTAAAGGTGGCCAATTACAAGAGGTGATCAACATATTGTGAAAGATGCAGAGTGCGTAGGGAAGCTGAGAGAATGGGCCGATGAAAGTTAGATGTACAGCATCGGAAACATGCTCGAAACCCCAAAGGACCTCAACTGTGGAGTTATCCAGGTTCCTATAAAATGCACGTAAACCAGATAAACAAATGCAGGGTTTTGCCCAAAGGGAACACAAAGCAGATTACAGTAAACACTGTCAATGGGGAAGAAAACTAAGAAATAATTACTTTGTTTTATTCATTGTGTTCCAGTATTTAACATTTCAAAAAGCAGCTAAAGGCTGGAACAAAAAGACTGACAGCACCATTTGTTGGCAGAACTGCGTTTAAATCTGTTACATCATCATCAGGCAGACTCGGTTCCTTCACCGACTAGACCAGACTTTTATATCGAAGTAACACTTCGAGGTCTAGAAGGTGAAGGAGTAAACTGACAGGGGGGTGGGACAGGTAAACTGACAGGGGAGCGGGACAGGTAAACTGACAGGGGGGTGGGACAGGTAAACTGACAGGGGGGTGGGACAGGTAAACTGACAGGGGGGTGGGACAGGTAAACTGACAGGGGGTGGGACAGGTAAACTGACAGGGGGTGGGACAGGTAAACTGACAGGGAGCGGGACAGGTAAACTGACAGGGGGGTGGGACAGGTAAACTGACAGGGGGGTGGGACAGGTAAACTGACAGGGGGGCGGGACAGGTAAACTGACAGGGGAGCGGGACAGGTAAATTGAAGGGGGTGGGACAGGTAAACTGACAGGGGGTGGGACAGGTAAACTGACAGGGGGGCGGGACAGGTAAACTGACAGGGGGGCGGGACAGGTAAACTGACAGGGGGGCGGGACAGGTAAACTGACAGGGGGGCGGGACAGGTAAACTGACAGGGGACGGGACAGGTAAACTGACAGGGGACGGGACAGGTAAACTGACAGGGGGCGGGACAGGTAAACTGACAGGGGACGGGACAGGTAAACTGACAGGGGGCGGGACAGGTAAACTGACAGGGGGGCGGGACAGGTAAACTGACGGGGGGTGGGACAGGTAAATTGATGGGCGGGACAGGTAAATTGATGGGGGTGGGACAGGTAAATTGATGGGGGGTGGGACAGGTAAATTGATGGGTGGGACAGGTAAATTGATGGGGGTGGGACAGGTAAATTGATGGGGGGTGGAACAGGTAAACTGACAGGGGGGGGACAGGTAAACTGACAGGGGGCGGGACAGGTAAACTGACGGGAGGTGGGACAGGTAAATTGACGGGAGGTGGGACAGGTAAACTGACGGGAGGTGGGACAAGTAAATTGATGGGAGGTTTGACAGGTAAAGCCACGCTGGAAATGTAGAGCACTAGACTGGATAAAGTCTATCTCGTGCATAAAATCACAGAGCCCTGATACCAAACCTGCTTCTGTCCGTAGTCGATGAGGTTCTGGAGATCCAGGTCATCGCGGTAATGGATTATTGCATTATCAATTATCTCACTGACTTTTGAACGGGCCTGTATTAAAAAGCAACATTACATTTTAGAATAAAGGCTGAATCGGCTCCCACTTAGTTATCACAAATCATGTAAACAACCTTTCCGTCAAAGTTAACAAAAGAGCTGGCCATTGAGTTCAGAGAGAGGGAACAGTGCAAATGGTCCCTGTGCATCACTGGCGTGAGACTGAGAGCTTCACCTTCCTGGGGGTGAGCATCAGCAATAGCCTGACCTGCTCCAAATAACTGGATGTCACGGCCAAGGGAGCTCACACCACCTCCAATCCCCCAGGAGGCCAAGGAAATTCAGCACGTCTATCGACTCTGACCAATTGTCTGCTCTGCACGCGACACGGAAACTGCGAAGGAGCATGGACTCACTTAGCTCAGCTCACCAGAGGAAGCAGCCTCTCCTCCATGGACCTGTCCCCAAAGACCCACCCGTCCTGGACGTTGTCTTCTCCCCGCTCCCATCAGGCAAAAGGTACAAAAGCCTGTTATCAGGGTTAACAGCAGCTTCTATCCCACTGCTATCAGACCCTTGAATAGAGCTCTAGTACAGTAGGATAAATGCTCGGCCTCACAATCTGCCTCAATCGGCTAGCTCTTTATAGCTTACTTGCACTGCACTCGTTTAGTAGCTCGTGCACATTGTCACTCTGTCCTGCCTTATTCTAGCTCACTGCAGCGTGATCTGTATAAATACTATGCAAGCTTTGCACTGTATCTCGCCGCATGTGACAATACCACAGGACAACAAATGTTTTCGAAAGTCTTGCTTCCTCAGAATTATTATTTTTTGTTTATGATAGACCACTTGAAGCTGAACATGAATATCATTTCAGACAACTTGTACCTTGTAGGAATTTGTAGAAGCAATAATTAACTTTTATTGAATTTAATGTGTTTAACTGCATAATGGTGCTGACGTTTTGCAATAGTTCAATGGAGCTCAAATGATGATTTTCATTTGTACTCAGTGTCCGAAGCTTCTCACTTGTGTCCAACGATAATCAGCCAGCACTGACGGATTCCAGTTGCCCTGATATTGTTTCTTCACAACCACAATATCCTGGTCATCACTGGCAGCACCAGAATTTGCGGGGAAGGAGTCTAAATAGAAATGCAGAAAATGAATCTTCATGGTTTTGTCTGCTTCAAGCATGTTGTCAACCAGCTGCACGTAGTTCGGTGCTCTGTAGTTACCAGAAGTTCAACAACATCCCTGAATGCCTTCTGTGCAATTTTCTACGGCCCCACTAAAAGTTCTTCAAATTGCCTGTCATTGATGAACGGTTTGATTTGTGGACCAACAAAAATGCCTTCCTTACTCTTGGCATCGGTTATCCTGAACTGAATTATGAATTGAAATAACAAATAAGGACGTCTTATAATGGTGCATGATGGGAACTTACCTGGTCATTTTCAGCCTAAAATCCTTAAGATACACTCAAAAGTATTCAGCAAATCTTTGTTGTCCACTGTATTGAGCCAATATCAATCCATCAGGCCCTGTCTTCAGGGTTGTTTCCTGTAAGTGAAAAATATTTCTAAAATCCACCATGGCAGTGATCGTTAGAAGACCCAGGAGGGTCGTGGTCCTGTACATGGGCCAAGAATCCAGTAGAAAGCTTCTTCAGTTTAAGAAGTCAAATTCAGCTTAAAAGAATTCGAAAACAAAAAGATGGTAGTGGTACATGAAAGTGGTGATGAAAGGAGGGAGACTGAAAATCTGGCTGAGTGGTGCCACAACAAGAAGCTCTCACTCAAAGTCAGCAAGACCAAGGAGCTGAATTGAACCTGCAGACCCATGAGCTAGTGACATGAGATGGTCAGCAGCTTTAAATCCCTCTGAGAGAATCTGTCCTGGGTCCACTATGCAAGTCCCATCGGCAAGAAGGCATGGCAGCTGCTTTAATCCCTTAGATTCAGTTAAAACTTCGATTAACTTCTATTTGTGTCGTGGAGTGCATACTGAATAGTTATGTCACAGCCTGATAAGAGAATACTAGTGCCCTCGCGTGGAAATACTGGAAAAAAAAGTGAGGTGGTGTTCAATGTCCATATCTGACCATAAAATCTGGCCTGTTTACACCAATCCCACATCAATGTGAGTAACTGGATGTGAACAGTTCAACAAAACAACTGTAATACCCTTACCCCAGAGACGTCAACAGTAAAAGGTGGTCAGCCGCAGCCTTCAGCTGAGCCACGAGAGGGCGCTGAAGCTCCACAGGGAACTACTAACAGCGGGAGTCACAGCAACCCAATTCGAATCTTACTTTACATTTCTTTTTCATTCGGCATCACAATCTTCAGCCCCAGCAGCTCTTTCAAACAAACTATGGGATACAGCTGTATGGCTGAGAGAGACGCCTGCTGCTGAATCTGCGGGCGAGGCACCAGATCACTGGGGCTTTCACTACAGTTCAGGCTGGGCGCCTTTTACCTTCAAAAAGACGAAAGGGGGCCATGCTGAAGCTCTTTAAGATTGGGAAAGGGCGTTGATAGGGTCGGAGCAGAGAAGAGACAGATGGGTTTATGGAGGAGGATTAGACAACAGCTGCATGGAATGGAAATGCTGAGTGAACGCATTGAACTGAAAGTCCCTGTTTCCTCAAATTGGTTTGCAAGGGAATGCTTCATGAATCACTTGTTTATAGAATTCAGAGGAAAAGAACTGGTCTGATCATGAACTAACCAGCAAGGAATTGATGTGCAGATTATCAACTGATGTGACTGTAGGCCCGCTGCAAGAAACGAGAGCCGACACTGATAGCACAAACAGTCGGAAACAAGACCTGATACTGACACCACAGACACAAGCAATTCTACAGTTGCTGAAAATCTTGTGCAAAACTCACAAAATCCTGGAGGAACTCAGCAAGTTGGGCAGCATCATTGGAGGGTAACTATCAATGTCTGGGGTCAAGATTCTTCGTCAGGGCTCATCAAAGGTGGACACTATTGCAAGTTGAAAGTGAGCAACCAATTTGCAAACAGATAACAATGCTGTCTGATTTTCAGACTCAGCAGGTCAGGCAACTTCTGTGGGAAGACAGATAGTATGCATAGTTCATGGCTTTCTGTCTCTGCATTGACGGGCCAAGACACCTTTCTTGAAATTAGCACCATTAGCTTACTTCACAGTTCAAAGTAACCTCATTATCAAAGTATTTACAGTACCTTACCATATTCTACCTTGAGATTCGTTTCCTTGCAGGCACTTACAGGAAGAAGAGGCAACAGAATTTACAGAAAATGATTCATTAACGAAGACTGACACACACCAATGTAGGAGAGGGATACTGTGTGAATAATACTGAGAATGAGTTGTAAACGGCCCTTGTTCACAGATCAATCAATTGCCCTCGGCAGCATGACACTTAGCACAAAAGTTAGAGCAAAGGACACAATGTACATTAGTGACAGTGCGCTCACGAGCGAGTACCATGTTCTCCGAAGGGCTTGTCTATTGGTGGGTCCTCGGGTTGCCGCAGAGGCCGATTCCGGGATCCTAGGGTGGATTTCACAATGGAGAATCTGTGCACAACTTTGTTTAGCGTGGGGAGGCTGATGCACAGACAGCCACCATGTGCCCCGGATGATTGGGATCAGGGATCCAGTGGAATGGAATGTAGGGCGACCAGTGGACCCTTCACTACCGTTGTGATGCGATATCATCTTCCACCAGGGATCTTGGTCGGACTGCTCTCTGATGTTACATTTCTGGTGACCCTACCAGGAGCTAAGCTCCAGGCAGCTCTTGGGATCTCACAAGCCTCTCTAACCCAACAAGGTGACGATCCTTGGAGAAGATCTTATCTTTCCAGTGATCCTTCCTGTTCTACTCCTCTTCCATAAGTTCTGGGAGTGACTGAGGAGGTCAATGGGGCAGAACATGCCTAATGCCTCTTCCACTGTCCCACCAAGTTTCCATGTACTCCATCTCCAGTGGTCTATATGAGCAGCTCACAAGATACAGGACTGCCAAATTAAGAGTCTCTGTCGCAGCACAGAAATCAAACAATCTTCCTGGAAATACCCTACCGGTCAGGCAGTCTCTTAAGAAAGGAAAACCTATTCACACGAGTCTGGAGAGACTATGAAGTGACTGGGGTGAGGGAAAGGGTCTGTGTTGATCAGGAATTGTGGAGAAGAAAGAGACCACAGTCTATGATGTCAACCTTTGGTCAAAGTAACACAAGAATCAAAATTGGCAGAAGAATAATTGACATTTTGTCAAGCTCAGAATTCAATAAGATTAAAGTTTAGCTTTATTTGTCACATATACATCACAAGAGTGAAATGTGTCATTTGCATCAACAACCAACATAGTCTGGGGACAGCCCGCTAGTGTCCCCATGCTTCTGGCATACCGTACCACGTCCACAACTGATGTTCCCTCTAAACTTGCCCCATTGCTCTGAGCAGGAAGATCTCACATGGCCTGGAAACTGTACAGCACTTTAAATGTTATTTTGTAATGTGCATACTTTGAATATTTAGAGTGAAAAATGAAAAGTCACATCCTTCTGATTTTATTTAATTGAAGGGTATAATGAAATACAGAACAAGGAAAATCTTCCACATTTCATAAACTTTTTTCATCTGCTTTTATTACAAACCCATTGTCTATAAACACTTCCCAGATTAATTTCACACCCAGATGAAGATGCGTTTTAATCCTCATTAGATCACCCAAATGTTCCATTTATAATCTGTTTCTGGATTTATACACGATTGAATTCGTAAGACGGAATCCACGTTCGCAGTGAGCACCAGAAGCCTGAAATGTTCCAGTGATACCAACAAGAATTGACGTTTCTTCAAAGTCTGTTTCTAAGCATGTAGTTCAACATATCAGTAAAAATCTTAATTTGACCAGTCTTCCTCTGAAATGACAAATTTGAAATCACAGTATTCCTGTGATATTTTTGAGGCAATGCTTTCATCATTGTTCATAATAGTAGCTGAGTACATCTTTGTCAGGTGTACAACATTCTTTTCCAAACTCAAAATTGGTTGTGTTTGCAATAGCAACGGGGTCAAATGCTTATCATTCTCTTAACTCAGCATCAGGAAATCAGTTATCCAAATGATTACACACGTTGAGTGAATCAATAATCGGCGCAGCATCAACATCAGAACTAATAGATGCAGGTTTTTCACATTGTTCTCCAATAAGCAGCATCGCCAAGATACTGTGACTGTAACTTGTTAATATTTTTATTAAAATGAACTTCCATTCTGTGTTTATTGTTACAATTTGTAACATGTTGTAACTTGAAACATTGACAATGTAAGTACGTTGAAATTTTAAAATGTTTTATAGTAGTTCTTAATCAGAAAATGTATTCTATCATATTAATCCTATTATATTAATTAACATATTGAACTTATATTCAATGACAATTAATTACAGGGCACTTCACAATTATATTACATAGATTTCAAAATTATATCAACATAATACCGGAGAGCAAACTTTTTTCCAAAAGTGTTGTTTCCTCAAATTTTTGTGGTTTTGATAGACTGCTTGAAGTCGAACACAAATACAATTCCAGACGACTTGTATCGACTTGAACTATGCGTATCGGCCTGAAGCTGCTCCTGGGTTGTGCAGCTGGAGAACTCAAACAATTGTGCTCACACCTTCAATCAAGTTAAACCACAAAGGTGCTTCGCAGGAGCATTATCAGACAAAATGCCCGAGGATTGGAGTCCTTACAAAGCTTCAAACATTGACTGTTTACTCCTCTCCATAGATGTTGCCTGATCTGCCGAGTTCATCCAGTGTTGTGTGTGTGTCACCCTAGATTCCCAACACCTGCAGAATCACTTGTGCTTACGTCTGAGGACGGAGTGGTTTAAAATCAGAAGAGAAAAGTGGCAGAAAAAAATCCTGGAAACTGTGGTGATCAAACTCCAGGAAGTTTAGACAGTGATTAATGATCTTAATGTGAATGGCAAAAGATCCCATTCTACATAACAGGACAGATCACTGTTCACAAATATTTAGTGAGATACAGGATGATTTCTTCCACTTCCTCTCAATACCAGGGCTGAAAGAGAGGAAAGCTCCCCTTCCAACCCCCGTGGAAATACATGCAGATCCTGTTACACTGGACAACAACATTTTTGAAAATGTTGTTTCCCAGAATTTTTTGTCATTTTATTTGAAGCCACTTGAAGCCAAATGCAACTATAATTTCAGAATATCACGCAGGAATTTGGAGAAACAAGAAACGAATTTTTATTGAATATAATGTGTTTATTTGCATAACAGTGCTGATGCTTTGCAATATTCAACTAAGCCAAAGTGTTTTGTTGATGATTTCTGTTTGTACTCAGCATCTGAAACTTCTTGCACAAGTGTCCAACAATAACCTGTCACTGATATGTGGAGCAACAAAAATGCCTGCCTTAATATTTGCATTAGTTATTCTGGGAAACATCTGTCTCAAATATCAAAATCCTTCACGAAAATTTTTGCCTCTGGTGACAGCAGATTCCATCCCTGCAGTCTTGAACCCAGTGATTCTGCTCTTGCCTTTGACAAACCCGAGTCTCTGACCAGGTCATTTAACTCGGACTGAGTTGTCAGATAACGTGACATAAAGGGTCAAAATCTGTTTCAATAGCAGTGTCGCTTTCCAATCCTGCCTTATGCTTCCTCCAGACTCCATGTTCTGGTGCCTTTGGTACTGGAAGGTTATCGTCATGCGGAAACCGGGGTACTCAATGGCTTTCTTGTTTGTAGCCGAGAAACCAGACACACTGGTCAGAGAGAGGTAGCAGTCTGTCACGTGATCCTCTGCTCCCGCCATATCATTGCGATAACAAACGGCGTTGTCTTCCGAGTACCTCTAAGCCAAGCTCTAAGTTCAACAGCGCATGTTGTGTAACAAATGTGAGGAGCCCAGGCTTTGTCTTGGTCACCAATTTTACACCCAAAGTAGAACTCATAGGCTTTCTTAAGTCATGCTCATTTAAGTGTATACTCACCACAAATGTAACAGAAAGCATTGCTGCTGGCAAGACACTTTGCAATCACAAATACAATTACTTCATTATAATGAGTACACTCAATACGCTATGCGCATAGAGCACGCACATCGTGACCGCAAACCGATATACATGTAAACACAATTAATGGAACTGTGTGAGTGTGCGTGATGCTTTTTCTAGCCTTTCTAAAACCCGTCCCGCCATGCAGCATCCTCCATGTCCAAGAACGTCCAGGCGTGTCTGGACAAGATGGAAAAGTTTTCAGCTTGCATTGTGAGCAACGTTTTAATTGACATGAATTATGAATTGAAAAAACAAATATAGGCAATTTCAAAAAGATTGGTGCGCGATAGGGAAAGTTCATGGTGATTTTCATATTAGCAGCCCAAAATCCATAAGATGCACCCAAACATAATCAGGAAGAAAATCTTTGATGCTCAGCGTAATACAAAAGAAAGTTCCAGCTATGCAGCATTTCCGTCACTGTGCAGCCGTGGACGGCTAGGCTTGGAGCCCAGAATTCACCAACACCAATCCGTACGTCTTTGGAATGAGAGTAGCCGGAGAATAGCCTCTGTCACGAGGAGAGAGAACACACTCCCTGTCAGAAGCAACAATTGCACCCCATCACTGGCGCGGTAAAGCACAACACCAGCTGATGCGCGAGAAGATTGTGTAACGTGATTGGGATGAACGGGGATGTCTCACGCTGGCATCTCGGTACAGTAGCGCCTGCAAAGTGGCGTGAGTGTCCCCTGTACATGGCAGAAGCCAGAGGACAGTAGCGACTGACAGCCGCAGACCCTGCTCAGGGAGTGGCCCCACTCGCAGAGCCCTCGAGTATGTGCAGGAAGCATTTGGAGTTTCCAGGCTGGCGGGCATTCGGACAGAAGTCTCGGGAGCCTCCAATGACCAGGATCGGTCTGCAGCTTAATAAGCGGCTCAGTGGCGCTGATGCCCGAGCATTGGGGTTGTACGTTCTTCCTGTGACTGCAGCACTGCTCCTGTGCTCTCCCATGCTGACTGGCCACTAAATTGCCCTTACTGTCGGCACAGAGGAAAGTAGGGCACCTGTGATAGAATACCTTTATAGGAATGAAATTGCTGAGAAAAAGCAAAGACTCGATGGGCCAAACAGCCTCCTAAATCACAAGGGACCAAGAGACAACCAGTGCACCAGCTCCTTTTGGAAATTTCGGACTCAGGATATCAAGTCGCTCCTTCCTCACAGCCGCTGCTCGATCTGCTGACTTCCCCCGGCAGATCATTTGTGGTTCAGTGCAGGTTAGTAAATTGTTGGCTTCCCTGAGCCTTTCACACTTTGTTCATTTTAGCCAAAGTCCTGGCTCTAAAACTGTCGCCAAATACAATCTTGCCCAGCCGTCAGCCGAATCGTAAATCAGCTATTCGAGAGAACAGCGACTACCGAGCTGAACGAGGCTCACTGTCAAGTGAGTCTCCGTGCGGTGACACCGCTGCAGACACCTTTAACCATTCTCCTTTTAATAAAACCAGTGTCAACGTCCATGTTCCTTTTCCCCAGCAATCTCCCTTCTCACATTAGTAAGCACTTATTCGTCACCACAATCCTGAGCCCCCTATTTCTTCCAGTATTTGTAGCCCAGTTATGTCCCCAATTACAATTCTATCATCCGATTGATACTCCTCACTGCAGTCTGTCTAATGAACCATCAGTTTAAACACGAGACACCAGTCTGCCTGTTGTCTCCAAGGCAGCTGACAGGAGAGTCAACTGCCCAGTTTCCATGCGTCAATCCACCCACATTATGGGCTCCCTCTCCCTATCCTACCACTAAATAATCTCCCCTCAATTATTCCAGCTTCCTGTTAACTACATCCAGCTCCCTGATCCAGGGTCACACAGCTCAGAAACAGGCCCCTCCGCCCATCAGGTACATGCTGGCCAGCATTCCCATCTGAGCTAGTCCCATTTGCCCAGTGTTGGCCCACAATCCCTCTAAACCCTTCCTTATCATTTACCTTTTAAACTTTAAAGACATCAGGGGTGAAGGAGGAATCTTCCACAATATCTTCATCTGGATTAAACTTATCCTTTAGCACAAGCCCACGTCTAATCAGACTCAGTCAGCTCCATCACGGGCACCGGGGGCATCTTCAAAAGGCGATGCCTCAAGAAGGCAGCATCCCTCTTTAAAGACCCTCGGCATCTGGGACTACCCTCAGGGAGGAGATACAGGAGCCTGAATATGCACACTCAACATTTCACGAACAGCATCAAGTCAAGTCGCTTTTTATTGTCATTTCGACCATAAACCGCTGGTACAGTACATAGTAAAAACGAAACAACGTTCGTTCAGGACCCTGGTGCTACATGAAACAACACAAAACTGCAGTAGACTATGTGAGACAACACAAGGCTACACTAGACTACCTGAAACAATACAAAAACTACACTAGACTACAGACCTATACAGGACTACATAAAGTGCAAAAAACAGCGTAGGGCAGTACAATAATTAATTAATAATAATTAATAAACAAAACCATAGGCACAGTAGAGGACAAATTTCAATATAATAATAAATGATATAGATGTCAGTCTAGACTCTGGATATTGAGGGGTCTGTTGTCTTGGGGGGAAGAAACTGTTGCACAGTCTGGTCGTGAGAGCCCGAATGCTTTGGTACCTTTTGCCAGATGGCAGGAGGGAGAAGGGAGCATCAGATTTCTGAACAGTCCATGAACACTGTTCCTCTTTATTCTCATTTCTTCTTATTATTTATGGTTTACTTTGCTGTCACAAAACACATAGCCAGTGACAGCCAGCGTTCCCTCATAACTACACCCACTGCTTCCTGAAGAGACAGATCCCTCCCCTCTGCCCTCAAAACTACAACCACACCCTCCGCCCCAATGACTGCCCACATCACTCGTCACAGATATCATACCTTATCCGAAAAGACGAAGCCCAGAACCCCAGCGGCCAACTGCAGCAAAAATACCAGCGTCAGGCAGATAGAGAACTGGAAAATCAAATCACATCAGATCGAGGTCAGCACAGAGGAGGAGAGGGACAGAGAAAATAAAGGATACCTTCATTTTGTCACAGCTCCACCAAGGCAGTGAAACGTGCTGCTTTGCAGACTCCCCCAACACAGACCGAGGATGTGCTGAGGGCAGCTCACAAACTGTCGCCAACATCGCATGCCCACAAATGACCCGTACGTCTTTGGACTGTGGGAGGAAACCAGAGCACCTGGAGGAAACCCACATGGTCACGGGGAGAATGTTCAAACTCCTTATAGATGATGACAGGAATCAAACCCTGATCGGTGGTCACTGCCATCAGAAAGCAACTGTGGTAACCACTATGCTACGGTGTGGCTCCTTGGACAGGAGGGAGTCTACCTAATGTTGAACGAGAATTGTTGCTTTATAACAGCGATTACACAGGCAACAGCCAGTGCTTATGCAACTGTTTATTTGGGGGGGGGGGAGGCAAGGAGAAGGTGAGACATGGTGGTTACTGCTCAATGTTGAACAACACAGGGACAGGCTCTTTGACCCACGCCTGTTCCAAACAATGACAAATTAAACTCTCCTGCCTATATGCGAGCCATCAGCCTCCCTGCTTATTCACACACCGGCTTAAAAGGTTCTGAAATGCCACATTTGTGTCTCCTCCTACCACTACCCCGGCAGCCCGTTCCAGGCACCATCCCTCTGAGGAAATAAATTGCCCTACACACCCCCTTTAAATATCCCCCCTCTCACTCTGAATGCATGAGGGTGAGGTGCAGGGATCTGGAAAGGAGCTGAGTGGCATTCAGGACTGTGATGAAGATCGTGAGCTTTCGAGGTGCATCCTCAGTAAGCAGGTACAGCCCAGTGATATAGGGAGCCTCAGTGGCAAGTCCCACTGCTGGTGTCAGCCATCCCCAGACAGAGTGAATGTGGGGGAGTCTAGGACCAGAGGGCACAGCCTCAGAATACAAGGATGCCCCTTTTCGAACAGAGCTGAGGAATCTCAGAGGGCAGTGAATCTGTGGAATTCATTGCCACAGACAGCTGTGAAGGCCGAGTCATTGGGGACGTTTAAAGCGGAGGTTGAAAGGTGCTCGATGAGCCAGGGTGTCAGAGGTCACAGGGAGAAGGGCTGAGAGGGAAAATAAAGGGACAATGATCAGATGGTGGGGCAGAGTGGCCTAACTCTGCTCCCATGTCTCATCTTATTTTAAAGGTCGCTCCACAAGTGTCGGGCAACAGGAATGCCCAGATACTGGGAACCCAACTGAGAGGGTCCTGTCTGCAGGGAGAGCAGAGATTTACCGTCATTGCTCTAACAGAGAAGGCAGGGATGCTTCTCCCAGCTACCAGCCCTACCCTCCATGAAGAGCATTACTCACCATTTGCAGGAGGCAGATATTCTCCCGGAGTGATCCGATGCACCCACAGAACGTGATCAGGAACATCAGGGCTCCCACCACGATCAGGAGAATGGCAGGGTCCACAGAAAGACACGCCATGGCCGCCTCTGCAAAACATGGTATCTCTGTCAGAACCCATCACCCTTTCAACTGGCCACCCCTCTCCCGACCAGGTACACTGTCCAAATTAACACACAACCGGCCACCCCTCTCCAGACCAGGTACACTGTCCAAATTAACCCTCAACTGGCCACCCCTCTCCAGTCCAGGTACACTGTCCAAATTAACCCTCAACTGGCCACCCCTCTCCAGACCAGGTACAGTCCAAATTAACCCTTTCAACTGGCCACCCCTCTCCAGACCAGGTACACTGTCCAAATTAACCCTTTCAACTGGCCACCCCTCTCCAGACCAGGTACACTGTCCAAATTAACCCTTTCAACTGGCCACCCCTCTCCAGACCAGGTACACTGTCCAAATTAACCCTCAACTGGCCACCCCTCTCCAGACCAGGTACACTGTCCAAATTAACCCTCAACTGGCCACCCCTCTCCAGACCAGGTACACTGTCCAAATTAACCCTCAACTGGCCACCCCTCTCCAGACCAGGTACACAGTCCAAATTAACCCTCAACTGGCCACCCCTCTCCAGACCAGGTACACTGTCCAAATTAACCCTCAACTGGCCACCCCTCTCCAGACCAGGTACACTGTCCAAATTAACCCTCAACCGGCCACCCCTCTCCAGACCAGGTACACTGTCCAAATTAACCCTCAACTGGCCACCCCTCTCCAGACCAGGTACACTGTCCAAATTAACCCTCAACTGGCCACCCCTCTCCAGACCAGGTACACTGTCCAAATTAACCCTCAACCGGCCACCCCTCTCCAGACCAGGTACACTGTCCAAATTAACCCTCAACTGGCCACCCCTCTCCAGACCAGGTACACTGTCCAAATTAACCCTCAACCGGCCACCCCTCTCCAGACCAGGTACACTGTCCAAATTAACCCTCAACCGGCCACCCCTCTCCAGACCAGGTACACTGTCCAAATTAACCCACAACCGGCCACCCCTCTCCAGACCAGGTACACTGTCCAAATTAACCCTCAACCGGCCACCACTCTCCAGACCAGGTACACTGTCCAAATTAACCCTCAACCGGCCACCCCACTCCAGACCAGGTACACTGTCCAAATTAACCCTTTCAACTGGCCACCCCTCTCCAGACCAGGTACACTGTCCAAATTAACCCTCAACTGGCCACCCCTCTCCAGACCAGGTACACTGTCCAAATTAACCCTTTCAACTGGCCACCCCTCTCCAGACCAGGTACACTGTCCAAATTAACCCTTTCAACTGGCCACCCCTCTCCAGACCAGGTACACTGTCCAAATTAACCCTCAACCGGCCACCCCTCTCCAGACCAGGTACACTGTCCAAATTAACCCTCAACTGGCCACCCCTCTCCAGACCAGGTACACTGTCCAAATTAACCCTCAACTGGCCACCCCTCTCCAGACCAGGTACACTGTCCAAATTAACCCTCAACCGGCCACCCCTCTCCAGACCAGGTACACTGTCCAAATTAACCCTCAACTGGCCACCCCTCTCCAGACCAGGTACACTGTCCAAATTAACCCTCAACCGGCCACCCCTCTCCAGACCAGGTACACTGTCCAAATTAACCCTCAACTGGCCACCCCTCTCCAGACCAGGTACACTGTCCAAATTAACCCACAACCGGCCACCCCTCTCCAGACCAGGTACACTGTCCAAATTAACCCTCAACCGGCCACCCCTCTCCAGTCCAGGTACACTGTCCAAATTAACCCTTTCAACTGGCCACCCCTCTCCAGACCAGGTACACTGTCCAAATTAACCCTCAACTGGCCACCCCTCTCCAGACCAGGTACACTGTCCAAATTAACCCTTTCAACTGGCCACCCCTCTCCAGACCAGGTACACTGTCCAAATTAACCCTCAACTGGCCACCCCTCTCCAGACCAGGTACACTGTCCAAATTAACCCTTTCAACTGGCCACCCCTCTCCAGACCAGGTACACTGTCCAAATTAACCCTTTCAACTGGCCACCCCTCTCCAGACCAGGTACACTGTCCAAATTAACCCTCAACCGGCCACCCCTCGCCAGACCAGGTACACTGTCCAAATTAACCCTCAACAGGCCACCCCTCTCCAGACAAGGTGCACTGTCCAAATTAACCCTCAACTGGCCACCCCTCTCCAGACCAGGTACACTGTCCAAATTAACCCTCAACTGGCCACCCCTCTCCAGACCAGGTACACTGTCCAAATTAACCCTCAGCTGGCCACCCCTCTCCAGACCAGGTACACTGTCCAAATTAACCCTCAACCGGCCACCCCTCTCCAGACCAGGTACACTGTCCAAATTAACGCTCAACTGGCCACCCCTCTCCAGACCAGGTACACTGTCCAAATTAACCCTCAACTGGCCACCCCTCTCCAGACCAGGTACACTGTCCAAATTAACCCTCAACCGGCCACCCCTCTCCAGACCAGGTACACTGTCCAAATTAACCCTCAACTGGCCACCCCTCTCCAGACCAGGTACACTGTCCAAATTAACCCTCAACCGGCCACCCCTCTCCAGACCAGGTACACTGTCCAAATTAACCCTCAACTGGCCACCCCTCTCCAGACCAGGTACACTGTCCAAATTAACCCACAACCGGCCACCCCTCTCCAGACCAGGTACACTGTCCAAATTAACCCTCAACCGGCCACCCCTCTCCAGACCAGGTACACTGTCCAAATTAACCCTTTCAACTGGCCACCCCTCTCCAGACCAGGTACACTGTCCAAATTAACCCTCAACTGGCCACCCCTCTCCAGACCAGGTACACTGTCCAAATTAACCCTTTCAACTGGCCACCCCTCTCCAGACCAGGTACACTGTCCAAATTAACCCTCAACTGGCCACCCCTCTCCAGACCAGGTACACTGTCCAAATTAACCCTTTCAACTGGCCACCCCTCTCCAGACCAGGTACACTGTCCAAATTAACCCTTTCAACTGGCCACCCCTCTCCAGACCAGGTACACTGTCCAAATTAACCCTCAACCGGCCACCCCTCGCCAGACCAGGTACACTGTCCAAATTAACCCTCAACAGGCCACCCCTCTCCAGACAAGGTGCACTGTCCAAATTAACCCTCAACTGGCCACCCCTCTCCAGACCAGGTACACTGTCCAAATTAACCCTCAACTGGCCACCCCTCTCCAGACCAGGTACACTGTCCAAATTAACCCTCAGCTGGCCACCCCTCTCCAGACCAGGTACACTGTCCAAATTAACCCTCAACTGACCACCCCTCTCCAGACCAGGTACACTGTCCAAATTAACCCTCAACTGACCACCCCTCTCCAGACCAGGTACACTGTCCAAATTAACCCTCAACTGACCACCCCTCTCCAGACCAGGTACACTGTCCAAATTAACCCTCAACTGGCCACCCCTCTCCAGACCAGGTACACTGTCCAAATTAACCCTCAACTGGCCCCTCTCCAGACCAGGTACACTGTCCAAATTAACCCTCAACCGGCCACCCCTCTCCAGACCAGGTACACTGTCCAAATTAACCCTCAACTGGCCACCCCTCTCCAGACCAGGTACACTGTCCAAATTAACCCTCAACTGGCCACCCCTCTCCAGACCAGGTACACTGTCCAAATTAACCCTCAACCGGCCACCCCTCTCCAGACCAGGTACACTGTCCAAATTAACCCTCAACTGGCCACCCCTCTCCAGACCAGGTACACTGTCCAAATTAACCCTCAACCGGCCACCCCTCTCCAGACCAGGTACACTGTCCATATTAACCCTCAACTGGCCACCCCTCTCCAGACCAGGTACACTGTCCAAATTAACCCACAACCGGCCACCCCTCTCCAGACCAGGTACACTGTCCAAATTAACCCTCAACCGGCCACCCCTCACCAGACCAGGTACACTGTCCAAATTAACCCTCAACCGGCCACCCCTCTCCAGACCAGGTACACTGTCCAAATTAACCCTTTCAACTGGCCACCCCTCTCCAGACCAGGTACACTGTCCAAATTAACCCTCAACTGGCCACCCCTCTCCAGACCAGGTACACTGTCCAAATTAACCCTTTCAACTGGCCACCCCTCTCCAGACCAGGTACACTGTCCAAATTAACCCTTTCAACTGGCCACCCCTCTCCAGACCAGGTACACTGTCCAAATTAACCCTTTCAACTGGCCACCCCTCTCCAGACCAGGTACACTGTCCAAATTAACCCTCAACTGGCCACCCCTCTCCAGACCAGGTACACTGTCCAAATTAACCCTCAACCGGCCACCCCTCTCCAGACCAGGTACACTGTCCATATTAACCCTCAACTGGCCACCCCTCTCCAGACCAGGTACACTGTCCAAATTAACCCACAACCGGCCACCCCTCTCCAGACCAGGTACACTGTCCAAATTAACCCTCAACCGGCCACCCCTCTCCAGACCAGGTACACTGTCCAAATTAACCCTCAACCGGCCACCCCTCTCCAGACCAGGTACACTGTCCAAATTAACCCTTTCAACTGGCCACCCCTCTCCAGACCAGGTACACTGTCCAAATTAACCCTCAACTGGCCACCCCTCTCCAGACCAGGTACACTGTCCAAATTAACCCTTTCAACTGGCCACCCCTCTCCAGACCAGGTACACTGTCCAAATTAACCCTCAACTGGCCACCCCTCTCCAGACCAGGTACACTGTCCAAATTAACCCTTTCAACTGGCCACCCCTCTCCAGACCAGGTACACTGTCCAAATTAACCCTCAACCGGCCACCCCTCTCCAGACCAGGTACACTGTCCAAATTAACTCTCAACAGGCCACCCCTCTCCAGACAAGGTGCACTGTCCAAATTAACCCTCAACTGGCCACCCCTCTCCAGACCAGGTACACTGTCCAAATTAACTCTCAACTGGCCACCCCTCTCCAGACCAGGTACACTGTCCAAATTAACCCTCAACTGACCACCCCTCTCCAGACCAGGTACACTGTCCAAATTAACCCTCAACTGACCACCCCTCTCCAGACCAGGTACACTGTCCAAATTAACCCTCAACTGACCACCCCTCTCCAGACCAGGTATAATGTCCAAATTAACCCTCAACTGGCCACCCCTCTCCAGACCAGGTACATTGTCCAAATTAACCCTTTCAACCGGCCACCCCTCTCCAGACCAGGTACACTGTCCAAATTAACCCTCAACTGGCCAGCCCTCTCCAGACCAGGTACACTGTCCAAATTAACCCTCAACTGGCCACCCCTCTCCAGACCAGGTACACTGTCCAAATTAACCCTCAAGTGGCCACCCCTGTCCAGACCAGGTACACTGTCCAAATTAACCCTCAACTGGCCACCCCTCTCCAGACCAGGTACACTGTCCAAATTAACCCACAACCGGCCACCCCTCTCCAGACCAGGTACACTGTCCAAATTAACCCTTTCAACTGGCCACCCCTCTCCAGACCAGGTACACTGTCCAAATTAACCCTCAACTGGCCACCCCTCTCCAGACCAGGTACACTGTCCAAATTAACCCTCAACTGGCCACCCCTCTCCAGACCAGGTACACTGTCCAAATTAACCCTCAACCGGCCACCCCTCTCCAGACCAGGTACACTGTCCAAATTAACCCTCAACTGGCCACCCCTCTCCAGACCAGGTACACTGTCGAAATTAACCCACAACCGGCCACCCCTCTCCAGACCAGGTACACTGTCCAAATTAACCCTTTCAACTGGCCACCCCTCTCCAGACCAGGTACACTGTCCAAATTAACCCACAACCGGCCACCCCTCTCCAGACCAGGTACACTGTCCAAATTAACCCACAACCGGCCACCCGTCTCCAGACCGGTACACTGTCCAAATTAACCCTTTCAACCGGCCACCCCTCTCCAGACCAGGTACACTGTCCAAATTAATCCACAACCGGCCACCCCTCTCCAGACCAGGTACACTGTCCAAATTAACTGTTTCAACTGGCCACCCCTGTCCAGACCAGGTACACTGTCCAAATTAACCCTCAACTGGCCACCCCTCTCCAGACCAGGTACACTGTCCAAATTAACCCACAACCGGCCACCCCTCTCCAGACCAGGTACACTGTCCAAATTAACCCACAACCGGCCACCCGTCTCCAGACCGGTACACTGTCCAAATTAACCCTTTCAACCGGCCACCCCTCTCCAGACCAGGTACACTGTCCAAATTAATCCACAACCGGCCACCCCTCTCCAGACCAGGTACACTGTCCAAATTAACTGTTTCAACTGGCCACCCCTGTCCAGACCAGGTACACTGTCCAAATTAACCCTCAACTGGCCACCCCTCTCCAGACCAGGTACACTGTCCAAATTAACCCTCAACTGGCCACCCCTCTCCAGACCAGGTACACTGTCCAAATTAACCCTCAACTGGCCACCCCTCTCCAGACCAGGTACACTGTCCAAATTAACCCTCAACCGGCCACCCCTCTCCAGACCAGGTACACTGTCCAAATTAACCCTCAACCGGCCACCCCTCTCCAGACCAGGTACACTGTCCAAATTAACCCTCAACCGGCCACCCCTCTCCAGACCAGGTACACTGTCCAAATTAACCCTCAACCGGCCACCCCTCTCCAGACCAGGTACACTGTCCAAATTAACCCACAACCGGCCACCCCTCTCCAGACCAGGTACACTGTCCAAATTAACCCTCAACCGGCCACCACTCTCCTGACCAGGTACACTGTCCAAATTAACCCTCAACCGGCCACCCCTCTCCAGACCAGGTACACTGTCCAAATTAACCCTTTCAACTGGCCACCCCTCTCCAGACCAGGTACACTGTCCAAATTAACCCTCAACTGGCCACCCCTCTCCAGACCAGGTACACTGTCCAAATTAACCCTTTCAACTGGCCACCCCTCTCCAGACCAGGTACACTGTCCAAATTAACCCTTTCAACTGGCCACCCCTCTCCAGACCAGGTACACTGTCCAAATTAACCCTTTCAACTGGCCACCCCTCTCCAGACCAGGTACACTGTCCAAATTAACCCTCAACTGGCCACCCCTCTCCAGACCAGGTACACTGTCCAAATTAACCCTCAACTGGCCACCCCTCTCCAGACCAGGTACACAGTCCAAATTAACCCTCAACTGGCCACCCCTCTCCAGACCAGGTACACAGTCCAAATTAACCCTCAACTGGCCACCCCTCTCCAGACCAGGTACACTGTCCAAATTAACCCTCAACCGGCCACCCCTCTCCAGACCAGGTACACTGTCCAAATTAACCCTCAACTGGCCACCCCTCTCCAGACCAGGTACACTGTCCAAATTAACCCTCAACTGGCCACCCCTCTCCAGACCAGGTACACTGTCCAAATTAACCCTCAACCGGCCACCCCTCTCCAGACCAGGTACACTGTCCAAATTAACCCTCAACTGGCCACCCCTCTCCAGACCAGGTACACTGTCCAAATTAACCCTCAACCGGCCACCCCTCTCCAGACCAGGTACACTGTCCAAATTAACCCTCAACTGGCCACCCCTCTCCAGACCAGGTACACTGTCCAAATTAACCCACAACCGGCCACCCCTCTCCAGACCAGGTACACTGTCCAAATTAACCCTCAACCGGCCACCCCTCTCCAGACCAGGTACACTGTCCAAATTAACCCTTTCAACTGGCCACCCCTCTCCAGACCAGGTACACTGTCCAAATTAACCCTCAACTGGCCACCACTCTCCAGACCAGGTACACTGTCCAAATTAACCCTTTCAACTGGCCACCCCTCTCCAGACCAGGTACACTGTCCAAATTAACCCTCAACTGGCCACCCCTCTCCAGACCAGGTTCACTGTCCAAATTAACCCTCAACCGGCCACCCCTCTCCAGACCAGGTACACTGTCCAAATTAACCCTCAACCGGCCACCCCTCTCCAGACCAGGTACACTGTCCAAATTAACCCTTTCAACTGGCCACCCCTCTCCAGACCAGGTACACTGTCCAAATTAACCCTTTCAACTGGCCACCCCTCTCCAGACCAGGTACACTGTCCAAATTAACCCACAACCGGCCACCCGTCTCCAGACCGGTACACTGTCCAAATTAACCCTTTCAACCGGCCACCCCTCTCCAGACCAGGTACACTGTCCAAATTAATCCACAACCGGCCACCCCTCTCCAGACCAGGTACACTGTCCAAATTAACTGTTTCAACTGGCCACCCCTGTCCAGACCAGGTACACTGTCCAAATTAACCCTCAACTGGCCACCCCTCTCCAGACCAGGTACACTGTCCAAATTAACCCTCAACTGGCCACCCCTCTCCAGACCAGGTACACTGTCCAAATTAACCCTCAACTGGCCACCCCTCTCCAGACCAGGTACACTGTCCAAATTAACCCTCAACCGGCCACCCCTCTCCAGACCAGGTACACTGTCCAAATTAACCCTCAACCGGCCACCCCTCTCCAGACCAGGTACACTGTCCAAATTAACCCTCAACCGGCCACCCCTCTCCAGACCAGGTACACTGTCCAAATTAACCCTCAACCGGCCACCCCTCTCCAGACCAGGTACACTGTCCAAATTAACCCACAACCGGCCACCCCTCTCCAGACCAGGTACACTGTCCAAATTAACCCTCAACCGGCCACCACTCTCCTGACCAGGTACACTGTCCAAATTAACCCTCAACCGGCCACCCCTCTCCAGACCAGGTACACTGTCCAAATTAACCCTTTCAACTGGCCACCCCTCTCCAGACCAGGTACACTGTCCAAATTAACCCTCAACTGGCCACCCCTCTCCAGACCAGGTACACTGTCCAAATTAACCCTTTCAACTGGCCACCCCTCTCCAGACCAGGTACACTGTCCAAATTAACCCTTTCAACTGGCCACCCCTCTCCAGACCAGGTACACTGTCCAAATTAACCCTTTCAACTGGCCACCCCTCTCCAGACCAGGTACACTGTCCAAATTAACCCTCAACTGGCCACCCCTCTCCAGACCAGGTACACAGTCCAAATTAACCCTCAACTGGCCACCCCTCTCCAGACCAGGTACACAGTCCAAATTAACCCTCAACTGGCCACCCCTCTCCAGACCAGGTACACTGTCCAAATTAACCCTCAACCGGCCACCCCTCTCCAGACCAGGTACACTGTCCAAATTAACCCTCAACTGGCCACCCCTCTCCAGACCAGGTACACTGTCCAAATTAACCCACAACCGGCCACCCCTCTCCAGACCAGGTACACTGTCCAAATTAACCCTTTCAACTGGCCACCCCTCTCCAGACCAGGTACACTGTCCAAATTAACCCTCAACTGGCCACCCCTCTCCAGACCAGGTACACTGTCCAAATTAACCCTCAACTGGCCACCCCTCTCCAGACCAGGTACACTGTCCAAATTAACCCTCAACCGGCCACCCCTCTCCAGACCAGGTACACTGTCCAAATTAACCCTCAACTGGCCACCCCTCTCCAGACCAGGTACACTGTCGAAATTAACCCACAACCGGCCACCCCTCTCCAGACCAGGTACACTGTCCAAATTAACCCTTTCAACTGGCCACCCCTCTCCAGACCAGGTACACTGTCCAAATTAACCCACAACCGGCCACCCCTCTCCAGACCAGGTACACTGTCCAAATTAACCCACAACCGGCCACCCGTCTCCAGACCGGTACACTGTCCAAATTAACCCTTTCAACCGGCCACCCCTCTCCAGACCAGGTACACTGTCCAAATTAATCCACAACCGGCCACCCCTCTCCAGACCAGGTACACTGTCCAAATTAACTGTTTCAACTGGCCACCCCTGTCCAGACCAGGTACACTGTCCAAATTAACCCTCAACTGGCCACCCCTCTCCAGACCAGGTACACTGTCCAAATTAACCCACAACCGGCCACCCCTCTCCAGACCAGGTACACTGTCCAAATTAACCCACAACCGGCCACCCGTCTCCAGACCGGTACACTGTCCAAATTAACCCTTTCAACCGGCCACCCCTCTCCAGACCAGGTACACTGTCCAAATTAATCCACAACCGGCCACCCCTCTCCAGACCAGGTACACTGTCCAAATTAACTGTTTCAACTGGCCACCCCTGTCCAGACCAGGTACACTGTCCAAATTAACCCTCAACTGGCCACCCCTCTCCAGACCAGGTACACTGTCCAAATTAACCCTCAACTGGCCACCCCTCTCCAGACCAGGTACACTGTCCAAATTAACCCTCAACTGGCCACCCCTCTCCAGACCAGGTACACTGTCCAAATTAACCCTCAACCGGCCACCCCTCTCCAGACCAGGTACACTGTCCAAATTAACCCTCAACCGGCCACCCCTCTCCAGACCAGGTACACTGTCCAAATTAACCCTCAACCGGCCACCCCTCTCCAGACCAGGTACACTGTCCAAATTAACCCTCAACCGGCCACCCCTCTCCAGACCAGGTACACTGTCCAAATTAACCCACAACCGGCCACCCCTCTCCAGACCAGGTACACTGTCCAAATTAACCCTCAACCGGCCACCACTCTCCTGACCAGGTACACTGTCCAAATTAACCCTCAACCGGCCACCCCTCTCCAGACCAGGTACACTGTCCAAATTAACCCTTTCAACTGGCCACCCCTCTCCAGACCAGGTACACTGTCCAAATTAACCCTCAACTGGCCACCCCTCTCCAGACCAGGTACACTGTCCAAATTAACCCTTTCAACTGGCCACCCCTCTCCAGACCAGGTACACTGTCCAAATTAACCCTTTCAACTGGCCACCCCTCTCCAGACCAGGTACACTGTCCAAATTAACCCTTTCAACTGGCCACCCCTCTCCAGACCAGGTACACTGTCCAAATTAACCCTCAACTGGCCACCCCTCTCCAGACCAGGTACACTGTCCAAATTAACCCTCAACTGGCCACCCCTCTCCAGACCAGGTACACAGTCCAAATTAACCCTCAACTGGCCACCCCTCTCCAGACCAGGTACACAGTCCAAATTAACCCTCAACTGGCCACCCCTCTCCAGACCAGGTACACTGTCCAAATTAACCCTCAACCGGCCACCCCTCTCCAGACCAGGTACACTGTCCAAATTAACCCTCAACTGGCCACCCCTCTCCAGACCAGGTACACTGTCCAAATTAACCCTCAACTGGCCACCCCTCTCCAGACCAGGTACACTGTCCAAATTAACCCTCAACCGGCCACCCCTCTCCAGACCAGGTACACTGTCCAAATTAACCCTCAACTGGCCACCCCTCTCCAGACCAGGTACACTGTCCAAATTAACCCTCAACCGGCCACCCCTCTCCAGACCAGGTACACTGTCCAAATTAACCCTCAACTGGCCACCCCTCTCCAGACCAGGTACACTGTCCAAATTAACCCACAACCGGCCACCCCTCTCCAGACCAGGTACACTGTCCAAATTAACCCTCAACCGGCCACCCCTCTCCAGACCAGGTACACTGTCCAAATTAACCCTTTCAACTGGCCACCCCTCTCCAGACCAGGTACACTGTCCAAATTAACCCTCAACTGGCCACCCCTCTCCAGACCAGGTACACTGTCCAAATTAACCCTTTCAACTGGCCACCCCTCTCCAGACCAGGTACACTGTCCAAATTAACCCTCAACTGGCCACCCCTCTCCAGACCAGGTTCACTGTCCAAATTAACCCTCAACCGGCCACCCCTCTCCAGACCAGGTACACTGTCCAAATTAACCCTCAACCGGCCACCCCTCTCCAGACCAGGTACACTGTCCAAATTAACCCTTTCAACTGGCCACCCCTCTCCAGACCAGGTACACTGTCCAAATTAACCCTTTCAACTGGCCACCCCTCTCCAGACCAGGTACACTGTCCAAATTAACCCACAACCGGCCACCCGTCTCCAGACCGGTACACTGTCCAAATTAACCCTTTCAACCGGCCACCCCTCTCCAGACCAGGTACACTGTCCAAATTAATCCACAACCGGCCACCCCTCTCCAGACCAG
The DNA here is from genome assembly GCF_030144855.1 of Hypanus sabinus. Lineage (NCBI taxonomy): Eukaryota > Metazoa > Chordata > Chondrichthyes > Myliobatiformes > Dasyatidae > Hypanus > Hypanus sabinus. The sequence goes on along the minus strand of NC_082718.1, from coordinate 5,491,099 downwards.
GTACACTGTCCAAATTAACTGTTTCAACTGGCCACCCCTGTCCAGACCAGGTACACTGTCCAAATTAACCCTCAACTGGCCACCCCTCTCCAGACCAGGTACACTGTCCAAATTAACCCTCAACTGGCCACCCCTCTCCAGACCAGGTACACTGTCCAAATTAACCCTCAACTGGCCACCCCTCTCCAGACCAGGTACACTGTCCAAATTAACCCTCAACCGGCCACCCCTCTCCAGACCAGGTACACTGTCCAAATTAACCCTCAACCGGCCACCCCTCTCCAGACCAGGTACACTGTCCAAATTAACCCTCAACCGGCCACCCCTCTCCAGACCAGGTACACTGTCCAAATTAACCCTCAACCGGCCACCCCTCTCCAGACCAGGTACACTGTCCAAATTAACCCACAACCGGCCACCCCTCTCCAGACCAGGTACACTGTCCAAATTAACCCTCAACCGGCCACCACTCTCCTGACCAGGTACACTGTCCAAATTAACCCTCAACCGGCCACCCCTCTCCAGACCAGGTACACTGTCCAAATTAACCCTTTCAACTGGCCACCCCTCTCCAGACCAGGTACACTGTCCAAATTAACCCTCAACTGGCCACCCCTCTCCAGACCAGGTACACTGTCCAAATTAACCCTTTCAACTGGCCACCCCTCTCCAGACCAGGTACACTGTCCAAATTAACCCTTTCAACTGGCCACCCCTCTCCAGACCAGGTACACTGTCCAAATTAACCCTTTCAACTGGCCACCCCTCTCCAGACCAGGTACACTGTCCAAATTAACCCTCAACTGGCCACCCCTCTCCAGACCAGGTACACAGTCCAAATTAACCCTCAACTGGCCACCCCTCTCCAGACCAGGTACACAGTCCAAATTAACCCTCAACTGGCCACCCCTCTCCAGACCAGGTACACTGTCCAAATTAACCCTCAACCGGCCACCCCTCTCCAGACCAGGTACACTGTCCAAATTAACCCTCAACTGGCCACCCCTCTCCAGACCAGGTACACTGTCCAAATTAACCCTCAACCGGCCACCCCTCTCCAGACCAGGTACACTGTCCAAATTAACCCTCAACTGGCCACCCCTCTCCAGACCAGGTACACTGTCCAAATTAACCCTCAACCGGCCACCCCTCTCCAGACCAGGTACACTGTCCAAATTAACCCTCAACTGGCCACCCCTCTCCAGACCAGGTACACTGTCCAAATTAACCCACAACCGGCCACCCCTCTCCAGACCAGGTACACTGTCCAAATTAACCCTCAACCGGCCACCCCTCTCCAGACCAGGTACACTGTCCAAATTAACCCTTTCAACTGGCCACCCCTCTCCAGACCAGGTACACTGTCCAAATTAACCCTCAACTGGCCACCCCTCTCCAGACCAGGTACACTGTCCAAATTAACCCTTTCAACTGGCCACCCCTCTCCAGACCAGGTACACTGTCCAAATTAACCCTCAACTGGCCACCCCTCTCCAGACCAGGTACACTGTCCAAATTAACCCTTTCAACTGGCCACCCCTCTCCAGACCAGGTACACTGTCCAAATTAACCCTTTCAACTGGCCACCCCTCTCCAGACCAGGTACACTGTCCAAATTAACCCTCAACCGGCCACCCCTCGCCAGACCAGGTACACTGTCCAAATTAACCCTCAACAGGCCACCCCTCTCCAGACAAGGTGCACTGTCCAAATTAACCCTCAACTGGCCACCCCTCTCCAGACCAGGTACACTGTCCAAATTAACCCTCAACTGGCCACCCCTCTCCAGACCAGGTACACTGTCCAAATTAACCCTCAGCTGGCCACCCCTCTCCAGACCAGGTACACTGTCCAAATTAACCCTCAACTGACCACCCCTCTCCAGACCAGGTACACTGTCCAAATTAACCCTCAACTGACCACCCCTCTCCAGACCAGGTACACTGTCCAAATTAACCCTCAACTGACCACCCCTCTCCAGACCAGGTACACTGTCCAAATTAACCCTCAACTGGCCACCCCTCTCCAGACCAGGTACACTGTCCAAATTAACCCTCAACTGGCCCCTCTCCAGACCAGGTACACTGTCCAAATTAACCCTCAACCGGCCACCCCTCTCCAGACCAGGTACACTGTCCAAATTAACCCTCAACTGGCCACCCCTCTCCAGACCAGGTACACTGTCCAAATTAACCCTCAACGGGCCACCCCTCTCCAGACCAGGTACACTGTCCAAATTAACCCTCAACCGGCCACCCCTCTCCAGACCAGGTACACTGTCCAAATTAACCCTCAACTGGCCACCCCTCTCCAGACCAGGTACACTGTCCAAATTAACCCTCAACCGGCCACCCCTCTCCAGACCAGGTACACTGTCCATATTAACCCTCAACTGGCCACCCCTCTCCAGACCAGGTACACTGTCCAAATTAACCCACAACCGGCCACCCCTCTCCAGACCAGGTACACTGTCCAAATTAACCCTCAACCGGCCACCCCTCTCCAGACCAGGTACACTGTCCAAATTAACCCTCAACCGGCCACCCCTCTCCAGACCAGGTACACTGTCCAAATTAACCATTTCAACTGGCCACCCCTCTCCAGACCAGGTACACTGTCCAAATTAACCCTCAACTGGCCACCCCTCTCCAGACCAGGTACACTGTCCAAATTAACCCTTTCAACTGGCCACCCCTCTCCAGACCAGGTACACTGTCCAAATTAACCCTTTCAACTGGCCACCCCTCTCCAGACCAGGTACACTGTCCAAATTAACCCTTTCAACTGGCCACCCCTCTCCAGACCAGGTACACTGTCCAAATTAACCCTCAACCGGCCACCCCTCTCCAGACCAGGTACACTGTCCAAATTAACCCTCAACCGGCCACCCCTCTCCAGACCAGGTACACTGTCCAAATTAACCCTCAACTGGCCACCCCTCTCCAGACCAGGTACACTGTCCAAATTAACCCTCAACTGGCCACCCCTCTCCAGACCAGGTACACTGTCCAAATTAACCCTCAACCAGACACCCCTCTCCAGACCAGGTACACTGTCCAAATTAACCCTCAACCGGCCACCCCTCTCCAGACCAGGTACACTGTCCAAATTAACCCTCAACCGGCCACCCCTCTCCAGACCAGGTACACTGTCCAAATTAACCCTTTCAACTGGCCACCCCTCTCCAGACCAGGTACACTGTCCAAATTAACCCTCAACTGGCCACCCCTCTCCAGACCAGGTACACTGTCCAAATTAACCCTTTCAACTGGCCACCCCTCTCCAGACCAGGTACACTGTCCAAATTAACCCTTTCAACTGGCCACCCCTCTCCAGACCAGGTACACTGTCCAAATTAACCCTTTCAACTGGCCACCCCTCTCCAGACCAGGTACACTGTCCAAATTAACCCTCAACCGGCCACCCCTCTCCAGACCAGGTACACTGTCCAAATTAACCCTCAACAGGCCACCCCTCTCCAGACAAGGTGCACTGTCCAAATTAACCCTCAACTGGCCACCCCTCTCCAGACCAGGTACACTGTCCAAATTAACCCTCAACTGGCCACCCCTCTCCAGACCAGGTACACTGTCCAAATTAACCCTCAACTGACCACCCCTCTCCAGACCAGGTACACTGTCCAAATTAACCCTCAACTGACCACCCCTCTCCAGACCAGGTACACTGTCCAAATTAACCCTCAACTGACCACCCCTCTCCAGACCAGGTATAATGTCCAAATTAACCCTCAACTGGCCACCCCTCTCCAGACCAGGTACATTGTCCAAATTAACCCTTTCAACCGGCCACCCCTCTCCAGACCAGGTACACTGTCCAAATTAACCCTCAACTGGCCAGCCCTCTCCAGACCAGGTACACTGTCCAAATTAACCCTCAACTGGCCACCCCTCTCCAGACCAGGTACACTGTCCAAATTAACCCTCAAGTGGCCACCCCTGTCCAGACCAGGTACACTGTCCAAATTAACCCTCAACTGGCCACCCCTCTCCAGACCAGGTACACTGTCCAAATTAACCCACAACCGGCCACCCCTCTCCAGACCAGGTACACTGTCCAAATTAACCCTTTCAACTGGCCACCCCTCTCCAGAACAGGTACACTGTCCAAATTAACCCTCAACTGGCCACCCCTCTCCAGACCAGGTACACTGTCCAAATTAACCCTCAACTGGCCACCCCTCTCCAGACCAGGTACACTGTCCAAATTAACCCTCAACCGGCCACCCCTCTCCAGACCAGGTACACTGTCCAAATTAACCCTCAACCGGCCACCCCTCTCCAGACCAGGTACACTGTCCAAATTAACCCTCAACTGGCCACCCCTCTCCAGACCAGGTACACTGTCCAAATTAACCCACAACCGGCCACCCCTCTCCAGACCAGGTACACTGTCCAAATTAACCCTTTCAACTGGCCACCCCTCTCCAGACCAGGTACACTGTCCAAATTAACCCACAACCGGCCACCCCTCTCCAGACCAGGTACACTGTCCAAATTAACCCACAACCGGCCACCCGTCTCCAGACCGGTACACTGTCCAAATTAACCCTTTCAACCGGCCACCCCTCTCCAGACCAGGTACACTGTCCAAATTAATCCACAACCGGCCACCCCTCTCCAGACCAGGTACACTGTCCAAATTAACTGTTTCAACTGGCCACCCCTGTCCAGACCAGGTACACTGTCCAAATTAACCCTCAACTGGCCACCCCTCTCCAGACCAGGTACACTGTCCAAATTAACCCTTTCAACCGGCCAACCCTCTCCAGACCAGGTACACTGTCCAAATTAACCCGCAACTGGCCACCCCTCTCCAGACCAGGTACACTGTCCAAATTAACCCTTTCAACTGGCCACCCCTCTCCAGACCAGGTACACTGTCCAAATTAACCCTTTCAACTGGCCACCACTCTCCCGACCAGGTACACTGTCCAAATTAACCCTTTCAACTGGCCACCCCTCTCCCGACCAGGTACACTGTCCAAATTAACCGTCAACTGGCCACCCCTCTCCCGACCAGGTGCACTGTCCAAATTAACCGTCAACTGGCCACCCCTCTCCAAACCAGGTACACTGTCCAAATTAACCCTTTCAACTGGCCACCCCTCTCCAGACCAGGTACACTGTCCAAATTAACCCTTTCAACTGGCCACCCCTCTCCAGACCAGGTACACTGTCCAAATTAACCGTCAACTGGCCACCCCTCTCCAGACCAGGTACACTGTCCAAATTAACCCTTTCAACCGGCCACCCCTCTCCAGACCAGGTACACTGTCCAAATTAATCCACAACCGGCCACCCCTCTCCAGACCAGGTACACTGTCCAAATTAACTGTTTCAACTGGCCACCCCTGTCCAGACCAGGTACACTGTCCAAATTAACCCTCAACTGGCCACCCCTCTCCAGACCAGGTACACTGTCCAAATTAACCCTTTCAACCGGCCAACCCTCTCCAGACCAGGTACACTGTCCAAATTAACCCGCAACTGGCCACCCCTCTCCAGACCAGGTACACTGTCCAAATTAACCCTTTCAACTGGCCACCCCTCTCCAGACCAGGTACACTGTCCAAATTAACCCTTTCAACTGGCCACCACTCTCCCGACCAGGTACACTGTCCAAATTAACCCTTTCAACTGGCCACCCCTCTCCCGACCAGGTACACTGTCCAAATTAACCGTCAACTGGCCACCCCTCTCCCGACCAGGTGCACTGTCCAAATTAACCGTCAACTGGCCACCCCTCTCCAAACCAGGTACACTGTCCAAATTAACCCTTTCAACTGGCCACCCCTCTCCAGACCAGGTACACTGTCCAAATTAACCCTTTCAACTGGCCACCCCTCTCCAGACCAGGTACACTGTCCAAATTAACCGTCAACTGGCCACCCCTCTCCAGACCAGGTACACTGTCCAAATTAACCCTCAACTGGCCACCCCTCTCCAGACCAGGTACACTGTCCAAATTAACCCTTTCAACTGGCCACCCCTCTCCAGACCAGGTACACTGTCCAAATTAACCCTCAACTGGCCACCCCTCTCCAGACCAGGTACACTGTCCAAATTAACCCTTTCAACTGGCCACCCCTCTCCAGACCAGGTACACTGTCCAAATTAACCCTTTCAACTGGCCACCCCTCTCCAGACCAGGTACACTGTCCAAATTAACCCTTTCAACTGGCCACCCCTCTCCAGACCAGGTACACTGTCCAAATTAACCCTCAACTGGCCACCCCTCTCCAGACCAGGTACACTGTCCAAATTAACCCTCAACAGGCCACCCCTCTCCAGACAAGGTGCACTGTCCAAATTAACCCTCAACTAGCCACCCCTCTCCAGACCAGGCACACTGTCCAAATTAACCCTTTCAACTGGCCACCCCTCTCCAGACCAGGTACACTGTCCAAATTAACCCTCAACTGGCCACCTCTCTCCAGACCGGGTACACTGTCCAAATTAACCCTTTCAACTGGCCACCCCTCTCCAGACCAGGTACACTGTCCAAATTAACTCTCAACTGGCCACCCCTCTCCAGACCAGGTACACTGTACAAATTAACCCTCAACTGACCACCCCTCTCCAGACCAGGTACACTGTCCAAATTAACCCTCAACTGGCCACCCCTCTCCAGACCAGGTACACTGTCCAAATTAACCCTCAACTGGCCACCCCGCTCCAGACCAGGTACACTGTCCAAATTAACCCTCAACCGGCCACCCCTCTCCAGACCAGGTACACTGTCCAAATTAACCCTCAACTGGCCACCCCTCTCCAGACCAGGTACACTGTCCAAATTAACCCTCAACCGGCGACCCCTCTCCAGACCAGGTACACTGTCCAAATTAACCCTCAACTGGCCACCCCTCTCCAGACCAGGTACACTGTCCAAATTAACCCTCAACTGGCCACCCCTCTCCAGACCAGGTACACTGTCCAAATTAACCCTCAACCGGCCACCCCTCTCCAGACCAGGTACACTGTCCAAATTAACCCTCAACCGGCCACCCCTCTCCAGACCAGGTACACTGTCCAAATTAACCCTCAACTGGCCACCCCTCTCCAGACCAGGTACACTGTCCAAATTAACCCTTTCAACTGGCCACCCCTCTCCAGACCAGGTACACTGTCCAAATTAACCCTTTCAACTGGCCACCCCTCTCCAGACCAGGTACACTGTCCAAATTAACCCTTTCAACTGGCCACCCCTCTCCAGACCAGGTACACTGTCCAAATTAACCCTCAACCGGCCACCCCTCTCCAGACCAGGTACACTGTCCAAATTAACCCTCAACAGGCCACCCCTCTCCAGACAAGGTGCACTGTCCAAATTAACCCTCAACTGGCCACCCCTCTCCAGACCAGGTACACTGTCCAAATTAACCCTCAACTGACCACCCCTCTCCAGACCAGGTACACTGTCCAAATTAACCCTCAACTGGCCACCCCTCTCCAGACCAGGTACACTGTCCAAATTAACCCTCAACTGGCCACCCCTCTCCAGACCAGGTACACTGTCCAAATTAACCCTTTCAACTGGCCACCCCTCTCCAGACCAGGTACACTGTCCAAATTAACCCTCAACTGGCCACCCCTCTCCAGACCAGGTACACTGTCCAAATTAACCCTCAAGTGGCCACCCCTGTCCAGACCAGGTACACTGTCCAAATTAACCCTTTCAACTGGCCACCCCTCTCCAGACCAGGTACACTGTCCAAATTAACTCTCAACTGGCCACCCCTCTCCAGACCAGGTATACTGTACAAATTAACCCTCAACTGACCACCCCTCTCCAGACCAGGTACACTGTCCAAATTAACCCTCAACTGGCCACCCCTCTCCAGACCAGGAACACTGTCCAAATTAACCCTCAACTGGCCACCCCTCTCCAGACCAGGAACACTGTCCAAATTAACCCTCAACTGGCCACCCCTCTCCAGTCCAGGTACACTGTCCAAATTAACCCTCAACTGACCACCCCTCTCCAGACCAGGTACACTGTCCAAATTAATCCTCAACTGGCCACCCCTCTCCAGACCAGGTACACTGTCCAAATTAACCCTCAACAGGCCACCCCTCTCCAGACAAGGTGCACTGTCCAAATTAACCCTCAACTGGCCACCCCTCTCCAGACCAGGTACACTGTCCAAATTAACCCTCAACTGACCACCCCTCTCCAGACCAGGTACACTGTCCAAATTAACCCTCAACTGGCCACCCCTCTCCAGACCAGGTACACTGTCCAAATTAACCCTCAACTGGCCACCCCTCTCCAGACCAGGTACACTGTCCAAATTAACCCTTTCAACTGGCCACCCCTCTCCAGACCAGGTACACTGTCCAAATTAACCCTCAACTGGCCACCCCTCTCCAGACCAGGTACACTGTCCAAATTAACCCTCAAGTGGCCACCCCTGTCCAGACCAGGTACACTGTCCAAATTAACCCTTTCAACTGGCCACCCCTCTCCAGACCAGGTACACTGTCCAAATTAACTCTCAACTGGCCACCCCTCTCCAGACCAGGTATACTGTACAAATTAACCCTCAACTGACCACCCCTCTCCAGACCAGGTACACTGTCCAAATTAACCCTCAACTGGCCACCCCTCTCCAGACCAGGAACACTGTCCAAATTAACCCTCAACTGGCCACCCCTCTCCAGACCAGGAACACTGTCCAAATTAACCCTCAACTGGCCACCCCTCTCCAGTCCAGGTACACTGTCCAAATTAACCCTCAACTGACCACCCCTCTCCAGACCAGGTACACTGTCCAAATTAATCCTCAACTGACCACCCCTCTCCAGACCAGGTACACTGTCCAAATTAACCCTCAACTGACCACCCCTCTCCAGACCAGGTACACTGTCCAAATTAACCTTCTATCACAAAATTCCATTACTCCTGCTCTTGAAACGCTAGATAGAGTGGACTTGGAGAAGATGATTCCAATAGTGGTAGAGTCTAAGACCACAGGACACAGCCTCAGAATAGGACAGAGATAAGGAGGAGTTTCTTTCACCAGAGGAGATGACTCTGAGGAATTTATTCCTGCAGAGGCTGGGGGAGTTCAAGTCATTGGGTACATTTAAATCAGATATTGATAGGTGTTTCATTAGAAAAGGTATCAAAGGATACGAGGAAAAGACAGGAGAATGAGGTTCAGAGGGAAAATAAACCAGCCGTTTCCAAATGGTGGAACAGATTGATGGGCTGAATGGCCCAATTCTGCTCCCAAGTCTTATGGTCTCTGCATCATCTGGATGCCAAGCCCAAGGATCCACCTCTTGACCTATAAAAATCTAAATTCTGCCCCGAACATCCCTGGATGAACTCTTCCCCTGACCTGGATCCCCCACCTCTACCAGCACTCCCCCCCCCCCCAGAGAAATCAGAACAATTTGCTGAAACCCACCAGCGTGCTTCATGACCCTGGCATATAAACCGATGGCCACCATCACCAAGGAGATAGTCTAGAGAAAAAAGACAGACAGGTCATCATTCGTCAGGAAGTTTAAACTGTAGTTGAACTCACTCTTTATCTACAGTCAGTGGCCACTTTGTTAACTACCTCTTGTACCTAATAAAGTGGCCTCTGAGTGTATGTTCGTGGTCTTCTGCTGCTGTAACTCATCCACTTCAAGGATTGTCCATTCAGAAATGCTCTTCCGTACACTACTGTTAAAGTGCACGGTTATTTGAGTTAGTGTCGCCTTCCCGTCAGCTTGAACCAGTCTGGCCATTCTCCTCTGACCCCTCTCATTAACGACACATTTTCACCCACAGAACATTTTTGTTCTTTGTATCATTCTCTGTAAACTCTCGAGATGGTTGTGTGTGAAAATCTCAGGGGATCGCTGTTTCTGAGATACTCAAACAACCCCATCTAGCACCAACAATCATTTCACAGTCAGAGTCACTTCGATTACATTTCTTCCCCAGGGTGATATTTCATCTGAACAACTGAACCTCAGACCACGTCTGCATGCATTGAGTTGCTGCCACATGATCGGCTGATCAATTATTTGCATTAATGAGGTATACAGGTGTACCTAATAAAATGAACGTATGTCAGTAACAATAAACCCAATTCTGATACTGGGTCATTGCAAAGGTAAGCCCAACATCTGCTCTCCAACTCAACAGTTCAGGCAACACCCCAGTCAGCTCCACACTAATCCGGTAAAAATCCACAGCTAAGGCCCGACCCGACCCTCATCAAAAGCAGGAACAGATCTTGTTCAGCGAAATGCTACGCCACATGGTGAGGCAACCACTCAGATGCAGGACAGGAGTCTTGAATTGGCTGAGACGTTAGCAAAATCAGAAGAATTTGGAGTAACTCAGTGATGGGTTTTCTTCCCTCACTCCTCGTTGAAATGTCTAGTTTCTACTCATTCATCCTTACCCGTACCATGGGATCCCGTCCCCTTCCCCCTCCCTCCAGGACACTGAGGAATATCAACAAAATGCAGCTTCCGTAAGACAGAGGAGCTGAATGAGGCCATTCAGCCCATCAAATCTGCTCCAACCTTCCATCATGACTGATTTATCATCCCTCTCAACCCCACTCTCCTGCCTTCTCCCCATTACATTTGATGCCCTGACTAATCAAGAACCTATCAACCTTCACTTTCAATACGCCAAATAACTTGGCCTCCCATAGCCATCTGCGGCAATGAATTCACAGACTCAGTGCCTTCTGACTGAAGAATTTTCTCCTCATCTCTGTCTTTAAAGACTGTGCCTTCTGGTCCTAGACTTGCCCCACTACTGGAAACATTCGCTCCATGTCCACTCTGTCTAAGCCTTTCAATATTTGGGAAGTTTCAATGAGGACCACCCCCTTGTCCCCCCATTCTTCTAAACTCCAGAGAGTACAGGCCCAGGCTCTTCACATGTTAACCCTTTCATTTCCAGGATTATTCTCTGGACCCTTTCCAAATCCCTTCAACGTGCAATCCAATTGACTGAGCTCTGGACGTGGCCTGGCTCACGGTCTGGGAGTTAAGGTTGCAGCCAATGCAATTGATCCAGGTCTCTTGTCAACCATACCCCCTTCCTGCCCTGTCACTGCTGGCAAAGAGAGCCTGGCATCAGAGGAGTGGGGTGGTGTTGGTAAGAAGGTGCAAAAGGCCGTTCCTGCTACCAAAGCCAGCTTAAGACCCTGAGACCCTCTCAGAAGTTGGCATTCAAGAATGCTAGTAGTGGAACAGGGGATTGGAGAACGTGTTTGTACAGACTTTTCATTTCAACTACCTTACTTCTAATACCCTCCTCTCTTGCTCAAAGAAAAAACAAATCAAACTATAACAAACTTCCTGTGGAGTTAAATTGAAGCCAAAGCCACCTGAAAGAATGAACTGCTGATTGACTCAGTGGAAACACCATAAACACCAGGCCTGTAATCCTACGGCTCTCCAAAACTACCCAGCAAGTTAAAATCCTGCTGGACTCTATCCTGAGCAATCATCAGTGTAACTGAGGAAACTATCCAGTCAATGACAAGCCATGGGTTCCAATCCCACGCTGGAAAGAGCAACGCACACAGGCTGCTGCAGGAACTCAGCAGGCCAGTCAGCGTCTATGGAGTAAAGAATAAACAGTCAACGCTTCGGGCCAAGGCCCTTCATCAGGATTGAAAAACACAGATCAGAGCAAGGTCAGAGTAAGGTGGGGGCAGGGGGAGGAGGAGTACAAGGTGGTAGGTGATAGGTGGAGCTGCGAGGGGTGAAGTGAAGAGCTGGGAAGCTGAAAGAGATACAGGGCTGGAGATGAAAGAATCTGACAGGAGAGGGTAGGAGACCATGGGAGAAAGGGAAGGGCAGGAGCACCAGAGGGAGGTGATGGGCAGGTAAGGTGAGAATGGTTGGGAGGGGAGGGCAATTACTAGAAGTTTGAGAAATTGACGTTCATTCCATCAGGTTGGAGGCTACCCAGATGGAATACAAGGTGTTGCCCCCCCCCCCCAACCTAAGGGTGGCCGTGTCACAGCAACAGAGGAGCCTAGTCTTACACGAAAAGCTTCTGCCTGCTTAACCATCCCATTGTGTTGTTTCTGCAAGAACTACAGCACAACCACCCACCTCCCCCAACACTGCCATTGCCAATGAACCAGACGTACAGCACTCGGGTAGATTATTGACAAGGAACAGCTGCAGATTCTAGTGCACAACCCCAGCCATTTTGGAAAAGGCAGCTACAGGTTTTAATTGCTATAAAGTGTGGATTCACTGGAGCGCAAAGGACAAGGATAAATTTAATGCACAATCTGGCACGATGGACAAGGATTGTGCAAAGCTTGCTGGGAAAGCAGGAAGTTTACTCCAGTAACTGTGCTTTTCTTTAATTTGAGGGCTGCAAATAAAATCCCTTGTGTGACTCACTCATTTAATGTTCTAAGAAGGTGTCACTACGTGGAGAAGCATCTGCCAGAGCTGATAATGGCCTTACTGCCCAGGGAATCTTCCCCCCAGATCTTCTCCCAACAGTGGGGGAGCTGGCCACCCCTCATGGCTCAGACAGATGACGATGTCAGTCCGTAGTCCCACCAAGCACTCAGAATTCAACGCCAGTCCGCACCTTGAACCTCTCTGGCCATTTGGTTTTGATCATGGCAGACCAGAGAGAACCCTGTATAAGATGGAAATCCAGGAGATTCTACAGAACTGGAAAACTAGAATGGCACTCACAGATTGCTGGAGGAACTCAGCAGGTCAGGCAGCAACTATGAAGAGGAATAACGCTTTGAGCCCTGAGGAAGGGTGTCAGCCCAAAATGTCGATTATCTATTCATTTCCATAGATGCTGCCCGACCTGCTGAGTTCCTCTAGCATTTTGTGTGTGTTACCCTGTTTAAAGTGTCAGTGGTTTAACAGTTAATCAGACCAGCTCAGTGATCTACATGTCTGGGTTGTTTACACCTGTTCAAGAAAATTCCTGGCATTCTTATAGACTCAGGCAGGTCCAAGCCAGTCCCCCACCATCTGAAGCTTGCTGATAAATTGGTATTTAATCAAAATAAGGGAACTGACGCCATGCTTTCAAAACCTCAGGCATCTCAATAAAAGAAAGCCTTTTGAAATGTTACCGCTGTTACTGCACAGTGAAACACAACGCCTTGGGCAGAGCAAGATCCTCTGGAATGATTGATATTTTTATTGCAAAATTACTGCTTACTTTTTAAACTTTTGTCATAAATGCTCCTTGTGCTAAATGTCAATCTTCCAGAATATATTCTATTATTTGTTAATTTATTTGTGGTAATATTACTTATGCGTTGTGCACCCTGGTCCAAAGGAACGTTGTTTCGTTTGGTGGTTTACATGTGTACTGTTGAACGAAAATAAACTTGAGCTTGACCTTTACAATAAACTTACTTTGCATGCCATCCTTACAGATCAGTTCATTACAACAGTGCACTGAGGAAATCCAAGAGAAAGCAGAGGTAACTGTTACAGAGAAAGTGCAGTACAGGCAGACTACAAGATGCAAGGCCATAGCAAGGTAGATTATGACGTCCTAGATCTGCTCTTAAAAGATAATGTTAATTGAGGGAATTAGATTAATGACCACACTCAATCCTTCTTCTTGAGATATTGCTATTAGATCCTGTTCACCCACCCAAGGCGCCTGCGTCTCATCCTTCACCAGTGCAGGAGGGGCTTTGATCTGGGGATGATTTACAAACTCCAAGCTGGGATTTGAACCCGTGACAAGAGAATGCAGCCACCGAATTAATACCAGGATTATCTGGTATCTGCATTATTCAGGCTTCTTAACTCACCAGTCAGGAAATCAGGAAAGTTTCCAAAAACTCTGTATGGTTTGGGACAGCAAGGCACCCTGAAGCAAATTTAGTCAGAAGATAAAATAATCTTGTGGAGGTACAATGGGAGCTGTGTTTTACATCACCCCTACATTCCTGCTCCCTCCCTTTCCCTCTCCTATATTGTATCCCTCCAAAGACTTTTACCCCTACCTCACTGAGTACCAACAAAAATAGTTTCATCTTTCAATAAACATGAGAACTTCTGCAGATGCTGGAAATCCAGAGCAACTCACACAAAGTGCTGGAGAAACTCAGCTGATCAGGCAGCATCTATGGCGAAGAATAGACAGTTGACATGTCGGGCTGAGACTGTTCTTCATTCTTTCATGCCCCCTGAGACTGTACCCCATCTCCCCCCAGTTCCATAAGCACTCAGGCCCTGTAACTTGTGCTTCCCACTGTTTCTTATTACCAACATGTCACAAGTCAACGCAACTAATGAAGCTGCTGCCAAACGTGCTGTGCTCGTAATCTGCAGCCAAACTGACACTCAGCCACGGCAGAACGTGAATCAAGAATGAGGCAGAACAATAACATGGCACAACCCGAGTTTCTTAACCAGTACAGTGGTCTACAGTTCTTTCTGCACTCAAAGCCCGAATGACTTTCAGCCAGTACACTCCACAGGTTTACCCGCTGTCGGGGGAGTAGACGATGAGTGCACTAGGAGGGGAACAGGAAAACACAAACGTATGCAGCACTGTCCAGATCTTTCATTGTCTGCGGGGAGGGGTGGGCTTCAGGGGAGAAAAGTATTTATTGGGACCTACCAAATGTAAGTCAGTCTCCAACAGCTTGCAATTCAGAAATAACACAGTTAGCCTTTCACTGGGAGGCAAATCCAGCCAGGGTCAAGGAGTTAAAGGTGAGAGGCAGCCTCCTCGGGTGGCATGGTAATGTACCGTTAGCGGAATGTGGTTATAGAGCCAGTGACCAGAGTTCAACTCCACTGCTCCCCGTGACGTACAGGTTAGTTTGGTCATTGGTCACATGGGTGTAACTGGGCAGCGCAGGCTCACTGGGCAGTCCTGTTCTCTAAATTAAAAAGTCAGCAGCAGCCACATCGAACGCAGAGTTGGCATATACTGTGATTTTCCACAGGCTGCCCCCCTGGATTCCCACAGTACCACTCCCCTGTGCATCCAGGGAGACACCCCACACATCAGCCTCTGAAAGTTTTAAGGGTAAGTGGTTGCGGCTACTCCAGCTCTCTTGCAGTGGGAATTAACCTGATTTAACCAGAGGGTGAGCCAGGGTGAACGGCACATTGGAAACTGGGCAAGGATGGGACGTGATGCAATGGAGATTACATCCGCTCTCTCCCAGGAATCAGCCTGTGGAAAGCCATCGCTGAATGGGGGTGGGGGGAGAAACAAATGACCCACACCCACCCTCCAAGTACCCCGAGAGGCACCGTGGGGGTGATGTCAGCTCTCCCTCACAACCCACAGAGGAAGCACTGTGAGGTTACCATCCATTCCAGAGCCAACAATAGATAGGCATCAACACACACAAAACGCTGGTGGAACGCAGCAGGCCGGGCAGCATCTATAAGGAGAAGCACTGTCGACGTTTCGGGCCGAGACCCTTCGTCAGGTGGATAGGCATAGCCGCATTAAGCTGGTGCTGACAATATAAACGATGGATTAGTGATACTGCAACAAACTGAATGATCAGTGGAGTAAAGCGATTTGAAGCCTGCTATGGAAAATCACCGTGCCCAGGAATGGAAAAGTCTGCTAAAGCTGAAGGACACATCACAGGCGAAGCCCTCCCACCACCGAGCACAGTCACAACACACACTGGCACTAGAAAGCAGCATTCATCCATCACCAAGGATCCCCACCATGCCCGCTTCGCGCTTCTACCATCGGGCAGGAAGAACGACAGCCTCAAGTCCCACACCATCAAGCTCTTGAACCAGCTCGGTGCCGAACCAGCCTCACAACCTGTAGACTCACTTACAACTCTTATTTATTTAATTACTTATCTACATGTTATTATTTACTCAATTTGTTCTCTTTTGCACATCGGAAGTTTGTCAGTCTTTGTTGAGTGTGGTTTTCATAAATTATATTGTATTTCTTATTTTTTGTAAATACCTGAAAGAAAATGAATCTCAAGGTATTATCTGACGACATGCACATACTTTGGCAATAAATTTACATTGAACCTAAATTCAGTTAGCCAGACGAAACTGCTCATCTAGTCTCAGATCATGACTGGCCGGCAAACTCCTCATCCTTGCCTTTGTCCTGTGCCTGTATCCAAAGAGAATAAATCTATTGCAATTTTGAAATTTAACAAAAGATCAGTCTAACTTATTTAATTGCCTCTCGCAGTCCAACCCTGCGTCCCTGTCACGAGAGGTGGAAACCAGCCACCAGGGTTCTGGTGAAGCTGTAAAGACCGATCCCCTGTACAGAGGATGACAGAACCCCAACCATACCATCGACTTTGGACAATGGAGACGGAAGGACACCAACGGCCGATGCTCCACTGCGAGCCGAGGGCCCAAGGAGAAGAATTATTTAATGACGGGGAAGGCTTCCCGAATTTCAAAGTGCTTGCTCTGACAAAAGATCCTCCCAACATCACAAGTGATTTGTCGGTTCTGCCCATCCCATAGGAATTCAGCCACCTGGAGGACATAGCTAATGAGAAACACCAACTCCTCAGCCAGCTACAGGTATTGGAGACCTGCCCCTACAACTTAACCTCTTCCAGCTCTGGTGCACCCTCCAAGCCCAAAGCATCCTCACCGAGCTGCCGTGCCCTGTCGAAACACAATATTTCAAATGGGCTCAAACCAAAGCTTTTCTCTAATGAAGGATGATTTCCACACTTCAGCATTGTAGCCTCCCCCAGAGGAACAGTGCTCAGCAGGTGCCTGGTTTCCAGTTGCTCCACAAGTGCCCATTAATAACTGCAAGTTTCTCCACTTACACACTCACTCAGACCTCAATCAACTCCCAGATCACTGGTTGTGTGTGCAACAATAACAGGTGACGAAAATTCCCCTTCTCTGCATCAACCCTCAGTGGCCACTTTATTAGGTACACCTGCTCATTAATATCCAATCAGCCAATCATGTAGCAGCAACTCAATGCATAAAAGCATGCTGATATGGTCAAGAGGTTTGTTGCTATTCAGAGCAAACATCAGAAATGGGGTAGAAGTGTGATCTCAGTGACTTTGACCGTGGAATGATTGTTGGCGCCAGACGGGGTGGTTTGAGCAGCTCAGGACTGCAGATCTGAGATTTTCAGACACAACAGTCTCTAGCGTCCACAGGGGATGGTGCCAGAAACTAAAACATCAGGTTAGCAGCTGTTTTGTCGGTGAAAAGTCTTGTTAACGAGAGGTCAGAGGAGAATGGCCAGACTGTTTCAAGCTGACAGGAAGGTGATCATAACTCAAATAGCCACCCATTACAACAGTGGTGTGCAGAAGAGCATCTCTGAACGCACAACATGTCAAACCTTGAAGTGGATGGGCTACAGCAGCAGGAGACCATGAAAACACACGCACACACACGCGCGCACACACACACACACGCGCACACACACGCGCACACACACGCGCACACCACTGCGCACACACACGCGCACACACACGCGCACACCACTGCGCACACCACTGCGCACACCACTGCGCACACACACGCGCTGTTGCAAAGCTGCAGCTAACCGATCCCCTTGCCCTTCTCATCACTCTCAGAGGGTGATATCGAATCCAGGAAAATGATTATATTTTGTGTGAAGCTTTGGGACATATTACAAGCCCGATGACAAGAGGATTAGAGTCAGATATTAACCATTTACAATGTGCAGAGGAGAGGACAAACCCCATTTCCAGAAAAGTTGGGATATTTTCCAAAATGCAATAAAAACAAAGATCTGTGATATGTTAATTCACGTGAACCCTTATTTAACTGACAGAAGTACAAAGATTTTCAATAGTTTTACTGACCAACTTAATTGTATTTTGTAAATTTACACAAATTTAAAATTTGATGGCTGCAACACACTCAACAGAAGTTGGAACAGAGTTAAAATAAGATTGAAAAGTGCACAGAATATTCAAGTAACACCGATTTGGAAGACTCCACATTAAGCAGGTGAGGTATCATGACTGGGTATAAAGGTAGCATCCATCAAAGGCTCAGTCTTTACAAGCAAGGATGGGTCGTGGCTCACCCCTTTGTGCCAAAATTCGTGAGAGAATTGTTAGTCAGTTCAAAAGGAACATTTCCCAACACAAGATCACAGAGAATTTAGGTCTTTCAACATCTCCAGTACATAATATTGTGAAAAGATTCAGAGAATTCAGAGCCATCTCAGTGCGTAAAGGTCAAGGTCAGAAACCACTGTTGAATGCGCATGATCTTCGAGCCCTCAGGCGGCACTGCCTAAGAAATCGTCATGCTACTGTGACAGTTATAGCCACCTGGGCTCGGGAGTACTTCAGAAAACCATTGTCACTTAACACAGTCTGTCACTGCATCCAGAAATGCAACTTGAAACCGTATTACACAAGGAGGAAGCCATACATCAACTCTATGCAGAAATGCCGGCGAGTTCTCTGGGCCCGAGCTCATCTCAAATGGACCGAAAGACTGTGGAACCGTGTGCTGTGGTCAGATGAGTCCACATTTCAGCTAGTTTTTGGAAAAAATGGGCCTCGAGTTCTCCATGCCAAGGATGGAAATGACATCCTGATTGTTATCAGTGAAAGGTGCAAAAGTCAGCATCTGTGATGGTATGGGGGTGCATCAGTGCCCACGGCATGGGTGTATATTAGGATTTTAGAGAGACACATGTTGCCATCAAGGCGACTTCTCTTCCTGGGACATCCATGCTAATTTCAGCAGGACAATGCCAGACCACATTCTGCACGGGCCACAGCAGCGTGGCTTTGTAGACACAGAGTGTGTGCTTGACTGGCCTGCTGCCAGTCCAGATCTATCTCCTATTGAAAATGCATGGCGCATCATGAAGAGGAGAATCAGACAACAGAGACCACGGACTGTTGAGCAGCTGAAGTCTTATATCAAGCAAGAATGGACAAAATTTCCAATTGCAAATCTACTACAATTAGTATCCTCAGTTCCAAAACGATTAAAAAGTGTTATTAAAAGGAAAGGTGATGTAACACAATGGTAAACATGCCTCTGACCCAACTTCTGTTGAGTGTGTTGCAGCCATCAAATTTTAAATTTGTGTATATTTACAAAATATAATTAAGTTGGTCAGTAAAACTATTGAAAATCTTTTCTTTGTACTTTTGTCAGTTAAATAAAGGTTCACGTGAATTAACATATCAGAGATTTTTTGTTTTTATTGCATTTTGGAAAACATCCCAACTTTTCTGGAAATGGGGTTTGTACATTCACTGGAAAGAAAGTCACATTTTGTTAGCATGACCTCCAAAACTTCCCTAAAGAGCCTCCAGTCTGTTTCTGTAACTTTTAAACACTGGAAGGCAAACCTTCAGCACAGCAAGGACACACAACTGCTGACACGTTAATGAGATCCTAGTTGGAAAGAGGGTAACTATGGAATGTATCAGCCGGGGATAAAGATCATCAGGTGTCAGGGAGGATGGACGTCTTTGAGGAAGCACCAGGTGATGTCATCTCAGGGAGCAGAGGTCAGCCATAGTCAGAGGTAATTCCAGTCGAGTCCTGCAGAGACTGACTAAAGGGCCTTTCACCGTGCTGCACAGCTCAATGATGTGACCACACAGCAGGCCACAACGTAACTCCTTATAAACAACGGGAAGTCTGCAGCTGCTGGAAATACAGAGCAACCCTGAAGGAACTCAACGTCTCGGGCAGAAACCCTTCTTCAGGACTGAAAAGGAAGGGGGATGAAGCCAGAATACAAAGGTGGGGGGAGGGGAAGGAGGATAGCCGGCAGGTCAGAGGTGAAGCCTGGTGGATGGAAAAGGTCAGGGGCTGGAGAGGAAGGAATCTGATCATTGATAGGGGAGGAGAGAGGGCCATAACAGAAAGGGAAGGAGGGTGGGGGGGGGAGTGATAGGCAGGTAAGAGGTAAGGGGTCAAAGTGGGAAATAGAGAAGGGGGGAAGAAGAGAAACATATTTACCAACAGGAGAAATTGATATTCATGCCTTCAGCTTCCCACATGGAATCCACAGCCATGCAGGGAAGGAATATAGAAGCTTCTGACAGCTGTATGCAGCAGTGGTCAGCTAACATCCTGACAGCTGAATAAAACACCACTAAACCCAGACTTCTCACTGATTCCATCAGGAAGGAGGTGCAGGAGCCTCAGGACTCACACCACCAGGTTCAGGAACAGTTATTACCCCTCCACCATCAGGAAGGAGGTGCAGGAGCCTCAGGACTCACACCACCAGGTTCAGGAACAGTTATTACCCCTCCACCATCAGGAAGGAGGTGCAGGAGCCTCAGGACTCACACCACCAGGTTCAGGAACAGTTATTACCCCTCCACCATCAGGAAGGAGGTGCAGGAGCCTCAGGACACACCACCAGGTTCAGGAACAGTTATTACCCCTCCACCATCAGGCTCCTGAACCAGAGGGAATAACTTCACTCATCCGAATACTGAACTGTTCCCAGACCCATGGACTCACTTTCAAGGACTCTTCGTCTCAGGTTCTCGATATTTATTGCCTATTTGCTATTATTCTTTCTTTTTCTATTTGCACAGTTTTGTCTTTTGCCGTGTCGAATGCCCAAGTTGGTGCAATCTTTCATTGATTCCATTATGGATTTAATGAGCATGTCATAAGAAAATGGATCTCAGGGCTGTATATAGTGACATGTGTACTTTGACAATACATTTACTTCGAACTTTAATGCTCAGGAATTGGGCAGGCACCAGTTTCTGCTGATTGGAATCACATCACTTTTGAAAGTTTCATTCTGAAAGTTCATGAGCAGCGCCCTTGTGGGTTTAAGACCTGCGATAGACTTAACAGAATCCAGGTTGGCATTCAGTTCCAGCCCCAGGGTAGTACTGCACTGTCCTTGGTACTGTACCATCCTCAGACAATTCATTAAACACCCTATGACCTACCAGCTTGTCTCCTTACTCTCTTCCCCCTCCTTTCCGGTCCTGATGAAGGGTCCTGGCCCGGATTTGTTGCTCGGCAGTTGCATTTCTCTCACGAATACAGCGAATAAACTGTAAACAAGTTCATGCAAATCTCTCGTTCCCAGAATGGTCAGAGGTTGACAAAAGAAATTCTGTGGGTCAGACTGCGGCCACGGCGCAATTGAGCGGTTAGTGCAAAGCAAGTTAATTCGGCGTCCAATGAACGGGCCACTAGAACTAAAGGGATTGGAATTATTTTGGCAACCTTTCCCTGTTGGAGCGGCAGAAAAGTGCGCTCCTGTTCAGATCTGTGCTGGGTAGCGGCCCGGGGGGGAGGGGGGGTGTAGAGTTTGGAAGTCGGCGTGTTTCAAATCTTCCAGAAACGCTCTTCATTAATTGTACTCAAAGAGTGGCCAAGAGGGCCGAAGATATAGGAACACACGCTCTTGAAAGCAACAATACTTGAGGTTTGAATGGAATCGGGAATTCCCTGAAAATTTGTCAAAATCCCAAACAGGTTTATAATTAACTTTTTAAAAATGCGATTTTCCCCGACATCGTGGGGGACCTCCAATGTTGTTTTAGAAAGACAACTTTTTTTTAAAAAAAGCCTCTGTTGCTAGGAAAGCCCCGGGTGGTCGAAGGGAGGCGAGGCGAGGCGATTGTATGCACGAAACGGCCTGTGTTTGCCTCCTCGCTGAACATACTTGAGCTGGGAAGAGAGGGGCAGGTTGCTAAGCTGCAAGTTTGCGGGCTACTCTAAAAACTGAGCACGCAGACCCACATACACCGGAAGCAAAACAGATGCCAGGCGAGTTTACCCAAAAAAAAATAACAGTCAGTACCGACTTACCCAGAACAGCATGTTAAACAAGAACAGTAAATATTTAACCACGGGGTTGACGAAGGTGAAATCCTCCCCCAACGTGCGACTACGAGCCATGGCTGGTCGGTGCAGATTGCCCTGAAGACAAGGTCCGGACTGAATCACTCGGGGTTTCGCCGGAGCCACGCTGGGCTGAGGGTTGCATCCAGGTTATTTCATGGCGGGGTAATTCTGCAGCCGGCAGCCCCGCCGTCTCCCCCAGAAATTAACGCCGAACGGACGCGCCGCCGCTGGAGGTCAACCCAACCTGGAGGGGGCCGGGCCGCGCCTCTCGTTTCCTATTGGTCGGCTCTGACAACACGCGCACCCTATTAGCTGGTTGCCCGTGCCCATCACGATCTAGGCCAGCACGTTAGGTTGCCCCCTCGCGGTTCGCGTGTTACAGGTGGAGGGAAGAAACCCGGAAGACGGGACCGGCGACGAAATGGTCAGTTAGACTTGGAAAGAATAAACTGGGGACAGACGTGGGAAAGGCGGAATTATCTGCTGACGCGGAGATGCAAGGACTGGCAAAGATAGTTTTAGCGAAGGAGTACATTGCAACGACAGAATTGCAGTGTCGTGTGTGAGTTGTGTACCCTGGTCCAGAGCGACGCTCTGTTGTTTGGCTGTATATGTGTGTCGGGTTGAATGACAATAAACTTGAAGAATCAACTGAGATTGGTGAACGGTAGGTATTAGGGGGAGACGCATGCATGGCCGCCTCATGCTATTAGAAAAAAACTTCGACATGTCTTCCTTCGATTTGCTAAGGGTTTTTTCTGGTGCTGCTGGTAAGAAAATAGAACAAAGAGCCGCGAAGCTCCCTGGAATCATGCATAATTTTATGAGGAACAGCCCCCACGCTGTATTAGCTGTTGTATTCATACTGTGGGTTCGATTACTGTTAAACATCTGTTATAATTCATCGATAGCAGCCCTTATTCCCAAAATTGGTCCAAGGCACTGGAAAATCCCCAAAGTAGCCCTCAGTTGTAATCACCCTCGTATTAGAGAGACAGATATCTAATAGATATTCATTGATCCCAAAGAAAGTGTCAAAGTGGCATCACAAGTGCGCATTTATACAAATTTTAGAAGAGAAATAAGGAAGAATAAAGATAAGTTACCTTATAAATAAGATGTACAGTACACGATTTACTCGTTATTGATTTCAAGATCACTTACCCGGCTATATACTCGACTCATTATCGAGCCTAATGGCCGAGGGTAAGGAGCGCAGTTGCCCTAGCCTGGTAACTAAAAGTGCTCCTCCGTTCAGCCAAGGTGGCATGCAGGGGGTGGGAAACAGTGTCGAGAACTGTCGGGGTTTTCCGCAGGGTCCTGTGTTCTACCACAGCCTCCAGAGTGTCCACTCTGACTCCTATAACACAGCAAGCCTTTCTAATCAGTTTATTGAATTTATTAGAAAAAACGAGTGATTTAAAATATTAAGCGTCACCCTGACTATAAGAAACCGAAGACTGACGGGCAAGATAAAGGGAGAATTATAAAGGACAGTTTAATAACGGGAGGGGTGTGGGGTGCTGAGAAAATAAATAGAAAGTAAAATTCAGAGAAACAAGGGGGTTGGGGAAACACGCTTAGAGTCACGTGGCTCAAGAAGATGAGCTGCAGAGGAAGAATTTCAGAAACGTGTCTGATCACACACCCGGCACGGGAAGTTTAACTTTGGAGAAGGATAAGACCAGGTTCCCGTATTGTGATCGAATTAAGTGGCAATGGGCAAATGGAGTTCACCTCTTGACAAACTGACCCAAATCTCAGGAAGTTGTAGCTAGCGCTGTTGATTAACGGTGCTTTTACCATAGTCATAACCAAATTATATACAGACTCGTCAAGCACAAGCTGTTTGCATGTGCTCAATGGGCCGAATAGCCTGTTTCAGCTCCTATGTCTTATGGTCTTATTAATCTAAGAACAACAAAAACGGGAACAGGAGTAGGTTTATTAGCCCCTTGTGACTGCTCCCAGCTCCGCCATTCAGTAAGATTATGGTCAATTCAGTTCTGGCTCCCTCCCCCCTCACACCTAGTTCAACTGCCCATCACTTGTCCCCTTGAACACGAACAATGATTCTAGTTCAACTGCCCATCACTCGTCCCCTTGAACACGAACAATGATTCTAGTTCAACTGCCCATCACTTGTCCCCTTGAACACGAGCAATGATTCTAGTTCAACTGCCCATCACTTGTCCCCTTGAACACGAACAATGATTCAGACTCCCTGTTCTTTTGTTTCTCAAGCTGGTTTAGCAGTTTGCTTTAATAACTACAGAATTTGCTCTGTTGGGATTTAAACAATAGATACACAATGTCCAGTGTGCTGTAACATGTGATATAAGCAAGGACTGGTCACACCAACGTTGGTTCTGCATTTAGAAATCATGGTCCTCCAAAGGACCTAACATTGTTGTTGGGTTTACAGGCTTGTGTGTCTCAGTGACCCAGAGAGCTGCCTGGGCTTTACGCTTTGCCTCTTGGTAGAGTTGCCCAGGCCAAACAGGTCAAAGGGTAGAGGACAAACTAAGAGTGTTCCACTGGTCCTCCAGCTTCGGGGGTTCATCTCAGGCCTAACAACCCTGAGTGGTAAAACAAAATAGTTGCAGAAACAGTAATGAATTATCTTTCTGCATCTGAGAGTGACGGTATTCCTGAGTCTCCACCAGGGACTTGCATGACTGACAGTAGTGAAAACTGAGCCGCTGATACGATGAAAGAAGCCCTGGGCGCCATTGAGTTAGACATCAGCAGTGTGACGGGCAGTAGAGAGCATCACCATTGTTAACCTGACTCATGAGATTAAAGAGGCCACCAAATCAAACCAAATCAGCCAAAATAGGCAGACTGAAACAGAATGCTGAAATAAGCTCAGAGTTTTGGGCAAAGAGAAGGGTGGCTCACAGACGCTGCCTCAGTTATGGTTCTCTCTTCGTTTCACAAGGAATCGGGCGAGGTGGGAGCTGGAGGAATAGCAAGAGAAGTTCCAGCTCAAAATTCAGATGACGTGTTGGAGACTCTCAGGGTTGTAACTGTGCCACAAAGGACAATTATCTTCCTATGTGTTGTAACAGCATGACCAGCAAGGATCTGGCTATTCACAACCTATATCAACAAATTGCCGAGGGGAGAGAGGAGATTAGAGTAGCTGATTAAATGAGCAAGAACAAGCAGATTCAATATAATGGGGGGAATGTGAAGTTATCACTCCAGTACACAGAACAGGAAAGCAGAATATTTTTAGATGGTGTGAGTTTCTGTAATGCTGATGTTCAAAGACATCAAAGTGACCTTGTACACAAGATATAAAAAACAACATCCTGGTGCAGAAAGCGATTAAGAAGGCAAATGCTATACAGGTTTGCTCTGATTAACAAACATTCAATGAACATTTCATCTCGATAACAAATGGTTTTAGTTCATTTGTTGTTGAACAAAGATTTTTGTTGCTTTCAGAAACATTTGCAAACTGTCCTTCAAATACCGATCCATGAAAAAAAATGGTAATATTTAATTGCTTTTTAGATTGGTGAATGGGAATGTGTCTATGCAACTATTACACAATTTAAAATGCAAAAGGATTGAGCACGTCCTCTTGCATGTGGGAGCAATGGCCATGGGGTGATGGCAAGTTTGTTCCAGCTTATTGAAACAAGCATCTGATTCACTGTATCCTTACAGGGAAAGGGTTACTGTCTCTGTTTCCTTTTAATCTTACTATTTATAACTCATATAACCCAAAAGTTAAAGATTTATTGCAATACCTGCTATATACATTTTATTTAGGAGCTTAGCATACTTGTAAATATGGGAGATCTGTACCATGGTAAAAGTGTCTTGCTGTTATTACATAGGGTCTAAGTGAGATTGACACAGTACAGGTTGACACAGTACAGTTTGACATAGTACAGTCTGACATAGTGCAGTTTGTCAAGTACAGTTTGACACAGTACAGTCTGACGCAATATGGTTTGTCAAGTACAGTTTGACACGGTACAGTCTGACACAGCACGGTATGACACAACTCCACTCTTGGTTTCCAAGGCACCTTGATGCACAGACAAGAAAGCTCGTCAACACCTGCCCTTCCTCAGGAGGCTACAGAAAGTCATCACGTCCCCCTGAACTCTTACCAATTTTTATTGGTGCACCATAGAATGCATTCTGTGTGGATGTATCATGGTTTGGTTTGGCAACTCCTCTGCGTGAGACTGTAAGAAACTTCAGTGAGTTGTAGACACAGCTCAGCGCATCGCAGGAACCAGCCTCCTTCCTGTCTGTACCTCCCACTGCCTCAGTAAATCTGACAGCTTAATCAAAGACCCCACCCACCCCGGACATTCCCTTCTCTCCCTGTCCCACTGGCCACTCCTGCCCGTTTTCTCTGGATGGTTCAATACGTGCCATGTCGTGTGATGTGGGCGATCATGGTCTTTCCATGGCCATGATTGTTCTTGGCAAAGTCGTTTAACAATTCTCTGGATGGTACCTGGGCAATTCATGGTCTTCTCTGGGTGGCAGGAGTGGCTAATCTGCACTGACATTGAATGCTGTCCTGGGAGACCCTTCAGCCCATTGGATCAATGATGGAGAGAAATCCCATCACTTCCACCACCCCCACGCCCCGACCTGCTTACACCCCTGCAACTTAATTTCTTCCAGATTTCCATCAACCTCCATTTGATTCTTTTGCACCAAAGGGTAATTTGACTTGCCAGAATGTCTCTGGGACATGTGAGAAAACGAGCCCCTGCCAGAAGCCCACACAGTTACTGGGAAACTTCCAGTTTTACACAGACAGCAGCTCAGGGCAGGGTTAAACCTGGCACTTTGACACCGTGAGGCAATAAGCACAGCACCATTGTTGATACTGACAAATTCTTCTCCACAGAAAGTATCCTGCAAAGGAGGATGATGGAATTCCAGAGAGTAGGATCTGGAATTCATGTGAATTAGGATTGAATAAGAGCATAAAGACAGAGATATGTGCATGTTTGGGAGGAATTATGGCCTCAACAAGTTACAGCGTTAACATCTTTAAAGATTAAAGATTAGCTTTATTTGTTACATGTACATCAAAACATGCAGTGAAATGGTTTGCTTACGTCAACTTGAATCAGCGAGAATTGTCACTGCACTTTGAACGCCAAGAAAAGCTTATCCACGACTCGCTGCCCCTAACTGCAGGTGGGAGGACCCTGAGGAAACGGAGGGAAGGTGCAGAGCTCCAATGGACAGTGGCAGGAATTGAACCCTGACCTCACAGCTGGTGCTGTGAAGTGACTGTGCTCACCACCCTCTGACGAGCAAGTTGAGGGAATCAGGCATTGGGTCAAACGGGCCACCGTAATTTTCTGAGTATCTACAGTTCTCAACAACCTGATGGAAATAACTTAATTATCAGAAATAATTTTCAAATATTCCAGGACTCTTCTGTAGCAGCCACTTCATGTCAGCTTGCTGGTTGACCCTTTGAAATCCTTGCTCTGTTTTTAATGTTCTTAGTATGTGTTTCTGATACCATTTAAAGTTCAAGCAGGAATGAATGAATGAATTCAAAACTGCATTTATTTTCCTTTTTTTCCCTTGATAATTCTGATATATCTTTATGTTAGGCACCAATAGGTGAAGAACTATGTTCTTCTGAAAATGCACAACAGGTAAAACCGTGCCTTGATGTAATTGGCCTGTTTGAACAGGAGGGTGTAGTGACCTCTGTCTGGGCCCTGATTCACATGATCCTATGATGAGTATTGCAAAGGTTGCCTGCTCATCACTTTGCCTCAGTGCCGAGAGCACAGCTGCACTTTATGGCTGGGAGATCATGATAATAGTTCACTTGTTGTTGGGTACGAGCCTTCAAAGGGAGTTGCTGTTAGAGGGGAGCAAAGGGGATGAGGCTGGCTGAGCTATTCCCAATGGAATGGACACAATCCCAACTTGTATCAGTGCGGCACCTTTAATAAAATACTATATAGTACGTATTAAAATGAGCCCTGGGTATCAATGAAAATTGACAGAGCCAACTAAGGAAATAGGAATGCAAACAAAACCTTATATTTAAAAAAAATCTTAAAAGAAGAGAGTTAGAATCAAGGTCTTAAAAAAAGATAGTGGAATAGTCGGCAGGCCAGGAAATAGACACCCTTTGTGAAATAGACACCCTTTGTGTGAGTCTGTGACCTCTGTGGTTCTTGGCTCCTTCTCTCAGCATCTAATCAGTCAAACCCTTCTTATGGGTTTCAATCCTTTCATTGTTCCAGCCTCCGGAGAAGACCATAAAACACACAAGCAGAATGAGGTGCTTTGGCCCATGGAGTCATGACAGATTTATTCTCCTTCTCAACCCCATTCTCCTGCCTTCTCCCTGTAACCTCTGACCCCCCCGACTAATCAAGAATCTATCACCCTCTGCTTTAAATATACCCAATGACTTGCCTCCACAGCCATCTGTGGCAATGAATTCCACAGATCTGGCTCAAGGTATTCCTCTTCATATAGACCTTACATAGAATACGGACCTCATCCACTCGATCTCTCCCCATCCACCATCCCCGGGACCCATCTGCTGAATCTTCGTACTCCCTCAATGATTCGTACATCCTTCCGTCTATAAACTGAAGCATTACTATACCTTCCATCCAATGGTCATCCCTCAATCTAAACCCGATCATTCATCTAGTAATCCAATACTTGTGAAACTTTATGGTGCAAATTCCTACACTGTCATTACACTTCCAAGTACCTGATTGCTTTAACAGCTCTTGGCTCAGCTTGCGAAGGGTGCTAACTAAATTTAATTTCTTTTTGGTATAATTTCTGACGCGTGTATTCTGAAAGACTCATCGTGCAGTTACGTGGTGCCTGAAAGGGCTTTGAGCCCTTGTGGTTGATGCCAGATACTGTATGTCATTCAAATATTGTGGGAATTATTTCAGCATCCTCTCTCCCCCTGTATCCCCAGCTTGCCAAAGATTGCTCCTTGAAGTTACTCAGCACTGGGGAGTTTAGTATGTAGAGTTATCTCTTGCTGGGAAAACCACTCTTATACTCTGAAGTGGTTCCAGAGTTCGTGGTTCCACCCACAAACAGCAATTTTCCGGGATTACGTAAAGATGGACATGCAAGTGGCCATTTTGTTTTTGTAAACTCAAAGTTCGAGATATCCTACAACAAGGAGCCAAACATATAGATTGTCCTGCGCCAGCATAATTGGCTATCAATCGGGTCAGGTGTCATTATAAAATACAACTTTTAATTAATTAATTTATTGATATACAGCGTGGAATCGGCCCTTCCGGGGTGCACCACCCAGCAACCTCGATTTAATCACAGGACAATTTACAGCGACCTAGTACTGTGGGAAGAAACCGGAAGACTGGGGGAAAACCTGTACGTTCCGCAGGGAGGACGCTCTGAATTCCAATGCCCTGAGCTGTAATTGCATCACGCCTACTGGTCCCCATTGTTACTATTATAATCATAATTAGCTGATGCTCTGACACCACTCTCACACTTAAAGATCACAGTCTTACTGTGGTACATTTCTGCAAACATCAGAAGTTATTCAGTAATTGATATTTTGATATACACACACAATCTGAGTGCCCTGACTAGATTCTGGCATAGTGTCTGACGCTCAGGTACTGATTAATTGATACATAAACCGACTGAATGCCTTGATTAGATTCAGGTCTGTAACTTACTCCCAGGTATCAATTATTCAAGACATAAATGTCTGAGTCTGTTGATTATATTTCAGCCTGCAAATCACTTCGTCCCCTGGATTAACTGATTTACTTAGTCACCCAACATACTCACAGGCTTACCCAGCTGTCAGTTTAACAAAGCCAACTATAACGGCTTTGTGTTCTTTGGGATACTGGTATGTGTCTTAAACAGCTCCTTACAAACATTTGAACTTTTGACTGCTGTATCTTAGAGCAGTTCACAGAAAGCATTGGGTTGTCACACTGAGGACAATATTGTAATGAGAAACAAGTTATGTGCATATTTGATTCTTCTTTCAGGAGGGCCTGAGGTTAGAGGTTACAGGCTGTCTTCTTTGGTCACCTGACGGTAGATTGGCACAGATACCCCAGGCCAATCATTGATCACAGCAACCTGCATAAGCTAGAGATGCTACGAGTTTCATCTGTAATGCCCATTGGTGGATAAAAATACAGCCCAGAGGAACGGTGTTGTGACGTGGCAGGCCTCTTCTCCATTTGCCATCACCTCTGTCCAGGCGACATGCACTTCTACTGCCGTTGCCATGGAGAGGAAGGACTTACTCGCTTCTCAGCTGGGAATAGCAGGACTGTGAACAAGTTTGTTGAGGAATGTACGAACTTTGTTTTTTTCCAACTAGTTATTTTGATATTTCAGCTTCTTTTTGCAGGTCAGCTGACTGGAAAAAGAGGACTAATTGCAGGATCACTTAGAGCATCAGAAATGGGTGAAAGCCAGTTTTGGGGAAAATTTTGTTTATGGAAATGACCCATTTCACTGTATGTCTTGATGTGCATCTGATAAATAAATTAAATTAATAAATTAATTAATAAATTTACTAGAATGCTGCCTGGGTTTCAGCACCTAACTTACAGGGAAAGGTTGAACAAGTTAGGTCTTTATTCTTTGGAGCGTAGAAGGTTGAGGGGGGACTTGATAGAGGTATTTAAAATTATGAGGGGGATAGATAGAGTTGACGTGGATAGGCTTTTTCCATTGAGAGTAGGGGAGATTCAAACAAGAGGACATGAGTTGAGAGTTAGGGGGCAAAAGTTTAAGGGTAACACGAGGGAGAACTTCTTTACTCAGAGAGTGGTAGCTGTGTGGAACAAACTTCCAGTAGAAGTGGTAGAGGCAGGTTCGATTTTGTCATTAAAAAAAAAATTGGATAGGTATATGGACAGGAAAGGAATGGAAGGTTATGGGCTGAGTGCGGGTCAGTGGGACTAGGTGTGAGTAAGCGTTCAGCACAGACTAGAAGGGCCGAGATGGCCTGTTTCCATGCTGTCATTTTTAAATGGTTATATAATGTGCATTGGAATGAATTTTATTTTCTCATCATAATGAGAATGATCCAGAAGGCTGAACTAGATACACTTCAGAGAGAAATTTGCAGAATTACATTTACCCCACCCAGCCTCGACTGTCCCAACTGCCCCACTGCAACTGCAACAGTGCCATGCATCTGCTTTCTCCGATGAGACTCCTGTCCCTGGGTCGATGTGGATTTTGTCCTTTGCATTGACTGCCCCACTCACCAAATTCACACCTCCTCGAACTTCTCTGCCAGCGACAGTTGGAGACCTGAGGGCACACTGTGGTGAACTACATATACCTGTCTGGACACCCCCACCCCCCGCTGACTGCTCCTGTGGCTCCTCCCACGGACCCCGGTATAAAGGCGATTGGAGACACAGCCCCGGCCTCAGTCTCCAGGATGCTGTGTGGTGGTCACTTGCTGCTTGTGCTTTCTTCCAGCCAATAAAAGCCGATATCTCACCTCATGTCTCAGAGAGTTATTGATGGTGCATCACACACACAGTAAAACAATACAAAATCCCACTGACCAGACATCATATATACGGTAAAAAGTTGGGAAATTCCTTTCCACTAGTAGAAAAAGGGTAATGAACGAGAGAAAATTCTGCAATTGTCTGGGAACAAAATAAAGGAAGGTGGGGGGGAGGGAGAGAGGGGGGAGTGTGGGAAAGGAAGAGGAGGAGGGAGGGGGAGAGGCAAAGGGATGGAGGGAGGAGAGGGAGAAATATTAGTCTGATGTCAGATATATATTTATTTATATACACATCCCTTGGGTAGCACTGAGATGTACTGGCTAGCACAATTCATTACAGCACCAGTGGTCACCTTTCGGGATTCAATTCCCACCACTGTCTATAAGGAGTTTGTACATTCCCCTGTGACCGCATGGGTCTGTGCGTTCCCCGGTGACCGCAGGCTGCCCCAGCACAATCCTTGAACTATATGATCATTGATGCAAAACATATTTCACTGTATGTTTGATGGTCTGATGTACATGAGACAAATAAAACTAATCTGCTCATTTATTGAACAGTCTGAGATCAGCAACGCAGAAAAAAAATTTGTGATTTATCAACTTGTAATAGTAATATGTAACTACTTTCAGACTTGGAATTGCATAGATATTTGAGACAGACGACGACTGGAGCACGTATGCAGAGTGAGAATGTAGCACTCTGTGTGTCTCTGTGAACAGAGTCCGAGGGCAGTCAGCATGCCTGGACAAGGGGGCTTGGGGTATTAAACTGTTCCTTATTAAACCCCTGATGAGTTGGTGGCAGGGTTCCAGACTCAGCCCTGATCGGAATGGATTTGCTGGTGTGATGTGTAGGGGCGTATTTTGGAGTTAGGGTATATAACAAGAATAAGCACAACAGCAGCCATTCTTCAGACCTGAACGTGGGTTGTAGATTGAATTGAAAATAGTTTTCCTGGAGCTGTTTGTAAATGAGACAACACTGATTAACATTCACTTTGCGCGTCTGGAGTGTGGGAGTGAAGAAGGTGCGTGAAAACTACATGAAATTCAAAGGAAGCATTGTAGATACATGGTAACTATGGAATTGTCCTGCTGTTACCTTTGATCTTCAGCACATAAAACGCCAGGTAATATTAGGTTGGGAGGCTTCTGCCTCCAGGAGCGTCTCAGTTTGTTGTATTAAAACACTTCTGTATCCACTAGCTTCAGCATCTTTCCAGTGATTTTGCTCACGTCACATCACAATGGTTACGCTACTGGACTGGTGACGTGCTCATCAATCTCTCTGTGATAGAATGAGTATTTGAAGTTCTTAATGTTTCCATTTTATTAAAAGTGACCATGAAACTGTTGGACCAGCAAAAATCTAGTTTGCCCATGTTCTCTGTAAGGTCCACCCTTGCCCAGTCAGGCTTACAACCTTCTCCAGCCCCACAGGAATAAGGTCACCAGCAGCTCCTCCCTGGAGCACCACAGTGCGAAGCAATTTGCATTTATTCGCTGTAAAGAGTAAAACATCTCAGCCAAGAGATCCAGTCACCCTGATCGAAAGTCGATAGGGGATGGGAAAAATTAAAATTTTGAACTCTCATTGGGGCAGTGGGTGCACTGGAAAGAGAGTTAAAGCCAGCTATGACAATTATCCCCATCTCTCTGCTTGTGTGCAGAGTCTAAATGAAGACTGGAGTTACTCCACAAATGAATATTGTGCCATTTTCTTGACTATTAGCTGGAAAACAGCCACTTAGGGAATACCGACACTCGGCACTTACCAATAATGTGGCAATTGAGCGAACCTCCTGCAGATAATAAAGTGAGCATTGAGTGTATGTTCGTGGTCTTCTGCGGCTGTAGCCCGTCCACTTCAAGCTTCGTTGAGTTGTTCATTTGGAGATGCTCTTCTGCACACCACTGTTGTAATATGTGCTGATTTGTGTCACTGTTGCCTTCACATCGGCTTGAACCAGTCTGCCCATTCTCCTCTGATCTTTCTCATTTGTTTGGCATTTTCACCTGTAGACCGGCCACTGACTGGACGTTTTGTTCTTTTACACCATTCTCTGTAAACTCTAGAGACTGTTGTGTGTGAAATTCCCAGGAGATTAGCAGTTTCTGAGATACTCAAAACACCCCATCTGGCACCAACAATCATTCCACGGCTAAAGTCACTTAGATTGTATTTCTTCCACATTCTGATGTTCAGTCTGAACAACAATTGAACCTCTTGACCACATCTGCATGCTTTAATGCATCGAGTTGGTGCTACATGATTGGCTGACTAGTTAATTGCATTACCTAGCATGTGTACAGCTGTACCTAATAAAGTGGCCACTGGGTGTATATAGTAGAGCTGATAGTTAACAAATAAAAGATTAATTTAACATCAATTTCCTGCTGGATCACTTTTTCAGACAAACAACTGACAGTTCATTCCTTGAATTTGTCACCTACCTTGGAGTAATTGGATTCCTTTTTTCTCGGTTATGCTCCCAGCTTTGATATCAATCATGCCAGAACTGAGCTGAGCTTTGGTTACAGAAGGTGAAGATCTTATTACTGGCTCTGACATCGTACAAGAGTCAGACTTCAGTTACACATGAGGTAATTCGAAGGCAGCATGATGGAATGTGCGAGGTTTAATCTCACATTGCTAACGACGCCTTCTGAGATCTAACCCGCCAAGAGGTTATGTTTTGGGAAAAACACAGAGGCTGAAGTCACTGCTTCTGTTTACCTGCAAAACTTTATCTCCTTGCCATTCCTGGACAACCTCCAAAACAAATGCCTGCAACCTGATCTTCATTTCACTTCCAGCCCCTCTTTATGTGTCTGAACCTAGAACTAAGCCAAGTATGACTAAAGATCAAAGACAATTATCTTCAAATACTGCCTTGAGATTCATTGGGAAAGAAAAAGGTTTGATCAAAGCAAACATATTTAAATAATCACATTTAAAAACTCTCACTATTTGAATTTGCATCGACAGATAAACTATTTACACTGACATTTGCTTATCTACGAGAGCTGTGGGATGAGACCAAGGGTTTATCCGAAACTTCATGCTGAGATGCATCTTTCTGTTATTTCCACTGGCAAGGTTCACAGGGTGAGGCACATGGTCATCTGTAACGTACTGGGTGTGCAGGATCCTGATTGGCTCAGTTATTCATTTCTTTCCCTGCTGTGGGTACAGCTGCCAGAGCCACTATTGATTCCCCATTCCCATTTGGCCTAGGGATGGTGGCTACGAGCCGCCTTCCTGACCATTGCAGTTCTTCTGGTGATTGTGCTCCCACAACAGCGCTGGGCGATTTCTTCGCCAGGCAGGATGGAGGTGGCTTTCAGGGGAACCTGCAAGTTTTGCTCCTCAGCGCCGGCTGCCCTTGGCCATGATAGTAGAGACGGCATGTTTGGGAAGTTCCACAGCTATCTAACAATTTGCACCTGCAGTTCAGTTTCCATTCCATGATGGCACATCTTCTCCACGGATTGTCACTTCGTCGTGGTACAGGGTCTGTCAAGTGTGTGGTGGCTTCCTGTACTTCAGCTTCCTCACGTTAAACAAAGCCACGCACAAGCGTTCTCCATTAAGGGAATCCGTCCCAATGGTATATCCAAAAAACACAAATTATGAGCAGGAATAGGCCAGTCAAACTGTCCATCTTAAATGAGATCATGTATATCTCCCTGTAAAATTACCTCGACATAAAATAAGTCAGATTAGTCATGATATTATTTTTGCTTTGGAAGGATTTATGTTATGGTTCCTCTTCATGCCTTGTGGTGCACTGGGTGGAGAGCTTGGCGTTTGTCTACGAGGCCAAGTTGCTAGCTCGATGCACAACCCAGCACGGCTGGAAAGTGGGCAAGGAGCCGGCTGGATTTGAACCCTGGGCCACTCTCCTCGAAGTCCGGAGCAGATACCACTACAGCACCGGCTGGTAAGGATCTATGTATAATTTGTCTTTAAAAAAACATTTACAAATTGTCTGCCTTTACTGGGGAAGAGTTTCAAGACACATCTGAGAGAAAAATATTTCTCCTCGTCCATCTGAAAAGGTGATCCCTAATGTTTAGACAATGATCCCTTGTTTTAGATTCTTTTACGGAAATATCCTCCACCCCTGTATCTCATCCAGGCCCTTCAGGATCCTATGCATTCTAATCAAGTTCCCTTTGATCTTCTAAACTCATAGCCTGGTCAACCATTTATCCTAAGGCAACTCACCCATTCCAAATACTAGTCTAGTGGGCTATAGATTAACCCTCTCTGAATCACACCACTCCTTAGGGCTAAATGTGTACACAACACCAGTCTCACCTGTACCCCGTGTTTACTGTCATTTAACTTTATACTTGTAATATAATGTATAACATATACACATGGAAATGAGACGTTTCTCTGAACCAGGGTGGAAACCCTCAACCTTCTGACTTAGACACAAGTATGCAACAAGTGGCCATACTCATGGATAAACAGGCCTCAATCTTACTTCTTCTCCGTCTCTTCTATAATAAGTAGTAGTGCTCGGTATTGGAACATTTTAATTTTCAAAATGATAACGTGATCAGAATTTAACACAGCGGACAAATAAAACAATCAAATGACTTAATTATCCCATTTATCTAAAATTAAAGCAATGATAAGAAATATGAAGTTTACATTTATTTAACACCAATCATATCTTGGGTATTAACGCAGAGACCTTCCCAGCCAATTACTTCTGAAATGTAGACACTATCAGGGTTGTTTGCATACATAATCTTCAACAGGAGGTGGACCAAAAGATTTTGTGTACCGGTAAAATGCTAGAGGAACGTCAGTCAGTGCCGGAGACGTTAGAACTGTCCTCAGTGTTTGCTCAGTGGAGGACAAGCTGTGTTATGTTTGGCTGCAGCGTTCCTGAATGCAGGGACTTTGACTGCGTCCTTTTTTGAGTGACTGTGGTTTACTGCTGCCTTGTACGCACTGTGCGGATGGTGGGACAGCTGGATAGCCTCATTCATAGCAAGGACTTGGCCTCGGGCAGTGTGTTACCCGTATGCAGCCGTCCGGAAGTATTGTATTGGTGCATTCATAGCAAGGACTTGGCCTCGGGCAGTGTGTTACCCGTATGCAGCCGTCCGGAAGTATTGTATTGGTGCTGCCCTCCAGTGTTTGCTCGGCAGAAGACAAGTTGTATTGTGTTGGACTGCAGACTGCTGCAACTTTCAAGGACTCAGGAACTTGGACCTTTTTTTTGTTTGTGACCGTATGTTTACTGCTATCTTATACATAACTATGTGTGCCTTGTGCTGAGATTGTCTGGTACTGGGTTTTACACTGTGGCCCCGGACTATGCTGTTTCATTTCAGATTCAGATTCAGTTTATTGTCATTTAGAAACCACAAATGCAATGCAGTTAAAAAATGAGACAACGTTCCTCCAGAATGATATCACAAAAGCATATGACCAAACAGACTACACCAGAAAATCCACATAACGTTTGGCAATCCCCAATCCAGAGTCTGGAGAGGCTGCTGCGTATTAATATCGCGCCTCTGTCTTAGCGCGTTCCCCGGAAAGGAGCTCCAAATCCACCAGACAAAACAAGACAAAAAATTAATGCTTCAAGACCTGCACAAAACCACATAGTTATAACAGTGCAAACAACAGCATAATTGATAAAAAAAAAACAGACTATGGGCACAGTAAAAATAGTCCAAAGATGTTAAAGAGCTGTAAGTTCAAAAGAGATCACCACACAGTTTCCACAGGTCCCCAGGGTCCCGACAGACTCGCCATCCCACGCTGGCGGCAGAAGGGAATACTCCCGCTATGGACTTCCACAGCGCCGCCCGACTCAGCCTCGCAGACGCAGCACACAGTGAAAGCAACCTGACCGCAGAGGACTCTGAGTCTGTCGAACCTCCAAGCCGATGACCATCCCCTCTGGCACAGCTTCTCCGAGCACCATCCTCTGCCGAGCGTATTAAGATAGCCCCGCCAATGGCCATCGGCAACGTGACCCCGAGGACTGGGGGCTGTTCTTCCCAGCAGAGTTCCGGACCTCACAGCTGCAGCAGCAACAAAGAAGGTCTTCCTGGAGATTTCCCGATGTTCCTGCGTTGCGCTGCCATCTTGGATTGTACTCATGGCCGTATTCATGTATGGTTGAATGACAATTGAACTTGAACTTGAACCAGAAGCAGCCACTTCTCAGCCGCTGTCTGCATATTTTTCCTGTGACTCCTCTCTCATTCCAAAGACGTGTGGGTTGGTAGGTCAATTAGACATTATAAATTTCGAGTGGTAGAATCTGGTGCAGAGCAAATGAGGATGAGGGAAGAATAAAACAAAGCGAGGTTAATGTCGGAAGGAAATTGGGCAGTTGATTGTTGGTACAAACTTGGCAAGCTAAAGGTCCTTTTCTCTCTCCTGTACCAATCCCTCAGTTCTTCAGCTTCTCACTCACTTGGTCAATTGCATCCTTAATCCTGTTTAAACATAAAAATAGTTATTTCAATGCCGCCCATGGACAGAAGGATTGTACAGTAAAAAGGCTTGGAAAAAATATAATATACACCACTCAAGAAAATTTAGAGACAGATTAGCTATAAATTAGACAATTTCCTTCCAAGACAAAAGTTACAGAAAAACATTTTGATTCAAGATGTCAATGTTCTTTCAAGTCTTCCGTATTCTAAAGGAAAAATACTCTGATCTGTCCCTAATCATGGTTCAAGAAGCAATCCTGTACTCTTTCCCCAGAAATGCACAATCTGCATGACCAGCATAAATACATGCTAGTATTTATTACATTTTATTCCATATCCGTACGTTAACTCTAACTATATATTTACATAATTCAAAGTTCAACGTAAATTTATTATTAAAATACATAAATGTCACCATATATAGCTGTGAGGTTCAAACGGAGCCTTTCATCAAATATTTGATTATAACTAACTCTTCCTACTTCCTACTTCAGTCAGGGATTCCGGTTAAGGAGATCAACAGCCTGCTGCAGTTACAGTTGAACCTCAGATGGTGTTTACTGCGATTGCTTAGGTAGGGAGGAAGAGTTGGGTATTACTGTACCGTGTCAGTGGGACCTGCTCCACGCATAAATTGGCAAAAGGCCCCAGTTGGTGAAGAGCATATTCATACTGAAACAAGAGCACAGAAAAGCAATTATTCACAGTGCACAGTTATACAGACGGATTCTCCCTTCTACACCACTTACGGCAGCAACAGGCTCCAAAACTCTCAACTTCCAACCGGAACTTTAGTCCCTATCGCTGCAACTCCCCAATTCCTCGTACAATAAAGCTGGAACATTAACAGGCAGTACTGAGATACCAATCCTTCCCTTCCCCAAAACTCTGCATATTTTCCAATTTTGTTTATATCGATTGATTCAGTTTAACCTTTCATCTCTCAGACTAGGTGTTGGTGCTCTCTACACCACGACTTCTAAATGCAGAAGTTCAAACACAAGAAAATCAGCAGATCACACAAAATGCTGGTGGAACACAGCAGGCCAGGCAGCATCTGTCATTGGGAGAAGCAATTTTGACGTTTCAGGCCGAGACCCTTCGTCAGGACTAACTGAAAGAAGAGATAGTAAGAGATTTGAAAGTGGGAGGGGGAGGGGAAAATCTGAAATGATAGGAGAAGACAGGAGGGGGTGGGGTGAAGCTAAGAGCTAGAAAGTTGATTGGCGAAAGTGATACAGAGCTGGAAAAGGGAAAGGATCATGGGATGGGAGGCCTAAGGAGAGAGAAAGGGGGAGGGGGGCTTCCCGTCCCATGATCCTTTCCCTTCTCCAGCCCTTCATCTCTTTCATCAATCAACTTCCCAGCTTCACCCCTTACCCGGTTTCACCTATCACCTTTCACTTCTTCCTCCCCTCCCCCCCACCTTCTCACTCTGACTTCTCATCTTTTTCCCAGTCCTGATGAAGGGTCTCGACCCAAAACTTCAACTGTTTACTCTTTTCCAAAGATGCTGCCTGACTTGCTGAGTTCCTCCGGCATTTTGAATGCCGAAGTTGCTTTCCCATTGTACTGCTGTCGCACGTAACGATGTACATGCTTGATGTCCACTGCACCCTGTGTGGGTAACATCACTCACCTCAGTTCAGAGAGACAGACACACACACACAGAGGTACATCGGATACCAGGTGAACGAGTCGTCTTCTGGGTAACTGCAAGTCTGTGTCTTTGCTGTTGCTTAGATGTTTGTTTTGCCGGTGGGGAGGGGGGATCGTTGCTTGCTGCCGCTCACACGCGGGAGGGAGGGGAGCTGGGGGGGGACTTTGGGGTTCTAACATTTAACTGTCATTCACTCTTTGGGGGCACTCCTCCGTTTTTGTGGATGTTGTGAAGAAAAGGCAATTCAGGGTGTATGTTGTATACATTTCTCTGACATTAAACGTACCTTCAAGACCTTTGAAGCTGTGGGATTCAGCTGTGAAGGCCGTCACTGAGTATATTTGAAGTGGAGGTTGATAGATAATCAGGGCACCAAAGGTTAGGGGGAGAAGGCAGAAGAGTGGGGTTGAGAGGGATAATAAATCAGCCATGTTGGAATGGTGGAGCGGAATGTGTGGGCCAAATGGCCTCATTCTATTCCCATGTCTATTGGTCTTAAGAAAATGAATCTCAAGATAGTAAATCGTGAATTACACATACTTTAATATTACATTTACTTTAATACTCTGCTCACTCCTGGACATCTCTGCCACTCTCCCCACCAATCCTGACCTGTTGCTCCCGGCCCTGCGTTAATGGTTATAGCCCTACAAGCCCTGGGATCTTTCTCTGCACTGTACAAGTGTGCTGATGACGAACCTCCGGCTTGTGCCAATCGAAGCAGCGCATTTGGAAATGCTCCACCGCGGCGCGGTAGTTCTCCCGCTCTGTCAGGCGTAACTTGGAGGTGAGCACACGGTCAGCCTGCTCGGTGGAGTCGGTGGCCAGAGTCACAATCTGCCGCACGGCCTGCACGATCTGCTCTCTCACCTG
Organism: Hypanus sabinus; assembly: GCF_030144855.1. NCBI lineage: Eukaryota > Metazoa > Chordata > Chondrichthyes > Myliobatiformes > Dasyatidae > Hypanus > Hypanus sabinus. The sequence continues at coordinate 5,450,739 of NC_082718.1, read as the reverse complement.
CAACATCACAGATCCGTCAGATACGCACCACACGTCCGTCAGATACGCACCACACGTCCGTCAGGTACGCACCACACGTCCGTCAGAGACGCACCACACGTCCGTCAGAGACGCACCACACGTCCGTCAGTTACGCACCACACGTCCGTCAGTTACGCACCACACGTCCGTCAGTTACGCACCACACGTCCGTCAGTTACGCACCACACGTCCGTCAGATACGCGTCACACGTCCGTCAGTTACGCACCACACGTCCGTCAGATACGCGTCACACATCTGTCAGTTACTCCCCGAACGCCCGGGACGGAATGATTATTCCCCGTCTCAGGACCAGGTGCAATATCACTCATGTATGCCGTGCAATATTGTTTTGTGGCAGCAGCACATTGCAAGGCAAAAAACTACTATAGAGTTACGATATATATATATATAAATAGCGCAAAACAGGAACAGTGAGGTAGTTCTCTAAAATCCGATTGCAGAAGGAAACACACAGTACCTAAAGCATTGAGTGTGTGTCTTCAGGTCCCTGTATCTCCTCCCTGGTGGTAGTAATGTGAAGAGGGTATGTGATCCATTTGGATGGTGAGGGTCCCAGGTTATGGATGCTGCCTTTTGGATTACCCTTGATGGGGGTAAGACTTGATGGCTGAGACTAGAGTCTTCTGCAGCTTTGATCCTGGGCACTGGAGCCGCCAGACCAGCAGTGATGTGAACAGTGAGAGTGCTATCCACGGTACATTAGAGACACCAGCTAGAGTCTCCCAAAATAACAAATCTCCTCAGGCACCTCACGATTTACAGCCACCTTATGGTCGCATCCATGTGTTGAGCTCAGGATCGATCCCAGTGAGATGATGAAGCCCAAGGAACGGGTTTTCCCAAAAGCAATGAAATCATCCTGGGAGCAGGTGCCCCATTTGACAGCAGTGTCACCCGGAAAAGTAGTGAACCTGTCTGTACACACTGTGATCACCTGTATTGTAGTGAACCTGTCTGTACACACTGTGATCACCTGTATGGTAGTAAACCTGTCTGTACCACACTAACTGTGATCACCTGTATTGTAGTGAACCTGTCTGTACACACTGTGATCACCTGTATTGTAGTGAACCTGTCTGTACACACTGTGATCACCTGTATTGTAGTGAACCTGTCTGTACACACTGTGATCACCTGTATTGTAGTGAACCTGTCTGTACACACTGTGATCACCTGTATTGTAGTGAACCTGTCTGTACACACTGTGATCACCTGTATTGTAGTAAACCTGTCTGTACACACTGTGATCACCTGGACTATTCTTGCCAGTTCCTCATAAGTGAGGAAGACTCTGATGTGACCAGGAGTGGGGAAACACACCTGCTGTTACCTTAAGGAGATGGTCCAGGTCTTTCTGCAGCTTTTCTTTCTGCTCCAGATCCGTCGCAGATTTGATCCTGTTCTGAAGGACAACAACAGGTACATCGCACTGTGGCACAGCGTCCATTCCTGCCATCTGAGGCTGCTCGGCCCACAGCAGGTGCCAAGTGAAGAAAGGGTTGCCCTTTGAACAATGAAACAACTCTCTTACTCCAAGCGAGAAGCACAGAAAGTCAAAGTAAAATTGCTAGCAAGGCACGTATATGAGAATAGGTTGAGTGATGTCGGCTTTTTCTCCTTGGAGGATGAGAGGTGACCTGATAGAGGTGTACAAGAAAATGAGAGGCATTGATCATGTGGATAGTCAGAGGCTTTTCCCCAGGGCTGAAATGGCGAGCATGAGAGGGCACAATATGGGCAGCAAAATTAAGACAGCATAGGTGTAGTTGAGGGAATCTTGTTTTGCACACAGTGGATAATACCTGGATCTCAGATATCATCACTATGTTTAAGAAAGATTTAGAGAAATGTTTGAATTTGCAAGGCACAGCAGGAAATGGACTTAATGAAAGCAAATAGGATGAACGGCATGGTCAACATTTATGTGGCAGATCAAAGGGTCTTTTTTTGCACCATAGAATACATTCTGTACTGTTTTTTCAAGAATTGAGAAGAGATATGGGGAAAAGTATTGTCAAACGGAAGCCGAAAGCTATTGTCTGTGGTGCTGGGAAGCAAGTAAAGACCCCGCCAAGGCGACTGACCTCTCGGTGGGTGAGTCTACAACACAGAGTGACCGACCTCTCGGCAGCTAAACTAATGATTTATCACCTTTATCATTTTCATTGGCCAATTATTAGCACATTACACACGTGATGTAATTGTTTAAATTATCTAGCCTACTAACTAATTTACCACTAAGGAATTTTCTTTATCTTACCTATAAAAGTGATAAAATTTTTCAGAAGCAATCTCTTTTATTGCTTTTATTCCTTTGTCTTAAACGCCTCAGCATTAATTCCCCCCTTAGCATCATTTCTCAGCTCTTCATTTGGAAGAACCCTAATGCATGGTAATGCACTCGGGTAGTAGAAACAAATGTGCAGACTATTTTCTAAATGGGGAGACAATCCAATATTCTGAGATGCAAAGGGTCTTGGGAGTCTTTGTGCAGAACAACCTGAAGGTTAACTTGCAGGTTGATCAGTGGTGAGGAAGGCAAATGCCATGTTACCATTCACTGCAAGAGGTCCGGTCCAGGATACAAGAGCAGGGATGTGATGCTGAGGCTTTGAAAGGGAATGATTAAGCCTCACATTGAGTATTGTGAACAGATTTAGAAAAGATGTGCTGCCATTGGAGGGTCCAGAGGAGGCTCACAAGGATGATTCCAGGAATGAAAGGGTTATCATACGAGGAACGTTTGATGGCTCTGGGTCTGTACTCACTGGAATTCAGAAGGATGAGGGGGGATCTCATTGAAACCTTTCAAATGTTGAAAGGTGTAGACAAAGTAGATGTGGAAAGGATGTTTCTCATGGTGGGAGAGCCTAGGACAAGAGGGCACAGCCTCAGGATAATGGGGTGTCCTTTCAAAACAGAGATGTGGAGAAATTTCTTTAGCTAAAGGGTGGTAAATTTGTGGAACTTGTTGCTATGTGCAACTGTGGAGGCCAGGTCGTGGGTGTATTTAAGGCAGAGATTGATAGTTTCTTGATTGGACATGGCATCAAAGGTCACAGGGAGAAGGCCGGGAACTGGGGTTGAGGAGGAAAGAAAAAAAGGATCAGCCATGATTGAATGGTGGAGCAGACTCGATGGCGAATCGAAAGCGGAGTATTCTGATCGCCGGCACTCGTGACAATGACAAGGCCGCCAGACGGCGCGGTGAGGAGGGAACCCAGTGGAATTTCTGTCGCTCTTCAACGAAGGATTTACGGCTCACAGGCTGGCTTTTCCAAAATGAACCAGAGACCCTCGGAATGGTCCGCCACCCGCCGTGGTTTTTCCAGCTGCTCCCACCCTACTCTCGCTGCCCATCAACACTGCGGCCAACGTATTCACAAACTTAATCCTGTCTTTTTCCAGGGAAAAGCAAGTTTCAACTCGATTTAACTTTAAATTGTGACATTCATGTTACTTCTTTCCAAGTAAGCTGCTGTCGTCGTTTTAAACGCTGGATGTTACACATCGCGGTGCAGAGAAGGGAGGGCACAACTCACCTGATGCCCCGACCGGCCACTTCCGTCCCGACCCACAATGCCCCGCGCCGACGGGCTGGATAGGGGACTTTCTGGTGACGTCATCAGGGCAGCTGACGACGGGAGGACCCCGGCAGATTCGGCCCAGAGGTGCCGCGGCTCGGACTGTGCGATCGGCAGCAGCACGCTAAATTTAATTCACCCCTTTAATTTTATGATCAACATCGTGCGCTTTCCTTCCGATAGAATTTATAAACGAGTCTTTACCTTGTAATAAACACAAACGCTGCAAATGCTCTGCGAGTCAGACAACCACTGAGGAAAGTGAAAGAGATCTTATATCATTTCTCTCTTTTCACGGAAAGGACTCAGACCTGGAGTATTCACCCTGTTTCACTTTCTAAAGATGCTACCCGACCTGCAGAGAATTTCCACACCCACTTTAGCTAATATTTGCCACTTTTACTTACTTAGAAGCCCCTAAAGAATGTTTCGGGTTGACTCAATTCGTTTTAAATAGTCCTATTGTATCTAATTGTTTTTTTCACCCTTCCATTATAGATCAAGCTTATTCAGCTTGGAAAACTAAGATTTTCTGATTTATTTTTAGATAATTGTTTCATGTCTTTTGAACAATTATCCAACAGATATAACTTGCCGAGATTTCATTTTTTTAGATATTTACAGATTAGACATTTTTTAAGTTCTGTACTCTCTACGTTTCCAAATTTTGTGCCTTCAGATACTTTGGAGAGTTTATTTGAATTAGACCCTTTTCAAAAAGGGCTTATTTCAAAACTTTATAATATAATTATGAAGATACGTTCAGAGCCCCTTTATAAGACTAAACAGGATTGGGAAAGAGAGCTTAGTTTTAGTATTTCTAGTGAGAATTGGGATAGAATTCTTCAATTAGTTAATACATCATCGTTATGTGCCAAACATTCACTAATACAATTTAAGGTTGTACATAGGGCCCATATGTCCAAGGATAAATTAGCTCATTTTTACTCTCATATAAGTCCTATTTGTGATAGATGTCATTCTGAAATTGCGTCTTTAACTCACATGTTTTGGTCGTGCTCATTTTTGGAGAAATATTGGAAAGATATTTTTGATATTATATCTGCGGTTTTGAATATTGATTTACAACCTCATCCTATTACCGCAATTTTTGGTTTACCAATGTTAGATTCACAGCATTTATCTCTTCAGCCCGTCGAATGATTGCATTTCTAACTCTGATGGCTGGAAGATCTATATTGTTGAATTGGAAAGAAATTGATCCTCCCACTGTATTTAATTGGTTCTCTCAAACTATGTTATGTTTAAATTTAGAAAAAATTAGAAGTGGTACTTTTGAGACTTCTATTAAATTTGAAAAGTTATGGAGACCATTTATTCAACATTTTCATATGATGTAATATGACCCTGTGCCAAGTACATTTGATTTCCCAGCTTTTAGCTTATGTATTTTGAGAGGACCGGAAGTGACGGCATTGATGAATACTTATTTTTGTGAGATATTATAAACAGCCCACTTTTTTTCCTTCTCTTTTGTTTGTTTTTTTCTTTTATATTACTTATTAGTTATAGTTATTAGATTAGATTAGTTAGTTTTGCATTATATAAATTTTTTTTTGTTTTTTTTCTTTCATTTTTCTGTTTTTTTATATTATACATTATGAAATATTTAGATTTACTATGTCCATACATATATCTTATGGCTTATGTCTTGGTAAACTCATATGTATGTTTTTTTTCATATGTAATGGAATGTGTATGTTGGTAATTTCTTTATCAATATATCATCTGTATTCTGTCCATATTATTAATATTAATAAAAAGATTTAGAAAGAAAAGAATGTTTCTCACTTAACTATTCTTCCATTCTTCTTTCCTTTTTGCATCAGTCTGCACTGTGGAAGAGAAGACACTTGCAATGTGCTGGAGGTTCGAGTGCCAGCGAGGATGCAATGTGTGAAGTTACCATAACTAGAAACTGGAAGGTGGTCTACACCCCAGAGTTCTGAAAGAGGTGGCTGAAGAGATCGCAGTGGCATTAGAGATGATCTTTCAAGATTCACTCGATTCCAGAATGGTTCAGAAGACGGGAAAACTGCAAATTTCAAGAATGGAGAGAAGCAGAAGGAAGGAAACTGTAGGCTGGTTAGCCTGGCCTCAGCGGTTGGGAAAAGGTTGGAGCTGATTGTTAAGGATGTGGTTTCGGGGTACTTGGAGGCACATTATAAAACGGGCAAAAGTCAGCATGGTTTGTTTTAGGGAAAATCTTGCCAAACAAAGCTTAGAATTCTTTGAGGAAATAACAAGCAGGATAGACAAAGAAGAATCTGTGGATAGCATGAACTTGGATTTTGAGAAGGCCTTTGACAAGCTGCTGTGTATGAGACTGCTTAAAAAGAAGGTATTATGGCTCATGGTATTACAGGAATGAGTCTGGCATGGACAGAGCATTGGCTGATTGGCTGATTAAAATAACTAGAATTATCTGATAAAACACATCTGGGTGTAACATTTACTTAGTTGGTCTAATTCCAGGCCATATCTCGGTCCTCCTATTTGCTTTGGATATGTTCATTCAGAGTTTGACTATCTTTACTGTTATTTCTAACAGATACATTTATCCTTACTTGCACTGAGTTCAGGTATTTTCTCTCCAAACTCTGTATGCTTAACCCTCTTCTTCAGCCCATCGACCCTACTGTGACGTAGATACCAACAGCAGCCTGCCAGAGTCCTCTGTTCTGTGAACAGTCTTTCAAGTTTTCTCAGGTGTAGCCTATCTTCTTGGTATAGCCTTCCCTTCCCAGGGATGACCTCTTTGGAACTTCTGCTGGCGTCTCTGCAGCACAGGGTTTTTACCAGGCATTCTGACTGGTCACATTACTGATTGGTTTGGAAGTGCTAATGCACAGGATTGTAAGAGACCAAGAGACTTCAGAGGTTTGTAGTCTGTACCTCAAGAAGGCAGCATCCGTCATCTGAGACATGCCCCCTTCTCTTTATTACCATCAAGGAGGAGTTACGGGCCTGAAGATACACTCAGCACTTAAGGAAAAGTTTCTTGCCCTTCAGGCATCAGGTTTCTGAACGGTCCATGAATTCATGAACACTACTCACTATTCCTCTGTTGCATACCCTGTAACAGGGTGTCAGACTAGCAAAGATAGAAGTATCCATTGGAGTCTGGTGGTACTATATTCAAAAGTGTTTATTAGTAAAATAAGCAAAACAATACCAATAATGCAAATATACATATAACACAAGTTAGCAGTAATAAACCTAAAAGTGTAGGAATAATAATAAGCAATAATAAACAAGCTCTATCGCTGTCTAGGGGTAAATGAATTGTCATAGAAAAGTATAAAGTTCAGTTCAGATCATGAGTGCTGAGGTAGTTATGCTTGTTGTGTTGTAAGCGTTGGAGAGAGCGAGAGATTAAGCAGCTGCAGTCAGCAAACATTCCTGTTGCCTTTTGATTCCGTGCACCGTTGTTGTGGCGGTCATTCAGTTATGACCCCTCCGTCCTTCTGCTAGACTGTTCGTCACTCTGGCATGAGTGGACACACACACACACGTCCCCACCAGCCCTGCTGTAACACTGTGAGTTTTACTGACTGATCTCCTGGTTTGGTCTCTGAAGCCCCCACCTTTCTTTGGGTTCCCAACACTCAGTCAGTGTCCACTGGTGTGTCTGAAGGATGTCTCTCCAGACCTGTCTTTTATCCCCACTCACGGGGTCTCAGCTATCCATCAACTCTGAATGACTGTGTCCATCAAATCAGGCCACTCCTGTAGTCTCCTGAGGAATGTTAACGAGCAAAGTTACGTCCTTGTAGTGTAAGTAAATAATCCAGGAAGAGTCAAAATAAATCAACAGTCTCTCTCTCTTTTATCTGTAGCGAATGTTCGTGCCTGTGTTTCGTCTCTCTCTATCATGAGCAGCATAACAACAGCAATAGTTCGTAGTTCTCGGGGGGGGCGTTGGGAATGGTTAACTCTGCACCCCATTGTCCATCAGGTCTGTTCATCACTCATAACACCTCCTTGTCACTACTCATTGACGTTTGATTGGAACTTTGAGTCATTGATTATGCCTGCACTCCAGTGCTGCCATAAAGGTACAGATTTCACTACTAACACCAGTGACATTGGTTCCTGATGCTTTTGCGACCTAAAGGTTCTTCAGTAGTCAAGACTGAGGCATAAAACTTGTTGTTTACAATAGTTTCATATGAATTATAAGAGTTGAAAACAAACAAGAAAGAGGAGCTGAGAGAACTAAGGAAAAAAGTAGTCCAGTCTTCTCATCCTTAGATGAACTCAAACATTCCAGTGCTAACAAATAACATCAGATAGCCTGATCCAAGTGGCATGGCACCTGCTACAGAAGGCTAAGGAGCTTTTTGAAAAATGCAGAAGCAACCCATACCGTTTGCTGGAAAATTCCATGAACAATTACCTGTATACACAGTAGGTCACTATATAAAATGAAAAACAAACATAGGAACATTAAACTACAAGGAAAATAACAATTCTACACCCACATTTAATATTCCCTCTTTGATTCTAGGTCACACTCTTAGAATCATTACATCTTAAAATTCTGAAGCTGAAAGAAAATGCAGTACCTGAATTGAGTATAAAATAACCAACAAGTCAGCTGGTATGAACATGTTGAAGGATATTTCTGGGATTATGTCACTGGCAGGTGGTTTGCCTTTGTGAGTTGGTACACCTACCTGAGCTCGAGCAGCTCCACCAAACTGTAAATGAAGTTAAGGTGTATCAGGGCAAATGTTATCACTTGTAATCTCATCCTGGATTTAACTGGATCCAGCGAAAGGAATCCCTTCCATCAGATTGACATATCGTAGTTGCTTCCTTACGGATACAATCAGCCAAATCAGTTATGTCTTCAGCCTCGTCAGGTATACGATTACAACGCTCGTTGCCAGTAACAACATATGTCCGGCCTTTAACTGCTGAGAAGATCTCATTTGCATCTGATTTTTGGAGAACCACTGCAGCTGTTTCAGTCGTTACGTTCTGGAAGGCATCGGCACCATCTTTACTCACGCCGCAACCGCATCCAAGGTCTATACAGCTATACAGTTAATGAAGATGTTTTCATGCAATTGAACAATCCACAGAAAACCCACAGAAATAGTGCTGACTGTGGCCATACTGTCCTTGCAAAGAAGCGCCTGTTCGGGGTCACTGGTGCATTAAAAGAAAATTAGGCTTTCAATTCCCGATACCGACTGTCTTGCTGGCAAATGTAGAGTCTCTGGTAAATAAAACTGAACGTCTCAGAGCTGGGGTGCGGTATCAGAGGGACAGGAGGATCCCTTGTTTCACGGAATCCTGTTTAACCCCTTCCGTCCCTGACGCAGTGATTCCGATTGATGGGTTCACTGTACAGCATCAGGGTAGGGCTGGTGAGTCTCTCAAAAGCAGAGGTGGAGGCATGACTCGTGATCAACTCCTCTTGGTGCATAAATGTATCAATGTTGTCCCGATTCTGCTCACCAGACCTGGAATATCTCACAATTAAGTGCTGTCCATTCTACCTGCTGTGGGAGATTTCTGCAATCATTTTGGTAGTTGTGTACATTCCACCTCAGGCCAATGTCAGACAGATTCTAGACGATCTGAGCAAAGTGACCAACGGGATCAAAACGGCACACCTTGATGCCTTCACCATCACTCTGGGGGATGTTAACCAGGCCAGTCTGGAAAAGTCACCTTCAACAAATCACCAAAGGAAACAAACACTGGAGCACAGTTACACCAAGATCAGAGTGCTTACCATGATATTCCACCCCTCACTTCAGGAAGTCTGATCACCTGACTGTACTTCTACTCCCTGACTGGAGGCAGAGACTGTAGCACCAGTAGTGAGGACCAAGAAGGTTTGGACAAGGGAAGCACAGGAGCGCCTACAGGACTGCTTTGAATCAGTGGTCTGGACTGTATTCAGGGATTCATCTTCAAATCTGGTTGAGTATGCCATAGTTACCAATTTCATTAAAAACTGTGTGGATGAATGTGTGCCTATGAAAACTTGCTGTACGTTCTCAAACCAAAAGCCATGGATGAACCAGGAGGTCCGTCGTGTGCTGAGGGCTATATCTGTGGCATTTAAGTCTGATGAACCAGGTCTGTACCAGAAAAGCAGGTATGAATTGTGGAGAGCTATTTCAAGAGCTAAGAAACAACTCTGAGCGAGATTGGAGGTGACATTGGATACGCATCAACCCTGGTGGGGTTTGTAGGACATTACTTCCTACAAAGTGAAACCCAATAGCATGAATAGCAGTGATGCCTCTCTACGAGGTGAGCTCAATGCCTTCTGTATCTGCTTTGAAAGGGAGAACACAACTACAGCTGTGCAGGTCCCTGCTGCACCTTGTGACCCGCTGATCTCTGTCTCAGCAGCCGTTGTCAGGCTGGTTTTTCAGAGGCTGAACCTTTGCAAGGCAGCAGGCCCCAATGCATTATCTGGGAAGGCTTTGAAAACTTGTGCCAACCAAATGGTGGGAGAATTCAGAGACATTTTCAATCTGCCACTGTTACAGTGGTTAGTTCCCACCTGCTTCAAAAGGCAACAATTATACCACTGCCCTAGAAGAGTAGTGTGAGCTGCCTTAATGACTATTGTCCAGTAAACTCATTATCTACAGTGACGAAATGGTTTGAGAGGTTGATCATGACTCGACTGAACTTCTGCCTCAGCAAGTACCTAGACCCACTGCAATTTGCCTATCGCCACAATAGGTCTACAGCAGACGCAATCTCAATGGCTCTTCATGTGGCCTTAGATCACCTGAACAATGCAAACTCCTTTGACAGGTCAGAATTTAACACCGTCATTCCAACAGTCCTTATTGAAAAGTCACAGAACCTGGGCCTCTCTACCTCCCTCTGCAATTGGATCCTTGACTTTCTAACTGGAAGACCACAATCTGGGTGGATTGGTGATAATATCTCCTCCTTGCTGACGAACAACACTAGTACACCTGAGGACTGTGTGATTAGCCAACTGCTCTACTCTCTCTATGCCCATGACTATGTGGCTAGGCTTATATAAATTTGTTGACGTCATGACCGTTGTTGGTAGATTCTCAGATGGAGATGAGAGAGCATACAGGAGCGAGATATACCAGCTAGCAGAGTGGTGTTGCAGCCACAACTTTGCATGCAATGTCAGTAAGTCCAAAGAGCTGATAATGGACTTCAGCAAGGGTAAGATGAGGGAACACGAACCAATCCTCATAAAGGGATCAGAAGTGGAGAGATTGAGTAGTTTCAAGTTCCTAGGTGCGAAAATGTCTGATGATCTGATCTGGGTCCAACATACTGATGTAGTTATTTAGAAGGCAAGGCACCTAAAATACTTGAAACCTTCTACAGTTGTTCTGTCTGGTATGGGAGTGGGGCGGGTGGAGATCTGGGAGCAGGATCAGAAGAGGCTACAGAAAGTTGTAAAATTAGTCATCTCCATCTGGGGTACTAGCCTTTGTAGTTTCATAGGCATCTTCAGCAGTCAGTGCCTCAGAAAGGCAGCATCCATTATTAAGAACCCCCATCACACAGAACATGCCCTCTTCTCATTGTTACCAGCAGGGAGGAGGTACAGAAGCCTGAAGGCACACACTCAGCGATTCAGGAACAGCTTCTTCCCCTCTGCCATCAGGAAGGAGGTACAGGAGCCTGAAGGCACACACTCAGGGATTCAGGAACAGCTTCTTCCCCTCTGCCATCAGGGAGGAGGTACAGGAGCATGAAGACACACACTCAGTGATTCAGGAACAGCTTCTTCCCCTCTGCCATCTGATTCCTAAATGGACATTGAACTCACAAACACTACCTCACTGTTTTTCTACATATTATTTCTGTTTTTGCACTATTCTAAATTTAACTATTGAATATACATATATATACATACCGTAATTTATTTATTTATTCTGTATTTATCATGTATTGTATTGTACTGCTGCTGCTAAGCTGACAAATTTCATGACACATGCTGGTGATATTGAACCTGGTTCTGATTCTTTTTTAGTTCGGTATTATTGGTAAGACCGAAGGACACAGGAGCAGAATTGGGGCCATTCAGCCCATCGAGTCTGCTCTGCCATTCCATCATGGCTGATCTCAGATCCCACTTAATCAAATACACATGCCTTCTCGCCATTCTTTGATGCCCTGACCAATCACAAAACTATCAACATCTGCTTTAACTACACCCATGGACTTGGCCTCCATCATAGTCTGTGGCAAAGCATTCCATAGATTCACTACTCCCTGGCTAAAAAAGTTTCTCCTTACTTCTGATCTAAAAGGTCACCCTCAATTTTGATCCTGTGCCCTCTAGTTCTGGATACCCCTACCATAGAAAATATCCTCTCCACATCCACGCTATCTGGTCCTTTCAACGTTCAGTAGGTTTCATTGAGATCCCCCTCTGCATTCTTCTAATTTCCACACACACACGCCAAACACTCCTGGTATGTTAACCCCTTCATTGCCCGAATCATCCTTGTGAACATCCCCTGGATTCTCTCCCATGACAATACATCCTTTCTGAGATTTGGGACCCAAAACTGGTAGATATACAAGAATGAACAACATTTGAATAAACCTGTTTCTGAGTGATTGGTCATACAATATTGCTGATGCAGTTAGGGTTCCTCATTCATGGCCTTCCCTTAATTCTTGTTGACAGTACCATGTCCGTGTCATTAGCGTCTCCACTTGAGTGGTCCACAGGTTACAACAGGGTTCTGTTCCTGAGAAAGGTTCACAACTCAAACCATTCGTAAGTCACAAACAGTGTGTGGGAGAGCAAACAGGAGGGGTGGGGGTGAGTGGTCATCAGCTGGCCTCATGTGACTCTCCCAGCCTCGCCATCTGTTGTGGCTGCAGAGTGGGTGGGGGGAGGCACACGGGATTGAACATTTCCATCCAACAGTACATGGTCTGTCAGTCCGACAATCAGCCAGACATCCTGGCCCAGTCAGAAAACATCCCACGCCTACGTCACTGTCCTTCGAACACGGAACACGGAACACGGAACATTCGTCTTTGGCCCATTCTCTAATTCCTGAAAATCCCCCACATCCTGTCTCAAAAATCCAAACCTGAACCCAAATTCACTCCTGTTATATTCTGTAACTTCAAAACGTAAAACTAATTCAAAGGAAGACAAGGGAGTCCAAAATGTGTATCTAACTTCATGTTCACTTAAAACGAGGCGTGAACATGTCAGAGAATTTTTTAAAATAGAGCTCAGTCCCAGACTACAAGGAAAATCTGTTATGTTAGCATAATATCTTTTCTTTATCAATCTTTTTTATCAAGTTTCAAATAGATAAACATAACAATGATAATGATACAAAGAGATGGGGATTACATTAATAATGGTTAATGTATACAGACACAGACTCCAAGTAACATGTGTAATCTAAGCCTCCCAATCTCTTAGTAACTAAACATGAGAAAGGTTCAAAGAAAAGAGATTTTTTACAAGAAAAAAAATCCCCCTAAACTAACAAAGAAAAACCCAGAATAAAAACAAAACAGAAGCTGGGCTGCCTTGTTACATCGGTTAAAATCATTATTTGTCATTAACTCCACTTTTCTACACACAAACAAAAAGTTATTGAGAGGGATTCAGAAAAGGTCACCTTACATCATATGAAAACGTTGAATAAATGGTCTCCAAGTTTCTTCAAATTTAACCGAAGGGTCGATAGTGCCACTCCTAATTTTTTCCAAGTTTAAGCATGTCATAGTTTGTGAAAACCGTTGAAATGTAGTAGGGGGATTAGAATCTTTCCATTTAAATAAAATGGATCTTCTGGCTATTAATGTAACAAATGCATTCAAACAGCAAGCTGAAGGGGATAATTGACTAGAATCCATCACTGGTAATCCAAAAATTGCAGTAATAGGATGAGGTTGTAAAACAATACGCAAAACTGATGAAATAATATCAAAAATATCTTTCCAGTATTTTTCCAAAAGAAGACAAGACCAGAACATACGTGTCAAGGTAGCTAGCTCAGACTTACATTGTCACAGGCAGGATTTATATGGCAATAAAAACAAGCTAACTTGTCCTTGGACATATGGGCCCTATGAACCACCTTAAATTGTATCAAAGCATGTCTAGCACACATTGAAAAAGTGTTAACTAGTTGGAGAATTTTCTCCCATTTCTCTATAGGTAAAGATACCTTAAGTTCTCTTTCCCATTCATTCTTAATTTTATCAGATGTACCTAGACATATTTTCATAATCAGATCATAAATAATTGCTATTAAACTCTTCTGATAGGGGTTTAAACCTAAATTTTTTTCTGTAATTTCAGTTTGATGTGATACCGGAAAAGTAGGTAACATAATATTCAAAAAGTTTCTAATCTGTAAATATCTGGAAAAAATGTGATCTAGGCAAACTATGTTTATTAGACAACTGTTCAAAAGATATGAGACAGTTATCCATGAATACGCCACAAAAACATGTTATTCCCTTTGTTCTCCATAAAAGAAAAGCTTGATCAATTCTGGAAGGTTGGAAGAAAAAATAAAATAGGACTTGATAGGATAAATTTATTCAATCCAAAAAATTTATGAAACTGAAACCATATTTGTATTGTATGTTTAGTTATTGGATTAGTCATTTGTTTCTTCAGTTTAGTAAATGCAAAGGGAAGCGAGGCCCTTAAGATAGAAGCAAATGAGAACCCCTGAACAGACTCGCGCTCAAGGTTCACCCATCGTGGACAATGAATTTCATCTAGATTTTGTGTCCAAAACGTTAAATATCGAATATTAATTGCCCAATAATAGAATCCTAAATTAGGCATTGCCAAATTGTCCTCCTTTTTTGATTTCTGTAAATATTTCTTACTTAATCTATGATTTTTATTCTGCCATAAAGAAATTTTAAAGTCAATAATATCAAAAAAGGATTTAGAAATGAAAATTGGTACCGCCTGAAATACAATACAGAAATTTAGGTAAAATAATCATCTTAACAGTATTAATTCTACTAATCAACGATAAGGACAATGGGGACCATTTAGTAAGCAGTTGTTTAACATGATCAATTAAGGGTAAAAAGTTAATTTTTTAACTTTTTACAAAGAAATGGCAGATGAGATACAATGTTGAGAAATGTACGGTTGTACGTTTTGGAAGAAGAAATAATCGGGCAGATTATTATTTAGATGGGGAGAAAATTCAAAAATCAGAAGTGCAAAGGGACTTGGGGGTCTTATTGCAGGATACCCTAAAGGCTAACCACCAGGTTGGATCGGCAGTAAGGAAAGAGAATGTTATGTGTCATTCATTTCAAGAGGAATAGTGTATAAGAGTAAAGAAGTGTTGATGTGGCTCTATGGGGCACTGGTGAGACCCCATTTGGAATACCGTGTGCAGTTTTGGGCCCCCTATCTTAGAAGGGATGTACTGATGTTGGAGAGTGTTCAGAGAAGATTTACAAGGATGATTCTTGGAATGCAGGGGCTAACATATGAGGAGCATTTGTCAGCTCTTGGACTGTATTCATTAGAGTATAGAAGAATGAGAGGGGATCTTATAGAAACATTTCGAATATTGAAAGGGTTGGACAGAGTAGATGTGGAAAGGCTGTTTCCCTTGGTGGGTGAGTCCAGGACTAGAGGTCACAGTCTTAGAATTAGAGGGTACCCACTTAAAACAGAGATGAGCAGATTTTATTTTAGTCAGAGGGTCGTGGATTTATGGAATTAGTTGCCACAAAAAGCTGTGAAGGCCCGATCATTGAGGGTGTTTAAGGAGGAGATTGATAGGTATCTAATTAGTCAGGGTATCAAGGGATATGGGGAAAAAGCCAGAAATTGGAACCAGATGGGAGAATAGTTTAGCTCATGGTGGAGAGGCAGAGCAGACTCGATGGGCCGAATGGTCCACTTCTGCTCCTTTGTCTTGTGATTTTCTGATCAGAAAATACTTCAAACTCTAACAGTCAGATCTATAAACTGGTTATTAATTTATAAACTAAATGAATATAGACACTAAAAAAATTGAGAAAAATGTGAACTTACACCTTCGTCAAAATATTGAGAAGGGAATGCTATAAACAACACCAAACAAGTGATTTTAAAAAATCAGCCATTAGCAAAACATCTTAACAGGCAAGCTCCCAAAAATTGAAACAGAATACAATCTTATTAGTATATCAGAAAAAAAGTTAATCACCAAATCAATTCCTTAATTATTTTCAAAAGACGAACAATTGAAAATAATAAACAAAGGAAAAAAAAGAAACTTAAATGTAAAAGCATAATAAACATCCATACTCCGAAACAGAATACGAGTGTTATCAAAGCAATGGCAAAAACCTCCAAACTTCAAAAGTCTAAATCTTCGAACTGATTATTAACTTATAAACCAAATGAATACAGACTTGAAGCGGCAGTAAATTTATTAGACAGCTGGGTTCGAACGTTGATCGTCAAGGAATTGTTGAGCTTCTTCCATGGATTTAAACCATTTACCTGATTTGTCAGGCAGAACAACCATTAAACAGGCTGGAAATAGCAGAGCTGGTTGATAAAGCTCCGACATCACCGTTTCAAAAAGCAATCTTTCTCGCATCACCTCAGGACTACAGTCTGCAACCAGTCGAAACTTGAGGTCCCTTTCCGATGGGCAATTCGAACTATATGTTCCTTGGTTTGCACATAGTGGAATCTAAGTATAACAGGTTGGGGCTTCAGCTCTCAGAGCGTGATGCGCACGATCAAGTATAGGGGTAGTAGAGAAAGCCTCAGAGCCGAACACGTCCATTAAAAATTGAGAAAAGCTCACCACTCTCAACACCTTCACGGTCCTATTATTCACAGGTTCTGTCTACGACTGCGACTTTCCAGGTCAATAATCTTGAGTTTATACTGTTCCAGTGTTTGAGTAGTCGAAGTTAATTTCTTTTCCATCGCATCAAATCTGCGATCTCCGTCTTCCAGCTTTATCGAGTTCAGCGACTTGCCGCTGTTGTTTTTCACTTTCCTGCTTGAGAGCTCCTAGTCTGCTTTCAATCTCCTTTAATACTACTTCCAAAGTAGAAAGTTTTTTTTAATCGAACTTATCGTCCAGGAGCTTCGACATAGCTTCCAAAGTGAGTGGAGATTGTTTAAGTAGTTTAGGATCTCCGTCTCTCCTTCCACTTCCATTGCCGGCTTCCTTGCCTTCGACTGATGCCTTTTGCTCTCTGGTATTCATTTCCGGCGATTAAAAACCAAAGTTCAGGCATATAAAAGTGTTACAAACGTTTTAATATAAATAGTGAAAGGATGGGAAAAAAATTGGAAAATGAACTGAGCAAAGCCAAAATACGACCTACTCCATCCAGTGCCCCAAAAGAATCTATGTTAGCTGAATATCATGGGGAGTAGCAGGCAAAACCAACCCCCCATTAGCAAGACAAAGAGTTGATCTCTAGCTCATCCATCCACCCTTAGCCTGTGTAAAGGACTAGAATCAGTGCTAGCACAATGATCTCAGTTATAAAATGTTCAATTTATTGCAAAAGTTCTTTGTACAATACAACTCTCATAACGCATACAAAATGCTAGAGGAACTCAGCGGTTTCTGTCCGGCAACATATAACAATCACAGCACGGAAACAGGACATCTTAGCCCTCCTAGTCCGTGCCGAACCCTTAATCTCACCTAGTCCCACCTACCCGCACTCAGCCCATAACCCTCCACTCCTTTCCTGTCCATATACCTATCCAATTTTACCTTAAATGACACAACTGAACAGGCCTCTACTACTTCTACAGGAAGCTCATTCCACACAGCTATCACTCTCTGAGTAAAGAAATACCCCCCTCGTGTTTCCCTTAAACTTCTGCCCCCTAACTCTCAAATCATGTCCTCTCGTTTGACTCTCCCCTACTGTCAATGGAAACAGCCTGTTCACGTCAACTCTATCTATCCCTCTCAAAATTTTAAATACCTCGATCAAATCCCCCCTCAACCTTCTATGCTCCAATGAATAGAGACCTAACTTGTTCAACCTTTCTCTGTAACTTAATTACTGAAACCCAGGTAACATCCTAGTAAATCGTCTCTGCACTCTCTCTAATTTATTGATATCTTTCCTATAATTCGGTGACCAGAACTGCACACAATATTCCAAATTTGGCCTTACCAATGCCTTGTACAACTTTAGCATTACATCCCAACTTCTGTACTCAATGCTTTGATTTATAAAGGCCAGTGTTCCAAAAGCCCTCTTCACCACCCTATCTACATGAGACTCCACTTTCAGGGAACTATGCACAGTTATTCCTAGATCTCTCTGTTCCTCTGCATTCCTCAATGCCCTACCATTTACTCTGTATGTTCTATTTGGATTATTCCTGCCAAAATGTAGAACCTCACACTTCTCAGCATTAAACTCCATCTGTCAACGTTCAGCCCATTCTTCTAACCAGCATAAATCTCCCTGCAAGCTTTGAAAACCCACCTCATTATCCACAACACCTCCTACCTTAGTATCATCGGCATACTTACTAATCCAATTTACCACCCCATCATCCAGATCACTTATGTATATTACAAACATGTATATTATAAAAAAAGTGCAGTCTATGTTTTGGGCTAAAACCCTTCTTCAGCACAGGAAAAGGAAAAGCCCAGGAGTAGATTTCACTGAAATATCACGGTTGTGAAAGCCAGTTGGGGGGGGGGGGGGGGGGTGGAGGTATGGCGTGCACCTCAAATAGCCTCTGACAAAGGCTTAGCTGTTAAGCCCGGCGGAACTGTTCCTACTGACAGGAGAAGGGGCTTGTTATTTTAAAAAAACAATGGTTTCCAACAAACTCCACCAAAGCACAAAAAACTAAACCTGAGTCATAAGCTCAAGAACTCAAAGCTTGGCATCATCTTAAACAGTACCTTTAAACAGTAGTTGATAATCAACAAGAGTGCCAGGAAAAAACAATGGTGATTATATGGTATACTGCGAAAGAAGGGATGAAGTGGTCATGAGCCGCACCCTATTTTCAGGGCGGAACATTAATCCTTGTATCCTTGCTCTTCTGAAGAAGCTTGTTGATATTTGCTTTCACCTTTGTCACCCTAGCACAGGTACTTTGGTCAGGTACGCAGCTGTCATCCTCCAGGTCTTTTAAAATCGTAGTCAGTATTTTCTGAAGCCATTCCTTGTCATATTTCAGATAGGAAGAGAGCAGTTCTTCGACTTGCGTTTCAACTCGGAGAAAGAGTTCTTCATCATCTTTGATTTTAGTGATGACTTGAAGCCCACAACATGACTCCTCAACCTGTGCAATGTTTCTCAGTGCAACATCACTGAAGTTGTTTGCACATACACTGAAAACAACAAGGAAATTATCTTTAGCAGATGCTTCACGTGTATGTATATTCAGTACTGTGCAAAAGTCTTAGGCACATATATACAGCTAAGGTGTCACAGCACCTTTTCACAGCACTGTATTTGTCAACGTACAGCGGAAATCAAGTTTGTAAATCTAAAAAGTACACTGCAGATGCTGTGGTCAAAGCAACATGTACAACAAGTTGGAGAAACTCAGCAGGTCGGGCAGCATCCGTGGAAACAAGCAGTCAATGTTTGAAACGTTGACTGCTGATTTCCACGGATGCTGCCCGACCTGCTGAGTTTCTCCAGCTTGCTGTACGTGTAAATTTGTAAATCTGGTGGGTGCAAAGGAAGTTGGGAATGGTGAGGGAGAATTGCCACGGGAAGGGTGTGGAACAGGTGGCAGAGAAGGAATTCCGGGGCTTTGATTACAAACAATTGGCTTATTGATCATTTCTCTGATGCTTACCACTCCCTCCCCTTTCCTTTCCCTTTTTCCCAACCATGAGTCCACTCTTCCAGCCCCCTTCCTGTTCTCAGTCCATCAGGCCTCAGACAACAGTCAATCAGGTTTATCATTACTCACCTACACCCATGGAATTGGGTTTTTTGCAATAATAACATTACTAACCTTAGCTATATACATGTGCCTGAGACCTCTGCACAGTACTGTAAACCAAGAATCAAGAAAACTCAGTTTTGACCACCTGTGCAAGTTGTAGTAAGGCAAGGGTTAACATAATGTCTGGGCAAGGACAGACTGCAGAGAGAGTGCAGACAGACCAGGCAATAAAGGTCTTTGAAAAGCATAGCTTCAATGATATATAACAGATTACCAGAGCCATTTTGGCTTCTTGCAGATGAGAGAAGGATAGAACAAAATACACAGACCAACAAAGGGACAACTCCTTTACTAAATTCAAAGTAACATAGTTTGTAGTTTCTATTGACTTTTAACACCTGTATTGTGAATGTCGATTGATGTTGCAAGTTATAAATTTAAGTATACATAGTTTACCAAATGGTCAATATACATAACTGTGCCTGAAAATAGCATTTTTCTTTCCTGACTTCAGAACAGTGTGGGTGACAAGGGTCACGCTGTTCTACTTGTGCACAAGTAAAATAAAGTATGTTTGAGGAATGGGTGTGTGCTTTCAGAGGCCAGTTGATCAGTGATGACACACCTTTTTCACTTCATTGCCCAGGTTTTGATAAACTCAGAATTGTACAATGAGTAAGTGACCCATCAGCCCACTGTGCCCATGCAGACACTTCAAAACTTTTTAACTGGTCACACTTCCTGATCTTTCCAGCAAACACGTGAATCTATTGTTCATGTATTTATGAATCTCCTTTGAAAAGATGCATTAAATCTGCAGAATAAACAAAATTTTTCTTATTTCCTTGGATTTTAATTTTTGCTCAGTATTTTAATTCTGTCCCCTCTCAATCTTTGCTGAAACAATAGAAACAATTCATAAACACAAGAGATTCAGCAGATGCTGGAAATCCAAAGTAACATACACAAAATGCTGGAGGAACTCTGCAGCTTGGGCAGCACCAATGCAGAGGAATAAGCAGCTGACATTTTGTCCCTCATTAGGACTGGAAAGGAAGGGTGAAGAAGCCAGAATGAGAAGGTGGGAGAAAGGGAAGGATTGCAAGCTAGCAGGTTATAGGTGTGGATGGGGAGAGGGGATGAAGAGAGATGACGGGAGGTGATAGGTGGAAGATGTGACGGGCTGAAGGAAACAGTAGACCATGTGAGATAGGGAAGGAAGAGGGGCAGCAGAGGGTGGTGAGGAGAAGGAGTAAAAACAGAGTCAGAATAGGGAATGGAGAAAGAGAAAAGGGGGAGAGGGGAGTTACCAGAAATCCATGTTTTGCCCTTTGTCCTCTTCTGTACAATATCCAAATCCACATCTGTTTTTTTTTTCATTTGATTACATGAACCATGTCCCTGCTTTCTACTGAAATACCTCATTTTTGTCAGCCTTTGATAACTTGAGTGTCAGTTAGAGTTTTGAGTAAAAATGCACTTACAATCTTTCTCTTCTCCTTCCCCTGTACTTAGAAAAACACATTATAGCCATGTCTATATCTGTGTTACCAGCTGCTCCTTGGCTGTTACGGATCGCCACAGAGGCAGTGATAGGAAAAGAACTTAACAGTTATATCACATGTCTCACATTCAGGGAAAGTGACACACGTTGAGCGGGTAGTTTTGAAATAAACTGCTTATCACAGGCACACACACATCTACCAAATACTTACAAGAGTTTCTGGAGAGTTGTGTTCAGTCTCAGGTACTGGGTCATGTCCTTTGTGCCATCGTCTGTGATCCCATTGTCATACAAACGAAGCACTTTGAGACTCTTGTTTCCTGCCAGAGCTTTCCACAAAAACCCAGCTCCTGTGGAACCAAAATGGTTTGTACCACTCCTGTAAACAGAACCAAACAGCAAATATGAGGGATTATGGTTTTGATTGAAATATGAAAAATTTTACATGAAGATTTATGTGATGAAAAATCTCACGATAGCATCTCTATTCTGCATTTTGGGTCTTGAAGGATACCACTCAAAATCTCTGCTGACTCCTCGGTCAGTTTGTTGGAGCTTATCCTGGAAAAGAAGGCAATGAAAACAATTAATTTGGAGAACCCCAGCATCACAAACCGCTGACCAGGAGGACTCTGCCTGAATCGAAACACCTGGGGCACAGTCAGGAGAGCGGAAATAACAAGCAATATCTTTCTATTATTTATAATCTTAGAAAGACAGTTAAAATGAGTATAATCTTCAGATGGCTATATGATCAAGAGATCTTGTTTCTATCGGGGGGAGGGGGAGGGAAATATTTGCTACACAAATCAGTTTGAATTCAACTGTGTCCACACTGTGCCTGTATGAACATCCGGTGCCCACACTGTACCCATACACACCTGGTGCCCACACTGTGCCTGTACGCACACCTGGTGCCCACACCGTGCCCGTATGAACATCTGGTGCCCACACTGTGCCTGTATGAACATCTGGTGCCCACACTGTGCCTGTACGCACACCCGGTGCCCACACAGTACCCATACACACCTGCTGCCCACACTGTGCCTGTATGAACACCCGGTGCCCACACTGACCCTGTACGCACACCTGGTGCCCACACTGTGCCTGTACACACACCCGGTGCCCACACTGTGCCTGTACACACACCCGGTGCCCACACTGTGCCCGTATGAACACCTGGTGCCCACACTGTGCCTGTACGCACACCCGGTGCCCACACTGTGCCCATATGAATACCTGGTGCCCACACTGTGCCTGTACGCACACCCGGTGCCTACACTGTGCCTGTACGCACACCTGGTGCCCACACTGTGCCTGTACGAACTCCTGGTGCCCACACTGTGCCTGTACGCACACCCGGTGCCCACACCGTGCCCGTATGAACACCTGGTGCCCACACTGTGCCTGTACGCACACCTGGTGCCCACACTGTGCCTGTACGCACACCTGGTGCCCACACTGTGCCCGTATGAACACCTGGTGCCCACACTGTGCCCGTATGAACACCTGGTGCCCACACTGTGCCTGTACGCACACCTGGTGCCCACACTGTGCCCATATGAACACCTGGTGCTCATACTGTGCCTGTACGCACACCCGGTGCCCACACTGTGCCCGTATGAACACTTGGTACCCACACTGTGCCTGTATGCACACCCGGTGCCCACACTGTGCCCGTATGAACACCTGGTGCCCACACTATGCCTGTACGCACACCCGGTGCCCACACTGTGCCCGTATGAACACCTGGTGCCCACACTATGCCTGTACACACTCCCGGTGCCCACACTGTGCCTGTACGCACTCCCGGTGCCCATATGGTACCTGCGCACACCCAGTGCCCACACTGTGCCTGTACGCACACCTGGTGCTCACACTATACCTGTACGCACACCCGGTGCCCATATGGTACCTGCGCACACCCAGTGCCCACACTGTGCCTGTACGCACACCTGGTGCTCACACTATACCTGTACGCACACCTGGTGCTCACACTATACCTGTAGATACACTGGCTGACCATTTACTTTTAGATAAACTGTAAACCTGCTCATTAATGCAAATACCTAGTCAGCCATTCATGTGGCAGCAACTCAAAGCACAAAAGCATGCAGGCATGGTCAAGAGGTTCAGTTATAAACAACAGAAAATCTGCAGATGCTGGAAATATGAACAACACACAGAAAATGCTGGAGGAACTCAGCAGCCCAGGCAGGATCTATGGAGAAGAGCACAGTCGATGTTTCTGGCTGAGACCCTTCAGCAGGACTGGAGAAAAGGAGATGAGGAGTCAGAGGGCGGAGAAGAGAAACACAAGTTAATAGGTGAAACTGGGAGGGGAGGGGAGAAGTGAAGAGCAGGGAAGTTGATTGGTGAAGAAGACAGAATGCTGGAGAAGGGAGATTCTGATAGGAGAGAACAGAAGGCCATGGAAGAAAGAAAAGGAGGTGGAGCACCAGAGAGAGAGGCAATGGGTGGGCAAGGAGATGGGGTGAGAGAGGTTAAATGGGATGGGAATGGTGAAGTGGTGGGGGGGGCATTACCAGAAGTTAGAGAACTCGATGTTCATGCCATCAGGTTGGAGGCTACCCAAACGGAATATAAAGCATTGCTCCTCCAGCCTGAGTGTGGCTTCATTGCAACAGCAGAGGGGGCCATGGATGGACATGTCAGAATAATGGGAAGTGGAATTAAAGTGGGTGGCCACTGGGAGATCCTGTTTTTCTGGAGGAGCGTGCACAGGTGCTTGGCACAAGGAACCTCACTCAGGTGATTACCTGCTAAATCTGTGACCATTCCCAGATGAGTATCTACTTATGTAAAATGCCAGACCTCCCAAAGAAGCAATCTGTAATCTCCATGTCTGGTTCGCCTCATTTAACTGGTTTGGACCAGTCAGAGTTGAGAGACACAAATATAAGGCTGGGGTGAGCGGAACTATGAAATGATGTTGGCTGTAGCCCTGTACAATGACCAGTAAGAGGGTGACCCAGGTAGGTCAGGTGACCTTGAGCCACTGGGATGGAGACCCAGTGGTTCAATTGATGAGGAACCGTACAAGACTCAGGAGCTCTAAATACGCAGGGGCGATAACTCTCCAACAGCCAGAGACCAACCACCGCGGATAAGGAGGACCCCACAGACACGTGGAGATCGGGACCATGAGGAACACCCGACCAGTGTAGAATCCTCTCCCGGTAATACCTTTTCTCTTCATTGACTATTCATGGAGGGTCAGGGATTTCAGAAGGGTGTACGCACATCCATGTTCCTTTCAGCTTAGACTATAAAGGTTAATTGTCGGTAAATACAGATCCTCTGTGCCTCACTCTTCATTATTACAAGGGGTGATTCTTGAAACAGTGTGATGTGAGTAGTCAAATTGCTTTGATTCAGGAATAAATGTTGAAAGCGAATATTGCTGCTGTTCAATTGAAGGTGCAGTGGACTACGATTTACAGAAAGACCATATCCCCCAGCAAGTAGATTTGCACCAAAGGAAACGAGACCTCTTTATAGAGATCAATAAAGTCTTTGCAAACAGAATGGTTATGCCATCAGGAATGGTCGAGGGGAGGGTTATGATGGCACCATGTAACTGGTGGAGATACAGTGTAGAACAGGCCTCCCTGGCCCTTCGAGCCGCACCGCCCAGTGACCCCAGCCTAATCATGGGACAATTTAAAATGACCACTTAACCTAATAGCTGGTATAACCTTGGAGTGTGGGGCGAAACTGGTTCAGCTGGAGGAAACCCACACAGAAACGGGAAGGAACATATAATCTTGCTCACTGAGGGCACTGGAATTGAGCTCTGAACTCCAATGCCCTGAGCTGTAATAGCATCACGCTAACTGCTACACTACACTGGTATTTATTGCACTGGTAGTGTCTATGCCATTCTTGCCTTGAAAAGTGGCATCGCCACATGAAAGAACAGACTTTGGTCAGGACAGAACAGAATCACCAAATTCAGGACAGAGAATGTGAACAGCATATACGCAGAGTACACAACAAAATAAATTACTGCAACTTGTGCTTAATAGTCTTAAGAAAAGTATTACTCACAAAAGTGTTTTGCATTTGGAAAGCACATCCATCAGCTGCTTTATCCCTTCATCACCGATATTACAGAGCCTCAGATCCAACTTTTCCACTGCACAGTGTTTCAAGCAGTAACGTAAAGCAGACAGGTCCGGCGGGCTCAAAGACATATTGAAAAAATCTATACTTTTCATGTATGGAGACACATCAGTTGTGATGCACGGATCTTGCAATTCAAATAGACAATGCATTAAATTCAGCAATTCTGCCTTGTTAATATCTCGCTGAAGGCTGGTTTTAAACCACGTCCTGAGAGCCCTGGCCACAGAAGGAGTGAGAGAAACTGTATTGTTCCACAACTTGCCTTCGCTTCTTGCTGTTAAGGAGCCCATGAGAAACCTGGTAAAATTGTACAGCTTTTCGGTGTGTTCGGGGCGGAATGACTGCAGATAAAGTTGACTCAATTGATTTTGTGGCCTCTTCCCAAAGCACCAAAGATCCAGACATTTGACCAACTCTACGGGATCGTTATCCAGTACGGTTGCACAATACAAAGCCGCAAATTGTTCCTTCAGCACTACGTGATGGAACTGAAAAGAACTTTCACCATTACATTCCTTTTCCAGGACAAGATTTGAGAGGTACTTTGAAAGCAGAGATTGGTCTATTCTGTAGGTTTTCAGATCAACTGCATTCATTTCAACTTTTGCTGAAAGCAGATTGTTAAAGGACAGTTGCCCTACCTTCAGGATGGTGTCTTTAAACGATTTATACTCAAGGTCAGTCTCACCAATATCATTGGTTTTACAGTTAATCATACAGCAAAGCAACAATTTAAAAACTTTACTGTTCGTCATTGGTGAATCTGCCGTTACATCACGGCAGTGGAAACATCTGTCCAAAATGGTGCATAGAATGTAGCTGTTGAGGGGATTCGAAGCCAGGCATTTGATGGTCTCATTCTCTGTAATGCATCGGTACATTATTGCTGCCTTCTCCTTTTCCCCATAAAACATATCACAATATCTTTTCAACCCATCATTGGAAAAGCCAGTGATAATAAAACGCTGATCAAAATGCTTCTTGTTAACTTCTAACTGCTTTGTATTCCATCGGGAGGTAACCAGCACCTTTGCGTCTCGAAGGAGATGCCCGGATATTAGTTTGGAAACAAGAACACTTACTTCAGCCACACTGTCCAGGTTCAGATCAGAACCCAAAGGATCGCATTGCAGCTGAAAGCCAAATTCATCAAGTCCATCCAAAATGATCAACACATCTTGAGGGTTTTGGAGGACCTGTGTTAGGACTGATGACAAAGGCTTGCACTGGTTCTTCAGAAGCTCCCGGAGAGTGGTCTTTCCTTGAACCCTATTTAAGTCAGAGAACTTGAGAACAATGACACAATACAACCCAGGGCTCGGATGAGATGCCCAGTCTTGCTCCATGCTGTCCACAGCCCAACTTTTTCCGACTCCTGTGTCACCCACTAGCAGGACTCTCTTCGATGACTTTTCCTTCTGAAGTAAAGACAGCAGTTGCGAAACTTCCATTTCTTTTGCAGTATTCAACTCCCATGCTCTGATAAGTTCACCATCTGGGTCCTGTTCCTCTACAGTGATGGTATTAATGGATCCGGCAAATGAGTTGTTGTTCATGAATCTTTTTCGCATTACTGTGCAAAATGAACGTGCTTGGTCGCTCAAGATGTATTCCTTGTAATTCTGTATCGCAGCTGGACAGAAAAAGACATTTCTCGGAATGCATAAGTTTTCTATTACAGATTAACAAAATGCTAAAAATGCACAAATCAGAAATGGGCATCATTTATGACAGCAAATGCAATGCTAGCATTCATTTCAAGAGGACTACAATATTAAAAGCAAGGAAGCTAAAGTCAGATGTAACAGTATTACAGTGAAGTAAAGGAAACGCTTGAGAGAGGAGTTGGCCAGAGGTGACAGGGAAAGAACACTGGCAGGGAAGACAGCAGACCAGCATCGGCTGGAATTTCAGGAAGCAATTCGGATGCACAGAATATGTAAATCCCAAAAAGGAAGAAGTATTCTAAAGGCAAGAGGTCACAACTGAGGCTAGCAAATGAAGTCAAAACCAACATCAAAGCCAAAGAGAGGGCATATAATAGAGCAAAACTTAATGAGAATTTAGAGGATTCGGAAGCTTTTAAAAACCAACAGAAGGCAGTTAAAAAGATAAAGGTGAAATACAAAAGTAAGCTAACCAATAATATTAAAGAGGATACCAAAAGTCTCTTCAGATACATAAAGTATAAAAGGGAGGCAAGTGTGGATATCAGGCCACTGGTAAATGATGCTAGAGAGGTAGTAATGGGGGACAACAAAATGGTTTTAAGTATTTTGCATCGGTCTTCACTGTGGAAGGCTCCAGCAATACGGTGGCAGTTCCAGGTATCAGGGATCATGAAGTGTGTGAAGTTACCTTAACTAGGGAGAAGGTTCTTGGGAAACTGAAAAGTCTGAAGGTAGATAAGTCACCTGGACCCAGGGTTCTGAAAGAGGTGACTGAAGAGATGGTGGAGGCATTAGCAATGATCTTTTAAGAATCACTAGATTTTGGAATGGCTCTGGAAGACTGGAAAATTGCAAATGTCTCTCCACTCTTCAAGAAGGGAGAGAGGCAGAACAAAGGAAACTTTAGGCAAGTTAGTCTGACAGTGGTTGGGAGGATGTTGGAGTCAATAATGAGGTCTCAGGGTACTTGAAGGTACATGATAAACTACATTGGACTAGAATATAAAAGCAAGGATGTAATGTTGAGACTTTATAAAGTACTGGCGAGGCCTCTCTTGAAGTATTGTGAGCAGTTTTGGGCCCTTTATCTTAGAAAGGATGTGCTGAAACTGGAGAGAGTTCAAAGGGGGTTCACAAATTTATTCCAGGATTAGACAGCTTGTCTTATGAAGAGCTTCTGATGGATCCAGGGCTGTATTCACTAGAATTCAGAAACATGAGGGGTGACCTAATTGAAACCTATCAAATGGTGAATGGCCTTGACAGAGTGGATGTGAAAAGGATGTTTCCTATAGTGGGAGCTTCTAAGACCAGAGGACACAGCCTCAGAATAGAGGGGCATCCTTTTAGAACAGAGATGAGGAGGAATTTAGAGAGTGGTGAATCTAGGAATTTTTTGCCACAGGAAGCTTTGGAGGCCAAGTCTTTATGTATATTTAAGACAGAGGTTGGTAGATTCTTGATTGGTCAGGGCATGAAGGGATACAGGGAGAAGGCAGGAGATTTGGGCTGAGACGAAAATTGGATCAGCCCTGATGTAACGGCGGAGCAGATTCAATGAGCCAAATAGCTTAATTCTACTTCTATATCTTCTGGTCTTATGAAACCTTTCACCATATTTGTCACAGACAGCACCAGGCTTTTCAGGGAAGAAGTCTAAATGGGAATGCAGAACATGAATCTTCAATGCAATTTGCAGTTCAGGGTTTAGTCTGCTTGAAGCACGTTGTCAACCAGCTGCACGTAGCCTGGTGCTCTAGAGTTGCCAAGATTTTCTCTGGTCTCACAATAAGTTCTTTGTCATTAATGATCTGTTTGATTTGTAGACCAACACAAGTGCTTTCCCTAATCTTGGCCTTATTTACCCTGGGAAACATCTATCTCAAAAGTCAAAATCCTTCGTGGAACTTGAGGGAAGAGCTAGGAGAAACAGTGCCAGCGGTTTTTGTAGACCCAGGCGACTTCTTCCATTTCGTCCACGAAACAGCTTGCTGTTCTTATCTTTTTCTTTTCTTTTCAAGGTGGCTGGGGTTCTGTCGGAATCCATGATCTACAATTACAGGTCAAACTACAGTTTTCCACAAGTGTCGGGTTTGCGAAACGGCTGTGCGGCCTGGCATTTCGATATCTCCAGGAGAGGTCTGGATGATGTGCACCACTGGGGACGACCCCATTCCTCACCAATTCTGCCAAATGAAGCATCATGGGAAACTGAAACATCAGGACATCAGGCAGTGTGTGCTACTGTCCGAAGAAGGCCATTGTACTCAAGTGATCCCTCTCTCCATCTCTCTCTTGATGGAGAGTGAAAGCCTGTCGGTCATCGAGTTGGAGAAACAATGCAGAAGATTGTAACATCAGAACAGCAAGCTGCTGGTCTCCTGCTGAATACACGGGAATTTAGAAGGATGAGAGGGGATCTGATTGAGACATATAAAATTATTAAGGGATTGGACACGCTGGAGGCAGGAAGCATGTTCCCGCTGATGGGTGAGTCCAGAACTAGAGGCCACAGTTTAAGAATAAGTGGTAGGCCATTTAGAACTGAGATGCAGAAAAACTTTTTCACCCAGAAAGTGCTGGATATGTGGAATGCTCTGCCCCAGAAGGCAGTGGAGGCCAAGTCTCTGGATGCATTCAAGAGAGAGTTGGATAGAGTTCTTAAAGATAGCGGGGCCAAGGGATATGGGGAGAGGGCAGGAATGGGGTACTGACTGTGTATGATCAGCCATGATCACAGTGAATGGCGGTGCTGGCTAGAAGGGCCGAATGGCCTACTCTTGCACCTATTGTCTATTGCCCTCATTGGTGCAGGAGTGATCTTTCTGTTGCTCACTGGTGAGAACAAGCCTGTCTGAGATACCAAAGTCCTGGGTGATGGGATGTACTATATAATGTACTCTAAATCAAGGCCTGTTCAGGGGCTTTTGCAATTGGTTGCATAGTGAGGGGTGGGTGGGGGGTCAGTGCTTCTGCTGGTACGTGGGGGGAGGGAGAGGGAAGGGTCGATGCTTCTGCTGCTTGTGTGTGAGACGGGGAGGGGTTTTATCAGGTTCCGATGTTAGTCATTCATTCTTCGGGGTTTGTTCTTTCATGGATGTCTCTGCGAAGAGTACAAATTTCAGGCTGCATACTGTATACATTCTCTGATATTAAGTTGAACCATTTGAAATTTTTGCAGTTGGTGACAGCAGATTCCATCCCTGCAGTCTTGAATCCAGTAATTCTGCTCCTGCCTTTGACAAACCCGAGTCTCTGACCAGCTCATTTAACTCGGACTGAGTTATCAGAAGAGGCTCACTCAACGTAATGGATCAAAATCTGTACCAGTATCAGTGTTGTTTTGCATCCCTGCTCATGCATCATGGCATCTTTGTCTGCCTCCTCTAGACTCCATGTCCTGTTTTTCTAAAGCTGTCCTACCATACAGCATTTGCCCTGCCTTACCAAGCCCTGGAATCCTTGGACAAGATAGAAAACTTTTCAGCTTACATTGTGAGCAACATTTAATTAACTTGAATTATGAATGGGAATAACAAATTAAGGTCATTTAAAAAAAACAGTGTGTGATTTTTTCTCTGGTCCCACAAGAAGTTCTTTGAATTGTCTGTCAAAGTTTCATGGTGATTTTCCTGATCAGCAGCCCAAAATCCCTAAGGTACACCCAAAAGTATTCAGGAAGCAAAATCTTTGTTGTTTAATGTTATTAATCCAAAATGATGAAGAGATGACAAAATTCAGGGAACTTCACTTGCTTCCTAAACCCTCATCAAAATGCCAGCATCTGCTATTCCACATCACACAGAAATTTGTGAGGTCATTATAAACTCATTACTAGATGCTGAAAGACATCTATAATTTTGAAACCAGGCTGAAATTCATACCCATGTCAAGAAAGTGAAATCTTTAAATTGTCCAGAAAACCTACATCAAATTTTCTAATTCAATTGGATATACTGGGTTCAAGTAAGGGTTAACAAGTTTGTCCAACAAAGCTTTGAAAGGTTACAGGCTTCCTTGTCTCCCCACTTGCATGGCTCTTTTCTCATACCTTGAAGAATAAGTAACCACAGAAGAAGTTAAGTTACTGGATGTTTTCTGAAAGGAGTATGCGTGTCTAAGCAAGTACTGGCCTTTTTAATTACTGGTCCATATATACTTCTAAACATTACTGGATTGTTAAAAATGTATATTTTTTGCCTTCTTTCAGAAGTCTTCATCTTAAACATTAATTCATTGCTAAAACTAGTAACAACACACAGCTCTATGGCTGATTATAGTAGTGGACAAGGACATATACTACTGTGGGTGGAAACTCTGTGGAATTCATCTCTTTACCTTTTGTGTCTTCTTCCAGTAAACAAACCTCTGAAAAAAAAAGCAGAATAAAGCACAAGTCAGTGTCTGTTCCTCTGAGAGGATGTTGCATTGTCTGTGGCTGGAACTGGTGGGGAGTTGTAATAACGTCAGCACATTACACTGGGCATCTTCAGTCAGGATAATGAAGTTCTGGGTCAGAGAACAATGGATTGATGAGGCTGAGGCCCACAACTAACGGGCTCCTGGATCAGCTGCAGTGATGAGTGGCTTCGTGGCTGCGGACTCACTTTTGTGAACTTAAGTTATGAATGTTATTTGCTTACTTTTTATTATTTGTTGCTTTCTGTATATTGGGTGTTTGAAGGTCTTTTTAATAGGTTCTATTGGCTTTCTTTGTTTTGTGGCTGACTATAAGGAGTCAAATCTCAAGATTACATACTTTGATAATAAATATACTTTGAACTTTAATTAATTTGTCAGGGGTGAACTTAACATAAATATTTAAATACTTGACAAGGTTTAATAGCAACATTAGTAAGCTCTTTCAGAAGTCAAACACAACACCTGAGTTATCATGACAGAGAACAAAGAACATTGTTATGTGACCTGTGTGGAACAGTATCAGAAGTGGTTCGATATCCCATTTGCTTGGCACTGATGCCACTTGGCTCCCTTTCTCACTGGTGGTAAGGCAATTCTGTAGTCAGGTGCTTAAAGAAGTGTCTTTCACTCCTCAGCCAAGTTACCTGCTGCCTTTCAACTCAACCTTCAGAGAAGATATTAAAAAATCTATGGAATGCCAAATGCTTGGTGGAGAAATCCGGACGACATTAATGCAGAATGCAACCATCACAATAATGTTTGTCATCTAAATACACACATCCAATGCTAAAGGCAATTTCCTTGGCTGATTAACCAATTCATGTAACTGAATCAATCACCTTACACATTTAACATTCACCAATCAAAGGTGGTGATGAATCAGCATACAGGAGGGAGACTGAAAATCTGGCTGTACCTAATCTAAATGAATATATGTTAATAATGGGTGGTGACTTTAATTGTTGTTTAAATCCTTTGTTGGATAGAGCTATATCCATTCAGACTTTACCAAATAAGTCGGCCACTTATATCAATTCTTTTTTGATTGACTCCGGAATTTTCGATACTTGGAGATTTCTACATCCTAAGGACAAAGAGTTTTCATTTTTCTCACGTCTATCACTCTTACTCGAGAATTGACTACTTTTTCATTGACTCTCATCTCATTCCACCTGTAATTGGTTGTAATTATGACATTATAGCCATCTCTGACCATGCTCCAATGAAACTTTCTATTAAATTAATGGACACAGCTCCTAGTACTAAACAATGGCGATTTGATTCTACCTTACTGCAAGATCCGGATTTCATTAAATTTATGAAAGAACAGATTGATTTCTTCTTTTCAACCAACTCCACAGATGAAATTTCCTGCGGAACACTTCGGGATACTTTAAAAGCATATATACGTGGACAGATTATCTCCTATTCTGTTGGTTTGAGAAAACGTATTAAGAATGAAACTCTTTTATTGGTTGATAAGATTAAAGAAATTGATAAGAAATATTCAATCGCTCCTAGTAAGGAGCTTTATAACAAAGAGTTGAGCTTCAAATGGAACACAGTTTATCACTCATATCTTCGATTGAAAATCAATTTAAAAAAAAACAAAAATCAATTAATGAAAACCAGGTAAATTTTACATACATAGTGATAAATCGGGCAAATAGTTAGCTAACCAATTGAAGACTGTTTCGGTTAAACGTCAAATTATTAAGATCCGTAAACAGAATGGTGAATTGACAGTTAATCATGATGAGATAAACAAATCTTTTCAAGATTTTTATACTTCTCTCTATCACTCTGAATTTCCTCATGATCTTAATACCATGTATGATTTTTTAGGGAAGCTGAAATTTCCAAAATTATCATCTGAAGAACATTTAATATTAGAAACTCCTATTATGGATGCAGAAATTAAAGGTGTTATTTCCTCTATGAATTCTGGAAAAGCACCAGGTCCAGATGGGAATACAGTGGAATTTTTCAAGTTTTTTTCCTCTATTCTTTCTCCTTGGTTATGTAGGGTTTTTGAAGAAGCAATTAGACTAGGTAAACTACCACAATCTTTTTTATAGTGCTTCCATTTCTTTAATATTGAAAAAAGATAAAGACCCTACTGACTGTTCATCCTATAGACCGATATCCCTGTTGAATGTAGATTCCAAGATCTTATCCAAGTTACTGGCGACAAGGCTGGAGAAGGTATTACCTCAAATTATCTCAGAGGATTAAACTGGTTTTATTAAAAACCGCTATTTTTTATTAGGAGATTATTGAATATTGTTTATACTCCTTCACACAGCACCTCAGAATGTGTCATTTCATTAGATGCAGAGAAAGCATTTGATAGAGTTGAATGGCCATATTTATTTACTGTGCTTGAGAAGTTTAACTTTAGTCCGACATTTATATCCTGGATTAAATTGATATATCATACTCCAGTAGCCTCGGTTTTTACTAACAATCAAAGATCTGCCTTTTTTCCTTTATTTCGGGGTCCCAGGCAAGGCTGTCCTCTTAGTCCATTATTATTTGATATTGCCCTGGAACCTTTGGCAATTGCTATTAGAGAATCACCTAACAATTTTGGCATTACTAGCCAGATGGATATACATAAGTTATCATTATATGCAGACAACTTGTTATTATACATTTCCGATCCTGAGAAATCCATTCCTGCAGTTATATCATTGTTGGCTCAGTTTAGTAATTTTTCCGGGTATAAATTGAATCTTAATAAGAGTGAATTGTTCCCCCTAAATAGGCAGGTTCCAATTTACGGAAATTTACCTTTTAAATTTGTTAATGATTATTTTATATACTTAAGGATTAAAATCACAAAAAAAAGGATTTATTGGTTAATTTTTTACCCTTAATTGATCAGATTAAATGTTTGTTTACTAAATGGTCACCATTGTCTTTATCATTGATAGGTCAAATTAATGCTATTAAGATGATTATTTTACTTAAGTTTTTATATATATTTCAAGCGGTACCACTTATTATTCTGAAATCCTTTTTTGATCATGTTGATTCCAAAATTTCTTCATTCTTGGCAGAATAAAAATCCTAGGTTAGGTAAAAAATATTTACAGAAGTCAAAAAAGGAAGGTAGATTGACTTTGCCAAATTTTAGATTTTATTACTGGGCAATTAATATTTGATATTTGAAATGTTGGTTAAGGGATTTAGATTTATCTCCTAGCCCTCATTGGGTAAATTTGGAAATTAAATCTGTACAAGGATTTTCATTGGGTTCTATCTTAGGGACTTCTCTTCCTTTTGCGTTTTCTAAATTACATAAACGAATTGACAATCCGATAGTTAAACACACTCTATATGGTTTCAATTCCAGAATTTTTTTGGGTTGAATCAAATTGTTTTAGCAATTCCTATCGTATCCAATTTCTTTTTTTATCCCTCTATTATAGACCAAGCTTATTTAGTTTGGAAGACTAAAGGGTATACTACGATTTTCTGAATTATTTTTGGTTAATTGTTTCATGTCTTTTGAACAATTATCTAATAAATATAATTTGCCCAGATCTCATTTTTTTAAAGATATTTACAGATTAGGAACTTTTTAAACACTGTACTTCCTACCTTTCCAAATCTAGATTCTATGGGCATTTTGGAGAAATTGTTAGAATTAAATCCTTTCCAGAAAGATGTAATATCAAATGTTTACAATATAATTATGAAAATACATTCAGAGGCCTTTTATAAGATTAAGAATGATTGGGAAAGAGAACTTAACTTTACTATTCCTATTGAGAATTGGGATAAAATTCTTCAACTAGCTAATTCATCCTCTATATGTTCTAAACATTAATTGATACAGTTTAAAGTTGTGCACAGGGCTCATATGTCCAAGGATAAATTAGCTCGTTTTTATTTCCACATAAATCCCAAAAGTGATTGATGTCATTCTGAGATAGCTTCTCTAACTCATATGTTTTGGTCATGTCCGTCCTTGGAAAAATATTGGAAAGACATTTTTGATATTATTTCTACGGTATTGAATATTGATTTACAACCTCATCCTATTACTGCAATCTTTGGTTTACCAAAGATGGAGTCAATTCATTTATCTCCCTCTGCTTGTCGGATGATTGCATTCCTTACGTTAATGGCCAAAAGATCTATTTTGTTGAATTGGAAAGAAATTAATCCCCCAACCACATTTCATTGGTTTTCTCAAACTACGTTATGTTTAAATTTGGAAAAAATTAGAAGTGTCATATGACCCTTCTATTAATTTGAAAAGACTTGGAGGCCATTCATTCAATATTTTCACATGATGTAATTTGACCTGGTTCCAATCCTACTTTTTTTTTCTGGTTCTGATTTTATATATGTAGAGAGGATTGGAGTTGATGACACTGAGGATTCTTTGTCTTTTCTTAGATACTATAAACAGACCTTTTTTTTTCTTTTCTTTTCCATTAGTTAGTGGTTAGTTTGTTAGATTAGTTCTTGTTTTTTGGGGTAATATTTTTTCTCTTTTTCTGTTTTTTTTATATTGATATACCTAGTTTTTTTGTTTTGTATATATATTTGTATCACGTATGATTTGGGAAGACTTAACTATATTGTACTTATTGCTTATGTATCCTTTTGTGCTCATTTTAATTTTGTAATTTTGAAATCCCAATAACTATGTATCAATCTTATCATGTTGATACTTATAAAAAGATTGAAAAAGAAAAGAAAATCTGGCTAAGCAGTGTCGTAACAACTACCTCTTACTCAATGTCATTAAGACCAAGAAGCCCATTATTGACTTCAGGAGAGGGAAACCGGAGGTTCATCAGCTGGTTCTCAGTGTGCAATTTCCCAGTCTTCTGGAACCATTCCAGAATCTAGTGATTCTTGAAATATCATTACTACTGCCTCCACAATCTCTTCAGCCACCTCTTTCATAACCCTGGGGTGTACACCATCTGGTCCAGGTGACTTATCTACCTTCAGACCTTTCGGTTTCCCAAGACCTTCTCTCTATTTATGGTAACATCACACACTTCATGACCCCTGACACCTGAACTTTCACTATACTGCTGGTGTCTTCCAAAGTGAAGACCAATGCAAAGTATTTATTCAGTTCGTCCAACATTTTGGAATACTCTATAAAATTATTGGCTAGCTTACTTTCATATTCCATCTTTACCTTTTCAATGACTTGTTTAGTTGCCTTCTGTTGGTAATTAAATTTTCCCAATTCTCTAACTTCCCACAAATTTTTGCTCTATTATATGCCCTCTCTTTGGCTTTTATTTTGGCTTTGGTTTCTCTTGTTTATTTTGGCTTCTGATTTCTCATCTTGCCTTTAACATACTTCTTCCTCTTTGGGATGTATATATCCTGGGCCTTCTGAATTGCTTCCAGAAATTCCAGCCATTGCTGCTCTGCTATCATCCAAGCCAGTGTCCTTTTCCAATCTGACTTTAGCTTCTCCTTCTCAAATTTCAGGGTGAATTTGATCATATTACAATTACATCTCCTAAGGGTTCTTTCACCTTAAAACTCTCTGATCAATTCTGGTTCATTGAACAACACCCAATCCAGAATAGCTGATCCCCTGGTGGGCTCAACCAAAAGCTGCTTTAAAAAGCCATCTTGTAGGAATTCTAGAAATTCCCCTTCTTGGAATCCAGCACCAACCTGATTTCCCCAAACTACCTGCATATAAAAATCCCCCATGTCTATTGTAACATTGCCCATTTGGCATGCATTTTCTATCTCTCATTGTAGACCAGTACTGTTTGGGGTCTGTATACAACTCCCATCAGTGTCTTCTTACCCTTGCAGTTCCTTCACTCTATCCACAACAATTCAACACTTTCCGACCCTATACCACCCCTTTCTAATGACTTTATTTTATTTTTACCATCAGAGCCACCCCACCCCACCTGTCTTCCTGCCGATCCTTTTGATACAACAGACAGACAGACAGCCATACTTTATTGGTCCTGAGGGAAATTGAGTTTTGTTACAGCCGCACCAACCAAGAATAGTGAAGAAATATAGCAATATAAAACCATAAATAATTAAATAATAAGCTAATCAAGCCAAGTGGACAATATGACAAGCTACAATCTTCTTTCAGCCATGATTCAGTGATGCCTACAGCATCATACTTCCAATTTGTAACTGTGCTACAAGTTCATAAACCTTATTGCATACACTGCGCGCATTCAGATATAACGCCTTTAGTCCTATATTCACCCTTGTAGATTTTGTCTGCCTTTTACATGTAACTCATCTTGTTGACTGTAATTTTGCTCTATGTTCAGCCTCTCCTTACTAGGAGTCTCAGTACACATTGCCTCTGTTTGTAAACCAACTCAACTTCTGTACTATCACTCCAGTTCCCATCCCCCTGCCAAATTAGTTTAAATCTTCCCCCAAACAACTCCAGCCAACCTGCCCGCAAGGGTATTGGACACCTTCTGGTTCAGATGTAACCCACCCCAGAAGAGACTTCCATGATCCATAACTCTGAGCCCCTGCCCCCTGCACCAGTTCCTGCTAAATCATTCTATTCTTACCCTCACTGGCAACAATGCAGAGATTACTACCCTGGAGAACCCATTTCTCAGCTTTCTACCCAGCTCCCTAAAACCTCTCTTCAGAACCTCCTCACCTTGTCTACCTATGTCATTGTGCCAGTATGTACCAACACTTCTGGCTGCTCACCCTCGCCCTTGAGAATGCCACAGACACGCTCCTAGACATCCCTGATTCTGCTACCAGGCAAAATACCATGCGGTTGTCTCTATCGCTCCCACACAATCTTGTCTCTGTTTCTCTGTCTAAGGAATTCCCCCATCAACACTGCAGTCCTCTTTACCTCTCTGCTTTTCTCAGCCACAACACCACACTCAGTGCCAGAGACCGGGTCACTGTGGCTCCCCCATTGTACCTATAGTCGTACAGTTTGTGTCATGAGTGGCCAATTTTCTCAACACGTTACTCACTTTCAGGATCTCCTTGCTTCTTTGATCTGATTTTGAAAAGTAAAATTACAGCTGTAAGTAAAACAAACGGCAATGCAGGTTGAAGTCCATAACGTTGTCTATCTGAAGCTGGATCAGCGGCATCAATCCATGATGTATCTAGGATATTCAGAACAAAACCAAATGGTTAAACTATCTCATAGGCAAAGGAAATGAAACATGATCACAAGATGTTCCACTCAAAAAGAGATGTATAAATGTGGATTACCTTATAGTTAGGAGAAGGATTATTAAAACCTGTCTGATAGCAGCTCAGAATCAGATTTATCATATGGTGTGAAATTTGTTGTTTTGCAACAGCAACTGAGTGTAAGGACATAAGCTTATTATAAGTTACAAAAATAGTACAAAAAATGAAATGGGAGTAGTGTTCGTACAGAATTACATGTAGACAGGCGTGTTTCTCAATGACCTCCTGCACTGTTACAACAAGACCCAACTCCAACTTAAGGAACAATACCTCACCTTCTGTCGCAGCACATTGCAACCTTCCAGGTTTATAGTCTAAAATTCATGAAGGCAACATGGTATAAAGGGATTACATGGACTTCAGTAAGGCTTTTGACAAGATCCTGTATGGTAGGAGGATTCCGGAAGGCTAAAGGACAGAGAACATGAAATATGGGGAGAAACTGGATCCAAAATTGTCTCGGAGATAGGAAGCAGAGGGTAATGGGGAATTGCCGATTCTCTGCCTGGAAAAAGATGCACTGTAGATCTTCTTTTTGGGAACTTAGTTGTTTGCAACGTATATAAATGACTTGGATGAGAATGCAGGTGATCTTGTCAGAAAGTCTGCAGACAAGAAGACTGTTAGAGTCACAGAGAGTGAAGGTGGTTTCCTAATGACAAAGGGACATAAATCAATTGGAAAGTGAGTGGTGGCAGATGGACTTTAAGTGTGAGCTAACATCATTTGGGAAGTTGAACTCTAGTTGGATATATAGTGAGTAGCTGGGAGCTCCGGAGTGCTGATGTCCAGAGGAGCTTCGGAATCAAGTCTGTAGCTCACTCAAAGTGGTGACGTAGGTGGACAGAACATCTGGTATGTTTGTGTAGATGGTAGGAATCTTTCCCAGGGCGGGGAATCTGAATCTAGCATACAGTGAAAGGAGAAATTTAAAGGTGATCTGTCAGAGGGAGGTGATTATGTGGAACAAGCTCCAACAGTACGTGGCAGAGGCATGTTCAATTGTAGTATCTGAAAGGCACTTACAAACAGAAAGGTACCTGGACAGGAAAGGCACAGAGCAATGTGAGCCTAATGGCACTGGTGTAGATAGACACCACAATCTGATGAACAGAATCCTTTTCTGTATGGAGTGATTCAATGTAATTCACTTACTTTGCTTTTACTATCACACCTTTTCTTGCACTCACCAATCAATCTTAATTCCACAATGTTCTCAATGTGCTCAGACCCTTCTTCAAATACGAAGCAGGTGTAGTTACCCACGTCGAATAATGTCACGTTTTCCAATTTTAGGTTCGCATTCCCTTTGAGGAATTCCTGGTGAAACAGCTGAGTGC
The DNA here is from genome assembly GCF_030144855.1 of Hypanus sabinus. Lineage (NCBI taxonomy): Eukaryota > Metazoa > Chordata > Chondrichthyes > Myliobatiformes > Dasyatidae > Hypanus > Hypanus sabinus. The sequence goes on along the minus strand of NC_082718.1, from coordinate 5,410,899 downwards.
GACCTCTGAACTCTGCAGCTTGATGCTCTGGATGTTCCAATCCAGAGTAGAAGCTGTAAACCACAGCCAGACTGTCTGTCCGCTGCCACGTGACAACCAGGTTGTACATATCGAGGTTGGCTGAAACTGTAAAGGTGCAGGGCAACAAGACGTCTCCATTCAATTTCCCATAGGACTGGGAGAAAGACCCTATGCCTAGTAAAAATATCAGGAAATAAAGATATGCACATTACTTGCAAATAAATTTGGAGTTCAATAAACAATCTGGAATCTTGATCTTGAATCTCCACACTCTTGCATCTTGTAAAAATAATAGAAAATTTTAAAAATGTATTATTTTGTGACTAAAACTGGGCTCATCTACCTCCATAGTCTTGAGCACTAACGATTTTCACTATAACTTCCAGCATGTCACAAATAGCTCACTGACTTGTTTCCATGTCCCCTGGCTCTCTGTTACACTTCTTCAGATGTTACTTTACAACAAGGGATGTTAGAACTGAAGTTAAGATAAAAGCAGGAGACAAGTTACTGCAGGTCTACCCCATCAGCCAGTTGCTCATTGGCAGAGAGACAGAAGGACATGGACTTGGTGCAGGCAGAGGAGTGTCGGATGAGTCAGTCCGTGAAGGCAGTGTGCAGTCTAACAGTAAGTGAGCGTCTTAGTGGCTTTTCCTGTGATCGCAAGACCCTGTTGGACATTGCTAATGTGGAACGCTGCAAGTACGATTCACTGATTTACTGGCTGGATGGCAGGTGAGCTGCACGGATTCGGTCGTAGCGAGGACTGGTGTCACCTGCTTACAGCCGCCCTGGAGAGAGGCGGAGTTGTTGTGTGCCACCGGAGGCAGTTCGGTGCAGCTTGCTTGCTGGAGTCAGTCAGTGCTCAGCAGAAAACAAGCAGATTGTGTTCGACTGCAGGCTCAGGTAACATTCATGGACTCGGGGTCTTGGATGTATTTTTTATATGACCGTATTTTACTGATATCTTATACGTGCTTGCTATCTTATTGATACGATCTGTCCATTGTGTTGTCTGTGACTGTTGGTACTGTGGAGGAATGCTGCTTCGCTTGGCTGTATTCATTGGCATTCATGTATGGTTGAATGATAATTAAACTTGAACTGAGCTGAGAATATCAGAAATTAAGATAAAAACAAGAGAATAAATGACAACAGAATGAACAAATAAATAAAAGGTGTGTTGTCTGCGTCTGCATGTGTATGTGAGTCTGTGTGTGCACGTGTGTGCGTGTCTGTGCGTCTGCATGTGTCTGTGTGTGCACATATGTGCATGTCTGTGTGTGCATGTGTGTATGTGTGAGTCTGTGTGTGCATGTATGTGTGTCTGCATGTGTGTATGTGTGAGTCTGTGTGTGTGTGTGTGTGTGTGTGTGCACGTATGTGCATGTCTGTGTGTGCACGTGTGTGTGTGTCTGTGGGTCTGCATGTGTGTAAGTGTGAGTCTGTGTGTGCATGTGTGTGTGTCTGCATGTGTGTATGTGTGAGTCTGTGCATGTGTGTGTGTCTGCATGTGTGTATGTGTGAGTCTGTGTGTGTATGTGTGTGTCTGCACGTGTATATGTGTGAGTCTGTGTGTGTGTCTGTGTGCACGTGTGTGTGTGCTTGTGTTTGCATGTGTATCTATGTGTACGTTCGTATGTATGTTTGTGTGTCTGTGTGACTGCATGCGTGTCTGTGTGTGCACTTGCGCATGTATTATTTCGTTGAGCAAAGGGATTACTCCTCAATCCTTGAATTACTCAATGTCATGGTCCGGTCCGTGAAGTCCACGTTCCGGTCCGTAGACTCCAGACTCCGGATCTTCCGGCTGTCCCTTGTTTCATTTGGGCTTAATCATAGACACCTGATTCTTGTCTTGTGACCGGGAATAAAGTGGCCCTGGGTTCAAGTGTAGGGGCTAGTTTGTCTTGTCAGTATCCTGTTCTTGCCTCTGTGGGGTTTGTCTTGTCAGTATCCTGTTCTTGCCTCTGTGGGGTTTGTCTTGTCAGTATCCTGTTCTTGCCTCTGTGGGGTTTGTCTTGTCAGTATCCTGTCCAAACCCCCAGTCTGTATCCCTTCCCTTCACCTTCCTCCTGGAGCTTTGCCTTCACTGCTGTCAAGTTCTACCACCGCAGCAAGATAAGGAACTGTCTTTTGTTGTTTTGAACTGTCTCTGTGTCCATGCCTTTGCTAGGTAGGTCCGGCTGTTTGCCGCTAACTTGTGTTGGGAACTGTCTCGTCATATTCTGCATTCTGTGTAATGAGTCCTGGCCCTACGTCCTATACCCAAGGAAGGGTCCCAGCTCTGTGTTCCATGTTCCTGTCTCTCCATCAACAAAGTCAAGGCTTCGGGGTCTCGTTCAGTCCTAGCCACGTCCAAGAACCTTGTCCTATCCAAGCCACGGCTTTGTGTTCTCGTCTTGTCCATGTGCCTCCCCCAGCCCAGGAGTACCTTTCCCAGCCCGGTGCTGGGGTTCCCTTGTCCTGTCCAGGAGTCTCACATCCAGTCCTGTTGCCTCTCCTCATTCTGTAGCCACGTCTTGTCCTCACCTAGTTCTGGAGTCTGAGCACGAGTCAAGACCCAGGCTCTGGTTCCTTGTCCAGTCTTTGCTCGGGGTCCTAGCCCAGGCTCCTAGTTCCCAGTTCCATGTCCTGGTTCCACTATCCTAGTCAAGTCCTAGCCCAGGCCTGAAATCCCGTGTCATGTTCAGCGTCCTTTCTTCCCCACTTCCCTTGCTTCCTTCTCACGCCTAGTCCTGTTCCCGGTAGTTCAGAGTCTGTGTCTTGCATTTGCGTCTGCTCCCAACGCCCCCCTTATGACACTCAAAGAACAACCACAGGAAACTTAAGATCACCTACCTAACTTGTAAGAATCAACCTGACAAACTTATGCAAATCTCTCCATAGAGGCAAACACTCACCCAGTTCAAACTCCCTGAAGAGAACGAATGCCAACAGCATCCTTTCCAAAGTAAAATCCATTGTCCTGAAATTAAAACTAGAATGAGTTACCTGTTTTGAACATCTTCTATAAATCTTTATCAGAGCTGAATTATGACAAATAAATAATGAACTAAGCGAACACAGGGAGCTGTGTGTCAGGAGTAACCTTGAAATACTCTTGTCCTCAGATGACTCAAGATTGTGATGACACTGAAGGTGATACAGAATTTCAACACTGATGTCTACTTTCATCGAGAAGTGGCTCCCAAGAAAATAAGTGATCTATACTTCCAGGGTCACATTGTGAACCTTCTCTGTCAAAAGGCAGTATCGTAGAGCAGGGCCTGTTTGGTAATGGACTTTAGATTTAAGGACTTTAATTGCAAGATCTATTCTCTCATATTCCAATGCATCAGTCTATGACGACTGAAGCTCAGTCTTGTGCTAACTACATACTGCTGCTCAGATGTTGAGCTGTAGTGGATGAGAAGAAGGTTGAATCAACACGTACAAACAAGCTGGAGGAACTCAGGTCAGGCAGCATCCGTGGAAATGAACAGTCAACGTTTCGGGCTGAGACACTTTGTCAGGACTGAAGAGGGAGGGGGCAGGGGCCCTATAAAGAAGGTGGGGTGAGGGTGGAAGGTGCCAGGTGAAAAACCAATCAGAGGAAAGATCAAGGGGTGGGGGAGGGGAAGCAGGGAGGGGATAGGCAGGAGAGGTGAAGAAGGAATGTAAGGGGAAAGTACTGTGGGTAGTAGAAGAAGGCAGAGTCATGAGAGAGGCGATAGGCAGCTGGAAGAGGCAGAGTGAAAGTGGGATGGGGGAAGGGAGAGGGAGGGAATTACCACCCTCCCCCTGCCTTCTTATAGGGCCCCTGCCCCCCCTTCAGTCCTGACGAAGGGTCTCGGCCTGAAACGTTGACTGCTCGTTTCAACGGATGCTGCCCGACCTGCTGAGTTCCTCCAACTTGTTTGCACATGTTGATTTGACCACAGCATCTGGATAATTATAGACCAGAGAGCCTTTCTTTAGTCTTCCAATGAAGTAGAGGCATTGGTGAGCCACCTTGATGACGATATCAAAGAGGTTGGTAAGGATAGGCTATTTGTGGTGTTCATTCCTAGAACATGAAGCTGTCAACCTCAACACCTTTGAGATAGAGAGGAGCAGATGCATTGCCACCCACCCTTCCTTCCGAAGCCAATGACCAATTCTTTTGTTGACAATGAAGGAAAGGTTGTTGTCATAATACTGTTTCACTAAGCTCTCTATGTCCTTCCTGTACTCCAGCTCATTATTTGAGATGCGGCCCACTGCAGTGCTATCATCTGCGATTATATAGATGGGAGGATAGAACCTGACCACACATCATGACACAGGTACCTTTACTGTCCAGATGCTTCAGAGATGAGTGCAGGGTCAGGGAGATGCCATCCACTGTAAACTGATTGGTCTGCAGGCAAACCGCATTGGGTCAAAGTTACGTGGAAATGTGCGCCAGGACCAGTTTCTTGAAGCACTTCATGATGGAAGATGTTAGAGCCACTGGAGAGTAGTCATTAAGAGACACTATCTTGTGTTTCTTGTGTAGTTTTGTGCGTCTCCATCACCTCCCCTTTCCTCTCCCACACTCCATTGGCCATGAAGGAATTAAAGTGTGGAAGGAAGCATTTAAATGCTTAACTGGAATCAGTCGAGGGCAGTGGAAGTAGACAAACCAAGTGACTCTGTACTTGCCACACGGTTAAAGGAATCAAGGTCGCCAATTTGTGAAATTGTTCTGCAATCTCCATTTTGTGAACTGTTTTGTGAATTGGTTTTATTCAGGAATAGCTGGATCAAAGAAATTAAATGAAGCCCCTATTGATAATATGACGAACTAAAGACCTTTTCCAAGTAAGAAGCTGTCTGGGAGATGTTCTTCAGTAAGATAGAACACGCAGGTTTAAGAATAGGGTGATCTGTATCTGTCACCTGTGGATCACTATAGGCGAGCAATTGACTGAACTGGCTGAACAGGCTGAACTGCTCTGCTTCACGGAAATCAAAGGGAACAATTGAATTCATGCTTTGTGTTGTTGGCCTGCATTCAACATTGGTAAACATGAGAAGTTCTGCAAGTACTGGAAATCCAAAGTAACACACACAAAATGTTGGAGGAAATCAGCAGGTCAGGCAGTATGTATGGAAATGAATAAAGAGTTGACATTTTGGGCTGAGGCCCTTCTTCAGGACTGGAAAGCAAGGGGAAAGACACCAGAATAAAAATGTGTGAGGTTAATGGGAAGGAGGATAGAGAAAGTGGTAGGTGAAGCCAGGTGGATAGGGAAGACAAAGGACTGGAGAGGAAGGAATCTGGTAGGAGAGGATAGTGGACCACAGGAGGAAGGGCACCAGGAGGAGGTGACAGGCAAGTGAGAGAGTGCAAGGGAATTTTTTTTACTGGGAAGAGAAATTGATTTTCATGCCAAAAAGTTGGAGGCTACCCAGACAGAATATGAGGAAAATCTGCAGATGCTGGAAATCTACAAAGTACTGGAGGAATTCAGCGAGTCAGGCAATGTCTATGGAAATGAATAAACAGTTGACGTTTTGGGCCGAAACCCTTCATCAGGACCGGGGAAAAAAGATGAGAAGTCAGTCTAAGGTGGTGGGGGGAGGGGAGGAAGAAGTACAAAGTGGTAGGTGGCAGGTGAAACTGGGAGGAGGGAAGAGGTGAAGTAAAGAGCTGGGAAGTTGATTGGTGTGAGCAATAACAGGCTGGAGAAGAGGGAAACTGATAGGAGAGGGTAGAAGACCATGGAAGAAAGGGAAGGGGGGAGGAGCACCAGAGGGAGGTGAGAAAGTGAAATGGAAATGGGGAATGATGAAGTGGTTTGGGGGCAATTACCAGAAGTTTGAGAAATCGATGTACATGCCATCAGGCTGGAGGCAACCCAGACGGAATGTACTATGTTGGTCCTCCACCTGTGTGTGGCTTCACCTAATCGCGGCAGGAGAGGAAGTCATGGACTGACATGGCGGAATGGGAAAGGGAAGTAAATAGGAGTGTGTGGCAACCGGGAAAATCCTGCTTTTTCTGGTGGAGGGAGCATAGGTGCTCTGCGAAGTGGTCTCCCAATCTGTCAGGTCTTACCCATATACAGGAAGCCACACCCCAAGCACCAGATTCAGTAGAATGAATCCAAAAGACTCGCAAGTGAAGTGTCGCCTCACTGGGAGGGGGTAGAGGGGGAGAGGGGGAGGGAGAGGGGGGGGGAGGGGAGGGAGAGGGAGGGGGAGGGGAGGGAGAGGGGGAGGGGAGGGAGAGGGAGGGGGAGGGGAGGGAGAGGGGGAGGGGGAGGGGAGGGAGAGGGGAGGTGGGAGGGGGAGGGGGAGGGGGAGGGAGGGGGAGGGGAGGGGAGGGGGGAGGGGAGGGGGGAGGGGGGAGGGGAGGGGAGGGGGAGGGGGAGGGGGAGGGGGAGGGGAGAGGGGAGAGGGGGGAGGAGAGGGGGAGGAAGAGGGGGAGGAGAGGGGGAGGGGTGGGAGGGGGAGGGGGAGGGAGAGGGGGAGGAGAGGGGGAGGAGAGGGGGAGGAGAGGGGGAGGGGGAGGAGAGGGGGAGGGGGAGGGAGGGGGAGGGGGAGGGGGAGGGAGGGGGGAGGGGGAGGGGGAGGGGAGGGAGGGGGGAGGGGGAGGGGGAGGGAGGGAGGGAGAGAGGGGAGGGGGAGAGAGGGGGAGGGGGAGAGAGGGGAGGGGGAGGGAGGGGAGGGGGAGGGGGAGGGGGAGGGGAGAGAGGGGAGGGGGAGGGGGAGGGGGAGAGAGGGGAGGGGGGGGGAGAGAGGGGAGGGGGGGGAGAGAGGGGAGGGGGAGGGGGAGAGAGGGGAGGGGGAGGGAGGGAGAGAGGGGAGGGGGAGGAGAGAGGGGAGGGGGAGGGAGGGAGAGAGGGGAGGGGGAGGGAGGGAGAGAGGGGAGGGGGAGGAGAGGGGAGGGGGAGGGGAGGGAGAGGGGAAGGAGAGGGGAGGGAGAGGGGGAAGGAGAGGGGAGGGAGAGGGGAGGGAGAGGGGAGGGAGGGGAGAAGGGGAGGGAGAGGGGAGGGAGGGGAGAAGGGGAGGGGAGAGGGGGAGGGGAGGGGGGAGGGAGAGGGGGAGAGGGGAGAGGGGAGGGGAGAGGGAGGAGAGGGGGAGAGGGAGGAGAGGGGGAGAGGGGAGGGGAGGGGAGGGGGAGGGGAGGGAGAGGGGAGGGAGGGGAGAGGGGGGAGGGAGAGGGGGGAGGGGAGAGGGGAGGGAGGGGAGGGGAGGGAGAGGGGAGGGAGAGGGGGAGGAGAGGGGGAGGAGAGGGGGAGGGGGGAGGGAGAGGGGGAGGAGAGGGGGAGGAGAGGGGGAGGGGGAGGGAGGGGGAGGGTGAGGGGGAGGAGAGGGGGAGGAGAGGGGGAGGGGGAGGGAGAGGGGAGGAGAGGGGAGGAGAGGGGGAGGAGAGGGGGAGGAGAGGGGGAGGGGGAGGGAGGGGGAGGGAGAGGGGGAGGGGGAGGGAGGGGGGAGGGAGGAGGGGGAGGAGAGGGGGAGGAGAGGGGGGAGGGGGAGGGAGAGGGGGAGGAGAGGGGGAGGGGGAGGGGGGAGGGGGAGGGAGGGGGGAGGGGAGAGGGGGGAGGTGGGGGGGCAAAGCTAAAGATATGTTTGGTGGTCGGGACCCGTGGGAGATGGCGGAGTATGGTGTGTTGGATGCGGAAGCTCATGCAGTGGTAGGTGAGGGAGAAAAAGAATTAGTTCCGTTAATATTTGTGTAAAGTGCAGGGCTTTGAACTAATTTAGAGTTACGTAGTGAAGTTGCTGCCGTCTCTTTGCCCGCCATTACCTACCGCTCCGACCTTCTCTTCCGCCTGCTTTGGAACGAGCCACTCAGTTCAGTCAGCGGATGCTGCTTTACTTAACGATTTCAACATAGTCACAAAATTTATCGTGTAGTATCGTCTCTCGTCGGTTATTAATACCCTCGAATCCCTCTTGTTCCGAGAGCCAGACTTCAACATGTCTTTCCTTTCAGCGCCACCAGGAAGTAAAGAAACGCAGTTCAAAATAGATTTCAACGAAACAAAAAATGAAAGTAAAACTAACTGACAAACACAAACAAGTGAAAATCTGCAGATGTTGGAAATCTCTTTTCCATAGATGCTGCCGAGCCTGCTAAGTTCCTCCAGCATTTTGAGCGTGTTACTGGGGTATTTTGTCTGATCAACTATTTCTGTGGTAGTGTGTATTTATATTTCAGTAATATTTGAGTAATCTTGTAAATATACTGTTTGATCAAGCATTCTTATTCGTTTAAATAATTCATTAGGGTTATAAATATAGAGTTCAAAGTAAATGTTATTATCAAAGTACATATACAATGTCAAAGTACACCATGTACTTTAAAACCCTGAGCAGATTTGTTTTCCTCTGGGCATACTCAGTAAATCAATAGAATAGTAACTAATACAGGATCAATGAAAGATCAACAAGAGTGCAGAAGACAACAAACTGTGCAAATGCAAATACTGTATAAATAAATAAATAGGGAGAACATAGAATAGTACAGCACAGCACAGTACAGTACAGGCCCTTCAGCTCACAATGTTGTGCTAACCCCTAAACCCTGCCTCCCATATACCCCCCCCCCCCCAACCTCAACTTCCTCCATATACCTGTCTAGTAGTCTCTTAAATTTCACTAGTGTATCTGCCTCCACCACTGACTCAGGCAGTGCATTCCACACACCAACCACTCTCTGAGTGAAAAACCTTCCTCTAATATCCCCCTTGAACTTCCCACCCCTTACCTTAAAGCCATGTCCTCTTATATTGAGCAGTGGTGCCCTGGGGAAGAGGTGCTGGCTGTCCACTCTATCTATTCCTCTTAATATCTTGTATATCTCTGTCATGTCTCCTCTCATCCTTCTCTCCAAAGAGTAAAGCGCTAGCTCCCTTAATCTCTGATCATAATGCGTACTCTCTAAACCAGACAGCATCCTGGTAAATCTCCTCTGTACCCTTTCCAATTCTTCCACTTCCTTCCTATAGTGAGGCGACCAAAACTAGACACAGTACTCCAAGTGTGGCCTAACCAGAGTTTTATAGAGCTGCATCATTACATTGCGACTCCTAAACTCTATCCCTCGACTTATGAAAGCTAACAACCTCATAAGCTTTCTTAACTACCCTATCTACCTGTGAGGCAACTTTCAGGAATCTATGGACATGCACCCCCAGATCCCTCTGCTCCTCCACACTACCAAGTATCCTGTCATTTACTCTGTACTCTGCCTTGGAGTTTGTCCTTCCAAAGTGTACCACCTCACACTTCTCCGGGTTGAATTCCATCTGCCACATCTCAGCCCACTTCTGCATCCTATCAATGTCTCTCTGCAATCTTTGACAATCCTCTACACTATCCACAACACTACCAACCTTTGTGTCGTCTAAAAAACTTGACAATCCACCCTTCTACCCCCACATCCAGATCGTTAATAAAAATCACAAAAAGTAGAGGTTCCAGAACAGATCCTTGTGGGACACCACTAGTCACAACCCTCCAATCTGAATATACTCCCTCCACCACGACCCTCTGCCTTCTGCAAGCAAGCCAATTCTGAATCCACCTGGCCAAACTTCCCTGGATCCCATGCCTTCTGACTTTCTGAATAAGCCTATTGTGTGGTACCTTGTCAAATGCCTTACTAAAATCCATGTAGATCACATCCACTGCACTACCCTCATCTATATGCCTGGTCACTTCCTCAAAGAACTCTTATCAGGCTTATTAGACACAATCTGCCCTTCACAAAGCCACGCTGACTGTCCCTGATCAGACCATGATTCTCTAAATGCCAATAGATCCTTATCTCGAAGAATCTTTTCCAACAGTT